>NC_051261.2:13697586-14338836 GCF_015237465.2 Chelonia mydas | reverse complement strand
AGCCAAAAAATCTCCATAGGTTGTAACGCAATAAATGTGATGTGTTTTTAATGTTTGTTCTTTTTATGACATTTATGTTTGGTGCATATAAACTTCTGTTTCTTTGAATTAAAAATATAAATTATACTTCTAAATATTCCTTAATAAAAATGTCATGAATTGCCTATTACCCAATGTAATTTATAGTTCATTAATCTAATTACTAAAAAACAGTTTACGTTTGGAAGACAGGCCAAAAATATATATATTTAAAATTAAAGCTTATATTGCATAGAAATATTGACAGGTTTCAGAGAAACAGCCGTGTTCGTCTGTATTCGCAAAAAGAAAAGGAGTACTTGTGGCACCTTAGAGACTAACCAATTTATTTGAGCATAATTGGTTAGTCTCTAAGGTGCCACAAGTACTCCTTTTCTTTTTATAGAAATATTGGTAACTCTCAGTGAAGTGTTTTGTAAAAACAGCTTAAGAATCATGAATATAGTCCATCTTCCCCAGAGGCCAGTGCAGTATTGTTCTTAACAGTACAGCTTTTTAGTGCTTTAATCAACCTAGATTTAAACTGGTCAATCAGGCTTCTGCCCCCTCCATGTTTTTCTTGCTCCAGTCTACTGGTTATATGCCCAGTTCTCCCAGATTTTCAAAAATAATTCTGTGGTTCAAGGAAATGTATTGCTCCTTAATAATAATTGGAACTTTTTATCTTGAAAGTGCTTTACAAACTTTGATTACTCTTTAAACCGATAGGATCAATATAACAGTATCTGGGCAGCTGACATATGTTCAAGTTTTCCAAGTAATCCTTTATCTACTTTTTATCAACACCTAAATTTACAAGGTCTTCATTATGGTATTTCCTAATTAACCAATCATTTTTTCTTTATTTTTCTTAAGGACAAACTTTAAAAAGCAGTTTAGCAATTCAGCTACTTCAGAATTATAATAAACACTGGTAATGACTCACTTAAGGTTGTATAAGAATTCAAGAGCCTTCACTTCTTCCCATTCATGCCTCTACTCCCGTGCTGTGTAAAATAGATTGACTCCTGCTCATCTCATTAGTGCTCAGGTACTTTTGGAAGGCGATCCCATATTCAAGCATTCTGAATTTGTCCTCTAGCTAGATGAATGAAGGAATACAGTGTTTCTTCTTCCCATCACCCACCTTCTGTTCCCATTTCCCAAGTGGTGTTCTCCTACGTTGTCCTAGCTTCATGAATGTTTGTTAGGTAGATCCCTATGTTCATATGTTTTTAAGGTCAGAAGGGACCATTATGGTCATATAGTCTCACTTTCTGCATAACAGGCCTTAGAATTTCATGCAATAATTCCTGTATTAACCCCATAGTTTCTGATTGAACTAGAGCATATCTTTTAGAACAGGGGTCGGCAACCTATGGCACGCGTGCCAAAGACAGCACATGAGCCGATTTTTAATGGCACCCTGCTGCCTGCCGGGTCCCAGCCACTGGCCTTGCTCAGCCTGCTGCCGAACCCAGGCCGGGCCCCTGGCAGGCAGCAGCGTGCCATTAAAAATCCTGCCTGCCCCGGCCCGCTCTTCTCCGCCCTGCCCCCCGCAGGGGCAGGGTGAAGAAGCTTGGTCCTGCCCACAATAGCTGCAGGGCAGACAAGCTCCCCCCGCCTCTAACCCCCAGTGTGCTGGGTTCCTGCCCGTCGTCCTCTCCCTCCCTGCTGCCCATCAGCTGATGGCCCTTTCGAGGGAGGGGGAGAAGCTGAGCCGCAGCTTGCTCACTGCTCCAGGGAGGAGGCACAGAAAAGGTGGGGACGGGGTCTTGGGAAAGGGGGGTGGAATCAGGGCATATCCCCTCCAGCACCCCCATGACCCTAGCCCACACCCCCAGCCCTCTGCCCTGACCCCTGCACCCCCCAGCCTGCTGCACCCTCCTCACACACCCCCATGCCCCCCATGCCCTGACTCTTGCACCCCCCACATTCCCACCCCCACCCTGAGCACCAAACAGGAGCTCCTGCACCCGCCCCCCGCACCCCCCACATTCCCACCTGCACTCCTCACACCAAATGGGAGCTGCCCAGGTAAGCACTCCACACCCAAACCTCCTGCCCCAACCCTGAGTCCCCTCCCTCATTCTAGCTCCTGGCCAGACCCTACACCCCAACCCCCAGCCTGGTCCTTCACCCCCAGCCCTGTGCTCTGCGCACTCCCACCCTCAGCTCAGTGCAGAGAGAGGAAGAGAATGGGCTAGAACCAGGGAGAAGGTAGGTACCCACTCTACGTGGGCAGTGCCGGGATCCCAGACCGGCAGCGAGCTGAGCAGGGCCAGCAGCCGGGACCCTGGTTGGCAGGAGCCGGCGGACGGAACCCCAAACCGGCAGTGGGCTGAGTGGCAGCGGACTGAGCCGCTCAGCCCACTGCTGGTCTGGGGTCCCGGCTGCCGGCCCCTTGCCAGCCGGGGTCCTGGCTGCCAGCCTAGGTTAACGGAACCCCAGGCTGGCAGCGGGCTGAGTGGGCCGGTGGCATAAGATCAGCATTTTAATTTAATTTAAATGAAGCTTCTTAAACATTTTGAAAACCTTGTTTACTTTACATATGACAAAAGTTTAGCTATATAATATATAGACTTATAGAGAGAGACCTTCTAAAAAATGCTAAAATATATTACTGGCACATGAAACCTTAAATTAAAGTGAATAAATGAAGACTCGGCACACCACTTCTGAAAGGTTGCCGACCCCTGTTTTAGAAAGACATCCCTTTAAATAAAAACTTCAGGTGACAGAGAATCCACTATATCCATAATAAGTTGTTCCAATCATTAGTTACCCCAACTATTAAGAATTTTGCAACTTTATTTCCAGGCTGAATTTGTCTAGTTCCATCTTCCAGCAACTTGGTCTTATTATAACTTTGTCTACTAGATTAATGAGCCACCTACTATCAGAAAAATCTCCTCCATGTAGGAACTTATGATACTGGTCAAGTCACTTCTTAACCTTCTTTTTGATAAAAATTACATAGATTGCACTTCTTAAGTCTCTTGCTATAAGGCAGGTTTTCCGGACCTTGAATCATTCTTGTAGCTCTTCTTTGAACACTTTCCAGATTTTCAACGTTCTTTTTGAAGGGTGGACACCAAAACTGGACATAGTATTTCAGTAGTGGTCTCACGAATGTCGCCTCCCTACTCCTATTCTATATTTGCCTGCTTATGTAGCTGAGGATTGAGTTAGCTCTCTTAGCCACTACATTGAATTGGGAGATTATATTTAGTTGGTTTCCACTATAACCCCAAAGTCCCTTTCAGAGTCACTGCATTCCAAAATTCCTCCATCTTGTGAGTGTGATCTACATTCTTTGTTTCTAGATGTATGACCTTGCATTTGGCGGTATTAAAATAGCTCAGATGATCCCAGTTTACCAGGCAGTCTATATCACTGTCTAGAACTGAACCTGTCCTTAGAATTATTTACCACTCCATTAATTTTTGTTTCATCTGCAACTGTATCAACTATGATTTTATACTTTCAGATCGTTGATAAAGATATTGCATAGTATTAGACCAACAACAGATCCCTGCAAAACCCCATAGAAACACGCCCAAGAGATGATGATTTCCAAATCCTTCCCATTCATCTAGTCAAATGAGCATCTTGATTGAGAGGAAGCCACTCCTAAGCATTTTCTTGTCTTGGGCAGTTAATAAAGAAATACGTTCAGGCATGCGGCAGCTCACTGTTCTTGCACAGCCCAAATGTTTGCAGCTGTGCAAGATTTTTCTAAAACATGTTAGATGCTTCATCTGTTTGGATAAGGGCTGAGGTTTCAGATCTTCAGCTGATTGTCAACCTCTTTTGCTAATCTCTTTCTGCAAACTGCCTCTGATTGCCCAATAGGAGTAATCATGTTGAAGTCAGCCTATAAGATGACCCACATGGTTACTACTCTCACACTGGCATAATAGATGTAATGGAAAGACATATTACAGAGTAAAGGGAATTATACTTGTTGGACTCTTCTCGTCTTCCTTTCTGCCAGCTTCACTTCACATCTTAGGAAGTTGTTCGGGAAGTCTCTTGACTGTTGGGAAAGAAGTGGACCTATACTGTAGAGACATTAGTGTTTTTGCATTCTGCTTCCTGGTAGCTGGAATCAACAGCTCAGAGTTAGGGGTTTTATATCATAAGATGAGAGATGACTACATTAAATACACAACTACTGGTAAGTAAATTCACCCTATCGCTTTCCCATATTATCAGGGAAGGTCTGAGTATGAGCCTAGTCTTATATGTTTTAGCAGTTCTGTGTATTTCTGAATTTTAAAATAGGACAACATGAGAGCCTATTGAGTGCCTCTTTGGCATTTGTGGTGAGGATTAGAGGAGATTGCTTGTTCACTGTATTAAATACACTGTTTACTTAACAACCTTGTATTGTGTAGGTGACGTTGCACTTAGTTCCCCTCCATTTTTATTTTGTAATTATATACTTCTGGCCCTTCCCCTTCCAAAAGGCTACTTCATATATCAAGCAAAAAAAGCTGTATGATGTGCACCCAACTCCATCCAAGACTGAGTGGATCAGCTTTGCCACCTGCTTAATCTCCTGAGTCTGCTTCTGAATCTAATTCCCCCTTATTGAAAACACCGCACACCAGGTCAGCTGTTCAGATTCTTTTCATCCTGATTCATTCCATTTGTCATTAAACATGTATGTATCAAAAATAACTGTCTAGTCACATCCTAACTAAAGAACCTCTTGTTCATATCATTTTGTTTCTAAGATAAAGAAATTTTGGTTGGGTTGGGAGGGAGTTGTTTCAAATAAGAGGATCTACTGCAGAACTAGGTCAGAGATTCTATAGGGAGTAGGGGGAGTGGTACACAGGAGTCTAATATTCAATATATTGAAGTCCACAGATACAGATTTTGTATTTTCAGTAGCTAGTTTAAAAATATGGAGTCCGTTCTTTTCTGGTACACATAAAACTGTCATTGATAATGTAAGTGGCACCTGTGCATTGGCTGATCTTGGAGTCCTTTTTGAGGCATTTTACAATTCAAACTAAGATACATTGTAAATATTTGGGCAGATCTCTGTAGTCTGATGGCACAGTCTTCCCTTATGAGACAGCATGTAGTAATTCATGTTGTATGCCATGAAAGTTACAGTATTCCCTTAGAAACCTCATAAACTTATTCATGTTATATACCATAGAAGACCCCATTTCCTTTCTAAATTTTTTGACCTAGTTCTTTTTCTGTAATTTCATTTTCTGGCATTGATTTCTGTGCCCCTGTTTTTTCTCTCTTGCTAGCAGTGAGACTTACGCAGGATCCTTAAAGCAAATTCTTAACTTCCTTCAGTGCAGCCTTTTCTATAAGGCTCTCCTTCCTGCATCTCCTCTGAGGACAGTTGCCACACTGAGAACGAGAAAGGGTTTCCTATTCTTGCTGCATATTGAGCTGTAGTCTTTAGCAATACAGTTTACAGTTTACATTTGCACAAGCTCCATGGGGTTTTATGTTGCTTGTATATTTTAGCTGCAAGTTTGATATTTTTCAAAACAATATAATTTTACAAGATGGTAGAGGAAGGAGTATAAAGGGGGATTCTGCCTCCCCCCTACCGTCCCCCGCAATTAACACACACATTTTTATTTTTATTTATTTATTTGGTGGGCAAGGTTAAACCTTTGTATTTATTTCTGCAACTAGTTATGGTCAATTTAAATAAGTAAATGAGTTCCAACTATTCCTTTTGACAAGATGGGTTTTTATTAAGCAGTGAAATTAATCAAATAGATTTTACTTAAAGCTCAAAAATATATTTGCGTAATAAATTATTGATGCCTTCTCAATTTCCCCCCAGTATTGTGAGTCCTTTCTATTGTGCATGATAGAGGAGAGCTGCTGAGTTTGCAAATAATTGACTTGAAATTGCTGCAAATAATTCTGCTTTTTTGGCTTTTTTTGTACCTAATCAGAATTGATGTGACTGAAGTGCAAATCTTCATAATAATCATGCATTTACTGGCGGTGATTGGAGGACCACCTTTTTGGCAATCAATGGTAATTTTGCTCATATTGTATATTAAGTTTAATGTATATTTCTGATTATTCTGCTTCTTGTCTTGTTTCTAATCTGGTATACATCTGGAAGAGCACTATATTTAGAACAGTATCAGTTTCTTTTGGGAGAGAAAGATCTCATTTTCCCATAAGGTTAAAAGATTTATGGTCTTGAAGAACTTGAATGAATTTCATATCTAAGAAATGGCAATGCATTCTGGTTTTACCAGCACCACATGAAAAACAGTCATTCTTTTGCATGCTGTACCATCATTCATGTAGAATGGTCCAAAATGACTTTACAGACTTACTTTTACCAGTAGAAAATTACTTTGTCCACCAATGAAAACCTGCACCTCTGGGTGAACTGTTTGACATAGATATCAATAATATCTAACAATTTTAGGTCGGAAAGAGAAGAATGCTTTATCAAATTGAAATTACAGGGGGAATTTTTGGAATGCAGCATGTAATTGCCCATAATTGCAATTGGTTAGAACACAGGTGCTAACACTCTCTCCCTTATGAAAATTGCCTTAAGATTTTTAATGACTGTGGCCCCAATCCTGTAAGCTGATCTGCATGGTTGGATCCATGCACCCATACAGATCACAGTTGATTTTACTTGAGGCTCAGTGTGGGTATAAGGTACTGCCTATTTGGAGCAGCTTGCTGGATTGAAGCCTAAGGGTGCTCAGCAACTCAGTTTTATATCAGCACCATCTAAAACCATCCTGGGGTGCTGGTGCAGAATTGACTCAGAGAGGAATGTGCTACATAATGAATTGCGAGCGTTACCTTCTGATGCATGATTTCCCTGAAGGTTTTCCATTTAGGTGCTGACCTGGCCTGACCTTGCGTAACTTCTAAGAGCTAATGAAATCACTTCCTAAAGTGGTCTGAAAAAATTATCATCAATTTTAGAAAAAAGCATCAAAGTGTTCAAAAAACAATTCACAGTGACTATTTTAGGGTGAAATATGTTGTGTTGTAGCACAATTAATCTGTTACAACCAAATAGATCCTGAAATCTGCACTGCCATATACAGGATGCCCTAAATAAGGGCCTGACTCAGTTAAAGATCTGCCCGGCTTCTGCCACAGAGTATATATTTTGTGTTTATTTCTGTTTGAAAACCTATTTTATTTAATGAAAATACCTCAGCTGTATACTCAAACATTCCACTTTTCCCTCTAGTAATTAGAAAGCAGGCAAATTCTGAGATAGTTAACTGTCTATGCTGTCATCCATTATTGCTTATTGGCCTTTTGTACCCAGTAAAATATGCAGTATACTCGCTTCCTTCTCTCTGTCTATGAAGTTTCTCTTTAAATCTGGCTAAAGCACTATTACATTCTGTAAGACTCCTGGAATCCAGTGTTTTCTGAGAGATGGTGAATATTATTGCAGGTGAGATTCCCATTTGGTAGGTTTCAGTGGAGTAGTGAGGTTAGTGCAGCTCTTAATAGATAATCCTTTGGATTTTGTTCCTGTTATACTGGAAGTGAAATAAAATGCAACAATTACTTTCATTACTTAGTAAAAAATATTCTTTTGTTGAATGTGCTGGGTATAGATTTCATGTAATGTAAGATAGGTCTGGTTTTGAGCTCAATAACTGTTGTTATTCCTGGAACAGGATTAATAGATAGAAAGTATTTGTATTTTTGAATTAAGGGTGGAATTTGATCCCTGTACTCCAGACCAGCACTGAGCACTACTCAAGCCCCACCTGAATCCTCAAAATAAAGACTTTACGGGTGCATGAGCCTTGGGCTGGTCAGTTTCACCCTGATAGTGTAGAGTGGTGGAGAGGTGTGAGCATGAGCCTGTGAACCCAGAATTTATATCGCAGCCTTGACACCCACTCACTCTGTGACACTGGGTAAATTACTTAAGCCTTCCTTATCTGTTTCCTTATCAGTAAAATAAGGATAATACCTCACATGGGCACTGTTTGGATTAATTAATTAGGGTAATATTTATGAAACGTTTTATAAGCGCTATGTGTCATTTTTAATTCATGTAGTAAGTGGAGTTTGCCATACATATGAGAAGAGCTGAAGACAATGTAGAAAGGCAGTAAAGAAATTTGTCTAATGCTTTACTAGGCAAAAAGATACTCTGAGGTAATTGGAAAGTTTACAGGGAGGAGAAGTTGATTTAAACCTTTCACTATGACTAGCCCGGTTTGTTCTGTCACACTACCTTCTATGAATCTGAACTATGAAGGAAAAGAATCAAATCACAAGAAATATTTATAGGGAGAAATACTACTCCATAAAAGAGAACACATTTAAATAGTGGTATCCCCTCAACATTGCTCTTCTGCCTTTCTGCATCTCAGTTGTGGTTTGTTCCACTACTTTATTGTACCTCACGCTCTATGAATCCTGTTCCATTGACAGTCACCGACATTGATGATAGAAGTATCTTCACATGTGGTACATAAGTCTCTAATCCCTGCCCCCATCCCTTCTCTTGTCTCATCATTAACTATTCCTTCTCCTCTGCCTCCTTTCTCTCCACGTTTCATGTGGCTGTCAATCAACTTTCTCTTGATCCTACTTGCTGCTTTAATGGTCTCCCTTCTTCCCTACATCTCCAACTTCCTGGAGCATGGGATCTTGATAACATCCAGTCAGAACTCCTCCCCCTTTTATTCTCACTTCTGCTTTGTTCTTGTTTCTAATTCTGATATCTTCTGTGTTCTGCCTTTCACCCTTCAACTTGTTCCCTTTCCTTGACCGCATCTCATCTTGATAACTGTCATTCTTGACTCTCTCTCAGATTCCTCATTCTCCCTCCTGACCAGAGGTTTTGTTGATTGTGGACATGTTGAGCTATGGGTCAGTTATATGTAGGCTTGGAAGAATTCCATTTTTATTTTTTTATAATTTTGATGGATTATATTGATGTTTATTTTTAAGTTTGTTTTTTTCCCCTCCAATTTTTATCAGTTTAAATATTCACCGTTGTGGAAATTATGGGAAGGTCAAATAATGGGGGGGGCGGGGCGGTGTCAGACAATAATTATCTAATGACAGGAGACATTGAGATTCAAAAAGTTAAAGCTTTACAACCATTAAAACGCAAATTGTCAACATCACATGTCAAAATATTCAGAGGATATACCCGTAAAACTCTAAGTTCTCAAGTAGCATTTCTCTTACTTTGCCTATATGTAAACTTTGATTATTGTCTGTGGTAATATTTTTTCATTGGCTGGTGTGTGCAGTGAAATTGACATTTACTGCTCAAAATCTAGTTCTTCCAAGCCTAGTTATAGCAGGTAAACGGATTAAAATGAGTCATGAATAAGTGTCCCAAACTCATTTTCCCTTGCGAAGGAATCTGGATCTGAACACTGTTTGCCCAAGAACAGATTAGAGCACTTATCCATTGTGACATTTATTTTTATTGACATGCTTACTTCTCTGTGGCAGAACTTGAAACACCATTACTTTTAAGCAGCCTGCACTCTATTTTTGAAGTTGGGTATCCTGCTGTTGCAGCGGCATAACCAGTCTTGATCAACTTCAAAGGATTTAATAGAGGAGCATCCTTTATCTGAAGATCTGACCTGGGACTCTTTTCAGCACTATACATTCAGTCCTACTAAGTGTTGCATGCCTTTAACTCCCACTGAAGTCAGTGGTCAACACCTGGCAAGATCAAGCTGTGTGTAAAGGGCAAAACTATAGTATGGGCTACAATTCTATGTAGAATACCAAAGAATAAGTAAACCTGTGGCTTTATCTCAGCCTCCTTTAGCTAAACACTCTAAAGACAGAAGTGTTAATAAAGTATGAGGATCATCCTCCAGCACAACTCTATCTCTTGTTTCCTTCTTTGTCTCACGCCATCCATTTGTCTCCGCCATTCTTAACCTTTGCATAATCTTTGACTCGGGACTCTTCCCACATTTACTTTAGCTGCAAATCGGTTTTGTCACGGCTTTGCAACATTAACTTCCTTCACTCCACCACTGTGGAAGTCTTTGTCCTTGCCTTCATTTCCTATCACGTAGGGTCTGTTTATGCTGGGCAAAAATAGGACCTTGTAACTAATCAGTTGGTGCAGCTCCATCAGTGATAGCAGTGGTGGGAGCTGTAATATAGATATGGCTCAGGTGGAATCAAACATTTTTATCATTATGTGGTCTCGCCCTACTCTGAGCCCTGTCCACGTTACAGCTTCCACTGTCCGTATTGTACATTGTTCCTGGAGCTGCCCTAGTGGTGAATTATAAATCCTGTTTTTTTGCCAGTGTACAAGATCTCTTGACTGTTGCAACTCCTTTCTCTGTGGCATCCTGAAACCTCCTCTGTACAGATTCCACCATGGGCAGAATGTTACTCTTGTTCTTCTCTCCTCACATATACAAAGAAGCACAACCCCATCACCCCATTCTCAAATACTTCCACTGACCACTGGAGAAAGCATCATTATCAAAACAGATGGCAGCACAGCCAGGCTGTTTAATAAGAGTGGTACAAGCTCTGGAACAGCTCTGAGAGTAATGGTGTGTTTGTTACTGAATTGTTCAGTTCAGCTAGCTCTCTTCACTCTGTTGCGGTTTCACTGTCTGAATCCTGTCTTTGAGCAAAAGTGCAGAGTAAGCAGGCTGGGTAGGAGGGGTACCTGAGATTGTTCAAAAGAGCATAATTAGAACTTCCTACTCAAGGGGAACTCCAGAGTGCAGAGCAACAATCAGGTGAGGTGCTGTTACTCCTCCTCCTCTGCTTGGTATTGGTTGTAGGCTCCATATGGGCAACACATGGATAGAACTACAGAGCCAAATTAGTTTCTAACTGCACCTTTTTCCACTACATGCATCCGATGAAGTGAGCTGTAGCTCACGAAAGCTTATGCTCAAATAAATTTGTTAGTCTCTAAGGTGCCACAGGTCCTCCTTTTCTTTTTGTGGATACAGACTAACACAGCTGCTACTCTGAAACCTGTAACTGCACCTTGTAATTCAACAAAAAATCTGATTGAACTCACTGAATTCTAATCCCAGTTCCAGCCACTCATTCAAAGTGAACTTGGCTGAGTCACTTGCTCTGTCTCTCTAAAATGGGGATAATAAAGTATCAACGATGGGGGTGTGTGTGGTCTGATTATTGTTTGCACAGTGCTTTGAAGTTGTAAAGCATGATGTAAGTGCTAAGAATTATCTATTAGAAAAGCCTCAAAACCAGACTGGGCATGCAATTCAAAATACTAAAATAAAAACAACTTGAACCCATTTAGGGTCCCATATGAAATAGACATATGGGGATGTTCACTACGGCGCATGTTTACTCATTTTGGAAAAGGTATGAGCGTAGATGCTTGTTACTGGAGGGTTCAAGTTGTTCTTTAGCAGTTGGATAGATAAGGTTGGACTCTTGTTGCTGGGTGGTTCCCTCTCTTCTTATAATTACTTCTCCGCCCAAGGCACTATGTCGAAAAGATGAGAGAGGATTATTAGTCTTCCTTCCCAGCCCATCTTGCCCTCATTTCTCACTCCCTTGCTACCAGCCCAGCCACCCACTCCCGTCTTACTTTGAAAAGTAACCTTAGCGGCTGGTTGCCTCTCTGCTGTTCCCTATCATGCCTCCTCTCATTATACCTTGTCTGTCCTCTGGGGTGTGGTCCAGTTTATGGGTCTTCACATGCTAATCCCCACTGATATCTGGCTTCACCCTGCACTCAGGGCTGGGATACTAAGTGTGGGGTCTATCCTTTCACCTGTGCTAGGCCTCTGTTCTCTCCGTGCTGAGGAACCCCGGCTCAGGTTTTAGAGGTTGGTTGATAAGTGTCCAGTATTGTGAAGGATAATATTAGGAGAAAGGGATTCTGCTCCATGACTGTTCTTCTCTGGTAATTAAATATAAAAGCAAATGGATCAGGGAATTTTGCTAATATGGCGGGTGAGAAAAATTCCTCCCAAAT
Source organism: Chelonia mydas (assembly GCF_015237465.2). Taxonomy (NCBI): domain Eukaryota; kingdom Metazoa; phylum Chordata; order Testudines; family Cheloniidae; genus Chelonia; species Chelonia mydas. The sequence continues at coordinate 14,326,847 of NC_051261.2, read as the reverse complement.
TTCATTCGTAGAAATTTAAACCAATATTGACTAATTTTGGGGGGAGAGAGGAAAACCCAAGTGGAGTTAGAAAAGTGGAGTGTTTGAGTTTACTCGAAATAGGTAAACATGATTTTAGATTAATTGTACATATTTTAATCTTTTTATTTCTCTATTGTCAAGATTCCAGTGCTGAATATTCAAATGAAAATATTCCCAGCTCTTTGTACTGTTGCAGGAACCATATTCTCCTGCACAAACTATTTTGGTGTGATCTTCACAGGTGGTGTTGGCAAAAATGGATCAACTATAGCTGTGAGTGCTTTGTTCTGCTTTTATGAATCTATTATGTTACCACCTTTTCTGAGTGCTCTGTAGTTTGCATGATGGTTTATAGAAAACTGATATGCTTTCAAGTGTGTTAATGTAATGTCTGCTTTTGGTGTAAAATCCACTTTCACCTAGTTTACTAGCTTGAAAAAAGGGATAAATCTTGTCTAAATGAAAATAGTAGCTTTTGGAATTGAGAAAAGGTTTTAAAAGGATGGATTTGAAATAGATGAATGATAAAATCACCTCCCATGCTTTGACATTAGTCCTATGTACATACAAAATGATGGGGTCTAAATTAGCTATTACCACTCAAGAAAGAGATCTTTGGGTCATTGTGGATAGTTCTCTGAAAATATCTGCTCTCTATGCAGTGGCAATCAAAAAAGCGAACCAAAAGTGAGGAACCATTAGGAAAGGGATAGATAATAAGACAGAAAATGTCATAATGCCTCAATATATAAATCCATGGTACGCCCACATCTTGAATACTGTGTGCAGATCTGGTCGCTCCTTCTGAAAAAAGATATATTAGAATTGGAAAAGGGGCAGAGAAGGACAACAAAAATTACTAGGGGTATGGAACAGCTTCTGTATGAGGAGAGATTTAAAAGACTGGGACTTTTCATCTTGGAAAAGAGACGACTCCGAGGGGATAGGATAGAGGTGTATAAAATCATGACTGGTGTGGAGAAAGTGAATAAGGAAATGTTGTTTACCCCTTCACATAACACAAGAACTAGGGGTCACCCAATGAAATTAATAGGCAGCAAGTTTAAAACAAACACAAGGAGTACTTCTTCACACAATGCACAGTCAACCTGTGGAACTCTGTGGTAGCAGATGTTGTGAAGGCCAAAATTATAACAGGGCTCAAAAAAGAGCTAGATAAGTTCATAGAGGATAGGTCCATCAATGGCTATTGGCCAGGATGGTCAGAGTTTGTCTGCTTGTGTTTGCCAGAAGCTGGGAGCGGATGACAGGGGATGGATAACCTGATGATTGCCTGATCTGTTCATTCCCTCTGGGGCACCTGGCATTGGCCACTGTTGGAAGACAGGATACTGGGCTAGATGGACCATAGGTCTGACCCACTGTGGCTATTCTTATGTTCTACAAGGTCTTACCTTCTAGAATCCATGAATTTTCCAAACCAGACTCCCTCTCTGATGCGCATGCTTTTTGTTTGGTGTTTTTGCTTCTGACAAGAATATGAAAGCTATTGACCTTCCAGAGGGGATAAAAGTCAAAGTTAATATTCTTGTCAGACTTCTTTCTTAAGGGACTTGTGATTTTTTGGGAGGGGTGGGGGGTGGGAGGAGTTGTGGAAGGTTTTGTGAACTTTTTAGGAGAGTCTGGTTTTTGTGTTTTGTGCCAGTTGAGTGAGTTGGACTAGTCTTTTAGTTATATTTTGCTTTTGAGCATTGACATCTTAACAAAAATGTATTATCACCATTATACAGACACACACATGTTTGGGCCCCTGTCATTTAAGAACAGAATCATCTCCTTCCTGTTGTACAGGAGTTAGAAGATAACCACAGCACCATTTTTTGCAATTTGAAGCCTCCCCCTCGCCCCAATACATACATTTTTTGTTTTGTAGCTGAAACTGCATGTTTTCTTCATGCAACACACAATTTATGAGACCTTCAAACCAAAGGCTCCAACCACATTATCAGCTGACACCCTCAGTCACATTTCACTATTGGCACAAGTGAGTTCAAACAGGCATATTTTAATTATTTTAATTTAAATAATATGCACACAACACATCGTTGTTCACTTGTGTGCACTTTTCATTAAGCTAACACTTTCTTCTCCCTCACTATAGGGAACAAGTGTCCTTTCACCCTTTCTTCATATTGGGTCAGTGATCATATTAGCTGCAATGATCTACAAGAAATCTGCTGTGCAGCTCTTTGAAAAGCATCCTTGCCTGTATATACTTACTTTTGGTTTTGTATCTGCTAAGATAACTAACAAATTGGTGGTAAGTGTCTCGGAGTCGTTGATTCTTTTCCTTTATCTTTGTTATTGTATAAGGTGGTCTTTATAGTTTCTGAAAGGTCTACCTTCTCCACAACGTCAGTTCCCCTGAATTGACGAGCCACACCCTTCCTTCGCTGTGTTACAGTGATTTAATGCAACTTCTGTATATCCCATGAATCTGTAGTGGTTCTAATTGGTAGCTACAACCCACATTTTTCTTGAGAATTTGTCATAGCCCACAAAGGAATGAACCAGCAGCATGTAATTTACATTCCAATAATTTTTGGTGACATTTCATTAAAATACTCCATAAGGATGTGTTGTTAATCAGCTGAAAATATTGGGTCAAAATATATTTTGTGACTTGTTTAGACTAGACTACTGTGTCTGTCTCTCTCTTTATTTTATTTTATTTTTTTTTAATAGGTTGCACATATGACCAAAAGTGAAATGCATCTGCATGATACAGCATTCATAGGTCCAGCACTTTTGTTCTTGGACCAGTACTTTAACAGCTTTATTGATGAATATATTGTACTTTGGATTGCCATGGTAAGTAGGTCATTGTATTTTCTGTTTTATCAATGATCTTTTGTGCATCTGCTTGTTCGCTCACACTCCCCACACGCATACAGAGTTTATGCCAGTTGTGCACAGATCACACCCAGTTTTCACCAAGAAGCATGGACTTGGGAACCTTCTTGCCTGAATCAGTTTTAAACAGGGTTCAGGCTAACTTGGCTGAAACATGGTTTGGTTGGGCTTATGGACCCCACTCTGTTTAAACACAGTTTTAAAGCTATGTTGAATGAGCAGTACTCAAAGTCCTAGGTTTAGAACCCATTGGGGAGAAATGTGCTGAGATGTATTTTTGCAGGAACATAATTTCCACACTTTGGGGTGCACCACAGCAAAAGCTCTATAACACACAAACACACGGGTGGAATTCCTGAAATTCATGTTGTGTCAGAGCAATGATAGCTGCCAGGACCAGTCTCACAGAGGAAGTCTTGGCTATATAGCCATGTCTGTCCTTGATTAGAGCGTTGAAAACCAAACCAAGTTCAGATCAGGCTGCCACTTTCTAGACAGGTTTCAGAGTAGCAGCCGTGTTAGTCTGTATTCGCAGAAAGAAAAGGAGTACTTGTGGCACCTTAGAGACTAACAAATTTATTTGAGCATAAGCCTTCGTGAGCTATTGAATGCATCCGATGAAGTGAGCTGCAGCTCACGAAAGCTTATGCTCAAATAAATTGGTTAGTCTCTAAGGTGCCACAAGTCCTCCTTTTCTTTTTACTTTCTAGACAGCCATTCTAAAGCATGCTGTGCAGGTGTAACATGATTACAGCTGCTTACTCCTGTGAGCAGCTGGGAACTTCTTTCTGTACTAGCTGCAAGTGGTGGAAAAGCCCAGCTATTAGGGAATTACAGTACATTCACTTCATGCTCACTGGGGCGTGTGTTTTAGTTGGGAGCTTGGTATGTAATAAAGGTTCAATCTGCATAAATTATGATGCTGAAACTTGATCATTCGCATTACAATGGAACACTTTTAAAATACACTCCGATACAGCGTTGTGTACGTTTTGTCCCAGAGTAAGATCAGAATTCCACACCTGAAATCATGGGACCTCTTACAAAAGCTTTCTACAGTCACTACAATTTTTCTTTTATTGAAATGTAGATTTAAATTCTAGGCTGAAAAATGAAGAAAGCCTGGTGCTTTCAGAGACTATAGGAATAAACCTTTAGTGGGGGGAGAGAGGGGCTCAAGAGAGCAGTCCTTTGATGCTTTTAGAGAGACTGTGATAACATGAAGGATAGATGAAACATGGTACATTCATGTCGAGTATAGATAGATCTAACACATGCCATTTTTCCCTTTGCAGATCTTTTCCCTCTTTGATTTGCTCCGCTACTGCATCAGTGTGTGCAATCAGATTGCTTCCCATCTGCGCATCCATGTATTCAGAATCAAGGTCTCTTCCACACATTCTAATCACCATTAGTGACTGGGTGGTTGCTGTGATGAGAAATACGAAACAAGTGTTTTCTATAGGGAAGAATATGAACATATTTAGGAGACTAAGGCAAAAGGAGCAGATAAGAACAAATCTAATTTATTATAATCAACGTTGTATAACTTTTATTCTTTGTTACTGGTAACACTCCTTAACTAGTCTTTGCCTATGAGAGAGTGAATTCCAAGTACTCTCCAGTCAAACATCATGTAGTCAACTCTACTGGTTCTGTGCCCAGGAAAGCATGCAGGGAGTAATGCTTTGTCTTTGTAATTACCTTGAAAACAGAATAAACTATCTATGGTGAATGGATCCCTAACAACTGAAATTTCTAATGTAGTATATTTACAAACTGCAAAAAATGTGCTTTATAATTTTAATATTTCATCATCTTAGTGAAATACTTTAGTGTCCACTTGAAATTTCTTTTACTAAAGAGCTGAGCTTGTAAAACAGAGAGATCCCACTAGCTTGTGTGGCTGAAATAGCTGAAGTGACTTTCAGTCCAGATTGAGGTGGTTCATTTGCTTACATATACTGTTCAACAGTATATTTTAGTGGGACCTGATCGGAGAAGGGGGTGACTATCAGCATGCAATATAGTGTGGTGTCTTTGTCAATTAATTTTTTTTAAATAAAAAAGAACTTATTTCATAATTTTCTTCAGTGGAAAAACTTTAAAAGCAAATTTTACTGTTACTTTTTTACGTATAGAATTTAAGCAAAAATTTCTTTCTGCTCTTTAATAAATAAGGAAATTCTAAGAGCTACAATTGTCTTTCCATGTGTGTCAACTGCTTTGTCACACTGGGTTAAGTACTTGGTCTGATGAAGCAAAATCTGACCTGCTGTTTAGAGAGACTTTTATGATGCTTCATGTGTCTACAGTGCCTGTCAACCAAGCATCTCAAAGCACTTTCTTTGCTAATTAGCAAAGCCTTACAGCCCAGCTCCCGAAGCCATAGGCATATTATGCCCATTTTATGTGTGGTAAATTGAGGCACAAGGAATCTAAATAACTTCCCAGTAGTTCATACTGCGTCTGGAGTAGGACTACTAAGAGTCTGGATTCTACTTCACTTCTCTAAGTGATAAGCCATACTGCCCCCTTTTAGGTATTAGGAGTTGCACAACCTCAATGTGTCAAATATTTCTCCAGGAATCTCTTCCCATATGATTGCTCTGTCAGAAGTCACATGCTGATCTAAGGGTGTATGTGCTGATGCAGAATTCCAGGACCAAAGCAAGATGTAACCTACTGAAATCAATCTAAACTGAATATTTACAACGGATGAGCAGGGGTGTATCCTGCCATTTAAATACTAAAATGAAAGGCAAAAGCCACTCAAAAGGTACATTTGCACTGTCTAGTCCATGAGTGGGCTCAGCTCAGAGCCACATCAGTGCATACAGTGAGCTGCCGGTTACTAGCAAGGGCACAGAAGACCCTGATCAAGATAGGAAATTTAAAGTGCTGCTTACCAACTGCAGTCCCAGAGCCTTAAAATTCCTCTTGTCTAGCTATCTCAGAGACCACTGCTCCCAGTCTGATCCACTGCACCATTTGTGTTGGTCTGGAACAATTAATTGTTAATTAATCTAATGTCTCAAGGATGAGGCTTGAGGGAGTCAACGTGAGGCCTTCACTTCTGGAAATACGTCTAAACTAAAGCCTGTCCAGGAAATGCTATAAGATGCACCTTTTCCCAGGCTTTTCACTAACTGGTAGCTCCAGTACCCCTAGTCTTCACTCTAGGAGGAAGATTTCCCATTTCTGCGTGTAAAGCTTCAGCATTACCAGGTGCTGTGGGGAGCTTGCTCCTTATACTTGAGAAATGTTACTGCTCATAAAGTGTGTGCATATAGGTATTGTACAAATTGCCTGTAATAAATGAACTTTGTCCTTATGCATTATGATACTGTCTCTATTTATGTGATTGCAGATTATTATAGACATTTGGGCCTAAGGTTGTGGAATTAATTGAGAAACTGAACGAGATTTCTAAGTAAAGTGTATCATATTTCATAAGGCCAAAGAGACAGAACGTTGCAAGTTCAACCTTAAACTTTACCCTTTCTGATGCAGAGTACAAGCAAGCACTGGGTGCAGGGCTTTTACAGAACTCTCTCTTGCATGTAGAACTTCCTGGAACGCATCAGAATGAGTACAAACCTCACTGTCTTGAAAACAAAATGTGACATATGGTGCTTTGAGCTACCCCTAAAAACCACACTACCAGGCAGAAAATTTCCCCTCTATCTAGGGGCCAATGAAACGAAAACATGGGTTGGTTTGTGGGTTTTTTTTTAATTTATAAGACATCTCAAACTTATGGCAAAGAGTGTGATACAGAAACAGTGTGTCTATATACAGTACGTATATAGTCCCCATTTCTGTTGTATCTGAGCACCTCAAAATCTTTAATGATTTTTTTCTCACAATGCCCCTGAGTGGTAGGGCAGTGCTATTATCTCCATTTTACAGGTGGGGGACTGAGGCACGGGGGAGGATAAGGCCCAGATACTCAAAGGCATTGTGGAGCCTGACTCCCATTGAAACCACTGGGAGCTAGGCAGCTAAATGCCTTTCAGGATCTGGAGAGACAAGATGGATGAGCTAATACTTTTTATTGGACCAACTTCTTTTGGTGAGAGACACAAGCTTTGGAGCTACACCAAGCTCTTCTTGAGGTCTGGGAAAGGTACTTGTCACAGCTAAATACAAGGTGGAACAGATTGTTTAGCATAAGTAATTGGTCTCACAATATGTGTTATTCAAGGTGAAGTGATCTGTTAACACCGCTTGAGCTAGAGGACCAAAAAAAAAAAGGGGGGGGGGGAGCGTTAACGAGTTACTGATTTTTGTAATAAACCATAAACCCAGTGTCTGTATAAAGACCATGATTTTTAGTGTCTAACAGAGTTATGAATTTAAGCTCATCTGGGTTCTCTGGACATTACACTGATTCCCCACTGCATACTGAATCAAATTCAACTCCAGCCTTAATCTTCAAAGTCTCTCCCTCTCTGATTAGGATTGGCCATAATAACTCTGCTTCTCAGGGACAATATCAACCTTATAGGTTAGATTTACAGGTGCTGAGGACAGAGCCTGACAGAATCATAGATGGCCCATGACTGGAATTCACTCCCACAAGAGAACAGAGTGACCAAAGTCTTACCACATTCAGAAGGAATTATTAGCTCCACCTCTTCACCACCACAGAGACAGGAAAGAGGAGGGGAAAACTACACTTACTTCAGAGAACTGCACAATGAGCTACCCTCAAAATGGCTGCCACCTCCCTTTTTCTCTCTACCACCTGACAGCACCTCAACATGAAATGGGAAGATGTGGAGAGAAAGGCAGCTGACAGGCAAGGATGGCAAACGTGGGTAGCTCAATGTGCAGCAAAGCATGGGATGGACTAAGGTCTAAGGTAACTGCCTGACAGCAGAGGGTCACTATCTTCCCTAAGGACAGGAGTAGTCAGTAGGCAGACCAGGGGCCAAATCTGGACTGCCAGATGCTTTTGAAGGGTTTGAAATCTTTTCATTTAATTCTCATTATTGGGGTTTTTTTCATTATTTTCTCTGGAGTCTGTACCTTGAGTAAGAAATTTGGACCTTGACAAAAAATATTTGACTACCCTATAGTTTTACTCTCACTGGGACACATGGGGGTGGGGGGTGGCCATTTTGAAAAAGGGCAATTCTTCCTGGGGTTTCTCTGAAGAAGATTTCACATGCCAGTCTTTGCTAACAGGTAAACTTATGAAAAATAACGAGGGCAAAAAGAAACAGTTAATCCTAAATAGTTATTTTCTGAAAAGTACCCATTGCATCCGCCCTACACAACAGGGAGAGTCTTTGGGGCAGAGAGAGAGGAGCACAATCGGGTCCTGGTCCAGGACTGGGGATCTTATGTACTATTGTAATACACCTAATAAATTGTGTACACACCTAGCACAGTGGGGTCATGTTCCATGAGAGACTCCTAAGTACTGCAAAGAACAAATGCTCATATCTTTGGTAACATATAACACACACATCTGAGCAATCTCTAGGGTCTAAAGGCGGCAGTCATTTGAGGCATCATTGTGTAAAGTGAAAAACCTGTGTGTATTTTGGGAAAGAGTGCAGCAAGCTCTCCCATCTGTGCAACCATCCCAGCACTTGCAGGAGTGAGGTGTCTGGCTTTATCCAGATAGTTCCTTCCCGCTGGGGCCAGTCAAAACTGCAGGCAGTACCAGTTTGGACTCTGGCACTATGCTCCCTGTAAGAATGCAATAGAGAAAGGGGAGAGATGGACAAGCATAATTAAGCTCAATGCAGTCTCTAAAAGATGAACTGGAAAAGAGCCTTAAAATTCAGCATCCACAACAGGACAGAAGAGTACAGCTTTTCAGGAACGCATGCACCACTGAATTTTAACAATGCTGTCTCCCTACACTGAGCTGCCGATTTCCCATGTGCCCCACTACGGCACACATCCCCCCAAAATGGAGCTAGTGCAAACAAGCAACTTCCCGCCAAACCCCAGTTTGCTCTCCTTCACATGGTCTATTTTAGGCTTCCTGTTCTCATCAACGCCTAAGCCAACAGGTGCCTTTCAGGAAGCCTCATCAAAATCTGCGGAGTCGTTTTTAGCTCATGTAAGTCTGGAACAATGAAGCCGTTCGCTATAAAAAGAACATGAAACCACCTTGTCAATGGGAGCCCTTCAGGAATACACATTGGCTAGAACGTCTCTCAGCTAGAAAATTTAGATTTTTTTTTTAATAAGAATTAAAAATATTTCTTACTAATACATTTTATCTCAACAATTATTCTACATTCTTTGCCATTATACAGCAAGCAGATAATCCTCCCTTGATTTCACTCTATTTCTATGTAAGGTCCGTGATTGTCTTCCAATAGGAACTCCTTGCTCCCCTTTGGCTAAGAACTGCAGTTTGGTCCACGGTGTCAGTTGGCCAGGAAAAAAAAAAAATCACACCCGTATTTGCTAGCGATATAGAAGAGAGGCTTCTTGTGCAGTCATGCCCTGAGAAAGAAGAGACTGGGAAGGAACTGGCGTTCTGGGTTGACCAGGCATCTCATCGTTCACTGGAGGATGGGCAAGATTCCAGAGATGCTCAGAGCCAGCAAAGCACAGGGCGCTCTGCCTTTGAGCGAGATGCTGACCCAGTCTGGACAGAATATTGCTGCAGGAAGATATCTGCCCAAGCCCAGCCGGGCTCCCCTCTTTCAGAACAGTACTTCAGGAATTTGTCCTTTGTTTCTTTTTTTGTTCTTGATATTCAGTTACTTTCTGCTGGAAATACCCTGTGGAAAACAAAAGCTGGGTCAGTTACACACTACACTGGAGTTTCATCAACAATTGAGGTCATTGGCTGGTTTCTGTTTAATAACAACATGCTGTGGTAGGGATGCAGAAGCAGAGATTAGCCCAGCAAACTCCATAAGAACCAGTGATCAAAGCAGAGAACCTGAAGATGGAGCTATGGTCATATTCTCCATATACATTATTATAGTACACTAATCGCCATGGGATTTAGGTGCTGAAGAAGGTAGAGAGGCAGGGAATAGAATCTAATGACTCCGGTCAATTTGCATTGGAGGGCACCAGAGCAGCAGCACTGGCTCCAAATCTACCTGCACCTTGAGCAACGATAGGCTGAAGCTGAACCAGCAGGGCAAGCATCACAAATATTGGGGATAAAATGGTACCGGATCCAAACTGAAGGGGATGGGGGAGCGCGCTCAGAGAGTGCGGGGGCTCAGAGGTGCAGCTAGCTCAGTAACTGAGAGACATTGTTGAAATTCTTCTTGAAAGTGGCAGTAATCATCATCATAATACCCAGGTCTTACACAGCCCATTTTACAGATAGGTAAACTGAGGCACGGAGTGGTGATGTGATTTGCCCAAGATCAGCCAGAAATCCAGTGGCAGGGCTAGGAATTAGAATGACGCTCTCCTGAGGCTCAGTCCAGTGCTCCATCTACTAGGCCATGCTGCATTACTTACAGCCCTGAAACAGGATGTGTGTGTGTCAGGGAATACACTGTAGAGAAGAGAATAAGCAAGGAGCGCTTTGCACTAGTCCTTTCCTCCTTGCCCTGTGACTGTTTTCAATACAAACGCAGGCCGAGTTCTGGAGTCTGCAATTACCTCCTCCATCCAGGGGCTGCAGTGACGAAGACACAGGGTGTCTCTGCTGGTGCATTGCAGGCAGAGGTTGTGGGAGAGACTCACTATCACTGCCTGTACCATCTTCTCTAACAGCATCTCTCTCCCTTCCCCGGTGGCTGTGTTTTCAGGAGCAGTCACACAAAAACATTTGCACCTCATTTGCACAAGCAAATATGCAAATGAGTCCTGCTCCCTCTAGCCCATAGAAACCAAAGAGTGGCCTCCAGGGATCCTGATGCTTCCTGAATGCCAGGGCAGTAACAGAAGGGGGAGGAGATGGGGCAATTTACCTTCTTGGATCATCCTGCTCCTTTCCGCTTCCTGGATAAAGAGGGAAAACATCTGAGTCCTCACAAATCTTTTCACAAACTTGCGGCAGGACTTGGAGGTGATGGCTTTGCAGAACGCCTTCTCCTGAAAGGAGCCCTGGCCGCTCTTATTCCACTTGAGGTGCGATGTATAATGGCCAACAGTTTTAACGAAGAATTGCATGAAGGTTTTGGAGACGTGGGCGTTCACTTGTTCAGACGCTGAAAAGGGAATAGAAAAAGTACCGTTTGGGCATGGGGGCTGGTATTCACATGACCCCTCATTAACTCAGGATGTGGACACCTCACAATTTGAATGTATTTACACTCACAACCCTTCTGTGAGGCAGGACAGGGCTATCATGGGGGAATGGAGGGACAGATCCTCAGAAGTATTTACACTTCAAATTTCCTTAAAGGATCTGGGCCGAAATGACCCACCCAAGGATCGCCCCGTCTGTGGTGGGGCAGGAACTTGAAGCTGGTCTCCTGAGTCCCAGGCTAGTGCTCTGACCACTGGGCCATCCCACCTCTCTTCTCCTGTCTGTGCCAGAGTCTGGGGCATTCCACAGTCCGGGACATTTTCCATTCAAAAGCAGCTGTAACACCTGAATGGTGCTAAATTGCGTGACTCCCAAACCCAGTCATGGCAAGGGAGAAAAGCCAGGAGGTTCCATTCACTAAGGAGCCGACAGGAGCATAAACTGAACTGTCCCAATGTGGTATTCAATTGCCCAGTCCCATGGATAATTACTGCTGACCTCCATACTTGGACTTCTTATAACACTTGGCTTCAAAGGAACTCCGAGCATTGTATACACATTCAAGGAATTGCGTCTACCACCTTAGAATGTGAAGTACACCAGCCTACCGAGATGCTAGATGGAGGGCCTCATTGCACCCTGACCTAATTCACATGCTGTGTTCATGTCAGAAGCAATGGCCATCTCCTTCACACATTAAAATCCAATTTCCTGGTGTTAAATCATTAAAGAGTTGTGACAGCCACTAGCACATGGTACTGCCCTTCACAGGCTGTTCTGGATGGAGGACTCCACCTGCTTGATTAGCACGTATACACTGTAGCGGCAGAAGGGAGTCTAGCTGTCCAGATCTCCCAGATCCAGATTTCACTGAGGGATATTCAGGGTCACTGGCTTTCTGTTCTGTCAAGATAAAGCTAGCAAGAGCCTTCTGGATTTTTTGCTCTCCTCCCTACTGATGGATTATTTCTCTTCCCTGACTGGTCTCCACAATCCTACATGGTTGTGGAATTTAGGGAGGAAGATGCTCAGCTCAGAATATGGCCACTACAAGAACTGGCAGGGGATGGTACTAGTCTGAAAATGACTCGGTAAAAATCCCTTGTTTATTGCGTTCCAATGACTCCAGACCACACGTGCTCGCACGACAGTTAGAAAGGCTGTGGGGTTTTTTAAATCTCTATATAACGCCCAGCCCTGCAAACTCAGCCTGGCGTCTGAGAGTCACGCTGGGCTCTGTCCATTTCGCCATCCCCACCAATAACGAAGACTGGAATTTAGAAACGTCTGCTAGAATCCAGCTCCTTCTCCCGGAACTGCGCTAGCTCTGCGGGGCTAACAATAAAAAGGGTCTATTTTTGTCAATGAAGTCAGCAGGTCCGACTCTGCTGCACACACAAAGAAATTGGTATAACCACAGGGCTTCTCTGACCACGGCTGCACTTTAGTATTCATGCAGAGCAGAAACAATGTACTATGCCTGCTAGCTGGGGATGGGGAATAAAGCAGAGCACTTCCTAACCCGCAGAACCAGAGCACCGCTGAAATGCAGGTGAAATGCAGCCACCTCTGGAGTGGGGAGCTGCAGCTAATCAGAGCATATCACATTGAACAACAGGTGGGGGAAGCGAAAGGTTGGGTAAGGACCACAAAGTAAACCCCAATCATAGCTAAGTGCCTTGGGATCCTTGACAGTTCACGTGCTACAACACGTGCTTTCAAGTGTTGTATTGAAGACACGCCGGGGCAGATCCTGAGCTGGTGGGAGATGTCACAGCTCCACTAAAGTCAATGTGGAGAGGAAGCCAATGGAGTGATAATTTTACACCAGCTGAGGACTTGCCCCACACTCCATAAGCTGCACAAACCTCAGTCTCTTTCTACCTCTGAAGCGGGAAGGGCTAAGGTGTCCCTGCAGAGGCTGAGCGTGTGGGACCCAGGGACCCTGGCTATTCCAGTCCAGCTGCTTAGACCACTGAGCTATTCTCTTCGCGTGCATGTGAGTCTAAAGCATACACAGCCCTAGAGATGGGTTGGCTGGAACCGAGAGGGCAGTGTAGGAAATTAGGTCCTGTGTTCTTAGCCCACTTGCCCCAGGATGGCTGGTTAGCCCGGGACACCGGCAGTCATTTTGTGGGGCATTCACAGGTACTCCACCGTGCGCACCCCAAAGACAGAACTCTCTGCCTACTCTGTATGTTGTTGTTGCTGTTGTGCGTCTTTAAAGAAGTCAGCATCTCGGTCTGCAGCTTGGCCGGTAAGATGTCTCCTTCGTCGCAAACCTGAAAGAGGACGTTCCGATGTTAGCACAGCCAGCTCTTGCAAACCAGGGAAGCCTGAGACGGTGGCTTTTACTGGGAAGAAGGTTTTGAAGCATGAGAGAGGATTCTAGCTCGCCGAACCACTTTCTGAGTGTACCTGCAGGCCCAAAGCATCCTGGAATGAACACATCTCCCCCCACCAGATCCCCTGTGACCCATTCTTTAATGCAGCCGCGCAGTCTGCATTACCATAGTCTCGGTGGGGCTCACTAGCTACCGCCAGAAGCTATTGCCTATCAATTTTTATCCCAAAGGATGTTGGAGAGACACCTTCTGCAGGGTTAATTGACACCCCTGTCTCTGACACAGCCTCTCCTCCGCCACTCGTAACGAGAAAGAGACAAGGCAACAGCCCGAGAAATTAATTTTGCACTAAACTCCCATTGGTCTCTCCCTGCAGGGCCGTGCCCGGGTGTTTTGAAACCAGGAACGCTAACGTTACAGTGTGCTCTGTAAGCTCGGGCAAGAGGCCCTGCCCCCCTGAGCCTGCAGAGTGCAAATAATAAGTGACAGGTGGGAAGGAGTGAGTGACAGCTACTGAAAAGCCAGGATTAAGGACCCTGCAGTGGCTCAGTAATACTGGTCAAGCAACGAACAAGCACCTGCGTCTAGCGACGGCATGAGGGACAGTCTAAATCGCACCAGGGACACCTACCGATCTTAAGAACTTCCCTTCGCACAAGTCAACCAGCAGCACCTAAAACCAACAGACAGGACGCAGCGTTAGCCAGGCTGCACTGCAAGGCCGCTTCTGAGCAGCAGCGAGTTAAGAGAATGTATTTCAAGAGCAGTCTTCTGTGCCCCAAGTCCGTTTGAAAAGCTCTGAGCTGCACCTGATGATGAACTGCTCTAGGTCACTGCAATGGAAAAGGCTTCTCCACCCCTCCAAACTTCCTGCCTGGTGAAAGAGGAGCACCAGTGCCTGGCCTGGGGGAACGAATGGACCCGGGACATGGAAAGGAGATTTGGAGCCTTTCACCTCTAGAATCAGTCACTGGGTCCAATCCAGCCCAGACTGAAAGTGGTTCCCATCTGGTGTCTCTTGGGAGGCCCACATGAGATGAGTTCAGGAGTCTCAGCCCACATCCCTATCGGGAGAGGGCCACAGCCCCACAACTGCCCCATTGTTAGTGCTCCCAGCAGAAGGTCAAGGAGCGCACCGTCCTGGAAACTCTGGCAGTGTCTACACTAGTTTTCTAAGATGTGTGCTCACCCCCCATGAGCTATGAGCAGTGAGATGCTTAGGGCAATGCTGGCTACAGGGTGAGCTGAGGGCAAGGAATGCCCCCTTTGTCCCAGGGGATCTGGGCTGAGGCCCTTGCCCAGCTAGTGGGTAGGAGATGATATCAGCATCCCATCTGGCCTAGGGAACAGCTTGGGTGTTACCCTAGGAGCAGGCTGGAGTCCGCTCTTGTTTCCTTCTGGGCCCTTCTCCTCCTGAGGCTGGGATGGAGACACAATCAGGGCCTGCTACCAGGGCTGGGTTTCCAATTAGGCACAGTAGGCACGTGCCTAGGGGCGCCTTGCTTCTCTCAAACAGCGTGCAACACAGAGGTCAGCTGTAGTCGGGGGGGGGGAGGGGGGCTGAAGATGCTGTGCCCAGGGGTGCGTAAGTTATAAATCCGGCCCTGCCTGCTACCACATGGAGATAACAATCAAGGGGCACGAACGGGCAAACATTCATCTTCAAGCCCATCTGCGGCATGGGAACAGAGACCCCCCTCAGACAGTACCTCCTCCATCGGCTGATCGAGAACCTGCTCTAGGCAGCGCTTCTGGACTCCAACCATGAAGGGCGTGGGGCAACAGACGGTGTCGATCAGGCATTCCGGAACCACGGGGATGTAGGTGTGCGCCCAGGAGAAGGGGTAGAGAAGAGCTGCCACGGCATGGATGCACTGGGACAGGACGCTGCCGAATAAATAAGGGTTCTGATTAGTAAATGAATTTGGCAAGTAGCTGGCCAGCAGGTTAGGCCTTGGGTGAGACTTTCAAGAGCACCTGAGTGACACAGGAGCCAAAGTCTAAGTGACTTCCAAGGAGAGACAGGCTCCTAAATAGGTGGGTGCTGTTTTTCATAGATTATAAAGGCAGAAGGGACCATTGTGATCATCTGGCCTGACCTCCTGCATAGCACGGGCCAGAGAACATCCCTGAACTTATTCCTGTTCCAACGAGAGCAGATCTTTTAGAAAAACATCCCATCTTGATTTAAAATTTGCCAGTGATGGAGAACCCACCATGGCCTTTGGTAAACTGTTCCCATGATTCATAATCCTTGCTGTTAAAAAATATGAACTTTATTCCTAATCTGAATTTGTCTTGCTTCAATTTCCAGCCATTGGCTCTTGTCTCTTAGATTGAAGAGCCCAGTATCAAAGTTTTGTTTCCCTTATAGATACTGCTCAAGACTGATCAAATCACCCCTTCATCTTCTCTTGGTTAAGCTAAATAGATTGAGCTCCCGCAGCTCAATTCTACCCGCCTATGTTGGCTGTTTTTGGGAAGTCTTCCTCCCCTTGGCACATGGCAGTGTTACCAACTCTCAGGATTTCATCACACATCAATATTTGATGTTCTTCTTAAATCCCCAGTTCCTGCAGTCAGGTGATTACATCAGAATCTCAGCTTTCTTTAATGAAGAAATCGAAAGAAAAGTAAGTTTCTAGCTCTGTGGTTGCGGAGAAAAGTTTGAATACATGTCCCTAAGGGCTCAAAAACCAGAAGAAAAAACTCCCACATAGATATTTTTTTTAAAAATCTCATGATTTTGGGGGCCAAAACCTCACAGGTTTTGAACCCTTGGAGTTGGCCCTGCTGCCTGCCCCACCAATGCTCTGAGTGGCAGGGCACCGTGATCTGGGGTGCCTCCAGATTTGCCTTTTCGGTACAAAAAGTTTCCCCAACTAGAAAACAATAAATTGAGTTTCAGACTAAACTCCCCTAGAGAGAAGAGGAAACCCCCTGCCCTCAGCAGGGGGCCCAACGAGCTGCACTGCCATCAGCCCACACAACTAGCCTTCCCCTACCCCTCAGCACAAGCTGCAGGTTGGCTTTGCCACCTGGGAGGGTCATTCTCTTTCACTCTAACACAAAACCCTAACAGTGACCTCAGCAGAGTTAAGGCAAAATAACCTCCCAAATGCAGGGAATGGGGGACGGTCATATACACTGATCCGTTGACACAAAAGCTGCTAAGTTTCCGACTTAATAATAATCATACCTAGCTCTTTTCATCAGTAGCTCTCAAAGGAGGACAGGCTCGTTATCCCCATTTTGCAGATGGGAAAATAGGCACCGACTCTGTGGGTGCTCCGGGGCTGGAGCACCCACGGGAAAAAATTAGTGGGGGCTCTGCACCCACCGGCAGCCAAGCTCCCCCCTCCTTGCCTCCTTCTCCCCTCGCCGGGCGCGCCATGTCCCCACTCCTCCACCTCCCTCCCAGTGTTTCCCGCCCCCCCGCCACCTAACAGCTCTTTGGCGGCGGTTAGGACTTTCCAGGAGGGAGTGGGAGGAGTGGGGATGCAGCATGCTCAGGGGAGGAGGTGGAGAAGAGGCAGGGCAGGGGCGGGGACTTGGGGAAAGGGGGTGGAATGGGGGCGGGAAGGGGGCGGGGCTGGGGTGGGAAAAGGCGGGGTGGGGTGGGGACTTTGGGGAAGGGGTGGAATGGGGGTGGGGCAAGGGCAGTGCAGGGGCAGGGCCAGAGGTGGGGCTGGGGCGCAGGCGGGGGTTGAGGCAGTGGGGAAGTCAGCGCCTATGGATGGGGAAACTGAGGCTTGGGGAGGGAGCATGACTTGCCCCAGGTCACCCAGCAGGCCGGCGGCAGAGCTGGGAACAGACCCTAAGTCTCCCAAGTCCTGGTCTGGTGCTCTCCCTGCACAGCGTGAGTCTGAGGAAGCTGGGGTATGAATTGCTTTTCGGTATATGTTGGAAGTGGAAGCCTTGGGGAGTGCTGGAGTGCGATATTGACAGCATTGTGGTTGAAAGGAGTGCACAAGTCTTCCCCCTTCACTCCTTATTTCAATGCTTTTAAGGCTTAACCCTCACTAGACAAAGTTATTGTTTGCTAATTTTATAGAGAGGATCCTTCCGTAGGGCTGTCAGTGTGTGTCGTTTTCTTCCAAGGGTCTGAAGAGTGAAAGTCTCTGGTGGCTGGGATCAAAACAGAGACTCCTTCCTGCTGATGAGTCGGAATGAGGAAATCCGAGAGGGAGAGGAGAGATTTGAATCGACGGGCTGTCTGACGAGGAGTGAGCATAACCTTTACGCTCTGCTGATGTTAGCATGAGAGGGTGACTTTCCTGGCTACCTGCCTCCCTGGGCTTGTCGGCTTAGTGAGGATTAACCCTTTGGGCTCAATTGGGAACAGACTCCAGCTGTCTTGTTAGTCTATCAAACATAATAATACCACCTCGCTCTTATCTAGCACTGTTCATCCACGGAGCACTCTGCAAAGGAGGGCCTTTTACAGATGGGGAAACTGAGGCGCAGAAGGGCATGTAACTCGGCCAAGGCCATGCAGCAGGCCAGTGGCAGAGCCAGGGATAGAACCCAGTCTCCTGAATCCCAGACCAGTGCTCTGCCCACAAGATCAGACTTCCATGCCTCATGAGCAGTCTGAGGTCAGTGACCCTTTACTTGCTCAGACTCCTCAGGGTCAGCTCCCAGAGTGGAAGGTTCTCAGCTTCTCTCTCCTCCCCTGCACCTGGAATTAATTTATTCTGACTTTATCTCCTGAACTGGATGGGGCACAAAAAATTAATCACCACTCACTGCACTGTGGGGATGGGGAGGGTGCCCTCAGCCAGCCCCAACTACGCCTACCCTGGGGCTGAGATACACGGAGTAGCAGACTTCAGGACACGTCATTCGACACCTGCATCTGCGTCTGCCCCCTTACGAAGGGGGAGTGGAACCGAGGGCACCTGCAGGCTGCATTCCAGGGCTGGGCGAGCTGCATGTGACTGGTACTTACGAGCTGAGAGAATCATAGGACTGGAAAGGACCTCGAGAGGTCATCTAGTCCAGTCCCCTGCTCCCATGGCAGGACTAAGTATTATCTAGCCCATCCCTGACAGGTGTTCGTCTAACCTGCTCTTACAAATCTCCAATATTGGAGATTCCACAACCTCCCTAGGGAATTTATTCCAGTGCTTCACCACTCTGACAGTTAGGAAGTTTTTCCTAATGTCCAACCTAAACGGCCCTTGCTGCAATCTAAGCCCATTGCTTCTTGTCCTAGCCTCAGCGGTTAAGAAGAACAATTTTTCTCCTTCCTTGTAACAACCTTGTATGTACTTGAAAACTGCTTTCATGTCCCCTCTCAGTCTTCTCTTTGCCAGACTAAACAAACCCAATTTTTTTCAATCTTCCCTCATAGGTCATGTTTTCTAGACCTTTAATCATTTTTGTTGCTCTTCGCTGGACTCTCTCCAATTTGTCCACATCCTTCCTGAAATGTGGCGCCCAGAACTGGACACAATACTCCGGCTGAGGCTTAATCAGCGCGTAATAGAGCAGAAGAATTACTTGTAGCTCTCTGAAGCTCCCAGAACTAGCTCTCTGGTTAAGTGCAGGGCGCTCACCTGAGCTCCTCTGCCACGAAGATAATCCGTCGCTCCAGAACCGCAGAGGCGAAGAGCCAAAGGATGTTCTCCGGACTGAGATGCTGCAGAAGGGCCTGAAACTCCACGTGTTCCAGCCAGGAGTCCAGGGGCCGCGTGAGTTCGATGAGCTGTTGGGAAGCAGAGGGGACACGAGTGAGCTCACAAGTCACTCATTAATTCTATTAAAAGCACCATGCAGAAGGTCTCAGACATGCTGGGCTGGGCCCTACCTGCTTCCGTATGGCGGAGAAAGGAGGCAGGAAGGGAATGTCATGCGTGCGGGGGGGTGTCATGCGAGATCTTTGCAATATTACAATTAGTTAGGATTACTTTTTGGTAGTGCCCAGCATGGGCCAGGCACTGTCCCGCCCAGAGTTCATCGATCTAACAGACCAAGAGTGGGGGAGACTGGTGCACCAAATAAGAGCGTGGCCGAGGCAATAAGTGGCCCTACTTGACCGTGTCCTCCCTGGGGATGTGCCTCGATGCAAACCCCTAGCGCAGATAGGCACGGCCTCTGTTTACTGGTGGAGATGACTCCGGCTTGACAGCGGGATAAGATCGTGACAGGCAAGCCATATCTTTCCTGGTGTGCACCATATAGCTATGCCCCAGACTAGAATCGGCACAAGTTCCCAGCGGGGACCAGTCCTCTGCTTCAAAGCTGCTTTACCAACACCATGAATTCATAGGTAATCCCCAATTACCAGTAATCCCCAGGAGTTCTCATCAGCCCCCAGCAGCCTCGCGGAGCTTCTCATGAAGGGCTCTCGGAGTGCAGGGTGGGAGAAAGTGCAGAGACATTGGTAGGAGGAGCCCAGATATCTGGGTGTCATGTCTGGCCTGCCCTGGTTTTGATGGAGGGTATTTTAGGCCTTGTCTACACACATACTTGCACTGGTTTAACTAGACCAGTTTACAAAGCACACCCTTAGTTAACCCGGAACAAACTAGTATGTACACCAGGCCTTAGGGGGGTTGCTTTGTGAGCCTCACTGAACCGGGTGGGTGGTGTTGAATCTTTAACAAAGATATCCTTTCTCCCAAGTGTTCATTAGGCATTGGAGTGTATAAATTCTAGGGCCAGAAGGAACTACTCTGATCATGTAGTCTGAGCTCCTACATGACACCAGCCAGAGAATTTCCCCCAGCGATTCCTGCACTGAGGCCAGTAACTTGTGACTGAGCTGGAGTGAGACACCTAATCTGGATGTTGAGACTCCATGGGATGATGTCACAATAACCTTCATGGTTGAAAATTTGCATCCCAGTTCCAGTGGTAATTTTTTTGACTTCCAGCAGTTGGACACTGATCTGCCTCTGTCCGCTAGCATCGATTCCTGTACTAGCTTTGTCCCATGCAGGTACCTATGCAGCACCATCTCGTTGCCTCTTACATATCTCTTCCAAATGGCCACATTAAGCAGCATCGAGACTGCCACAAAAGGAGAGGTAATGGAGTTGCTGCAATCCCTGTAGTTAGTGGCCATTTGGAATGCCTGTTTCCAGACACTCCTACCCTTCTCTACATCTTTTCCTGTTAGGCTGGCTAGACTTCATTCCAGCCCAGCTGAGCTCTTACAACTAATTGGTGTCATTATATTACATGCCTTTGCCAGTCAGGTGAAACCAGACCTCTCGCCAGCCTCAAAAGCTGAGCCCTGGATTACTGATCCAGGAGAAGCCCCAGGCATTCGGAACAACCTCCCACCACTCAAAGTGGAGGACCTTACTTAGACCTTAGTCCAGCCTGGGCTTTGCTGCACATTGGGCTACATTACCCTCTCTCTCCCACGCACTGCCAGCTCCCAGCCTCGCCTTCCCTAGCAGCAGCTCCCTTCTCCACTGGCAGTGCTGGATAAGCCGCCACGCTGACGCTTTTGAAGAAAATGCTCCCATCTCCGCAGTGCTGCCAGCAGCCAATGCATGAAGCAATAGGCCAAGTCTTTACACAATCTTACCCTTCTTGCTGCAGCATCACAAGAGATTTCATAACCCAGGAAGTTGGCAGAGCAGAACCTGTGCCAAGCCGGCTCCCGCTCTCAGTTACACCCAGCACCCAATGTGCAACGGGACGAGGTGGCTGCAATGCCCCATTCCAAAACAACCGCTGCATCAGCGCACTGCAGTCAAACCTCTCATGTCAAAAATAGGAATGCGCTGTCTGCACGAGGCAATGCACTCAGCTCAGCCCCCCTACAAAGCAGAGCAAGTCCCAGTTTGCACCTGTGTTACATCAGCAGCCCCCACCCCAGTGCAGAGGAGGCCTAAAGGCTTGTCTCCATTGCAGGGCTTGCACTGACAGGACTGAATTGTACAACTGCAAACTCCTAAAGCAAAGCCAACGGTACGGAATTAAGCTAACAACAGGCACCAGTAAGGCTGAAACTGATCCCCATGCATCTGTATTAGGGTTTGTTACGGTTTAACTAGATAGGTTTCAGAGTAGCAGCCGGGTTAGTCTGTATTCGCACAAAGAACAGGAGGACTTGTGGCACCTTAGAGACTAACAAATTTATTTGAGCATAAGCTTTCGATGAAGTGAAACTCACTTCAGCTCACTTCATCAAAAGCTTAAGCTCAAATAAGTTTGTTAGTCTCTAAGGTGCCACAAGTCTTCCTTTTCTTTTAACTAGATAGATATCTAAAATCATAGAATATCAGGGTTGGAAGGGACCTCAAGAGGTCATCTGGTCCAACCCTCTGCTCAAAGCAGGACCAAGCCCCAGTTTTTGCCCCAGATCCCTAAATGGCCCCCTCAAGGATTGAACATTTAGCAGGCCAATGCTCAAACCACTGAGCTATCCCCCCCCCCCCCCAATCTTTTTGTTAAATGGGCACAATTGTCTACTATAAACCCAGTGTCTTGTGTCTAGCACTGCCAGCTGAGAAGAGCAGATGCAAAGCAGTCTCTGCACTCAGCATGAAACAATAGCTCCAGGAGAGGTGTGAATGGCTGCCATTCAACAAAGGGAGGTGTGAATGAAAGTGATTAAAAAGGCCATGCTGTTAACTCTTTCACCGCTGTTTTTGTAGAAACCTTGAGCTAACTGCTTCCCTGTTGCTGAGCACAGTGAGTGTCGCTTCTTAGCAAGGGCGGCTGCTGGAGAAGGAGCACTTCATTTAAAGTCCTCGCCGCTCTGATCAAATGGGGGAGTGAAGGCGGCCAGGCTTCTGCTTCCTTGTCCCGAAAGCCCAAGCTTTTGCTGACTCAGCAACCAAACGACTCAAATTAGGAGTGGTCAGTATAGAATTGTGAGCACACTGAAAAATCCGGACACACAGTCACATCAGCTACGTGTAATACAACATTCAATAACACAAGGGATCCTGCACGGATTGTATGGGACTGCAGAGCTGGGGGAAACAGTGCAGGCTTCTAGGGGCAGTGTCATGTAGTTCCAGGGACCTGGGATACACTGGTGCAATTCCACTGAAACCACTTTTAATCCAGATTCACACTGGTGTCTCCAAAATCGGCCTCACGTCCTTCGACCTGACGCCAAACTCCCCAGCTCCTAACCTACCAGGGTTTTCCCTGTCACTGATGACAATTGCTTACAAATCATTTCTTCGCACAGCTGACTCGGCCACGCCACCCTTGTCTGCACGCAGCATGATTTTGCTCCCCTTTCCCACCATTCAGTCCAATTCGCCACGCCCCAACCGTGGGCCCCCTGCCACATCTGCTTTCTCCCCCCAGCTCTCATGCTGCTAGGCTTCACTTCTCTCCCCTGGTTGCCTGTTCGAGCCGAGCCCCCCAAAGCATGCTTGGGAGCAGAGTGAGCTGTTCTAGGTGGCACTGGACTTCGAGCTCTGGCTGACATGAAAGGATGCCCAGCACCTCTGGAAATCAGGCCCAAGGGGGTCCAAGCTGGGCTCCCAAAATCAGCAGCCTCTTTGAAATCATGGCTTGCAGGCTGCAGGGAGAGGTTGCAACAGCAGCTTCAAGAAGTGTGAACGCCACATCCGCTGGCATTAACGGCTGTTTGTGCTGATAGATCCTCGCAGCAGGACCGACACGGAGCATTTCACGGAGCGCTACACCAGTTGTGTACTGGGCAGCGCCCATCTCACTGCACCTTCCGGCCACCTGGGAGAACCCGGCCATAGCGGTCAGGCTGGACGGCTGGAATATGGAACACCCGACCGTCTCCAACTCTCCCCCAGAGGGTGGAGAACTGATGGAACTGCTGGCTCGATCGCCACTGGTACGAAGTGGCCAGCTCGTTCCAAGGGGTCGTTCCCTAACCTGTCGTTCCCAGACAGCAGAGCCTCGCTCTTCAGCTCAGCCAGCGCCCCTTGTCCACCCTGACCTGTGACCCTCGTCTATTACTGCCCCTAGGCAGCCGGAGACATGACGTGCATTAGCAGAGACTGCACTGAGGAAAGCCTACAAAGCTCCGGCTGGCCCGACGGCCGGACACACGCTCCAGCACGGCCTCCTCTTAGACCAGCTCCTAGGGGTGGAGAGACAGGCCCTGGTGGAGATCAGCAGCACCCGAGCACAGATTACTGAGCCGACACAAACCTCCGTTCCGGAATCAGGGATGAAGCTTTTAATGGTGACCGTTTTCCCCGGAGCCGGGAAGGGGGATTCGCGGAGGCCCTGCATGAAGGGGTAAATGACGGCCATGGAGATCTGCCGCCTCTTCTCCACTTCATCGAGGATCTATGGGAAGGAGAGACCCGTCAGCCACAGCAAGGCAAAGAAGTCCCCGGCTAGCCCCCGCCCGGCCCCCCACCCCCTCCCGGCGGCACAGCAGCGGCTCAGTTGCGTCCTCACTGAGGAAAAGCAGCCAGCACCAGCCTCAACACCACAGGCCTCGCCCTCCTCAGCCCCAGAGAGGTGGCCTTCAGTGCCGTGGCATCACCAGCTGCTCCCCCAGGCAAAAGTCCTTCCCTGCACCGAGCTGTAGATCTGGCAGCAGCAAGACGGGGACCAGCAGCTGCACGAGGCCCGGACCGGGCATGCAGGCTGGGTTAGTGTTTTGCCCGTGAGAGCCGGCGTTCCTACCTTGGAGAACAAGCCAAAGCAGCCAAGGCAGCTGATGATGCAGAAGACCTCTGGGAAACGAGGGCCCCGGCCAACGGGCTGAAAGAAGGATCAGCACACAAAGGGTTAACTGTACCCCACAATCTCTTACCCCCTCTATCAGGTGCACCGAGCCAGCCCCCCCATGCCAACCCCATCACTATGGGGACTGCCACTCGGGGCGGGGCCATGGCCTCTCCGAGGAATGCAAAGCCAGGTGTCAGCAAAGCTAGGAGCCGTCCATGGCTTGGCCTTGCCTGCCTCCCAGAGACCTGGTTAATGATACCACCCGCCTACAGCCCAGCTGGTCCTCCCAGGCTACGTAAACTACAAGTCAGGAAACTTGCAGAACAAGCTGAAAAAGCAAGGAGGCTGGTACCAGCCCTGTTCCTCTCCAAACTCAGCTGCAGGAGATGCCCCACCCCAGAAGTAGACGCATATACACAGTCTCTGAGGCAAAGGGAAGGCGCTTAGGACTCCCGCTGGCCCACAGACCTCCAGAAAAAGGCCCTGCAGGCCGACTAGAGGAATCATTGCGGATGCTGCCCAGCATGCCTCTGGAAGCCCCAGGCACGGAGTGGGGATGTAGCAGGTCTGGGGAGGGGCACAGGGTAACAGTAGAGACCATGGAACAGAATATGTGTCAGGAAGGCAAGTGAGGCATTAAGCTGGCGGCTAGCTAAGCACGGCAGGTTTGGGAGAGACAGGTCCACAGGCTCATGGTGGGGATAAAGCTGCAGGCAGGAGACACTGAGGCAGGGTCTGTGGTTGAGGCAGCATACTGTAGCCCTGACCCTCCATGCACACCGCCTCTGGAGGGCGTCACTTACCCGCCCCGCCACAACGTCTGCCTCCCCGGCCCCGAGGGCAGGCAGCCAGCGGGGCGGCTCAGGAGGGGATTCCGACTCCCCTCCTAAGGTGGAATTCGGGGCCGGGGCGGAGTCTGGTTCAGGAATTGCCGGGCAGAGACGAATGACGCGTCGCTTGGCAAAGACCTCGATTTGGTTGGGGGGAAGCGCCCCAGCTGGGTGCGCTAGCGCGGACTTGTCTGCACTCAATGCGCACAGAGGCTTTGGCATGCCAAGGCGGTGATCCATGGCGAGGCCTCTCAGGCAGCTGAGCTGGCTTGTCTCCCCGGCCGGGATGCTATGTATTCCCTGCTGGGGGCATCTTTAGGGTTATTTCAAGAGAACCGAAGCAGGCAACGATTTCAGAGCCCGTTAACAGTGCAGCGCAATTCCCAGCCTGCACCGATCTCTGTCTGCTTTCGCATCACGTCAGGCCTTGAACAGAACGAACAGCAAACAGGGCCTTGGTGCTGGGCAGAGGCAGGACCACGTGGGTTCCACAGTTCCTGGCCTGCAGGCTTGTGCTTCAGCATCTAAGCACCAGACTAAAAAAGCTTGGGAGTTCCTAGCCTTTCAGGGCTTGAAGAAAAGCTTGAAAACACGGACTAGGAGTCACCGAAGCCCCTACAGCTTTCCTGAGCCTGCAGACAAGGGAAGGCGCCGCTAGCCTCCTGCTCTCTGCCTGCCGCGTCGACAGTTGAGTCTCCTGAGGGCTGTAATAAACTGGGCTACGTCTGGTTGCGGGGCTTGGTGTGCGGCTGGCCGGGTGGCGGCTTGTGAAATACGGGAAGTCAGACGAGATGACGTGGGGGGTCCCTTCTGGCCTAGAAGGCTATGGGCACGCCTGCACTTAAAATGCGGCTCGGGCGCAGCTGTAACGCATCTGGTGAAGATGCTCTAATCCCACAGGAGAGAGCTCTCCCGTCGACCTCATTCCTCCACCTCCGGGCGAGGCTCTCCAGCTGACATAGCGCTGTCTACACTGGGGCTTCGGTCGGCGTAACTTACGTCGCTCCGGGGTGGGGATTACTCACAATGAATACTGCGTGCAGATGTGGTCGCCCCGTCTCAGAAAAGATATACTGGAATTGGAAAAGGGTCAGAAAACAGCTTCCGAATGAGGAGAGATTAATAAGACTGGGACTTTTCAGCTTGGAAAAGAGGCGATTAAGGGGGATAGGAAAGAGGTCTATAAAATCATGACGGGTGTGAAGAAAGTAAATCAGGAAGTGTTATTGACTCCTTCTCATAACACAAGACCTGGGGGTCACCCAATGACATTAATAGGCAGCAGGTTTAAAACAAACAAAAGGAAGTGTTTCTTCACACGACCTGTGGAACTCCTTGCCAGAGGATGTTGTGAAGGCTGAGACTATGACAGCGTTCAAAAAAGAGCTAGATAAGTTCATGGCTATTAGCCAGGATGGACAGGGATGGTGTCACTAGCCTCTGTTTGCCAGAAGCTGGGAATGGCGGACGGGATGGATCACTGGATGATCACCTGTTCTGTTCATTCCCCCTGCGGCACCTGCCATTGGCCACTGTTGGAAGACAGGACACAGGGCTAGATGGACCTTTGGTCTGACCCAGTGCGGCCGTTCTTATGTTCTAAACCTTCCAGATAAATCAAGTTGATCTGAAACTGCCACCAAATTTCAACCAGAGGCTGAAGAATCTAGTGATCTCCACACAGAATTTAGGTGCATCTTGCCTGGGACAACACAGGGCCTTGAATGTAGGTGACCAACACCACAATACACAGTTCAGCGGCCCTGGTAGCAGTCTTCCACCGCAGCCGAACTGGGCTGGATTCAAACCAGCACCCGAGAGGTAACCATCCGTATCTCATCGTCCTGCCTCTGAGCCAGTCAGGCCTTCAAAGGCAGCTAACCAGTCCTGTGCCCATCTCTCTCAGTTTCTCTAAGGGAGCCATGAAGGAGTACAGCAGTTTCATCATACTAGATGCGATACCAAGGTGCCCTCCACCAGCCCTCCTCTTCCTCCTGCCTCTCTGCACATTTCCCCACCCCCATCCTGCACCTGTCGCCAGTTACCCTTCCACGCACACCCTTCCCCGACCACCTCTTTGTCTGGCATCAGGCCATGCCTGCAGCTGCAGCAGGGCTGGGCACAAGCACTCCCCCCGAAAGCCGACTGCAGAGTGACAGTCTCCTGTACGCGGTTCCCTGGGGCTAGCTTGGCTCGGTTTGCTCTCCCTGCACTGCCCGGGGGATGGGGACGCACTGCAGCCAAGCTGGCTGCTCAGGGCGCGAATGGCCGGCATGAGACCAGATTATTTAAAGCGAGGGATACTCACCAGCAGCCGCCGGCAGTAGCCAATCTTTCTGCTGCCGTCAACGTTGGTCAGGACAAACGAAAAGGTTTCACTGAAAGACAAGGAGAAACGTGTTTCCACTGCGCTGCTAAGGGTCGAGGCACGAGAGCCGCAGGAACGTAGCTTGGAGCCACTGAGTGACGGGGCAAAAGGAGGTGGGGAGAGAGTCCCCAGCACTGCCCAAGATGGCAGCCTAGCCCCCTACCCTGCCAGTGACTGACGCTCCCAACAGCTGGATCCTCCACTTGATTACCAGTCAGGTCCATTGGCTTAGACTGTCAGCCCCCTGGGGCAGGTCCTGTCCAGTCCTAGCACAACGGGAGCCTGGCCCGTGACTGGGGTTTCGAGGTGCTACGGGCTGGCAGTGTGGTTAGTGGACAGAGCCCCGGATCGGGACTCAGGAGAGCTGGGTTCTATTCCTAGCTCTGCCACCGGCCTGCTGGGTGACCTTGGGCAAGTCATGACCCCGCTCTGGGTCTCTGTTTCCCCATCTATAAAAATGGAGATAAGGACACCGACCTGCTTTGTAAAGCGCTTGGAAATCTCCTGATAAGAGCTAGCCGTTTTTGTGATCACAATGAATAATAACTATCAAGAGGAACAAATAAACCGACCACGAAACATCTAGAGGAGAGATGCTCAGCCCGAGCACTAAACAGCGTGGGATGATGAAGCACTAACCCCTGGCCAGATAAACTGCAACGGTTAAGAGCCAATAATGTGAAACCTCAGCCAGGAGTGGTTTGATTTTGCAGAAGCCAGGCAGGGAAATTCTCCCTACCCAGGCAGCTCACTGGGTTCCTGTGACATCCAGGCAGTAGGAGGGAGCACAAGGACTTGCTTTTCCTTCCCCGCTCCCTGCCCACGGGCCCCTGCTGCAGCGCTGGCTCCGGGCTGGTCCCTTAGCCCGTATCAATCTGGGAGTCACCTGGTGTATTCCGTGAGTGGGGCCCAGTGATTGCCGTCGGGGAAGCAGAAGAGGGGGATGGCTTGCAGCAGCCTCTCTTCCTCCTCCTTCTGGCCCCGCAGTAAGTTCTCACGCTGAAATGAAAATGATACTAGAAGTAAAATCACAATAAAAGAGGATCCAGCCCAGGCCACTGCACAAGGGAAACATCTGGACTCTCTAGCTGGGCTCTGTAGGTCACGACCGGTGCGTCGGCAGAGCAGTGCAGGGCCCCGGGACTGGAAGAGCGGGTCACTACCTAGTCCGTTGTCTCTCTAGACTGCCTCCAGGGTGGACACGAGGATTCCCCAGTCTAGTTGGGGAGCATAGGCTTTAAGCGAGAAGGGCAGCATAGCTGTTGGTAGCTGCAAGGCCAGACCCAAGACTCAGCTGTACTTGACGCAGCCCACAATGAAGCTTTCCAAGCTGAAAAGGAGGCACCGTGACCATGAACAGAGGTGCATTCTGGAGCCGGGCTGACCCTCCCAAGGGAAGGCAAGAGCCAACCTCCCATCAGAAACACCATTTTCAACCCTTCTCCTCCTTTCCCCGAAAAGGGATCAAGCTCCTGAAACATACCGCATCTCTCCCCCAGGCAGGATTCTGCTAGGAGGTGTGGGGTGGGTGGGACAGAAGAAAAGAGTTTGGGGCTCTGATTGAGAGAGCCTGTGCTCAGTCTCCTTTGCACTTCCCATATTTTGGGCCCGTTGGGGTCAGTTTGTCCCCCCAGATTAAGTTAAAATGGCCTCAGGCTGCTGTAATCTAGGCTGACCAGAGCCCTGATGGTTTTGAGGTGACTTCTAACAAATACGTGCACATTCTGTAACCAGGACAGGGCTCCTCACCTTTGGGAACTGGTAGATTATCTTGGGTTCATAATCACCCCCTGATTTCTTCTTTAGTGAGACCACGACAAGGTATTCAAAGAAGAACTGTCCTGGTGAGTAGCAGAAGGGGCTTCGATCTCCCGGCCTCCTTGCAGATTCGGATTTGCTTTCGTCCTGGGATGCGTCCTGATTTACATCTGTAACCCAAAAATTATGGTGTATGGTGACATGGCAGCCAATGGGGGTGCCTTTTTTAGTGATCCAGAATGCAGTTCGGCTCAGAGAGCGGGGCGTAATGCACCGGGACCTGCACTGGAAATGGAGAAGGGAGGCAACCAAACAAGGAAACACAGACTGTGGGCTTGTCTATACTGGGATGTTAATTTGGATTAAGGCAATGTGCAAATGTAAAGCATAATAAGCTATTCATAGAATATAAGGGTTGGAAGGGACCTCAGGAGGTCATCTAGTCCAACCCCCTGATCAAAGCAGGACCAATCCCCAGTTTTTGTCCTGATCCCTAAATAGCCCCCTCAAGGATTGAGCTCACAACCCTGGGTTTAGCAGGCCAATGCTCAAACCACTGAGCTATCCCTCCCCCCAATTCCTGATTAACTCCCTGCATGCATGATTTTATTCTAGAATAGAAGACTCTCATTCAAAATTAGCTTAATCCACTTCCAAAATGGATTAAGATAATTCAGAAGAAGAACGTCCACAGGCCCCTTCGCACCTGTAAAACACTGTGTTCACACAAAAAGAACAGGAGGACTTGGGGCACCTTAGAGACTAACCAATTTATTAGAGCATAAGCTTTCGTGGGCTACTGTCCACTTCATCGGCTGCATAGAATGGAGCGTATAGTAAGAAGATATATATATACATCCAGAGATGGTGGAAATTGCCATGCAAACTGTAAGAGGCTAATTAATTAACATGAGCTATTATCAGCAGGAGATTATCACACAGGAAGCAGCTGTCATTCTAATGCAACCTACACCAACTCCTATAATGTATTCATCCCGGGATGCATTTGGCCCCCTCCGCTGTCAGTTGGATGGTGCCATTAACTTTCACGTTTAATTGCCGGCTGCGCAGGTGACAGGAGAAAAGAGAAACCCCCTGTTCAAACCTGAAAGGAACAGACAAGGGCTGCTGCTATGGAAAAAAGAGCTAATACCACCAGGGGAGAACAGGAAGGGCTTTTACAAATTTGCCAAGGGAAAAAGGAAATCCTAGCGGGTGTGAAAATCGCCTTGCAGCTTCCGGAGAGCAGAAAGTTAAATGCAGTCGCAGTATTGAGCCACATGGGCTATTTCTTAAGATTACATGAGTCACTCTCACAATGTAACCTAGAAACCTGGGCTCTCCAGGTCACTCCCTCGCTGCTTGTTTAACTTCTACACCGCGCCCTGAAGCAGTACAGAGCAGGCTGACTGGGCCGGGGCAGGGAGGCCAAGCACCTCCTAGCACCAACACAGCAGAGCCCGTGGGTGTGAAGTCCGTCAGAGACCCCGCCCATCAGCAAGGGCAGTATTTTAAAGCCACAAATGTGCAGGGTGCTCCCCCGCTGCAAGGAATCCAGAGTGCGGGATCTCTCAGCCTTCGTTCTGCATTAACGCTGTTTTCTCCGTTCTGTGTCCCGAAGAGAAGCCATTGCTATTGCGAAACAGAAAGCCTGGAATAGACAGTGGTCTCCCATCCCGGAACTAACCAAGCCCAGACCTGCTTTGCGCTTTATACCAAGCACAGCCAGACCCCTTCTGACCCGCAAGACACTGTGCGCACACACAAAGCAGCTGTCCTTCCAATGCGATGTACACCAACTCCAATAACCTCTTCATCCCAGGATATATCTGGCCGTTATCATTTGGATTGTGCCATTAACATTCAAGTTTTATTGCCCCCGGAGCAGGTGACAAGTGGCTACAATACAGGGTTATTAGAGCGGGGCAGGGTTGCTCACCCCAAGTCCAAGGCTCAACAGAACGGAAATAACCACAAGTTGCATCACACAGGGGTGGAGGTGTGCAGAGGATCAGCAAAGCACGTGGAGCAAATGCACTTTAGGGCACCAAGAAATCATGAAATGATGGGGCCATATTTATTGCAGTCTGTCTGTTCTACCCTGCGCAGTCTGGGAGAAACTGTCATTCCTGTGCACAAAGTGCTCCTAAAGCTGGTATGGCCAGAGCTGGGAGGGGGAAACGTCAGGGAGCATACAGCAGGTGCAACAGGTCCTCCACCCCCCCCCCGCCCTGTGGTTGGCATAGGGAGAGGGGGCATAGCCAGGGCTCCCCTGCATTCCGGATACTGGCAGTTAATGTAAGTTCTGCCAGGTGAGTGGCCTGGTGCACAGCTGAGCCAAGATCTCAAGGATAAAACTTCCCACAGCCCCCATTGGCCTGGAACGGCGAACCGTGGCCAGTGGGAGCTGCGATCGGCCAAACCTGCAGACGCTGCAGGTAAACAAACCGTCCCGGCCTGCCAGTGGCTTTCCCTGGCGGGCCGCGGGCCAAAGTTTGCCGATCCCTGCAATAACCTATAACAACAAACCTTAAGGGAAAGTAACATTTTATGAACTTTCATATACTTTTTACAACTGAGATTGCAACTAGGGTAAATTGGTAGGCCCAATTATCACAACAGGCATTAACGAGGGCGACATTTCTATATCTGCTCTCCCATTCCTCCATCTTCTTGGAACCCTCAGTTTTGTCTTCAATGACTTGAGAAAGTTCTCGGGGGGATGAGGGGGATGTCACAGAGTCCCCGGGCGATGCTCTGGAACTGCTCCCTAAGAAGCCAGTGAGGACTCTGGGGGAGCCTCCTCTCTGGGAGCAGACTGTCTTCAGGGCAAAAAGCTAACACAGCTTCCACCTTCCTGGGTCTGACCTCGGAGCATTCAGCATCCTCTGCCCCTCCGTGCGCTTCCCACAGCGAGTCTGCCCAGGCGGGGTACTGGGGAAGCCAGAGGGTCCTGCCCCCCGACTCCGCAGTCAGACGTGACTCTCAGCCAGCCAGTAAAACAGAGGTTTATTAGATGACAGGAACATGGTCTAACTCAGAGCTTGTAGGTGCAGAGAACAGGACCCCTCAGCCGGGTTCATTTTGCGGGGCAGTGAGCCAGACAACCACGTCTGTACTTCACTCCTCCTCCCCAGCCAGCCCCAAACTGAAACTCTCTCCAGCCCCTCCTCCTCTGGGCTTTGTCCCTTTCCTGGGCCAGGAGGTCACCAGATTCCTTTGTTCTCCAACCCCTTTAGCTCTCACCTTGCAGGGGGGAAGGGCCCAGGCCATCAGTTGCCAGGAGACAGAGTGTCGGCCATTTATGTACACTGGCCCTTTGCTCTGCAACAATTACACCCCCTTATCCCACCCCCTAGAGACTTAAGAACTGCATAGGGGAAACTGAGGCACCCCTACAGTATTCAGAGGAAACATTAAGAACCGTCCCACTTCGTCACAGGGGACGACTGCTAGAGATGAATCATAGCATGCAGCTGGGAGGGGTACTCCCTCCATGGGGCCACATCTCAGCGGAGCTAGAACCTCCATGGCCAGTGTCTACACCCATCATGAAGCCTATGAACAGCTCTGCCAATACTCCAGGGTCCCATGTGGTTTCATACGCTGCTAGTGTAGGACTGCCTGCTCTGAGCCAAACCGACGGCAGTGGAATTGGGCAGATGAGAGCCTTGGATGCAGACAGCATAGTGGCACCCGGGTCTGTCCCTTTCACAGCACTCCGACAGCAAAGGGATGAATACAAGGCAGGTCTGCAGAAGAGCCTCTCTGCCCTGCGTTCTCGCTGGTGGCATCCATCTTATTTTAAGCAAGCATCACATCCCAGTTTGTACAAAGCAGCTTCAGGGCAACCTTGGACTCCAAATTTGAGGCCATCGTTCCAAAAATGCCTTGTTCCCCCAGCTCTGGCCCAGGACCAGATGAAGTAGAGGTGAAGCCTTTTGCTCTAATGGAGGCTCTGTCCCTCTCTGACCAGCTGTAGGAGTAAGCGGGAGGAGGGCTACAAGGACTGCGTGCATGGTGAGTCACCCTGAAGCCCTTTCTCCTCTGCCCAGAGCACAAGGGTCTTGGCTGCCACCCTCTCCTTCTGCCCAAGCTTTGGGGATGGGCTCTCAGAAGGGTGGGGGGTGTCTATCGGGCCAGTTACAACCACCTTCCTCTTCTCCAGTGAGAGGGGGCCCAAAGGTGCAGTGCCATCCTTGTAGCCTGGCACCAGTCTTCTCCTACTGCCCACACGCTGGGCATGCACTCCAAAGAGGGGGGCGTGCAGTCCTTAGAGGGTGCTTTGACCTGACATTGTCAGTGACACACTGGGGCCTGTTCCAAACCCCACATTAGCCCAGTCCCCTGATTGCCCCAGGCACAGCCAGGGCCTCCGCACAGGGATGTCCAGCATCAGGAGGAAGTCAGCTTTGAAACAAGTTTCTAAAGGCTAATGTAGTGCCCATCTTTAAAAAAGGGAAGAAGGAGGATCCTAGGAACTACAGGCCAGTCAGCCTCACGTCAGTCCCTGGAAAAATCATGGAGCAGGGCCTCAAGGAATCAATTCTGAAGCACTTAGAGGAGAGGAAAGTGATCAGGAACAGTCAGCATGGATTCAACAAGGGAAAGTCATGCCTGACTAATCTAATTGCCTTCTATGATGAGATAACTGGCTCCGTGGATGAGGGGAAAGTGGTGGACGTGTTGTTCCTTGACTTTACACGGTCTCCCACAGTATTCTTGCCAGCAAGTTAAAGAAGTATGGGCTGGATGAATGGACTATAAGGTGGATAGAAAGTTGGCTAGATTGTCGGGCTCAACGGGTAGTGATCAATGGCTCCATGTCTAGCTTGCAGCTGGTATCAAGTGGAGTGCCCCAAGGGTCGGTCCTCAGGCCAGTTTTGTTCAATATCTTCATAAATGATCTGGAGGATGGCGTGGATTGCACTCTCAGCAAGTTTGCAGATGACACTAAACTGGGAGGAGAGGTAGATACGCTGGAGGGTAGGGATAAGATACAGAGGGCCCTAGACAAATTAGAGGATTGGGCCAAAAGAAATCTGATGAGGTTCAACAAGGACAAGTGCAGAGTCCTGCAATTAAGATGGAAGAATCCCATGCACTGCTACAGACTAGGGACCGAATGGCTCGGCAGCAGTTCAGCAGAAAAGGACCTAGGGGGTTACAGTGGATGAGAAGCTGGATATGAGTCAACAGTGTGCCCTTGTTGTCAAGAAGGCCAATGGCATTTTGGGATGTATAAGTAGGGGCATTGCCATCAGATTGAGGGACGTGATTGTTCCCCTCTATTCAACACTGGTGAGGCCTCATCTGGAGTACTGCAGTTCATAGACTATCAGGGTTGGAAGGGACCTCAGGAGGTCATCTAGTCCAACCCCCTGCTCAAAGCAGGACCAAGCCCCAACTAAATCATCCCAGCCAGGGCTTTGTCAAGCCTGACCTTAAAAATACCTGAGGAAGGAGATTCCACCACCTCCCTAGGTAATGCATTCCAGTGTTTCACCACCCTCCTAGTGAAAAAGTTTTTCCTAATATCCAACCTAAACCTCCCCCACTGCAACTTGAGACCATTACTCCTCGTTCTGTCATCTGCTACCACTGAGAATAGTCTAGATCCATCCTCTTTGGAATCCCCTTTCAGGTAGTTGAAAGCAGCTATCAGATCCTCCCTCATTCTTCTCTTCCGCAGACTAAACATCCCCAGTTCCCTCAGCCTCTCCTCATAAGTCATGTGTACCAGTCCCCTAATCATTTTTGTCATCCTCCACTGGACTCTTTCCAATTTTTCCACATCTTTCTTGTAGTGTGGGGCCCAAAACTGGACACAGTGCTCCAGATGAGGCCTCAGCAGTGTTAGGTGCTGCTGGTCCGTCCTCGGAAAGGAGCCCCAGGGCCACGCCTGCTAGGCACCTAGTACCATGCGTGTCCTTTACTGGAAGAGATTAGATCTGCTGGGTGCAGGGAGGAGCCAGGCTCCTCCTGGATGGTACAGAGGTTCTTCTCAGAGTACCTATGGAAGCTGGGACAGCAGCCTTGTCCGACATAACTGAGAGCACTGGAAGTGGAGGAAGATTTTCCTGCCAGTGTACAGCAGCTGCGGGAGGTAGCTGCTACGGTCAAAAGGCTGCACTTCCTACTGGAGCGCACCCTCCTGTCAAAAGGTCACCCTCAGCAAAGCAGCAGGCTGCAGCTAAAAGCAGGATCTGGTGTCTACCGTACTGACCGAATTCAGATGTTATCCTCTGATTTCCAATAATATAGGGGAAGAGAGATCCTGATTGGGCCCCACCCAGCCCATGCCTGGGGAGCCAGTGCAGGAGTGCTCATGGCTCTATGTCCTTGCTCATGCTTTGCCTGGTCTAACCTTAAAATACACTCCAGCCACTGCGCTTCCAATATTGGCAGGATCAAGACGCCACCTGTCTGAATCTCTCCACCAGGTATCAAGTGACCACGCACCAATAATTTGTTCCCTTCTGAAATCCCGACACCCCTAACTGGAAATAGCACGGAGTGCCAACAGCACTTTCGGAGCCCCTCTGCCTTGCAAATGCAGCTGAGATTTTGGGGGGAGAGTCATCTTAATGGGTTACAAGTAGCTCTGTGTCCACTCCGTAGCTTGGCAGTCATAAAAGCCACCTGAGCTTATCCATACCTTCCACGCCAGCTGGGTTTGTGTCAGTGCATGCTGGGAAAATCTGGGCCTCTATCCCACAGTGCCTCAGCAGAAGATAAGAGTGCCCAGCGGACTTACGCTCTAGGATATCCTACCATACAGGGAGACGGGAGGAAGGAAACTGGGTCAAATTGGTTGCACAGGTCAACCAGTGGGCCCCGTGCACACGGAATAAGAAGCGTGCCCTGAACTCCAGCAAGGGACACGTGGTCATTGCCATGGATGTAATCCGGTGGGGTGGTGGGAAAGAACTGGAGACGGGCAATGAGCACCATGACAAGAGCTAGAGAGAGCCAGCCCACCCTGTGGCGGGGACCTTGATCTCCAAAGCACTTTCAGAAACACAAACCAATCCACTCAGAAGTAGGGTGACCACAGGTCCCGCTTTGGCTGGGACAGTCCCCTTTTTAAGCCCTGTCCCGACTGTCCCGACTTGTTTGGCAAAAAAGAGCATTTGTCTCATTTGCACTGGCCAACTGTTCATCAGTTTTGCCCCAAAAGTGGGGTGTGACCCCAAGCGGGGTGCAGAGGAATGTGCGGGGGGCAATGCCAGCCCTGCGCGAGGGGAGAGAGGGCTCGGGTGAGTAGCGCAGGCCAGGCCAGCCCTGCACGGGCAGGAGTGGGGGCAGTGGCATGGGCTGGTGGCTTGGGCTGGTCCCCCCTGGGCCTGGGCGGTGAGCAGCATGGGCCAGCCCCACATGGGGGGGCGGGGGCCACTTACTCAGAAGCCAGGGAACAGCATTCTGACTCAGGACGGAAAGATCTCGGCTGCTGCAACAAAAGTTTACTGCTACGTCTCCCCGTTCGCCCAACATCCTGCCCACACCCCAGCAACTCCCGCAGGCCGCCCTGCTGGTTTGGGGTCTGAGATGGCTGGGGAGGTGAGGCGTTCACCCTGATGGTGGATCAGCCAGAATTGGTCCCTATCAGTTTGTGAACGGGGGGCGGGGCGGGCAGGTCTTTCCTTGCTGAGGTGGGAGTGGTTCTGGTCTGATGGAGCTCTCCCTCAGTGATGACAGGAAAGCGGGGGAGGGAACAGGCCTGGCTGGTGAAGGCTGGGTATAAGGAGGGGGGGACGACAACAGGGAGTAGCACGACCACCTCCGGAGGAGGGGACTGGCCTCCAGACTCCTTCCCACTAAGGGAAGTCTGTCTGTTTGGCTGGGTGAGCGGGTACCGGGAGCGAACAGCTGCAGCTGGAACCCAAAGCGGGTGCAGCTCATTTCCACCTCTTCCTCCTGGTACAGCCTGGCATGACCCTCAGGGGAGGGGGTGTGGGAGGAAGGTGCCCCTGAGGCCCAGTCGACACTGAAATTGCCCGGATTTCACTAAACTGGTTTCTGAATTGAGCGAGTTAAGATCAGTGTAATTTCTTGGCATAGATAAGCCCTGCACAGACACCCCTCAGGCTCCTGGCAGCACTGCATGGGGGGTACAGAAGGGACACTTTCTGCCTTGTCTACATGAGATCAGAACTGGAATGATTACTAGGCTCACTCCGGCTCAGCAGGGCGGTTCCTGCTGTGATAACATCAGACCTTTAAGCACAGAATTTCTTTAATATTTTATTATTTGCATAAAATGTTCCATTTCTCTGGCCACTTTTGCGGTGCAGAAGAATTTTGTTTCATGCTCTGTTGCAGCATGCAGACACCCACCTGCCCTAGCGGAGAGGAAATGGGTTTTCTACAGCTTCACAAACACTTGACAAGTATCAAAAAAACAAAACCAGCCTTCCCCAGAAGAGCCGAAGGGCTTGCCGCTCCAGCGCCCACAGAGCACTAGAATGATGGGCATGCGGATTCCTGGCAGGGCGGCCCCTGGCCTCCACTCCTCCCTGGGCGCCACATGGCAAATGCCACATGACAAAATGAAGGCCCAGCCAGTGCTGCCCCTCTAAAGTGGCGATCCTCAGCCTTGCCTCCACTTCTATCAAGCCTGGCATTTGAATTCAGGCAGCACCGAGCCCGAGGTATCTGGGACACTCAAAGCACCCTGTAAATGGTCTCTCTTGTTGCCCGGTCCAGAGACCAGTGAATATTTCAAGGTACATTATCTTGCAAGCCGTCTCCCCGTTTTCCAGTGATGGTTAGAATGTTTTCCCAGCACTGCTGCAATTCTGAGCTGACTTTAGGGCCCACTATCTTGAGGACTGATAAGAGCCAGACCGAGACAGGGCCAAGAGTTAGGGCTGGGACTTGGGAGACTCAGGTTCTAGCCGATTCGTCCTGGGGGGGCGGTATCTCTCCGTGCCTCAGTTTCCCGCCCTGTAAAAGGGGGAGAGTGGCACTGCCCTACCTCGCCAAACAAATACAAGTCAGATTGTGCCCTGCTCGGATTCTCCAGTAACAGAGGGCATATAGGTACCATACCTCTGAATCTATACCCTGTTTAATAGCTTATCCCAGCAGCATTTCAAGGGTGTAAAACTAGAATGTGCATGGCCCCCGCATGCTGGGCAGAGCGGTGTGAATCGGGAAGGCGGGGCTCTGCAGAGGTGTGAATGACCGCGGCAGGTCGGGGCACCGGAGACGTGGCCAGCCGGTGGGAGTTGGTGTGAGCTCTCCACCCAGAGCCTGCCGGGCTAGGGGAGGGGAGGCAGCAGGTGCCCCGGACAGGCAGGATTCAGAGCCAGCGGATTTCAAAGCGGGTTGGGCAGAGGGAGCCCCGTAAAGCCCCCTCGCAGCGGCACGGGTCACCGCGGGAGCGGGCCCGATCCTGCCTTCCGAGCTCTGCGTGGGTCGCCGGGGCCGGCGCTGCCTTCCCGCTCCGGGCCGCGGGAATCCCAGGCTGCCGCCCCCGCAGGAAAGTCCCGGATCCTCCTTCCAGAACAGCTCCCAGTCCCGAGCCAAGCGCCGGGGGGGCGGGGAGACGCGGCGGGGGGCGCGCAGCAATGGGGCAGAGGGACCCGGGGGGGGGGAGGGGGCAGCAATGCGGCAGGGTGACCTGGCGGGCGGGCGGGCGGGGGGGGGGGGGGGGGGGCGCAGCAATGGGCCAGGGAGACTCGGGGGGGGGGGAGGGGCAGCAATGGGGCAGGGAGACTCGGCGGGGGGGGGAGGAGGGGCAGCAATGGGGCAGGGAGACCTGTCGGGGCTGGGGGGGGGGGGCAGCAATGGGGCAGGGAGACTGGGGGGGAGGGAGGAGGGCGCAGCAATGGGGCAGGGAGTCCTTGGGGGGGGGGGGGGGGAGGGCGCAGCAATGGGGCAGGGAGACCTGGCGGGGGGGGGTGCGCAGCAATGGGGCAGGGAAACCTGGCGGGGGGGGGGCAGCAATGGGGCAGGGAGACCTAGCGGGGGGGGGGGGAGGAGGGCGCAGCAATGGGGCAGGGAGACCGGTCGGGGGGCGCACAGCAAGGGGTCCGGAGCGAGGCCAGACGCAGGACGCGGGTGGGGCTGGGGGGTCCCCCCCGCCCCCCTCACCTCTCCGGGCCAGCCGGCGCCGCACGCTGTTTCGGAAGAAGCTGGCGATCCCCGCCCCGGCCATGCCGGCTCCGCTCGCTCCCCGGCAGCCGCGGCGACCCTGAGCGCGGCGCCCGGCCGGCGCGTCCCTCTGCAGCCCGGAGCGGGCACCGCGCTTCCGCCTTCGCTCCCGGCCGCTTTCGCTTTCGGGGGGCGGAGGGAGCGTTGCACACCTGGGGAGGAGAGGGGGGAGCTCTGCACACCTGGGGGGGAGAGGGGGGAGCTCTGCACACCTGGAGGAGCCCTGATAGGGGGTGAGGAGCTGCACATATGGGGGGAGAGGGGGCAGAGCTGGCTGCAAACCTGGCGAGGAGGGCAGGGCCCTGAACCAGGTCCTTGGGGAGCTGGCTGCACACCTAGATGGACGGCAGAGCCCTGACCCCCCTGGGGGTGAAGCTTGTGACCCAGATGCCCCACGCTGGCAACCGAAAGACACAGTTCTGAGTCTCTACCCAGGGCCCTGCCTATGCCCCGCTGGGCACGTTTCCCCTCTGATCACCCTCTTCACAGTATTTCACCCATGGGGC
The DNA here is from genome assembly GCF_015237465.2 of Chelonia mydas. Taxonomy (NCBI): domain Eukaryota; kingdom Metazoa; phylum Chordata; order Testudines; family Cheloniidae; genus Chelonia; species Chelonia mydas. The sequence continues at coordinate 14,287,149 of NC_051261.2, read as the reverse complement.
GGGGTGCAGTCTCTGCCCAACGCAAGGGACGCGCTGGCTGGCCTGGAGGTGTGTATGGGAAATATTTCGGGGTTCTGTCACCTGTAGAATATCGGGGTCCAAAGCTGCTAGAGGTGAAGCGGGGTGGGCGGATCTCGGAGCTGACTCCGTCAAGCGTGAGAACAATTGACAGCTTTTGGCCCAGCCCGGCCACGTCTTGACAGTCCAGACAAGGCGTGAGCTTGAGCCTTGGCAAAGCCCAAAAGAGCGCCTGAAAAATACCCTCAGTGGGGGGGACCTTCAGGGTAAAACGCCCCGGCTATGAAAAGAGACACACAGTTTGGAACTGTACAAAGGGAGAAAGAACGGCACGAGATGGTGTCCATTATGCAGGCAACTCTGCCAGTGTCTCGTGAAAGGTGTCTCGGAGAGAGCTGAAGGAGGGGACGCTATTGAGCTGGGTGGCAGAAGCAGAGAAGCTGGGTGCATCCCAGAAGTCGAGGGGCTGGGCACTCGAGGGTACTGTCAGGAAGGGGGGAACTTGTGCCCCAGGGTCAGTGTGAGCTCTGGGGGTTAACTAACTCCAGAGATTTAGCCCCAGGTTGTCTCTGCTTTCTTAGGGAGCCTAAGGGCTGGGGTGTGCCAATCGGGAAAGAATTGGGGCTCACAGAGCCCGGAGTGGGGTGCTTGTGTCATCAGCAGCTGGTTGTTTGGGGCGAGTTTCCCCAGGTAGGCACAGATAAGGCTCCCTTGTGCTACAAGCAGACAGTAGCGATTTACCCTGTACCCCCCAGGTAACCTTGAAAGTGTCACAGACCTGCAGACCTGGGGGGGGAGGGCCCCGATGGGGGGGGGGGGAGAGCCCTGCCCCTGGTGGGGGAGCTGCACATGTGGGGGAGTTTTGAGCCTGCCCCTGTAGTGGGAGAGGTGGGTTAATCTGCACACCAGGGAAGGAGAAGGTGAGACTGGGACAGGGCAGCCTTGCTCCTTGTGGGGGGAGGGAGGCAGGTGTACCTAGAGGGGAGGAGAGAGGACAGCTCTGCTTCATACCTGGGGGCAGCTGCTGTCAGGCCCTGCTGTCCTGCCCTGATCACGTTTCTGCTCCAGCTCCTGCTGCAGGGGCCTTTCCACAGAGGGGCCATGCTCCTCATCTGTCACTCAGCAGCCAGCTCGGCTGCCAAAATGCAGCCCAGTGGAAGGATTCCTGCCTCAGCCAGGGCCCAGAGGCAAAATGCATCGCCTGGCACCCCGGGAAACCTCCGGGCACAAAGCCAGCTTCAGGTCCTTTAGCACAGCACAGAGAGCCTGGGGTAAGACCACAACATTTCTAGAGTGGAAGGCCAGAATGACCTTCTGCATAACACAGGCCAGAGAGCCTCAGTTACCCAGTGGTTTCAACATCTTTTTGTTTATGCATCCAAGGATCATATTAGCTGTCTTAGCCCCCGCATTGCACTGGGAGATAATGTTCAGTTGGTTTCCACCAGGACTTCTACGTCCTTTTCAGAGTCACTGCTTTCCAGGATACAGTTCCTGCTGTAAGTGTGAGGCACAGTCTTTGATCCTAGTCCGATGTCTGACCTTATTTGGCTGTATTAAAAATGCACGTTGTTCAAATAAGCCCAGTTTTCCACGTGCTCCAAGGTACTCTGTGTCACTGACCTGTTTAGCACTTCACCAATCTTTGTGTTGTCGGCCAGTTTTACCATCAATTAATGTATATTTTTTCTCCTAGATCCTTGGTAGATATACTGAATAGCATCGGGCCGAGAACAGAGCTCTGCAGAACTCCACTAGATGAGGTGTTCCCATTTTTAAATGACTTTTAGCTATCAGTTAACCAGTTTTTTAAAATTAATTTTATATGTGCTGCTTTGAGTTTTGTACAGTGCTAAACTGTTAATCAGAATGCTGTATGTGACAGGCATGCCAATTTCCTTCACTGTCTTTGGGAGATCTCAGTGTATGAAGTTTACATATCATTGTGGGACAGTGGTGGTCTCTAATTCCATGGGGAAGGATGACCCCAGCCCTCCACCTGCACATCTACCAATGTGATATATGCCATCATGTGCCAGCAATGCCCCTCTGCCATGTACATTGGCCAAACTGGACAATCCCTACGTAAAAGAATATATGGACACAAATCGGACATCAGGAATGGTAACATACAAAAGCCAGTAGGAGGACACTTCAGTCTTCCTGTACGTTCTATAACAGATATGAAAGTAGCTATACTTGAACAAAAAACCTTCAGAAACAGATTTCAAAGAGAAACAGCAGAACTAAAATTCATTTGCAAATTTAAACACCATTAATTTGGGCTTGAATAGGGACTGGGAGTGGCTGGCTTATTACAAAAGCAGCTTTGCCTCTCCTGGAATTGACACCTCCCCATCTATTATTGGGAGTGGACTACATCCACCCTGATCGAATGGGCCCTGTCAACACTGGTTCTTCACTTGTGAGGTAACTCCCGTCTCTTCATGTGTCAGTATATTTATGTCTGTATCTGTAATTTTCACTCTGTGCATCTGAAGAAGTGGGATTTTTACTCGTGAAAGCTTATGCTCAAATAAATCTGTTAGTCTTTAAGGTGCCAAGGAGTACTTGTGGCACCTGAGAGACTAACAAATTGATTTAGTTTCTGTCGTAACCCATCCACTCCCAGTCTCTATTCAGGCCTAATTTGATGGTGTCCAGTTTGCAAATTAATTCCAGTTCTGCAGTTTCTCGTTGAAGTCTGTTTTTGAAGTTTTTTTGTTGAAGAATTGCCACTTTTAAATCTGTTATTGAGTGACCAGGGAGATTGAAGTGCTCTCCAACTGGTTTTTGAATGTTATGCTTCCTGATGTCAGATTTGTGTCAATTTATTCTTCTGCATAGAGACTGTCCAGTTTGGCCAATGTACATGGCAGAGGGGCATTGCTGGCACATGATGGTATGTATCACATTGGTAGATGTGCAGGTGAATGAGTCCCTGATGGTGTGGCTGATGTGGTTAGGTCCTATGTTGGTGTCCCTTGAATAGATATGCTCGCTAGATAGGTTTGTTGCAGGGTTTGGTTCCTGGGTTAGTGTTTTTGTTGTGTGGTGTGTGGTTGCTGGTGAGTATTTGCTTCAGGTTGGGGGGCTGTCTGTAAGCGAGGACTGGCCTGTCTCCCAGGGTCTGTGAGAGTGATGGGTCGTCCTTCAGGATAGGTTGTAGATCCTTGATGATGCGTTGGAGAGGTTTTAGTTGAGGGCTGAAGGTGATGGCTAGTGGCGTTCTGTTACTTTCTTTGTTGGGCCTGTCCTGTAGTAGGTGACTTCTGGGTACCCTTCTGGCTCTGTCAATCTGTTTCTTCACTTCACCAGGTCAGTATTATAGTTTTAAGAATGCTTGATAGAGATCCTGTAGGTGTTTGTCTCTGTCGAAGTCCATTATCTTAACACTTACCTTTATCAACCAAATTCGTGATCTCATCAAAAAAATGATCCTGTTTGTTTCATAGGATGTATTTTCCATACAACCCATCACTGACTGCCGTTAATTACCCTTTATCCTTCAATATTTTTTCTTTTTTTTTTTTTCTTTTTTTTTTTAACATATTCCACCGATATCAGCCATTCCATGATTCTGCCAGAGATCAACGCCAGGTTATCTGACCTTAGTTCTGGATCCTCCTGTTTGCCCTTTGGAAACATTGGCACAAAATTAGCTTTTTTCCAGCCCTCTGGAAGTTCCCCATTAAGCCGAGATTGATTAAAAATCAACAGTGGGGCTGAGATTGAGCGCCGAAGTGAATTCTTTTAATCTGGTTGGGTGCAAGTGATCTGATCCTGCCGATTAAAAATGCTGCATTTCATTCGAGGCTGGTTACTGCTGGAATAGGGAGGACTCCACTATCACTGTAAACTGTGACTACATTGTCCAGCTTCTTTCCAAACACAGAGCAGAAATATTTATTGAACATGTCTGCCTTTTCGGTATCATTATGGACGATGTACTCATACCCGGTTGGTAACAGCCCTATCCCATTGCCAGAATTGCTTTTGTTCCGGATGTGTTTAAAGAATTGCTTCTTATTGTCCTGGCTGTCCCAGCTGTAGATTTTTCTCATTGTTGCCGTTATCTTCTTTATCAGTTGTCCGCATCTCATAATTTTTCTTCTATAATCGTTACTGCAAACTTCCCCTTTTCCCCACATGTTTATAGATACGTATCATCTATTGCTGCTTTCCCTTCCCTTAACCAGATTTTTTTGTCTGGTTCCATTGAAGTAGCGGATGTAATGAAAAGCTGCTCCCCTTGGCAACCCCCTGTAACCCTTCAACCTTTCACATCTCCCAAACTAAGCTGAGTCAGGAGGGGATGGGGAGAGGCCTCAAATGAAAACCCAAGTGCTTCAGGACTCAGTGGGGCATGACCTTTAGAATCCTAGAATATCAGGGTTGGAAGGGACCTCAGGAGGTCATCTAGTCCAACCTCCTGTTCAAAGCAGGACCGACCCCAACTAAATCATCCCAGCCAGGGCTTTGTCAAGCCAGGCCTCAAAAACCTCTAAGGATGGAGACTCCACCACCTCCCTTAGGGAACCCATTCCAGTGCTTCACCACCCTCCTAGTGAAATAGTGTTTCCTAATATCCAACCTATGTTATACCAATAAAATAAAAACCAGCAGGATCTTATTAAGGGGGGACAGGCAAAACGCCACATTTATTGTGAATACAGAAAGAATCATAGTAAGCAGTTAGTTATAGCTATAACATTACATTCAATTTCATATTTATTCATACATTCATTCATTCACACACACACACAGGTTCTGCAAGGTTGTTATCATAGTTAACATCCTTAGAGTTGCTCATGCCAAGCCACTGGCCAGGTGGCCTGGACATGAGGCGGGAGCAGGGCCTTGTCAGATGCTCATCTGATGCTCCTGGAAGTTGGTTTGCAGAATCAGACCCCAAAGTTCTCACCTTCTAGAGTCCATTTTTATAGCAATTTCTTCCTAGGCCAGTCTTTGGGAATTGCTTCATCATGTTGTTGCTGAATCAATCAGCAGATGGCACATTCCCGACGGCTCCATGCTGCCAGATGTTATCTTGTTCTTTGGTTCTCTCATTCTTGAGGCTGTTGGGTGGATTCCATTCTGCCCTCCGGGGGTCCTCTGGTTATTTCCACTTGATGCCTTCTTCAGCCGATGGACACTGGATTCTTAGGCTGGCACCTCCCTGATCATTCAGTTATTATTCATACCAAGCATCCATCCACATACATCCTTTATCTCTATTTTAATCACAATTGTTAAAAAAGCGAGATGAATACAACAAAAGGGCGGGGAGTCTCTGGGTGCTGTTTCTATTGTATTGGGTGCTGTTTCTATTGTTACAGAGTATTGCTTTGAGTCTCTCTCTGTGTGAGTAGTTGTTGTTACAAAGTGCTAAAGGAATTGGCGGATGTGATTGCAGAGCCATTGGCCATTATCTTTGAAAACTCATGGCGATCGGGGGAAGTCCCGGAAGACTGGAAAAAGGCTAATGTAGTGCCCATCTTTAAAAAAAGGGAAGAAGGATGATCCTGGGAACTACAGGCCAGTCAGCCTCACCTCAATCCCCGGAAAAATCATGGAGCACGTCCTCAAGGAATCTATTCTGAAGCACTTAGACGAGAGGAAAGTGATCAGGAACAGTCAGCATGGATTCACCAAGGGCAAGTCATGCCTGACTAATCTAATTGCCTTCTATGATGAGATAACTGGTTCTGTGGATGAAGGGAAAGCAGTGGACATGTTATTCCTCGACTTTAGCAAAGCTTTTGACATGGTCTCCCACAGTATTCTTGTCAGCAAGTTAAAGAAGTATGGGCTGGATGGATGCACTACAAGGTGGGTAGAAAGTTGGCTAGATTGTCGGGCTCAACAGGTAGTGATCAATGGCTCCATGTCTAGTTGGCAGCCGGTATCTAGCGGAGTGCCCCAAGAGTCGGTCCTGGGCCCGGTTTTGTTCAATATCTTCATTAATGATCTGGAGGATGGTGTGGATTGCACCCTCAGCAAGTTTGCGGATGACACTAAACTGGGAGGAGTGGTAGATACGCTGGAGGGTAGGGATAGGATACAGAGGGACCTAGACAAATTGGAGGATTGGGCCAAAAGAAATCTGATGAGATTCAACAAGGACAAGTGCAGAGTCCTGCACTTAGGATGGAAGAATCCCATGCACTGCTACAGACTAGGGACCGAATGGCTAGGCAGCAGTTCTGCAGAGAAGGACCTAGGGGTTACAGTGGATGAGAAGCTGGATATGAGTCAACAGTGTGCCCTTGTTGCCAAGAAGGCCAATGGCATTTTGGGGTGTATAAGTAGGGGCATTGCCAGCAGATCGAGGGACGTGATCGTTCCCCTCTATTTGACATTGGTGAGGCCTCATCTGGAGTACTGTGTCCAGTTTTGGGCCCCACACTACAAGAAGGATGTGGAGAAATTGGAGAGAGTCCAGTGAAGGGCAACAAAAATGATTAGGGGACTGGAACACATGAGTTATGAGGAGAGGCTGAGGGAACTGGGATTGTTTAGTCTACGGAAGAGAAGAATGAGGGGGGATTTGATAGCTGCTTTTAACTACCTGAAAGGTGGATCCAAAGAGGATGGATCTAGACTATTCTCAGTGATAGCAGATGACAGGACAAGGAGTAATGGTCTCAAGTTGCAGTGGGGGAGGTTTAGGTTGGATATTAGGAAAAAACTTTTTCACTAGGAGGGTGGTGAAGCACTGGAATGCATTACCTAGGGAGGTGGTGGAATCTCCTTCCTTAGAAGTTTTTAAGGTCAGGCTTGACAAAGCCCTGGCTGGGATGATTTATTTGGGATTGGTCCTGCTCTGGGCAGGGGGTTGGACTAGATGGCCTCCAGAGGTCCCTTCCAACTCTGTTATTCTATGATTCTATGAATTGCTTTGAGAACAGACTCTGTCTTAGAATGTACTAACACAATTAGCAGCTTGCAAGTTTCACACATAGAGGGAGAGAAACAGTAGGAAAACCAAGAGACCTCTTAATTAGTAATACCCTGGAATTTAAACTATGGGGAATCAAACTCATTTGTGATTTTAGAACTTCTTTAATATGATCCAACCCCTAGACCTCCCTCACTGCAAATTGAGACCATTGCTCCTTGTTCTATCATCTGCCTCCACTGAGAACAGCCAATCTCCATCCTCTTTGGAACCCCCTGCTATCAAATCCCCCCTCACTCTTCTCTTCTGCAGACTAAACAAGCCCAGTTCCCTTAGCCTCTCCTCGTAAGTCATGTGCTCCATCCCCCTGATCATTTTCGCTGCCCTCCGCTGGACTCTCCAATTTGTCCACATCCTTTCTGTAGTGGGAGGCCCAAAACTGGATTCAGTACTCCAGATGTGGCCTCACAAGTGCTGAATAGAGGGGAATAATCACTTCCCTCGATCTGCTGGCAATGGTCCTACTAATGCAGCCCAATATGCCGTTAGCCTTCTGGGCAACAAGGGCACACTGCTGTATCATATCCAGCTTCTCATCCACTGTAATCCCCCGGTCCTTTTCAGAAGAACTGCTGCTTAGCCAGTCGGTCTCCAGCATGTAGCGGTGCATGGGATTCTTCTGTCCTAAGTGCAGGACTCTGCACTTGTCCTTGTTGAACCTCATCAGATTTCTTTTGGCCCAGTCTTCCAATTTCTCTAGGTCACTCTGGACCCTCTCACGGCCCTCCAGCATATCTACCTCTCTCCCCCCAGCTTAGTGTCATCTGCGAACTTGCTGAGGGTGCAGCCCACCCCATCCTCCAGATCAGAGTTGGCGTTGGCTCCAGCGCTGCGCTAGGAAGTGGTGCTGCACTGCAGAGACCGGTGGGGGGCACTCTCCGGGCTGCTAAATTCAGCGGGAACATTTCTGGAGCTCAGGTTTGTCAGGGACAGCGGGGTCTCCAACACAGAACTGCTGTTGTGGAACTCATCACTTCTGGGGGCTGCAGGCCAGCCTGAAACTCACCCATTTGCAACATTGGTGGATGCTTTTCAAACACACCCCATAGTGTAATAATACTGAGATACCCCCTCCCTGCAATACCCCCGTCACGCTCCGCGGGGAGCTGTGCTGTAGGAGGAGCAGCTGGGGAATCAATAGATCGTGCATATTCCTCCGTCAGATCAAGGCCCCAGCACAGCTCTCTGTTGCAGAGCTCGGCGCTGGAGATTCAGTTATGGAACCTATCGCGCAAAGCAGAGTTAGCGACTCCACAAGGGGTGCTTTTCCCATGGCGGCAGTGAGGAGCCAATGCCAGGGGATGAGCGAGGGTTTGAGCATTGGCCTGCTAAACCCAGGGTTGTGAGTTCAATCCCTGAGGGGGCCATTTAGGGATCTGGGGCAAAAATTGGGGATTGGTCCTGCTTCGAGCAGGGGGTTGGACTAGATGACCTCCTGAGGTCCCTTCCAACCCTGACCTTCTGTGATTCTGATGCAAAGTGCTGCAGGATTGGCAGTCCTGTCGTGGGAATTGTAGGGGGTCTTTGTACTAAGAGCCTGTGGCATAGGCAGTCACCACTAGTGGTCATTCAATTGAGTATAATGGAGTGTAATTTAGCCTCTACCATTCTGCCCTACCAACTCAGGGCAGCATGGTAGAAGCTAAATTACACGCATGGGGCAGCAACAGCAAATTTACATACCCAGCATGCAGTGCGCAGAGCTGATTCCCCTGGCAGAATCTGATGTTTACAGAAGAAAAAAATCCAGTTTTTCTTACGCCTAGAGGAAAAGGTCCCTGTAATTTCAGTTTCCTGAGAACAGCCGAGAGCAGAGGATCATGCTGACAGAATGGTTATTGCCCCTGCTCGGGCACTGGTTCTGAAATCCATTCTTTTCTTTGGGGTTTGTTCAAATCTTTCTCTTTTCTTAGGGAAAGTCCATAGATCTAGTCCCACTCTGCTACAGCCTGGATACTGCTGAGGTTGCTTCTGGATGGAAGAAAACAGAGCTGAGAGTGTTATTTACAACACATCCCTGAAGAAACACTACTCCTTTGTGCAGACAACAGAATTGAGCAAACTCAGCAATGCTAAATGGGCTGAACTTTTAACATTTGCACTGAAAGCTCCTTTCTGAGGGATTGCAGAGCCACCCACAGTGACGGCAAAATGGACACACTGTAGAGCGTGAATTGTATTCTTTTGGCTTGTTGCCATGAGAGACAAACTTTACTGGCAGGCCGATAAACCAAATCTGGATTTTTACTTTCTGCAAACATCATGTTCTCCCAGGCAAAGATCTAGGTGTTTACAATGCGCCCTGCATATGCAAATACACAGCTGCTGGCGGAAGCCTCTGTAATCCCTTGTATGTCACTGCGCTTGCAGGATGGACACAAAAAGTTGGGCTGGCATTGCTGTGCCATAAAGATTGTTATGAATCATACTAGTGTAACCCTTCTGACAGGCGGAGCCAACAGCAACAAGGGCCGGGTTCAGTATCTAGGGGTGCCTTTTCAACAAAACAACACAAAACTGGCTTGAGCCCCCACCCGGTGACCTGGAACAATTACTCACCACCCCCTAGGCGCCTCTAAGAGGTAATACTTCCCCTCTCGCAAGCACAGAGTCTGAGTGTAGCAAAACCTTTTAATAAAAGGAGGGAAGTAACTCAGCATTAATTTGGGAAAACACCGCAACTAGGGTTCATAAACACAAATGATGAGCAAAGGACCCACCCCCAAGTAAGTTGGGCGGTGTCCGTTTCCCCTCAGGGTCTTAAATCCAGTAACCCAAAAGTCCCTTCTCTGTACCCCACTCACAGTTGCTGTCCTTGGCCAATGCAGCCCCAGAGTTCAGAGGTCCATCTGCAGAGTTCATCTCCCACCCTGTGTGGAAGGCAGGGGTGGGGTAAAGGAGGCACCTTACACACTGCATTGTAACAGCCAATTGCCATGCCTCTGCAGGGCTCTGCTCTGGCCCTCTCCACCACCTTCTCCACTGGCCACTTACCACACCTCTCCACCAGCTGCCCACCCACCAAGATGTCTTCAGGGCCCTTCCACACTTAACACAGCTTTCACTGATTTCAGCTGTTAGGGGGAGAGCCTCACTGCTGGTGCACACCGGGAAGTCTTTTGCAGTAAAGACACTGTCCCAAAGTAGATCTAATACTTAGACCCAGGTATCAGTGATTTCAGCTCTACAGCCTGTAACAAGACCCTCAACTGAGTCTAAAGCAGCTCTTCTATGACACCATAGAGAGAAAGAGTCAACTGGTATCTAGGACCCCAAAACAAAACACATACCCACCCTTTGGGGGGGGAGGGGGAATTTGAAACCCATGTCCCCTGCCTAGCAAGAGCTGTTCAGTTAAGGGTGAGTCCCTCCATTGGGATATGCCAGGTACAGTTCTGCTGGCCTCGGTTCACACAATGAGGATAACAACCCCTAGTTACTCCTGCCCCAATAACAAAGAGACTGAGGATCCAACACCAGCCACAACTGATAATTTGGGCAAGCAATCCCATCATGATGAGCACCTAGGCAGGGTGGGTGTGTCCATGCAAATGAGATCAGCTTCTGAAGTCTTTATTCACAGCTCACCACTAGATGTCAGGGGAGAGCTCATCCAGACTCTGCTTCCATAGGTACTTGAATAACTGCATAAGGTGTCCCAAGGGTGGCCAGCCACCTGACGTTCCCGGGGCCAGATGCTTAGATGCAGTATAAGAACTTACATTGTTGTTTGCAGGGTTGCTGTAGCTGTGTTGGTCCCAGGATAAGAGAGAGACAAGGGGGGGTGAGGTAATATATTTATTGGACCAACTTCTCTTGGTGAAAGAGACAAACTTTTGAGATACACAGAGCTCTTCCACAGAAGAACATCTTCTTCCTAGTGTAAGAACTTAGACAGGTAGAGGAGAAGAAACTCATTGCTGCAAGGCGTCATTGAGGCTGACAGCATAGCAAGATTTTAAAAAAAGGGGTGGACCTTTTCATGGCTAGCAAGAATATCCAGAGTTACAGTCATGAACACTAAAAGAAAACTCAAGGGGGTTGGATGGGATCTAAACCCTCCTGCTTCAGGGCTTAATTAAGCCAACCTCTCACAATGGGGTCAGGAGGAATTTTCCCGGGCCTGATCTTCAGTCCTTTCTTAGGCTATGGAATTTTCACCACCCGAGGGCAGTATTAGAGCACCATAACTGCTCCGGGGGTGAGGCCCGAGAGAGACTCCAAGTAGTTTGCTGTGTTGAAAATCCCCTGATTGCCTAAGAGAGGAAGATCCTTGCAGAAGACTCTTTTTCCCCTTTCTTGTGCTGTTAAGCTCTGAGGCTCTTATGCCTCTGACTGAAAGCTAGGGGTGAGCTCCTTTGTATTTTGCTCAGGCCTCTTCCCCCCTCGCTCGTTTTTCTGTCTGGCTCTTTGGCAATGAGTGACACTGCATACAGCTGTCCCTGCACCCCTGATTTAGTAGGAACTCCGTGCATTTTAAACAGTGGCTCCACTCAGCACATATATCTTCGCACCTCCGTCCCACTCTGGCTGATTAGATGCCAGCGTGATGTCAATGGGGTGACTCCTGATTCATGGCTGTGTAATGCAGAGCCCCATCAGGCCCTCTGCGTCTCTCCTCCCTGGGCTCTTGGTTCTCTATTTGCCTTTAACAGAAGCAATTGTGTGTAATGATGTGCCCAGGCCTGGGGTGCTAGTCAATAGATAGAGGTGCCAACCTCCCCCTGGGAGGATCAGCGAGAGCGGTGTGGATGGCTGGGTTGCCGGAGGAACATGCACTTGAGTCAGTTTACTACCCGCTCTGGGATTAGGGAAGTGCCTCTGTAGGTCTCGGAGTGTCATAGCAGGGGGCAGCAGATGCGAGGGGCTGGAGACGGCACAGGGCACATGCCTTGTAACTCCTCGCCTCCCAGGCTGCGCATGATGAAGGGAGACTGGACTTTGTGCAAAGGGACCTGCTGTCTGAAAGGAGTGCTGTGGCAAGGGGGCTTCAGCAAGGAGCAGGTTTAGATGAGGAATAAAGGTTATTTGAAGCCCCTGTGACCCACATCCCCTCAGCATGGGAGATCTTGGAACACAGCTCCCCTGTGGGGGGGGGGGGGTGTAGTGGCACGGTCACCCTGTTTCGGCTTAGAAAGGATTAAAAGCCAGCCCTTGGATGGGGCTGGGGCTGAGAGCCAATCAGAAAAGGCTCGGAGGCAGCCAATCAGGGCCAGGCTGGGCCCTATAAAAGGGCTGCAGGGCCAGAAGGTAGGCAGTCTCTCTCCAGCTTTGGAGAAAGAGGGCAGGGGCAGGGGCAGGGGCAGGGGCAGGGGCAGGGGCAGGGGCAGGGGCAGGGGCAGGGGCAGGGGCAGGGGCAGGGGCAGGGGCAGGGGCAGGGGCAGGGGCAGGGGCAGGGGGTCCAACCCCCTTGCCAATGATGAGTGGCCATCATAGACTGCAGTTTGCCCCAGAGAAAGGGGGCTAGATGAAGACTTGCAGTAGCCACTGAGGCAAGGTGGGCATAGGGGGAGGGGGTTTCCCTGGGAAGGGAGACCTAGAGTGTGGGGGCACTGCTGTGGGGCAGCACCCCAAGGAAAGGGGCAGCGGGGTCCAGGAGGAACATGGGGCCTGTAGCAGGTGAGACACCGGCTAGCAGGGGGCGCTCTGAGGCTGAGGAGCTAATTCCCGAGGCAACCAGCAGGAGGCGTCGTGCCAGTGAGTGAGCGAGCTGCTACACGTGGCCGTGGGTGCTCGATCTGCTACAGGGTGGGGGGCGGGGGGGTTGTTGCCTGTGGGGATTGAACCTCTGGAACTTAGCACACAAGTCTCTACTTCCAGAGCTGGAAAAAAAGCCAATTTAATTAACCCAGGGTACAGCAGAGTGTTACACTGAGTGGGTGGGGGGTACACACCAGAAAGAACCTAATGGGGAACAGCTCAGATTAGGCAGGTGCAATTGGGCTAGGAAGGGTTAAGGAAAACCTCCCTTTACCCCCCAAGCCCATAGGCAGGTTATTCCATCATTGCCCACTGGGGGACGTTTCTTGCACCTTCTTCTGAAACAGCTGGTGCTGGCCACTGCTGGAGACACAATACGGGATTAGAGATGGATCCTAGGCGGATCCTATGTGTACTGTCCGGTGCATGGGCTCGCTAAAGAGAGAGCCCTCTAGTGCGGCCCCAGTGTCGGGTAGAGCTGCCCCTAACACGGGTTATCCACGAGTAACAGAAGAGACAAACCGGGCACTGCCAGCACCATAGGAACACGAATGACAGAATGGCGAGCATGCAAGCTGGAGGCAATCAGCCTGCAATGGGGCTAGCATCGGTGCATGTTTCTCCTCTCCAGGACGGTGCAGCAGGGTGGATTTTCCCTTCCCCAGGGCAGGCACAACAGACACTGGTTTCCCAGGGATGTTTCTTTACCAACAGAAGCTCGATTTTTTTTCTTTTCTTTTCTTTTTTTTTTTTTTTAAGAACAGGACTAAATAGGTCAGAAAGACAAAGATGCTTTTCCTGCCCTGCTCCAGTGAGGGATTTCTGCCAGACAGGGCCTGGCTGCATATGAATCAAAGCACAATGTGGCTGGAAGATGTGAGGATGGAGCTGAGGTCTAATGGTTTGCTTTGCACAGTTATTTTTAAATACACTGTCACTCCCTTGCTAGACACCCTCAGTCCCTGCAGGAAAGCCCTCTGTCCTGATTCTCTTCTGCAGCCTGCTTCTTCTCTTCCTTTTCCTGTTGCGTGCAGTGTCACTGCCTCTTGGACCATCTCATGCTGGAACATGGGATGCTGGCTGCCATGGATAGTGGAGAGCTGATATCACATAGTCGCCAGCTGAGAGGAGACTCCACTATTTGGGTGCTGAGGGTGTCCTCAGAGGGTGAAATGCCCATGGCTTTAAGAGCCAGCAGGTGCTGATGAGAGCAACAGCCACCTCCTGGATAAATGTGGCTGGGTTTGAGGGAGTCTGCCATTTGGGTCAAGTGTGAGAGCCCCAAATATTGGGACTATCCCTATAAAATCGGGACATCTGGTCACCCTACTGGTTAGCTGAGTTTTGGCTGGAAAGATTCACAGAGTATAAGATCAGTGATCACCGAGTCTGAGCTCCTGTAATGAGCAAGCACCTGGATTTGAACCAGGGAGTCTCTTCAGCTGTCGTCAAATGCTGGATCACTGAGCTATATGCCTTCACTTTAAGGGTGTTTTGGATTTCATTGCATTGATTGTACTGTTAACAACTGGCTAGAGGATGTAGAGCCCTTGGTACGCGTCTTGTTGTTGTTTTAAATCCACACGCCTAAATAAATGGTAAAACAATGATCAGACTGAACAAGTTAGTGTAAGGATCAGGCCTTTGTCTGCAGCCATATTGCAAGGCCTAAGGCCTTCATCTGCAGCCAGATTAAAAGAGCAGCCGAGCCATTAGCTGAGAAGCAGGAAGTCATATCCTCACATTCCATCTAAATTACACTAAAACAATGTAATATCAGGCTATTAAGATGGAGACCCCGTCCTAATGGCCCCCACTGTCACCAGATAAAGGAACAGATCAAGGCATCCTGTCTGTCAAGAAATCACTTATCAATAGTTGTGGTTGTGACATCCTCATTTCTTTAATTGTTTTGTCATTATGGTCCCCACTTCCCTATGGTTTATCTGTATGGTCTCTGTCTGGTTCTTTGAATGTTCCTGTCTGTTACATAATTCATTTTTCTATGTGTAAATGAATTAAGGTGGTGGGGTAGGATTGGTTAGAGAATTTTGTTACACTGTTAGGATTGGTTAGTAAAACTTTAGTATAATGATTGTTTAAGGTATAGCTAAACAGGACTCAAATGTCACTATATAAACTGGGGTCCAAAAGGAAGTTCTTTGGGAACCAACTCCCGGACACACCAAAGATCAGAGCTGCCAGACCTCAAAACTCTGCCCAATGATACCGTGCAGAAACTGGAGTCCCCCGGATGACCTGATCCTGACTGGCCATCAAGGAAAGTTCATCTGTCTTATTGTGAGTGGTGAGCAATATATGGGTAGCATGTGCGTTCTATTTTTGGTGATTGTTAATAAATAGAGGAAATGGATATTGCTGTGTAAGGTTCTTTCACTAGTAAAAGGTCCTACAAACCTGCAGGGTTACACCTGAGCCCTAGGAACAGGGTAAGGGTGGGTTTCCCTAGAGCGTGAGAGTAACAGAGAATTTTGTGCAGGTAACATTAGAAAAAAAGAGTTTGGTCACGAACAGAAAAGCTGGCTCCGTGTGTTGACTGTATCATTCATCACCAAGCATTCCCCCTGCTCTAGCAAATACGCATTTAGAAGCTGGTGAGTCAGGGAATGGAGCCTGGATGGCAGGGCTGCCAGGTCTCCTGCTACTTTGCGTAAAGCCTTGTTGGTTGGAGTCAGAAGACAGTGTGATAATCTGAGCTTTTATTTTTTTTAAAAGTAAATTTCTAGCTGTCGTGGTTGTGGAGAACAGCTTGACAATGTGCCCATCTGGGTGTGACCCTAAAGGCTCAGAACCCAGAAAGGAAAGAAAAAGATCCCAGCAGTTAGAAAAGCCCACATGAGTTTTAAGCTGAGCTTAGGATTTTGGGCCTCCTCACTCATGACGTTTGAACACGTGCCTTGCCCACACTCGGCTAGCCCCAGGCATTGTTCAACATCTTCATTAATGATCTGGAGGATGGGATAGATTGCATCCTCAGCAAGTTTGCGGATGACGCTAAGCTGGGGGGAGAGGAAGATACGCTGGGGGATGGGGATAGGGTCCAGAGTAACTTAGACAAATTGGAGGATTGAGCCAAAAGAAATCTGAGGTTCAACAAGGAGAAGTGCAGAGTCCTGCACTTAGGACGGAAGAATCCCATGCACCGCTACAGACTAGGGACCGACTGGCTAGGCAGCATTCTGCAGAAAAGGACCTAGGGGTTACAGTGGATGAGAAGCTGGATATGAGTCAGCAGTGTGCCCTTGTTGCCTAGAAGGCCAACGGCATATTGGGCGGCATTAGTTGGAGCATTGCTAGCAGATCAAGGGAAGTGATTATTCTCCTCTATTCGGCACTGGTGAGGCCACATCTGGAGTATTGTGTCCAGTTTGGGGCCCCCACTACAGAAGGGATGTGGACAAACTGGAGAGAGTCCAGTGGAGGGCAATGAAAATGATCAGGGAGCTGGGACGCATGACTTACAAGGAGAGGCGGAGGGAGCTGGGCTTGTTTAGTCTGCAGAAGAGAATCATAGAATATCAAGGTTGGAAGGGACCTCAGGATGTCATCTAGTCCAACCCCCTGCTCAAAGCAGGACCAATCCCCAATTTTTGCCCTAGATCCCTAAATGGTCCTGTCAAGGATTGAACTCACAACCCTGGGTTTAGCAGGCCAATGCTCAAACCACTGAGTTATCCCTCCCCCGCACCCCAAAAAAATATTGTTATTACTTCATTCAGTTACACTGAAACCTAAGATTTTTTTTTTTTTGTCCCATTTGCAGTAAACTTAGCCTGCCCACTGCTTCTTTGTGTGAGCCCAGATTGCTGTGTGGTAGACCCTGTATGCTGCCGCTCATTGAGATTTTAATACACTGAGTGAGGGGGGATTTGATAGCAGCCTTTAACTACCTGAAGGGGGGTTCCAAAGAGGATGGAGCTCAGCTGTTCTCAGTGGTGGCAGATGACAGAACAAGGAGCAATGGTCTCAAGTTGCAGTGGGGGAGGTTTAGGTTGGATATTAGGAAACACTATTTCACTAGGAGGGTGGTGAAGTACTGGAATGGGTTCCCTAGGGAGGTGGTGGAATCTCCAGCCTTCAAGGTTTTTAAGGTCAGGCTTGATAAAGCCCTGGCTGGGACGATTTAGTTGGGGTTGGCCGTGCTTTGAGCAGGGGGTTGGACTAGATGACCTCCTGAGGTCTCTTCCAACCCTAATCTTCTCTGATTCTATGATTGATTTGGTGCTGGGCCGTAAGGCCTCTTTGCTGCCCCGTCACAGGTTCAGACCTAGCATTGCGCTGTCTTGAGCGAAGGCTGTTAGCAGATGGAGCCAGCAGTCTGAGCAGAGAGACCATGAACGGGGGCTGGACTCTCTTCCAGCTGCGTGCCGATCAGAGGCTCACAGAGTTCAAGGTTAGAAGGTACCATTAGGTCCTCTAATCTGCCCTCCTGCATAACCCAGGCCCGAGAATTTCATCCACCTTACCCCAGCATGGAGCCCAGTAACTTGTTTGACCGACGCATCTTCCAGAAAGGCACCCAGCCTTGACTGGAAAATATCAAGAGATGGAGAATCTCCAGTTTGCTCCAGGGGTTACTCACCCTCACTGTTTACCTGTGTGCCTCATTTCAAATGAGAATGTCTCTGCCTCGAACGTCCAGCCCTTGGTTCTTGGTCTGCCTTTCTCCACTGGATTACAAAGCTTTTTAGTACAAATATTTTCTCCTCTAATTCTAGTCAATGACTCAGGGCACTCTGACGTTGCAGGGTGCAAGCCAGACCAGGGAGGGGCTGTGCCCCCGCTTGCTCTGTAACCTGGGGTGCCCCCCTATGCATCGCAGCTGCAGCGCCCAACCAGGGCTCCTCACAAACAGCATGCGGGTCCCAGCCTGAGTGTCTGCGTAACCACAGCTCTGGTCCAGCAGCTGTCAGCAAATACCAGCCACGCTTTGGCTCCCACCAGCCTTGGTTACTACCTGTAGGATGATCCCAACACACTCCCATGCTCGGCTTTCCCCCCCAGAATCGTGTGTTCTGCTCTGTCCAGCCCTCTCCTCAACAGTCCAGGTATATTAGGTCTGTTGCTCTTCTAAGGGGATCAACATACAACAGTCTGCTGCCTTAAATGGAGTTCCCCAAACAGTTCATAACACTGGATTAGTTTGAATTACAGAATAAAGCAAGTTATTGAACTACAAAGAGATTTTCAGTGAGTACAACTAATGAGGCATTAAAGTCTGAAATGGTTACAAGACAAATAAAGATAAAATGCTTTCAAAATGTAACAAACTAGACTTGGTTCAAGGTGAAGTCCCTTACTGTGTGTTTTCAGCACCTTGCTGGCCAAACTCTCAGGCCAGGATCGATTCTTTCTTTGTCGTTTTAGGTGAAAAACAGAGAGATGAATGGGGAGCGATGACTTGGGGGGTTTTTGCTCTTTGCTTTTATAGTTCAATTATCTTTTGAAATTCATTTTCTTGAGGGCAAACCCTAGCTGAAGTTCATTCAAACAGCAAAGAAGGTGACCTGGTGGTGCAATAGGGTGCATGCTGTTTCTTCTTTCATCTATTTTCTGGAATGCAGATTTTCCTTGTCTCCTGTCTCCTCCTCCCCCCCCCCCCCCACTGTCTGGGGATCCTGTTTACAACTTAAATGTAAACTGAGGTAAACACACATTCCTTTGTTTAGACCCTGCTTGACCAGTCCTGCTTAAGTGGGGCTACGGGGGCTTGAACATGTGTCTCCAACATTATTCAGTGGGAATTTGTCACTTTACATAGAATGTTGCTACCCACATTCTACCATGATGTTATTGACCAGGGAGTTATTAGTTTTCAAATGATACCTCCCGAGGCATATTTTGTACCAAGATGATTACAACGACGTACAGGGTGTAAACACCAGGGTGCATTTGGTCACAGGTGCTACTTCTCCTCTACAACTGCGGAAATCTTATATCACCCAATAATTCGAGTGGGAAAATGGGTGGGCACGGGGGAGCGTTTGTGTCAACGCTTGATCCTTGAGAGAGACCGTGAGGCAAGCCGGGGCCGGTCTGCGTCACGTGGCGAATGCCAGAGGAAAAGGAGGCATCATGGGAGTGGCGTGATGGGGATTGCGTGCTTCTGCCCAGCCGTCCCCTTCTCCCCTTTCACTGGCATGGAATTCCCGTGGAAATATGAAGGAAAAAATACGGAGGAAGCAACGGAGAATAAAGCAGCATTCCTGCTCCACTATGGGCCCATGGTGCCTCTGGCGCCTGGCATATTCTGCTCTACTGTTAGCCTGTATCTATGGGGTTAAGTTGGACGTTCTGGGGTCCACCATCTCCCCCAGTTACCTTCAAGCCTGAAGGAATAAAGAGCAGTTACAATAAGTGCCCGTGTTCGGGGCTGTTCCCTGTGGTGCCCTGGGCAGAGGTGAAGGGATCAGGCTGGTGAGGCAGCTGGGTAGTCCTCTGCCTCTGGGAGGCTGAATCAGCTCCACGCTTTCTGCTGAGCCATTCCATACATTTTGCTAATCCCTAAGTATTTGTTGGCATTCGCAGCACTGATTTACTGTGCATTTTGCCACAGCAAGTACTTTGCGAAAGGCCAGGCTAAGTTTACCCTGGAGCTGGGACAGGCTCAGATATCTGGCTGCACTCACTCCACCTGAGCCTCAAAACAACACAAAAACAAAAGGAGGACTTGTGGCACCTTAGAGACTAACTAATTTATTTGAGCATAAGCTTTCGTGAGCTACAGCTCACTTCATCGGATGCATACCGTGGAAAATACAGCAGATGTTTTTATACACACAGACCATGAAAAAAATGGGTGTTTATCACTACAAAAGGTTTTCTCTCCCCCCACCCCACTCTCCTGCTGGTAATAGCTTATCTAAAGTGATCACTCTCCTTACAATGTGTATGATAATCAAGGTGGGCCATTTCCAGCACTAATCCAGGTTATCATACTCATTGTAAGGAGAGTGATCACTTTAGATGAGCTATTACCAGCAGGAGAGTTGGGGTGGGGGGAGAGAAAACCTTTTGTAGTGATAAACACCCATTTTTTTCATGGTCTGTGTGTATAAAAACATCTGCTGTATTTTCCACGGTATGCATCCGATGAAGTGAGCTGTAGCTCACGAAAGCTCATGCTCAAATAAATTGGTTAGTCTCTAAGGTGCCTCAAGTCCTCCTTTTCTTTTTGCGAATACAGACTAACACGGCTGTTACTCTAAAACAATACAGCTTCCCAGAAACAGGGAGTGAGGAAGCAGCCCTGAGCTCCAGCCAGCAGCGCTCGGGAAAGAGGGGAGAGTGAAAGCCATGTCACGCAATAGTGTGTGTGTGTGGGTGGGGGGGTGGGGGGGTTTCAGTTTTATTCATAAATCATTAACAGCCGTTCAGGAAAATATTAACGCAGCATGTGGCCTTCACCACCCTCTGCGAGTCACAGAACCTGGCACAGAAAATGAACCAGCCCCTCCCATTCCACAGCAGCTGTGGCCCCACAGGATCCTGAGGGGCTGGCCGGGCTGGGAAATGAACCCGGCTTCTCACGTTCTGTGGCCCCTCTCACCCCCTGTATCCTGCAGCGTCTATAGGCTGGGGAGTAACCCAACTCCCTCCCGTTTCCACTGCGCTTCTCTCACCAACAGGGTCCCTCAGGCTGCCTAATTCGGCAGATCTCTTCCTGCCTCCGGCACCCTGCTCCCCAGTGAGCTTTGTAGTCTGGATAATAGCTGCGTCTGTCAAGTTCCACGTCCGGCTCGTAGGGGTGAAGTCAGTGCCAGTTTAAGAGTCTATAGATCCCGGGCTCAGACAGACGCAGTCCCTGGGGTCTCTGGGTCCGGTGACAGCAGAGTATCCTCAGCTCCTTGCGGAAGCCTTCGCCCACGTTGACTGGGAGGGGGTACAACTTGGAGGCCTGCAGGACTCTGAGGGGGAAGCTGGCATTTCACAAACAAGGAGGCGCAAACCTCCTATAGATCCATTCCTCCAGCCCCCAGGTCAGGAAGTGGCACAGCAGGGTCAGTTGTATCAAAAGCCATGACAGACCCTGCCGTGTCAGTGTGGCCACCTCGCTCTTATCCATCTCTAGAAAGAGATCGTGGGTCATCCGTATCCACACAGCCTCTGCTTCCTCCCCAGCTGACAGAGACACCTGTTCACCGAGCCCCCAGAAGTGTGCTCAGAGCCAGGCAGAGCTCACAGTCTGAACTACACGGTTGGATGCAGGGTCGCAGTCGCTGTGTCGGTCCCAGGAGATCAGAGAGACAAGGTGGGTGAGGTGAGATCTTTTAGGGGACCAACTTCTGCTGGTGAGAGAGACGAGCTTTCCAGCTTACACAGACCCAAAGGAGAGCTCTGTGTAAGCTGAAAAGCTTGTGTCTCTCACCGACAGAAGCTGGTCCAATAAAAGATATTCCCTCACCCACCTTGTCAGTCTGAGGTACAGGCCCACAGACCTGGGTGCTACCATCAGCCAATGGGGCAGGGCTGGGGTGGGTGGGTGTGGACATGCACTGCCACTCTCAGATCACGTAGCTACTTTGACTGTTCGGGTCCCTCTAAATAACTGTATGCAAAAAGACACCTGCCCACGCACTGTGTGTACGTGTGTGTGTAACAGAGGTGGCAGCGTACAGAAGGGTAAAAGACAGTTGGAAATGGCCGCCCCCTACTTCCTCTCCCACTGCTATTTCTCTGTAGGGCTTCAGGGGAAGATGGAGCACAATAAATCTGGGATCTCTAAGTGTAGCTGGATCTCCACTTCCCAGCAATCTTCCCTAGACAGGGACGTTCAGCCCAAGGTGATGCGGGCACAGTCTGTTCACCGCCAGATCTGTATATTGAGCCAGGGTTTAATCCCCACTTGCTGTCCCTGTTCTCCCAAAGAAGGCATTAACCAATCGTCAGAAATATCCACCCCCAAATCTCTCCATTTGCTTTAATCGGCATGAAGGACAGTCCATTTGATAGGCCATTGGTGACCACTCCCCAGACGCACTGAAAACCAGGAAAGAAAAGGCAGTTCTCCCCACGTTTTGCCCCGACACTGGTCAAAGCAGCCGGGATCTAATCACTCGTAGCTGAATCCAGTGGTTCAGTAGTTCTGTGCCTGGTCCAAAGTCCCCCTGGTTAATGAGGCTGCCCTCAGATTGGACCAGTTCCTCTTCCCTCCGGTGATGTGAATCAGCCTTTCTCCCAGAGCAGAATGTGTCTGGTTTCACAGCAGACAGGAGCGGTGTTGCTCTCTGCTTTTACCCACATCTCCCATACTGTCAGTGCTCATCCCCAGCAGTGATAGTATGGGAGATACTATCCCCATCTGCCCATCCTCAGTTCATCCCCAGCTGAACTGCCCTTAATTGAACAGGCAAATTCTGAGTAGATCTGTAGATCCAGGAGACAGAGGGAGCAAAGGATTCCTCCGGGGCAAGTGAATCTTCTGGCGGCGCAGAGACACTAGAGTTGCTCCTACAGCCCCTGCCCCACGCATCCAGGCAAAGAGGGCATGGCTGGGACATGGCAACATCTGGCTGAGACCCCTTGGAGCCATGGGCACCATTCTTCTGCGCCAAAGGAGTCTTAAAGCTACCTTTGCTTCCCTTGGGCCCACGCCAAGCCCAGCTCGGCTGGCCTAGAAGCTCTAGACCTGTGTGTAACACGTTGCTCATGCAGTTGCTAAAAATCAGGCCTTGTATCTCAGTGAAGGTTTTGGTTTAAACTTCTCCGTCCTGGGTCACATCCCTTGCCCCTGTTTGGAGGTGAATTCCTTTTGCAGCGTGAGTCAAGCACTGACTGAAAGGAAGGAGCTCCCCTTAGGGGCTTAGTCCATTGTTCTGCAATAGGGGGTTTCTTGCACCTTCCCCTGAAGCAGCTGGTGCTGGCGGCTGTCAGAGACAGGAGCCTGTGCTAGATATACTCCCAATCTGGCAACTCCTCCGTTCCCAGTGTAAGATAATTACACCCAGTGAATCCTATGCACTGCCCATGAAGTGGGTTAGTGGGTAGATTCCCAAAAGAGAGAGAGAGCATGAGGGTTGAAGAGGAGATGCAGATTAGTAACACCCCAGGGTATACAGTCCAATCAAGTGCCCAAATCACCCAATTCCTGAGCATCCCGCCCCCTCCTGGAGGAAGAGCTCTCCATCCCCACATCCCTTCCAAAACAGGATGAGGTGCCTGGAGATCCACCAGGAACCAGTCTCTGGTTGATTGACCCTGAGCATTCCAGATATCCTTGCCCCAGTTCAAGAGGTTTCTAATTAGCCGTCCTCAGCCTTTCCCCGGGGTAGTCTGCTGTTTACAAATCCCCTACCACAAGGCCCTGCAGTGGAGATTTCCTGGTGGAGAAGAGAGGGTGATTTACACTATCTGGGCTTCTCCTTGTTTCTGCAGCCCCCTCTGCTTCTTTGGAGTGTTTTAATAGTTAAAAGGGGAGGGCAGCAGAGAGGGGCTTTGTGTCTGGCCCCCTGCACAGCCATGGTTGGTCGGCAGTTCACAGGACAAGCCCCACGACGGTTGTACAGCTTGGGGATTGTGCTGAGATCCAACAGCCATTGCAAATTGCTCTGCAGAAGCAATAATATCCAGGCTGGGATTTTTCAAATTGCTCAAGAGACTCAAGAGCACATGACCCGTGAAAGGAGAACTCCAGTGTCTAGTAAGTATCCTTGTACCTTCCTTTCCTCTTGGACTTATTGCTCGGAACAGCTTGCAAAGAAGCACCATGGATATGAGGATGGGTCATTGCCAAGTAAGTGTTTAGACTTGAGGGCAATGGCTAAGGGCTCTGCAGCTCTTGGATGCTGTGGTCGCTGATACTGTTGCATTGATCCTTCCAGCCAGGACTGGACCAGTGTTGCTGTGTCTACTTCTTCAGATTTGGCCTTGGGCACTAGGGAGCAGCTCAGCTCCTTAAGGGGAAATGATAGGTTTTCTCTGTCTTCAGGGTCCTCATCTGAAGGACTCATCTGCTCGTCCTCCTTCTTCTTGTAACACCACCGGAAATGTACTTGTCACTTTAAGGGCAGAGTTCAAAGAGCTAGAGGCTGGTCACCTGCTGCGCTAACAGCTGACCCATCCACACCAACATCATCTGTTGGGACTACCCAGCAGGCTCAGTCCCCAGGAGGAACAAAACCAAGAAAGCTCGCTATGTCTTGAAGACATCCAGATATGTCACTGACAGTGTTCCTGTGTAGACAGAAATATCGTTAATGGGATCCAATGGTTGGAAGCTGAAGTGAGACAAATTCCTACCAGAAATAAAGTGCAAATTTGTAACAGTGAGTAATTAACCAAGGGAACAACCAAGGGGTGTGATGGATTCTCCATTGCTTGGAGTCTAAATCAAGACTAGAGCCAGATTTTCAAAGGTACTTAGACTCCTAACTCCCATGATTTAAATTGGAATTACGGGCCTAAATACCTTTAAAAATCCAGGCCAAGATAGCTGTCTAAAAGCTCTAGCTCAACCATGAGTTATGGGCTGGATGCTGAAATACCTGGATGAGGTCCTCTGGGCAGTGTTATGCAGGAGGTCAAATGTCACAATCATGAACATACACACATGCACACACGGTCACTGACAGTGAAAAACACCTGGAGCAGCCAACACTGACCCATCTCAGCAGCCAAACAGGAACTGCTCTGAGAACAAGGGGCCAAATTCTCTGCTGATATAGTACAGCAGAGAAACTGGCCCAGCAAGCAGCTATTAGAGTCCCCAGCTGCTATTTCAGGCTTGAAAGCCTCGCCTATATCAGGAGGGCAGGCCAGAGACTGAGAGGAACTGGCATAGGGCCCAAACACTACAGTGTACAGGACCTCGGGTTCTACGTACAGGCAGTGTATGAAGATATCACTTTCACTAGGAAGGACCTTACGGGAAGCCTTTGGAGTTAGGGTGGCAGGAGCTCAATTCCCACTCACTTTCAAGGAGAGCAGGATACTACACTCCCTTAGGAATTTTTTGAAAAACCCTCCCTAGTGCACTAAAATTCAGTGCTGGAGGAACTACGTAGTCAATTCCTTTATCAGTAAATACACAAAACTAAATAACCAGAGTTAAAATTACATTATGTCGCCTGAAGAAGAGCTCTGTGAAGCTCGAAAGCTTGTCCCTTCCACCAACAGAAGTTGGCCCAATAAAAGATATTTCCTTACCGAACGTGTCTTTCTCATTATTTCTTCATAGCTCATCACGTGCCTCTTTCACACTGTGTATCATCAGGGAGGGCGACTGTGAAGGTGTAACTGATTTTGGGAGAAGGATTAATCCTGTGTTCTTAAGTTTTGTCTTATAAAACCTGCGTATCCATTTTACTGAGCTGATTCTAAAGCATGTCTTTATTTTGTATGCAGTGTGGCCTAAGGCAAGGATGCAACATTAATAAACATTTGCTTTGATTTATCAATAAATATCATCATCGATACATGTGCATCTGCCCAGCAATCACTAAAACTCCCCATCCTCCACTGTAAACCTGGGCTAGACTCATCAGTGGGCATCTCTTCTTCATTTGTGCAAAGGCCAGGCCAGGATTTGAGAGTGGATATTCCCAGGATGTTACAGTCGCCTCCCTATATCTGTTTGGATAGAGCTGGCGGAAACTTGGAATTTCCAATTTGTGGGAAATCTCAACATTTTGAAATTTGGGTTCATTCCAGGTTGGACTGAAACCAACATTCTTTAAATTTCCTATGAACCGGAAATGCTGGCAAGTTTTCATTTGGGAAACACCGACCCCTGGTGTTTCCGAAACAAAAAATGCAGAGCCTGACAGTTTCAGAATGAAATCAAGATGTTGTCAGTTGTCACCGCTGCCAGACACTGAATGGCCAGGATTCTTAGGGTTTCCTGGCTCTGTAGCAGGGAACCTGGAAACCTGGGGATTCCCCGCATCCTTGGGGAATCCACCAGATGGGCTGCCCCTGAGCTATGGACCCTGGAAGCCAGGCTACCCTGGAAACCAGGCAGGGTTCGCACTCAAGATATTTCCACAAAACATTTTGGGTTCGACAAATCGGCATTTTCCAGCTAAATTGTTTTGTCAGAAAGTTCCCGACCTGCTCCAGCTTGGGAGCTGATCTGATTTTTGAAGGCACCACAGTCTGTGCCAGTGTAACCAGTTGGGCAGTGTGTATAATATGTCCCCTGGTGTCGGCTAAATTGGCATTCATCACACTGGGATGCTGGGAAGAAAAGTTCACTGAACTGGTTTCTCTAATTCTCTTAACGTGCCAGCCCAGGTGCGAGTTGTTCTGTTGTGTGGGCGGATCTTGGGGCCATTTCTACCTGAAGGTGCCAATTCCAGAAATGAAAAGATGTGTTTTGTTTTTAGGGCTCTGGAAACCTCAGATTGGGAGCTTTATCCAGGGCTCACCTCAAACAGCTCTGCAAAAGTGATTGGTGATTTTGGGTACCTCACTCAAGGCCCCTAATTCTGATGATCAGAAAGTGCCGAGCACTCTCTCTTTCTCCCTCTGAAAATAAGGGTCCTTTCAGGTCTCTTAAATTGGGAATCCAAACTGATAAGTCACTTTTGAAAATGTAGGACTTTTCCCCTCTTAGTATCCATCTGCTGGCAGAAGGACTCATAGCATCTGTCGGAGCCAGTGTACAAAGGAGCTTGGAGATCCCACGCTGAGCATGTGAAATGTGTCCTTATTTTTGACTGGATGCACTCTTCAGAAATAAAGAAAATATTATTAAAATTATAGAACTAAACAAAACCAAAGACTGTCTCAGATGAACAAATGCTGAGAGTGGACCCGGGTGCACTGCACTACCCAGGGGCTGAAGAATAGGGTACAACAGAGAGGGACACACGTCAGGCGGAACCCTGATTCATTGCCCACTCTCAACAGGGCACGCCTGCCATCATTGCTTACGAGTGAGGTAAATGTCCGTATGTGACACACAAAATGGGAAGCTTCTCTGTGTCCAAGTCCACCTGCTGTGTATCCAAGGGATTTGACTCAGCCTGCTGTGAATATCCTGATGATGCTAAGCTGGGAAATGCCTCTTCTGAGAGCCCAGGGAAACATGAAATGACAGGCACTTTGTTTGCCTTTAAGGGGCTTCTCTGGAGTGACATTCGCTGCCGGGATCTGTGAGCCTTGTCTTTCCCCACGATCTCTCCACAAACGTGTAACCCTTCTGCCAGGAGGAGCCAGCAGCAACCAGGGCCGGGTTCAATATCTCAGGGTTCTTTTCCATTGATACAACACAGAGCTGGCTTGAGCCCCCACCCATTAACCTGGGAAAATTACACACCACCCCTGGGCACCTCTGAGAGGCCCTACTTCCCCCCTCACAAGCACAGAGGCTGAGTGGAGAAAATAAACTTTTAATAAAAGGCGGGAAGTAACTCAGTGTTAATTTGGGAAAACACTGCAGACAGGGTTCATAAACAGAAACCATGAGCAACAGACCCACCCCCAAGTAAGTTGGGCAGTGTCCTTTTCCCCTCAGGTTCTTGAGCCCTGCAACCCAAAAGTCCCCTTAACGTGCCCGTCCCTTCTCTGCACCCCACTCACAGTTGCTGTCCTTGGCTAGTGCGGCCCCAGAGTTCAGAGGTGCATCTGCAGAGTTCACCTCCCACCCTGGGTGAAGGTAAGGAGGCACCTTACTTGCTCCACTGCTCAGGCACTCGCTCGCCACCCCCCCAGCTGCCCTGCTGGCCACTCTCTGGGCCTTGCGGCCACTCTCTGCACCACCTGGCCACCCCGCCAACCGCTCACCAGCCACTCGTTCGCCAGCCAATTGTCAGCCACCTTCTGCTTCTATGCCTCTCTGCTGTGGCCTCTGGACGTCTGTCTCTCAGAGCTCGACTACGCTTGCATTTCATAGCGCTCTAGCTTGCTGGCTCAGGGCGGTGAAAAATCCCCCGAGTGCAGCAAGTCGGAGCGCTTTCAAGCGCCAGTGTGGACAGGCTCCAAGCGCTGGGCGCTCAGAGCTAATCCCCTCGTGGAGGTGGAGTACCAGAGGTGTGGGGAGAGCTCTCCCAGTGCTCGCGCAACCACGCTCGCACTTCAAAGCGCTCCCGCGACAGCGCGTTGAAGTTCCCAGCCGTAGCCCCTTCGTGATTTTCAGCTCTTTGCAGGCTGGGCAGAAACCCTGCCCCATCTTGAGTGATTTCAGCTCTCAGTGATTTTTAGCTCTTAGCATGGCAGAAACACAGTCCCACCACACCTGGTTTTAGTGCTGATTGAGCATTTAAAATACAAAAATAAAAAGAGACTCCTAATAAAGCCTGTTTAGCGCTTTCTTTGAAGAAGGGGTGGGGGAAAAAAAGAGAAGTAGGAAACATGTTAAACCAGTCCCAGAAGAAGAGTTGGGGAAAGGTCATGCATCTGACGAAGTGAGCTGTAGCCCACGAAAGCTTATGCTCAAATAAATGTGTTAGTCTCTGAGGTGCCACAAGTCCTCCTGTTCTTTTTGCGGATACAGACTAACACGGCTGCTACTCTGAAACCGGCTTTAAACAGGACTCTTATTCTCACCCATCTTATTTGCACAGGACTCTGGCATTCAAGCCCCTGACTTAATAAGGGTATTTCCATGGAGGGTGACCCCCTCATTTGGGACAGATTAAGCACAGTCCTGTTTCCCTGTATTCCTACAATAATTACAACATTGGTAACCATATTTCATTACCCCCATTCAGTACTAAAGTGATTTGTAACCCAACACCAGCCAACGTTGATCACTTTGACACCACTCTATCTGCTGAATATCTAAGCAGAGCAGGAGCAAACTGTATTTACATAAACACACCTAAAATCTCTCCCCCTCCCAGCTAGCTATCAGACGATCATTCATTGAGACCCTGCTTACATGGGTATAGGTCTGACTTGATCACTGATTATAAGAAAACACGAGCCAGAGTGGGGAATAAGCGATCAGAGTGAGGTGACTTTGAAGGTGTGCAGACTGAAGATATCAAGCTGTAAATATCCTCTGAACCTTCTCATCAGTTATCTGGGAATATCAGATTTCTACAGAAGCGTGCTTAGGTGTTACACCTACCATTGCCTTTAATGAGATTGTGAACACCGGATTTAGACGCCGGGTGCAAGTTGCGGATGACTTCTCTGTGTTGCAGACTGAAGCTAAACTCGTCAGAGCAGGACTGTGTCTTCTGCGCACTTTACAGTTCCACGCACAGTGTCAATGTTTAACTACTACTAATCCCTCAGAACAACCTTGCTTTCATAAGCCTCTCCCACAAGGACAAGAAAAGAGTCCTGAATTTATTTTGGGCCTTTGGTGTCACCACTTTGCTCCATGACATGAGGACACAAAGTCCTCCTGCATTTACATAATGTCATCATGATGGGTTGTTTAATTCTGGATCCATGTCAAGGTGCTGGTCTTAATCTCAGGAGCCTCAGGCTACAGCCCAGCTGTCTCAGAGATATCTTCTATCTCCATGCACCAAGACATCAGCCGTGGTTAACAGAGATCTAAGTGCCTGATGGTCCCAGAGCGAAAGTGCTGGGGGCCCAGGCCAGATCTGGGGGAAGATTCTTGGCTGTGTCATTTCCTATCGCTAAAAATCTGGATGAGCCTGACCACTTATAGGGTGTGGTAGGACTCATCCATTCACGCGAGCCTCCTCTCAATACACTGCTTCTGAAGACAAATTTGAGGGGCCTACGATGAGTGAGAAGCGAGGACTCTGGCCCATTAAGAAAGGATTGGTGCTCTCCTTGATCATGTATCTGGCATCCAGGTGCTCTGGTGATATGCGAACCTGTATATGGACTGAGAGGTAACACAAATGTCACAATACTAGATCCAGGTCTTCAGAGGTATTTAGGCACCTGACTCTCATTGGTTTCAATGGGAGTTAGGCACCTAAATACCTTTGAGGATCTGGGCCTAAGCACCTTGGGAAAAACTGAACCGCAGGAAACACTTTTTCCCTGTTCTGCTCTAGTCCACTCTTGCCACCCTCTTGAATGATAGGGAAGCCAGAGTTGGTAGGTCATTTCCAAGATGTATTCCAGAGATTCTACCTGAGGGTGCTGGGAATTAGAGTGATACCTTAAAAGTTAGGTGGCACCTTTCATCTGAGACTTGCAAAGCAATTTCCAAGCCATAATTAACGAAGCCTCACAACCTCCCTGGGAGACGGGTATATATTGTTCTTAGGCCTGGCTGAAAAATCTCTTCCTAAACCGTTTTCGTGGAAAATGTCCACAAGACACAGAAAATTACAATTTTTCATCAATAAACTGAATGCCTGAAAGCTGAAATATTTCAAAATGTTTCGGTTTTCAGTGAAGATTTGTATTGCTTGACCCTACTTTGGTTTGTTATGAAATATACTTAAGAGAAAGAACCAACGTTAGTCATGTTTATGAATATGGTGCAGGAAAATGGGTTCATATGATACCAGTCTCCGAAGAGCAGTTCTGTGCAGGGATGTTACACTTACCTTGTGCAGAAGGTGTGCTCCCCCGAGTTACACATTTTAGCTGGTATTATATATATGATTTTACAAGTTACACATTTCTTTACACATCACTAAAATTCAATCCATCAGCTTGTCCCAGTTCCCTAACTTGTTCTGGTCTTTCCTTCTCTTTGTTTTGGATCTTTGTTTTGGTATTGATCCATGAAGGTCCTTCTCTAGCTTGTTCTAAGACATAGAACAAATGTATCTTGATTTTGACAAGTTTCCTATCTGCTTAAGTGAAATGCTTACTTCAGCAAATCTAAGGTGTTATTGGATACTTAGCATAAGTGAATGGGATTTTGATACAGGCCTGTTTATGCTATATCACTGTTATAATATTTGTGATTAATGTTGTTGGTGCTTAATGTATACTAATATGTATATATATGGTGCAGATAATATGTATTATTGATATATATTTATGTTAGCCAGCATATATAGTCAACAAGGCCCCTGCTTGCTGTCTGGTTTGTTGTAGTCAAGGTGATACTTTTGCCAATTTAATATATGAATTAGTGGTGAGGACCCTTTATATGTAATTAAAAGTGTTTTAACAAACGGTGTAAGCGGCAATACATAATTACCACAGCTAAAACGAATCCACCTTGTAACACAAGCAAAGCCTTAAACACAACTTCATCCAAGTGCAGGAAATCAGCATGTCGAGATCCCCACTATGGACCAAGTTACCCGAGGCCTGTTTTGCCTTGTGCATGTTATTGCTAATGTGAATAATGTGTGTGGCTTTTTTGGCTAGTCATGTTTTAAAGTGATTAATACGCACATTAAAACTGGTAGGTAAATGTTAACTTCGTTTTGGTATTGAGCTTACTTCGGATAACAGATTTGTTTTGATAAACTGGGAAAGGCGTTATGAGTGTGTTCCAAAGGCTCGTACAGGAGGAGCAAAACAGAAATCTGGAGCAGTGACATTACAAGTGACATTTCTTGTCATTAGTGACTACACAGTACTGTCTATTCATGTTACAGGTCACCCTTCCCGCTGACGTTTACCATTTGGTAAGCTTTACTGGGCAGGAGATAGGAGCGTCGAGCTTCTCTGTCTCCGATGCTGGGCTGAGCCTTTCTGGAGTTGTGATGTTAAAAACATCCCTGGCATAAGAAGCTGCGTGGGGTGCTTATCAGGTGTGCGTTGGTGCATGATACACCAGTAGTTGACGTAGATTCAGCTGTTTTTGTAGATAATGCCTTCCAGTTCAGTGTAGATACTGCTGAATGGACAGTACCCAATTTATTAAATATTGCGGTGCCAGGATCCAATATCGGTAGTGATACCGTAAGAGAAGTATACATGGAACCAGATACTAAGCAAGATTGTTTTGAATAACATGTGCCTTAATTAGGATGTCGTGTTACTGACCTCAGATGGTTCTTAAAGGGAATTTGGTTACATGCTTTAACACACTGTCAGTTAGCTAGAGTTTTTATCAATTAGCTAACTGTTTATTGTTAATAAGGTTGGGCAATTTTCCTTTTTCAGTGTTTTCTAACGAGCTGGTTATGGGAGTTACACAGTAAGTGGTACATATAATTTCCCTACCATGATTTCCCCTTGCCTTTAGGTTGTTTACTGTAAATAATGTATTAATTTGTACTTGTGTTTTTACAGTTTAGCATATTGCATATTGTAAATAGTGTACCATTTCTTAGTGGCCAGGCCGTCAGTACCATACAATGGTTTCCACTGCCTGGTGGTCAAAATAGTTCATGATTTATATCTATCTATCTATTATATCTATCTATCTATTACCCCTGTTTCAAGAAGATATTTAGATTTAGATCATCTTGAAATGTAGCCAAGAATTTCGTCTGGATTTTGGAGTGTTCTACAGTATTTTGAAAGACACCAGACTGTGAAATAGTTTTTTGACCAGCCCTTGAGTTTTGTGCTCATTTCTGATAAGATGCTATCATATTAATTAATCAAGAAATATGCAGTAATGATACATTTGTTTTTACGCAGTAACCAAATTTCGCCATATTTTAGTGAGAAAGATTTAAAACCACAGGTATATCCGTGAACTTACTTTGCTAAATAATATACAGTTTAAATAACAGTTTGACCTGGCCCGCCTATTGGTTTTTATAATGTTTCCATAGTTGATTGCATCCTCATTTGTCCATGTATAGTAAGCAGAAGTGTAGTGGACCAGTCTGTTATTTATAACATACTTAAAAAAATATTTTCAACATGGCAGGTTTTTTCCACTGTGTACTGATATTTCCTGGTGTTTGTGGTCTGTGGGATGCACCCTTAAATAGCTTAAGTTGGTTAACAGGATATATTGTTTGTTTGTTTGTTTGTCTGGTGTTACATTTCCCTTGTTTTTAGTAACCCGAGTGTATACACAGATTAATTTAGTTTATTTACAATATAATACGGCTCAAGTCATTTATAACACAAGCTGTGCTTTGGTACAGCATATGAGAGAAAAATGACCTGTTTTTTCACTCTTTATCCCCCCCCCTTTGTTAAAATACATTTTTGCTTTTTATTCTGATTTTTCAGTTCTTTAGCATAACTAGACATGTTTTAGGTGCTTTTGCAGTTTTTGCAAAGACATTTATTTTTAACTTGTGCATTACTAGTGTTCCATAATAAACATGGGTGCACTCTTCTTGGACGTGATTTTGAGTTGTAGTCAAGGGAGGGGCACCAACCACCCTCAACAGCACCTTCTGTCCCAGCCCCGCAACCCTAATCCCAGCCTGGTGAGAGGGGAGGCCCTGGGTGGTGGTGGTGGTCTGGAGAGCTAGCCCACTCCTCACTCACCCCACAGCAGCAGCTCCTGTCCATTGGGTCTAGGCTTAGCTCCCTGCACCCGGCGTCCTGACCTGGTGCATGGGGTCACAGCGCCACTCAAGTTTGGCACCCTTGGTTTCATGATTTCTGGGGGTGGAAAGGAACCCAGGCTAAACCCACGCCTGCATCTAACACAGCAAAAAATAGCAGAAATGCTGAAGGAAATCTGAGTCAGGCCCAGAGCCTCAATGGACATTATGAGCCTAAATACCCTTGTGGATCTATCTGGGCCTCAGACCCACTTCCTTCCTAGCTTGTGAAAGTGACTTGACAACAGCTAGGACTACTACTAACAGATATTGTCAATACCCCTTTTCAGACGGGTCTGTGCATGTGGTATCCAACTGGTACCCAAGAAGCCATCTCTTGATTTAACAGACATTACCTGCTACTGCCTGGTATCCTTCTTACTTTTGAATATAGTAACTGAAAAACCAGCAAAGAGCCATTTACAACTACACCGGTGTTCTAGATCCCTCCGGGCTGGGATGTGGAGTGACAATAATGCTGGCCATGCTACTGAATGGACAGAGGGCGAATGACCCTGGACTGTGGTCAGAATGTCCATATCCGTATTAGTGGATCTCTCGGTGGTTTTGGATGCTAATGATCACGATCAATTACTCTCCTGGTGTGAAGCTAAAGCAGGAGTTAACAGAAAAGTGGCCAGATGGGCCCAACCCTTTCTTTCTGCAGTTCCTAGAGAACAGTGACTACCTTGTGGAGTTACACCTGGTTCTGTTCTTTTCCTCATCCTATTTAACATCTCCACGAGGCCACGGCGGGATCAAGAGATATCATGGACACATCGGCAGGTGAGCGCTGTGCTGGAGAATGCAAATACTGGAAATACTGGAAGTGCCAGCAGATGCTGTTCTGGCTCCCCATAAAAGTATCGGAACGACGTCCTGGAGGGTTTTGGCAGGACTCAAGGACTGAGTCTCAAGTGCCGGCAACATGCAGATTACACGTCGTTTAACATATCATTTACGTCTGCCACTGTGAATGCTCCTGTCTCTCAGCAGGCCCAGTGCCTGGCTGACATTGGCACCTGGATGGTTGGCGGTTGGCTGAAACTAAACCTGGTGACTGAAGAGGGAAACATTCGGAAGATCTGGCCACCGCTATAACTTTGCCCTCTCTTGAGTCTGCTTTCAGATGGTCAGAGCAGTGTGCAGCCTGGGGCCTTCTGGACCTTGCGCTGCTGATGTTGGATACGCAGATGACTACAGTGGCTAAAAATGTCTCCTCCACGGCGCAGCTGCCCAGAGCTTGTCGCTCTCCTTGCAGATGCTGACTAGGCCGCAGTGTTCTACACTTTCATGCCCTCCCTCTTGGATTACTGCAACTCACCCCACCTAGGAATGAGCCCCCCCAACATTAAAAATGCTTTAATTAGTCCAGCATGCAGCAGCCCATCTTCTCAGCCAAATGGGCTGCTGCGAGAACATCACCCTGGTGCACTGCTCCCTATACCCCAGAGTGGCTTAGATTCAGGCTTTAATACCTTCCAGATAACTGGCCCAAGCCTGCCTCTCTGCAGCCATGATCTCCCTAGGCAGGCAGGTTTCTCAGGGACTATGAAATCGTGCGGCCCCAGGGCAAAGCCCACCAGGGCAGCGGACAGAGCTTTCTCTGCAGCTGGTCCAGAAGGGTGGAAACAGACACCGTAAAACTTTTCCCCGGCCATAACATAGACAACTACAAATGTGGAGAAAGAGGAGAAAACTTTCTGGCTGCCTCAGGGAAAGGTAGGGAGGAAAAGAGACCACATGGGGCCTTTATTCAGTGGTGATGACACTTCTGTTAGGCACTGGCATGCAGAGATGAGTGTGGTAAAAATGGAGAGAGAGAGAGAGAGAACAAAGAGTGCTTAATCCTTCAGTGCTATTCTTGCTTTGTGGGTGAATTTGATATAACTTGAGTGGACTTTATTTCTGTTAAAAGAACAAAGCCTCCTCCCCTCTTGGCCCACAGGCAGCTGGACAGAGTAACCCCTGCTCCCATGTCCACGAGACCCTGTTGGGAAGGAGGGGGCACCTGCTCACCTTGTTTGCAACCCAAGATGACTAATATGGATGCCAGGGACTCAGGAAGTGCCAGGCGGGAGCAGATGAGTCACTCATGGAATTCAGGTTTCAGAGTAGCAGCTGTGTTAGTCTGTATCTGCAAAAAGAACAGGAGGACTTGTGGCATCTTAGAGACTAACACATTTATTTGAGCATAAGCTTTCGTGGGCTACAGCCCACTTCATCGGATGCATAGAATGGAACACCTAGTAAGAAGATATATATATACATCCAGAGAAGGTGGAAGTTGCCATACAAACTGTGAGAGGCTAATTAATTAAGATGAGCTATTATCAGCAAGAGAAAAAAACTTTTGTAGTGATACTCAAGATGGCCCATTTAGACAGTTGACAAGAAGGTGTGAGGATACTTAACAGGGTAGGTCAGGGGGGTGACTCAGGGAGTGGGGGTCAGGGTAGGTCAGGGGGATGACTCAGGGAGTGGGGGTCAGGGGAGGTCAGGGGGGTCAGGGAGTGGGGGGTGACTCAGGGAGTGGGGGTCGGGGGGGGTGACTCTGGGAATGGGGGTCAGGGGAGCGGTACCCACAGCCGGCTCACTTTAGGAGACTCTGTGGCCATCGGGTTTGGGGAGCGCCCCGCTCTGCCCTGGGGGCGCTGGGGGCCCGCTGCGGGGCGGCGGCGCACTGGGCCGGTCCCGGGCGGGCGGAGTCAGGAGCCCCACAGCTCCGGGCCGGGTCGGGGTGGCCGGGTGGGGGGAGTCGGGGACGCGCAGCTCCCGGGCGGCTATTCCTGGCGGCGGCCCCCACCCGCGGCAGGGGGCTGCGGGGAGGTGACAGGTGGCAGCCGGAGCCTATAAAAATTCCCGAGCCTCCAGCGACTCACAGACCCGGTCTCCTCGCGCGGAGACCCCCCAGATCCGGAGCAGAGACCAGGTCCCAGCCGGAGCGGACCCCCCAGATCCGGAGCAGAGACCCGGTCTCCTCGCGCGGAGACCCCCCAGATCCGGAGCAGAGACCCGGTCCCAGCCGGAGCGGACCCCCCAGATCCGGAGCAGAGACCCGGTAACAGCCGGAGCGGACCCCCCAGATCCGGAGCAGAGACCCGGTCTCCTCGCGCGGAGACCCCCCAGATCCGGAGCAGAGACCAGGTCCCAGCCGGAGCGGACCCCCCAGATCCGGAGCAGAGACCCGGTCTCCTCGCGCGGAGACCCCCCAGATCCGGAGCAGAGACCCGGTCCCAGCCGGAGCGGACCCCCCAGATCCGGAGCAGAGACCCGGTAACAGCCGGAGCGGACCCCCCAGATCCGGAGCAGAGACCCGGTAACAGCCGGAGCAGAGCCCTCTTCCCCCCTAGAGCGGAGCCCCCAGACCTTACGGTCATGCCCGGCAAAGAACCAGACCCAGAGCTGGCCCAGGCGACCCCAGCAGCCGAACCGGCCGAAACCCGGGCAGCAGAAGCGGCTCCCGCCTCGCCAGCAGGGGGCGCCCTGCCGCCTGAGCCCCAGCCCCCGGCCGCTGCTCCGGAGCGCGGGGAGCCTAAAGCAGGTGAAGGGGGGCTGGGGGGGGTGGGAACAGGGATCTGATCAGAGAGGAGCGTCTGTGCAGGGGGAGCCAGGCGGACCTGGGAGCCCATCCTCGGGGTTCGGGGTGGGCAGGGGGAGGCTGGGGTGCAAAGAGGGGAGGAGGTTAGGCTGGTGGGGGAGGGGTGTATTTAGGGGATGGGGTGGGCAGGGGGAGGCTGGGGAGCATAAGGAGGGGAGAGGGTTAGTCTGGCGGGTGGGGGAGGGGTGTATTTAGGGGATGGGGTGGGCAGGGGGAGGCTGGGGAGCATAAGGAGGGGAGAGGGTTAGTCTGGTGGGTGGGGGAGGGGTGTATTTAGGGGATGGGGGGGCAGAGGGAGGCTGGGGAGCATAAGGAGGGCAGAGGGTTAGTCTGGCGGGTGGGGGAGGGGTGTATTTAGGGGATGGGGTGGGCAGGGGGAGGCTGGGGAGCATAAGGAGGGGAGAGGGTTAATCTGGCGGGTGGGGGAGGGGTGTATTTAGGGGATGGGGTGGGCAGGGGGAGGCTGGGGGGCATAAGGAGGGGAGAGGGTTAGTCTGGCGGGTGGGGGAGGGGTGTATTTAGGGGATGGGGTGGGCAGGGGGAGGCTGGGGGGCATAAGGAGGGGAGAGGGTTAGTCTGGTGGGTGGGGGAGGGGTGTATTTAGGGGATGGGGTGGGCAGGGGGAGGCTGGGGGTGCAAAGAGGGGAGGAGGTTAGGCTGGCGGGGGGAGGGGATGTATTTAGGGGATGGGGTAGGCAGCGGGAGGCTGAGGTGCCCAAAGTATGACTGGGTTCCAAAGGAGCTGGATAAGTCCATGGAGGACAGGTCCATCAATGGCTATTAGTCAAGATTGTCAGGGACACACTCCATGCTCTGGGTGTCCCAAAACCTCCAACTGGACAGCAGGGGATGGGTCACTCATTAATTGCCCTGTTTTGCTCATTCCCTTTGAAGTACCTGGCCCTGTCTGTCAGAGACAGGATACTGGTCTAGACAGACCATTGGTCTGACCTGGTATGGCCCCTCTTACGTTGATAGGTATCTGGGAGTAGGGGGGTGGGCAGTGTAGGATGGGGGGTGTGAATTGGGGGATGAGGGTGGGTGGAGAGGTGGGGGGTGTATTGGGAGGCTGGGATGGGCAGGGGAGGCTGGGATGTGTGTCTCTGGGTGCATGGGTGTGGGCAAGGGGCTGAGATGGGTGTATTGGGGGCTGGGGGGGCAGACGGGAATGGGGTGAGTGTGTGGGGCTGGGCTGGGTGTGTTTTGGGTCATGGGGAAGCTGGTGGGTGCATTTAAGAGGGAATGGGTTGGGCAGGGGAAACTGGGGTGGGTGTATTTGGGTGGATGGGGGTGGGCGAGGGAGGCTGGGGTGAGTGTCTTGTGCGGGGTGGGCGAGGGAGGCTGGGGTGGGTTTCTCAGGGGATGGGCAGGGGAGGCTGGGGTGGGTGTCTTGTGGGGGTTGGGTGGGGAAAACTGAGGTGGATGTCCATGGGTGGATGGGGGGCCAGGGGAGGCTGGGGTGGGTGTCTCAGTGTCTCGTGGGGGTGGGTGAGGGAGGCTGAGGTGGGTGTCAATGGGTGGATGGGGGGCCAGGGGAGGCTGGGGTGGGTGGCTGGGGTGGGTATCTCTGGGTGGATGGGGTGGGCGGTGGAGGCTGGGGTGGGAGTCCCGGGGTGGCGGTGGGAGGCTGGGGTGGGAGTGTGTTAGGCACTTGGGGAATGCATTGAGAGGCTGTGTGTGGCGAACAGGCCTAGCCAGAGGGGTTGTGTCGGGGGGGTTCTGTGTCTTTCTAACATGCCTGTGTTTGTTACAGAG
The DNA here is from genome assembly GCF_015237465.2 of Chelonia mydas. Lineage (NCBI taxonomy): Eukaryota > Metazoa > Chordata > Testudines > Cheloniidae > Chelonia > Chelonia mydas. The sequence goes on along the minus strand of NC_051261.2, from coordinate 14,248,793 downwards.
CCGCCCAGCTGCCCATTGCACCTGGCAGTGGAGGACGTGAATGATAACTCGGTGTCCCTGACATGGAAGGCCCCAGAGCAGGCGGGCTCCACTGGCCTGGATGGATACCTGGTGGAGTGCTGCAGAGATGGAAGTAGGCTTGAGCTTTACTCCTTTATAAGCATGAAGAGCTGTGTGTTAATGGGGAAGATGGTGTGACACACTGGCTGAGTGTGTCATGTCCCTGACTCATGGACAGGCCACACAGGGGAGGAGCTGGTTGAAAACCAGCAAAACATTTTTGTGTAAAATTTCTTTTTCTTTGAAAGTTCCAAATAAGTAACAGTTGGCCAGCTCTCTGTAGAGGATAGGAGCTTCCTATTGCTGCCAGATAGTGGGTTGACGCCAATAACTCCACGGGAAGAGGGCCATGCTTTTGGTGCTGAAGGCCACAGGTTTAATGTCCAGTGACGACCTGTAGTGGAAGCGTTGCTCCCATGGGATAAAGGGACTTGATTATGTCGATAAGTAGCTACACGGGGAACATATTTTTAATACTGGGCTCTTCAGTCTAGCAGAGGAAGGTCTAACACGATCCAATGGCTGGAGGTTGAAGCTAGACAAATTCAATCTGGAAATTAGGGGTATAGTTTTAATGGCAAGGGTAATTAACCATTGGGACAATTTACTGTGGATCGTGGTGGATTCTGCATGGCTGACCATTTTAAAATCACGATAGGGTGTCTTTCTAAAAGTTCTGCTCTAGGAATTATACTGGGGCAGATCTCTGGCCTGTGTTATACCAGAGGTCAGACTGGATGTCACAGCAGTCCCTTCTGGCCTTGAAATCTGTGAATCTATGAACCCAAGTCTCTCTTCCTGAGCTGCATACTGGAGTCAGGAGACAGCGGTGGGAACAGCAGGGTGGTTCCTTGCCCTATGTTGGGGTCTCTGAACATCTGAATCACTACATATGAATGTGGATCTGGATGCCAGAAAGCCGTAAAAACATCGGGAGGAGGAAAACGTTTGCAGAGGAACAGGAAGGGGTGGGGGGCTAGGGCCAAATGGAGGGACACTAAGAAGGTCAGTCCCATATTTTCAAACTTTTGTACTTCACTTCAGGGCCCTGTGGCCCAGATCCTCAAAGGTATTTAGGCACCTGATTCCCATTGATTTCAATGGACATTAGGTGCCTAAATCCTTTTGAGGATATACGTCTGTGTCTCTATTTTGTCTCCTAAATAAATGACCTGATTTTCAGTGGTCTATTGAAATCAGCAGGTACTGTGGCTGTTCAGTGCCTCTGAAAAGCAGTTCATATATTTAGGTGCCTATATATAGACATAGATCCCTAATTTGAGGCACCGAATTTTGAACATGTTGGCGTTATGTTTGGTCAGCAGGTGCAATATGTTTTGGCTTCAGACTCAGGATGATTGGTGAGGGGGTGGAGATGGGCAGGGAGAGGGGAAATATTTAATCCTCATGGACCTGAAAGGAAATGTAAGGATTAGGAAGAGAGGGTTGGGGAGAGCTGGCAAGTCATGCTTGGCTGAAGCTGTAGGTGTTGGTTCCTGGGTTGAGGACTGGTGGTGAGCTGGATGGTGGCAAAGTGGATTGGACGAGGCCAGTGAAACTTGGCGGGCTGGTGGCAGCTGGCAGGCTCTGGTTGGCAAGTTGATGGTCTTTGATTAGCCCACTGGTTGCTTTGCTGGTTGATGGAATAGGGCAGGCTAGGGAGGGAGACCTTATCGGCTGGTGGCATTTGGCAAGTTCTCATTGGGGCCACTGGCAGGCGTCGGCTGGCTGATTCTTTGGGGCTGATCCCTGGCTGGTGGCAGGATTTGCTCCATCGTGTTTTTCAGACTGGTGGTTGGGGGATGGTTGGGGATTCCCCATTTGCATTTGTTGGTGGCTTGGGTTTTGGAGGATGCTGGGGAGCTGTGGCTGGGTTTGTTGGTGGGAGCTGGATGTGTGGCGCGGTTCCTGAGCCTGGCAGGGCTGTGTGAGCGGGATGCTATGTGAATCTTTGGTTGTTCAGTTGGATAGTGGGGGTCCCTGATGTCTGGTTGCAGCAGACCCTGGTTGGTGGGTTTGGGGCAGAGTGCTAGCCATAGCTGGCTGATACGGAGAGGTTTACGGGCACTGGCTGGCTTGGGGTAGCCCATGAGCCTTGGTAGGATGGGAAGCTGCCTTACTGGAGGTTACATCGCCACCAGCCCCTAACACTGAACTGTGTAGTGAAGGAGGAAAAAGTGCTTCCCAACCTGGCACTCCCAAGTCTGGTGCTAAACCAAGCACCTGTTTGGACAGAGCTGGGCTAATATCCAATCTGTTATGATCCTTGATTGTATCGGGCCTGGTTAGTTGGTAAGGGAGCCCTGGCCATCTGGCAGTGGGTAGCTCTTGCGCCCTGGCTAGCTAGTTGGATCTGGGCTGTTGGTTGGTTGGGGCCAGCATGAGAGTTTTGGCTGGTTGGAAAGTTTTGGCTGATGCACAGACCTTGCTGGTGGTTAGGGGTGGAAGGGAGGGCTTGTGACCATCGCCTGTTTGGGTGCTGAGGCAAGCTAGCTCTGGGGGGCTGCTTTGGTGGGGACGGACTGGTGGGTCTTGAGGACTTCTTCCAGGGCGTGGATGTTTCTGGTTGGATGGCATGGCTGGCAATCCTTACTTTGATTGACTTTTGGAGGCTCCCAAGCCTTGGCTGTCTAGCACGTTAGAGGCTTTGTGCTCCCAAGCTGTGGCTGGTTGAAGGCAGCTGATTAGCCCTGGCTGAGGTTGACTAACAAGCCCTAGTTAGTGTTTAGCGGATGGTAGAGGAGTCCTACTCTTGCTTATTTTGGTGCAGCTGTCAAGCCCTGGTCAGGAAGCCCCGGTGAGTTGGCTTGGGGAGGCCAGGGCATGTAGATTGGTTTGTTCGGGTGGCTGACAAGCCCTGCTATGTGGCTGTCAACTCACCAGCAACTCGTGGTGTTGCCTGCTACGCTACTGATTCACCAGAGGCGCAGTGGGAACGCGCAAAGCGGAGCAGGATGGAGCCTGAGGCTCGCAGCTGTACGGTCCCGAGGGGGAAGCAGCAGTGCGCGAGCTTCTGTGCAGCTCCTGAAAGTGCAAAGTTCCCCACTTTGTGGGCCATTCCCCTTCTGCAGGCTCTTCCCCACTGGGACGCCGGATGGCACGCCAGTTTTCTCTCTGAGAGGCGGATAAGTACGAATGAGTTGGCTGGTGGGGATGGCTAACAAGCTCTGGTTGGTTGGTGGATCCGAGGGGGCTGGTGAGTGTTGGTTGGCTGGGGCCGAGCGTTGGGTGAACAGTTCAGAACGAGCAATTTATTCAGTGAGTTTCGCCCCTTTTTCCTGTTTGAAAGGTGTCTGCTGTTCCGGATTGTTTGATGGATATTTTGTGTGAGTAAATTTCAGCCTGCATGAGCACTCCTTCCAGTATCTGATATTCACCGTTCCATAGTCACACTGTGCAAATGGTCACCTCTAGCCGCATGGCATTGTTTCTGTTCCCTGCCTGGATAACCTGACCTTTATAACTTTCTGCTGCCTTTGCCTGAATCAAAGCAGGTGTTGCAATGCAGTGGCATTTGGCTCTGAGCCTAGTGTAAAGGGATTGTTGGCCCCTTACTAACATTCAGTGGGGGTGTTTTGGTTGCTAGCTCCAGTACTAAAAGGGGGAAGGGTCTATGGCAAATCAGGACTCTGAGACTGACAGTCCCCAGGAACAATGGGGAGAGGCCATTGCTCTAGGTCAGTCTCAATGACAGGGCCGGCAGGCTAATCAGGGAGTCAGGAGGCCAGGGAGGTCCCGTCCACCGTGTGAGCTGGAATTGCCTGGGTCAGACAGAGTGGGGTCGAGCTGAGGAGAAAGCAGGGGCCCAAACTGAGCTGGGGGGCAGAGCTGGGCCAGATCTAGAGGGACCAGAAAAGCAGCCCAGAGAGAGCAGACCCTGTCCTGGGAGCAGAGCTGCAGCCCCAAAGCCAGAGGCACAGCCCTGAGAGAGCAGACTTGCCCTGGGAGCAGAGCTGCAGCAACCAGAGCCAGAGGGGCCAGAAAAGCAGCCCAGGAAGCAGGTCAGTGCTGGGAGCAGAGTCACAGAAGCAGCCTGCAGAGCAGACCTGTTCTGGGAGCAGAGCCGCAGCAGCCAGAGCCAGAGGGGCCAGAGCAGCAGCCCAGGGAGCTGGAGGCAGAGTAGCAGCAGTGCAGAGACCGAGTGGTGGAGCTGGGGCTGGAGCAGTCCGGAGCTGGGTGCGGTGAGCAGCTGGGGAGAGCGAGGGGGACCCTGGGCAGCGGGCCCAGCACAGGGAGACACCTCAGCCAAGAGGCTCTGCAGGCCAGGCTTGGATCGTAACCCCGACAGGGCGGGGGCGACACTGGGAAGAAGGGTCCCACCACTTAGAGCCTGAGAGCGTGTGGCTACCACCAGAGCGAGTGTCCAACCCGCAGCATCCCTGCAACACAGCCAGGGCCTGAGCAGGGGCCTGGGATTTACAAGGAACAGACTGTGAACTGCCCTGACATTCCAGAGACACTGTTTGTGATGTTCCCTGCCACAGAGCGGGGTGATGTGTTTCCTTTCACCTTTCCCATTTTTCCTTATTCTTTTTAAAATTAATTGTTGATTAAATAACTTGCATTTGCTTTAAATTGTGTGTAATGGTCAGTGGGTCAGAGAAGTGCCCAGTGCAGAGAGAGTACCCCGGAGTGGGGACACCCTAGCCCCTGTCCTAGGTGACCACAGCAGGGTTGGGGGTCGAGCCCCCCAGGAATCTTCGGCCCAGCCTTGTTGGGGTTACAAGGACTCTGCCAGACAGGAGAGTGGAAGGGGAGTCCTCAAGGGCAGCAAGGCCACTGGGTAAAGGAAGTCAGAGCGAGGACTCAGATCCTTTCGCTAGCCCACTTCACTGGGGTCGTGCAGAAGCCAGGAAAGTTCCCCACAAGAGCGGGACTATTCCCCCGCTTACACTAGCTCTGAGAAAGCTGCTCTCTGGGAACATTAACGCAGTCACGAATGCTCAGGAAAAGTGAGGGAAAGAGTAAGTGAGCGGAGTCCCACTGAAAGTCTGATCAAAACTCACCAAACCAGCATTACTCACTCTTTAGCCAGCTCTGCTGGGGATGAAGGAGGCTGCACAGAGGTCTTTTGGGTTGCATTCTGCGGGGAATGAAATTGACAACTTGCTAGCTAAGGATTTGAACGGTGGCACAGGTGCACTGAAGTAGTTTTGGGAAACTCCCGTATGGAGAGAATTAGATTTTGTAGACAGGTGCATTGCACTGCCACAAAACTGGTCCCACGCTGGGCCTATGAACATTGTCAGAATCCATTTAACTTCCGTCATTTACTTTATTTGGCAGTTAGGTTTTTTCCGCTTGTCACCTGCTGTCTTATTAAGGAAGATCTTTTGTTTGTTTGCTCCAGCTGAAGACTGGGAAGCTGCTAACAAAGAACTCTTTCTTTCTGTCCGGTACACGATCCGCAACCTGACACCCGGAGATAGACTTCAGATTCGCGTGAAGGCAGTGAATGCTGGGGGCATGAGTGTTCCAGCTGTCCTGGAACAGCCTGTCGTCATCAGAGAGATACTCGGTACGGTATTGTCCTCACTCCATGCAGCCTATACAGAGGCGACACTGGTGCATCGTTATGGTAGCACAAAGACGCACACAAGTCAGTATGTGCTCAGCTAAGGTTGAACTCTCATGAACCCTTAACTCTGCCCACTGATGCATTACAGTGTGGCTTTCGATTGTGATCAACTGCTATTTCTCAAATAATAGTTACTGGGTCAAATTCAGCCAGGATGTAAATGGGTGCAACTTCCATTGATTTCAGGGCACTCCGTTTGGACGTCCCTGACCTGTGTCTAGACACTTCCTGACAGACCACTAGATAGCTCATGGAATGCCCATGTATCGTCAGACCGCCAGCAAAAGGCGTTCATTTGAACGTTCTAATCATTGAAATAAACATTTGCTGTGTTATTTCAATGTGTGCACTTACACACCTCTATTTATACACTCATAGCATCTGGGGCTCACTTGTCCTTTGCACACTCCTGTGTTGTTGCACATTCACACACATGTATGCAACTGTCTGTGTGCTAGAATGATGCCGGTTTATTTTGCTCGGAAGAGTTACGCACTGTCTGTGTGCAACATGGGAACGTGACTCACTTCGAACTGGCTAAAGAATCATGGTCCCCACACTCAGCAAGGCTCCTGTTCCTCTCGGCGGGCTAGGAACATGCCACTCGTGACATGGGAACACAAAGCTGTTTGTCAGCTAGCCGAGAGCAGACAGGACTGAGAAATTGTTAATCTGTGTGTTTTCATGTTCCTGTAACTCAAAGAGCTCAGTGGATTTTCTTTAAACACTCCCCCCGCCCCCACAAAAGAAAATAAATAGCTTCTGAGAAATGATAACCCCAGAGGAAAACTCCGATAAAGCTATCAGCAGCTGAAAAAGGGATGTAAAGCTTGAATGGCCATTGCTATTCCTGCCCTGCAGTATCCCGTGTGGAATGCTGAGGCCCTGTACACCGTTAGTAGCAGGATTGTGCGTCCCATCAGCTCCCGTGGGTTTCTCTGATCACTGTGGAGACGGATTAGGATTAGACTGTCGTGCTGGTGGACGACGTTCTCTCGATGAGCCCCCTCCCCAGCAACGCAGTTGACGGCGGAGGTAATGCAGTTTGTAATCCCGTCAGGCAGGAGCACAAACTGTGTCGGTATTCACATAAGGATTCTTTGATGTATCTGATTTGATGTATTTTGATTACTACAGCAACCTTAGCTCCAGTGTGTTATTAGCATACACAGGGCCTCTGGCCTCTGCCAGGATGTTGCAGGCAGCGTTGTCTAACCCTGCTGAGATCAGTTGTGCCCAAACCAGTGTTTAATATGCCTGCAGCCACCAGCACCTTGTCAACACCTGTGCTCCCAGAAGCAGAACAACGGGTAACTTTAGCAGATATCCTAGTGGAGATGAGGCCAGTTTTAGTTTACTCTGCAAGTGAATTAAACTAAATCAAATTAAGGCCATTTATTTCCAAATGAGCGTCCACGTAGGAGTTTAATGTGGTTTCACGAATCCACTGTAAATTCACACCTTAAGTTAGTTCAGATTAATTTTCCTAAGTGTCCCTGTGTAGACATGCCAGGGCTCATCTACATGGTGATTTGCTGGGTGGGAAGCCAGGCATGTGACTCTATAGTGCACCAATTTCCATGTGAACTAAGCCACACTCTGGGACTTTCACTGCACTGTAGCACTGTGCAAAGGATGAGTTATTGCACGGCAAGCTGGTGCGCTCTAGAGTCACATGCCTGGCTTGCCACGCAGTAAGCCGAGCCCACAGAGTTTAAGGTCAGAAGAGATCAACATCAAATCTGAACTCCTGTATCTCCCAGGCCGCTAACCATCACCCAGCTGCTTTCTGAAAACACAGTCTCTTCTGAAAACGCATGCTAAATACAGAACACTGCACTACCGTGGGCAAATGTTTGAATCAGGAAATTCAAAGATGGGTCCTGAATAGTACAGGGTGAACTTTTGTTAGTGAATAAAGCAATTCTTTTGCTTTGTTTTTTGCTGAAAAATGCATTTTTCAGGGTCCGAAACATTTGCCGAATTTGAATTCGATGAATAGTTTCAACTGGAAATTGTTTCCAGAAAAGGTGACATTTTTTATTTCGACTGTTTTGTTTTAAAACGTTTTGTTTAGATTTTTTCATTCAAAACAGTGTTTCAGTTTTAAATCTGGCCAGTTTAAAAAAACACACACACACATAAAGGGTGGGAAACACCTGAAAAGGCCAACATTGGAATGAAAAACTAAAAAATAATAATTTTATTTTGAGTCGACCAACATTTTGATTCCAAATGAAACTTTTTCGAGTTATTTGATGAAAACGTTTATTTCAGGTTGAATCAAACAAGACTTTTGGGGGGGGGGGGTGGATCTTTTGGGTCAGCCACCAAACCGAAAAAATTGGAAATGAAAAAAGGAACACTGCTCCTGAGCAAACTGTAACTTGGCCACCTTGCGTGGTATTTTATTTTTCTGTATCTATGGTATGTTGGCCAGTTTGATGCCTTCATGCTTATGCCCTGGGGCCAAGTTACAGTTTTGAGTGTCCTGGTTTCTGTTAAGCTAAAATCTCAACCAAAAAGTGGCATTAATCTAATTTTTGCATTTCATTCTCAATGTGTACCTGTCACTGCTTTCCTCGCTGTGCTGGGAACAAATACTGTGCATGGCTTATTAATGTTGCATGTTTGTTCTGCTAAACCCTACTGTGCGTACGTCACTCTGCTCCATCTGTTATCTTCCATTTTCACTTATTTATTGATGCAGTTCACTTGTTTCAACAAATCATGTGGAGTGCTCAGAAGAGATTTTAAATAGCAGCAGACAGTTAAAAGCAGGAATGGGGAATTGTGATGTATCTGTTGGACAGTCAACACAATGCACATTTCACATGTAACTAGGGCAGGAAGAAGTGTTTCACACCTGGGGAAACAATTATCATGAGGTCTCTGCCAGGGTAAGGTACACCTGACGATGTGTGCGTATAGGCGCTGAGACGGATACACGTGAATTAACATTTTTTCTTGGAGGGGTGTGAGATTTCTTTGTTCCACCGAGACTGATAAGGGCAAGCGTGGGCATCAGGAAGAAATTCCAGGACCAAATAGAAGCATGCGAGGAGGGGATGCTAGCTCAGCTGTTGGGCAGGCCATCTGGGAATGTCAGGCATTCCTTCGCTACCCGCACCGCACTGCCTGTGTTTTACTCTCACAGCTGTTTAGGCATCATTCAACTCAGATTTAATTCTAGACACCCCCACCATACAATATCCCTCCTAGAGGTAAGCCCCTGCACGTTTAATCCTGGGAGAGGCATACGCGTCTTTTATTATGTATTAGCATAAACCCTTTGCCCCCAAAGGAACTGCCAGCAAATGCAGCCATATTAGTTACCCTGCTGCTATTTTGACTCTGGGAAAGGAGACAGAAAGTCCGTATACACGCGCAAACATTTTCTGCTTCCCTCTGTTATGTTCCCCAGGGAACACAGAAGTAAGTTTCCAGCACATGGTGCTAGCACCAGAGGTCCCAGTTAGTACCCCTCACCGTCCAGCCTGCACTCTTCTCTCAGCTCACAGTCAGGCAGGGAACCCCAGCTGCTGCAGGAAATGGTGCTGCGTGACTTAGAAGTGCTCTCTCTCCTGCGTCCGTAGAGAACCAATTTCCCCACTAGGAGGCGCTGTGCTACAGGGAGGGGTGTTGGATGACTCTGTAGGGGGCGCTCTCTCCAGCGGGTGAGCACTGACCCCAATGACCCGGTGTGGTGCTAGGGGGCGCTGTGCTGCAGGGAGCGGCACGGGTGACTCAGCAGGGGGCGCTCTCTCCAGCGGGTGAGCACTGACCCCAATGACCCGGTGTGGTGCTAGGGGGCGCTGTGCTGCAGGGAGCGACACGGGTGACTCTGTAGGGGGCTCTCTCTCCAGCGGGTGAGCCCTGACCCCAATGACCCGGTGTGGTGCTAGGGGGCGCTGTGCTGCAGGGAGCGACACGGGTGACTCTGTAGGGGGCGCTCTCTCCAGCGGGTGAGCACTGACCCCAATGACCCGGTGTGGTGCTAGGGGGCGCTGTGCTGCAGGGAGCGGCACGGGTGACTCTGTAGGGGGCGCTCTCTCCAGCGGGTGAGCACTGACCCCAATGACCCGGTGTGGTGCTAGGGGGCGCTGTGCTGCAGGGAGCGGCACAGGTGACTCAGCAGGGGGCGCTCTCTCTGGAGCGAGTTCCAGGCCCAGCAACAGCGTTATTTAGTACTACGCTGCAGGAGGCACAGCCATGAAGATGCAATAAAATACCAACCCCGTGACCACCTGTGGGCAGTAACAGCTCCGCAGCCCCTGTTCATTAGAGACGGGATGTTCTGGCCCAACAGCAGCCTGCCCAGGTTCTGCTGGAGAAGTAATTCCCCACTTGCTCCGTAATCCCCTTGTGTTGTGTTACTGGTGTGAGCTGGCAGCCACGCTCCAGCCAAGAGGTGGCTGCATTTTAGTGCCAAGTCAGCCAATCCTGTGCTGCCCAGGCGGGGAGCGGCTGGGGATACCTGGGACAAGAAGTGCTCTGGGGGCCCGAGATCCTGCTGTGGGAACTCCCGCTGAGAGCGCGGGGCTGTGATTTCCCGAAGCTCTCATGAAAATGACGGGCGTGTGTGACGTCTGCTTTGTCTAGAGCACCCGAAGATCCGAGTGCCGCGCCACCTGCGGCAGACGTACCTCCGGCTCGTGGGGGAGGCGGTGAACCTGCTAATCCCTTTCCAGGTAGGTGATTGATGTTTCCAGTGAATGGCTCTTGGGCTTGGCCTCTGTCTACACAGCAAACCCCCTCCCATGTGTGGAGCTGCTGGGGGGCTCCGTCCTTGCAGCAGGTGGCTCAGGGGAGACCAGCAGAACAGACAGGAGCGGACACGTGGGGAGGGGAGAGGAAGCTTGAACTTGGTGGGGTGAAACGGGGAGCTAGTGGAGGGATCCAAGGGGCATGTGGAGAGCAAAGGGAAAAGAGTGGTTAGGCTGCGACTCAAGAGCCGCTGGTTCAATGCCTGGCTCTGCCACAGAGTCCCTGTGCGACCTTGGGCACGTCCCTTAGTCTCTCTGTGCCTCAGTTCCCCAGCTGGCCAATGGGGAGTAGCAGTGCCCTGCCTCTCAGGCCTGTGTGAAGGTAAGTATGGTCAAGGTCGGCAGGTGCTCAGAGGCGCGAGGTGAGGAGAGCCAGGAAAGCACCATTCAGAGGTGTCAGCAGCTGCACTTGGCTTGGCTCAAGGGGGTCTAGGCAGAGGAGACCTGGTGGGGAGTTTAGGCCCCCGGGACAGAACGGGAAGGCCACATGCCGGAGGAAGAAGAGATGAGAATGGGATGCTGCCTGGCTCTGGAGGGTTGATGAGGAGGCCTGGGTGAGATCCCAGGTGGTGGCCTTGGGAGGTCAGCTGGGCCCACGCTACCCGGGAGATGGCGGAGAGCTGGGCTGAGATATGGGACAGGCTGGAGGGAGAAAGGAGCTCTGCCAATTACAGGGCATGGGGAAATGCCCTTTCTCCCCTCAGTCAAAGCCATTCACCCCTCCCCCAGCTCCTCGGCACCAGGTCTTGGGGGCAGGCCCCAGTGGGATTTTACCCCCCAACCACATGGGGGGCACTGGGAACATATTTTCTGCTCCACTGACTGGGTGGGAGGGGCTAGAGCCATACCATCAGGGTCTTCACACCCGGCAGGAGCAGGAAGGCTGCTGCATCCCCAGGGCTGTCCTCCATGCCCTGCCCCAACGCAGAGAGAGGGGTTGGTGGGACCCCTGCAGAGTGGAGGAGGGGGTTCCTGCCTGCTCCCAGGAGCGTGACTTGGGAGCTTGGGGCTGTGTTTCCCTCGCTCACCTTGCACGCCACGTGCACCAGTGACTGGCTAGGACAGGGCATCCTCCAACTCACTTTGGCCCCAATGGTAGAGGTTGGCCCCAACACCACGTCAACAGCCTAGGGGCCCCAACGGGGGCTGAGCGTCCTGTCCAGCCCCAGGGTCCGCCCTGTCTGTTTACCTAACCAAGCAGCTGCAAAGGTCTATTCTGCATACCCTGCGATCCTCCTGCTCTGGCTCGTGCGGGCGAGTAGGTGCCTGCAAAGTGCCGTGCATTCTCCAGCCAGGTGCCTGGTGCTGTGATCTGGGTATCGTGCCAATTAAAGCACGGCTGTAATGAACTGTCAGTGCCCTTCAGTAGGTGACACTCAATGCAAATGCTGAGCGCTCCAGAGCAGCAACACCCCCCTCGTCCCCCGCTGTCTGCACATTCTGGTCTCTCTAGCAAAGACAAAACGAGAATTTGACACTGCTGCAGCTAATTAGACTAGATTGTAAGAGTGGGTGGCCGGAGCGGGGCAGGGGCCATGGAGATGATCCTCTGTGGCTCCCACTGGAGGATCAGGGCCACAGGCTATCCGCTTTCGGATGGATGCTGTATTTTCGTGTCACAGCTGACACGTTAGCCGTAGTCTTAGCATGCGTGGGCCCAGCCGGCATTGTCCTCTTGAGGCTGTTGACTAGCCGCGACTGCTCCCAGGGACCACAGCTGCAGGGGAGATCAGAAGACGGGCGTTGGAAATGGCATCGCAGCCAAGCCACAGATTGAGCCACTAGGCAAAGCCACCCGCCCCCTAAAAAACTGACGTCTCAAAAGTGCTCTCAGAAGGCACGTCTCTGCCCTATCCTGCGCATCGCCAGCAAAGACCGCATAGGGACCACTGGCAGAGAGCTGGCTGGGTGGTGCCCGGCTGGTGGAATGGAGCTGAACTGCTCTCCTGAGCTTTCTCCTCCGCCTTTGTCCTAGGGACAGCCGAGGCCCCAGGTGAGCTGGAGCAAAGACGGCCAGCCTCTGGATCCCAAGAGGGTGACCGTGCGCAACGGTGACAGGGACACCATTTTCTTCATTCGCAAGGCAGAGCGCAGTGACTCTGGCCAGTACCAGCTGAGCGTCAAGATAGACAGGCTGGAGGACAAAGCTACCATTGACATCCGCGTCATCGGTAAGAACGGAGCAAGCACTGGGCGCGGGGCAGTGCCTGGATGGAGTTTTGCGGCCTCTGCCGGCTCTCATGGGCCTGCAGCCATCAAGCAAGATTCCCTGCAGCACGGGACCCCTAGAATTCACTTCTGCCACATGGCAGCTCCAGCTGGGCTAGCCAAGCCCTGGTGTGGCTGGGGATGGCGTTGCCAGCAAAACGCCCTGCTGGCCAGCACCCAGCAATGGGGGGAGAGAGTCCAGGGCAGAGGGTGGGTGTGTTGTCCTTATGTGTGAGACGCTGGAAGCTCCTGCAGCACCCCCCCGAGCAGGGCGCTCTGCCCGCTGCCCTGTGTGCGGTCAGGAGGAAAGGTCTGCATGAGAAACACTGCAGGGTTTGGGGCTTGCTTCTGGGCATAAGGCTAAGATGCCCTAAAGGGATGAATAAGAGGGTACAAAATGGATAGAAGGTAGGGACGGAGAGAGGGTCATTATGGGCTGGGGGACAGGATGCATATTCTTGCTAGACTCCTGGATGCTGCTGTAGGCTCCTGCACCCATGAATAACCCATGAAATCAGACAGACACACATGCAGGTCTCTCCCTGCTCTGACACCATGGTGATGGGCACTATAGATTCGTAAGAGAGGGGGCAGATTCTGGGTGAGGGACCAGCCAGGGTTCCCCAAGTTACTCCCACGCCATACAGATCCACAGAGCCGCAACCCATGGACTCAGCAAAGCAGCTGCCGTCTCCGCAGGCAGGTGGCTGTGTGAGCTCTCTGGCTACTGCTGTGAGCTGCCGTGCCCACCCCGTACCTGCCAGGGGATGGCCTCAGGGGCTGGTATGAGCCTCTGGTTGTCATTGCAGAGCAGCCGGGCCCTCCAGAGAACCTGAAGCTGGTTGACGTGTGGGGGTTTAACGTGGCGCTGGAGTGGAGCCCGCCGAAGGACAACGGGAACGCAGCCCTCAAAGGGTACACGGTCCAGAAATCGGACAGGAAGAGTGGGGTGAGTCTGCGGCCTCTGCCTGGCGTACCCCTCTGAGCAGCGGGACCTGGGGAGGGTGTATGGCCTGAGCTGAGTCAGATGCTGCGGACATGGCAGCGGGGGGGTTGGTATCGATAGCCTCCTAACCTCCCCCAGCAGGCAGCACCGTGGAGATGGAGCCCCCTCCTGGGGTCTGTTTGCGCGGTGTAGGAGAGTCCTCACGTCGCGGCGCAGGAGTGGTTTGCACGGGGCGTTCTTGGGTGCCTCCGAAAGGGTTTGGTTCCCAGCTCTGCATGTGTTCGGTTATTTGCACGAGAGCCCCAGTCGGGATCCGGGTCCCGTTGGGCCGGGTGCTGCACGGCCAGGGCTCGCAGGCGAAGGCAAGACAAAGCAAGAGGCTGTAACAGGCAGCTGGAAAGAATGGGGTGGGAGGTGGCCCATGCCTTTACCCAGGCCAGCTCTGTTCACAGTGACGTGGTTTGATATCAGCTATTTCCAAAAAATAACAAAGCGAGTGAGAAATCAGGTGTCTGTCCAAGGTCCCTATAGACCCGACGTTCTCAGCTGGGAGTCACCCATAGGTGACCCAGTGAAGTGAACTTCCGAGAGGGGCTTGAAAGAGGCGAGGGCAGAGGTCACTCCAGGAGGATGCTGCCCACCCCAATGGCGTGCTCCGAAGAAGATGCATCGGTGGCTTTGGGCGTGGAGGTTGGCGCTGTAGGGGCAGCAGAGCGGGGGAAGTCAGGGCCGTGTGGTGTGGATAAGCAGGGAGGCACTAAGCTGTGTAGGACCTGAAAAGAAAGGAGCAGAAGCTTGTGTGTGATGACATGGAGGAGGAGCTGGTGGTGGGGCGTGGGGCTCGAGGGATGGACGTGATCAGAACCACCTGCCATGGAGATGGTCCGTCAAGTGGAGTTTTCCCGAGGAAGCACTCTGAGGTGCCGTGCCTCTAGCCGGGGCATCTCGTTTCCAGCTGCTGCTGCCTATGGGGCAGCTGGCTGCCGCCCTCGGGAGGCAGAGCCCTGAAGGCTGGAGAGCAGTGAGTAGCCCTGGGCCCAGGGCTGAGCAAGTGGCGGGTGCCCTTCTGATGTGAGCGGAGAGTCATTGCCAGGCCCCTCGCTACCCAGTGCTCAAGCCTCATGGTGCAATGGGGCGCAGACCCGGGCCATAAACTGTCTCAGTGGGGCGCATAGTTAGTACCACTTGGGGACCACGCCCGATTGGCTGCTTTCCCCACTTACCCACCCCCTGGGGAAGAGCAGCCAATCAGATCTGTGCAGGAAGTAGACAGGGTTCTGTCCCCCCTCGCAATGACGTGACACCTTGTCAAGCGGGGGACGGGGGGAGAGCAGAGAGACCCCAGCAGCTCCACTTCCTCCCCGTCCTTCCCCTTCTGAGCAACAGGGTCTGCTCTGCCCCTCCCCTCCCTGCATGCAACATCCTGCCTGGAGAGGGGACCCTGCTGCAGCCCCTCCCCAGGCCTGGGAGAAGGAGGTGAAGAGCCCCAGGAGCTGCAGGAGGAGAGATGTGACAGAACAGGGGGAGAGTTGATGGGGGACAGGATTGATCTGGGGGTTGGAGGGTGGAATTAATTGTCGGGCGGGGGAGTGGGCAGATGTAGGGGTCATGGCAGCTCCTCTCACCCCCCATTGCTGCTACTGAAGGAGGTCACGGGAGGGACTGGCCTGAGGAAGCATCTGGGGATACGGAAGAGGAAGGCGGAGAGGTGGGGTGGGCTGGGGAGGGGAGGAGGCCTGCCAGTTTCAGCACCTCTTGCTTTTCAGCCTTTAAAGTAGTGCGATCCCCCTTGCCCAACCCCCACCGGCACCTGTTGAGAGACCAGTCGCTGCTGAATGATGCTTGGGTGCAGGCGAAAGGGAGAATGTCATGCAGGCAGGACCCGCTGAGCCAGGCACAAGGGCAACTGTTCTCTGTTGTGTCAGCAACTGCAGCCTCCCCACGAGCAAATTGCTTACCCTGCACATTAAAGGCTCACCCTGGCTGAGGGCCGGCTGCCATGCCTTGTCTGTCTTGCTCGGGGCATTCAGTGGCTCGTACTTTTTGCAGCTGAGGGAAGATTCTCCACCAGAACGACGTCAAAGAGAAGTCATTAGGCTGGTATCTCAGTAATGATCTGAGCTATCAAGAACTGTCAGTGCCTTTTTCTGCAGCTCGCCCAGCAAAACGGCCCCAAGTCGTTCTCGAGGGTATCCCAAGGGGAGGCAAATCGGAGTATCAGAGGTTTGCACAAAGAAGACAACCACGTGTCTCCTCCTGGCGGAAATCAGAGTTGTGGGCTGTGTTGGTTTTTGTTTTTCACCTGCCCTACGGGTAATTAATAGGCTAAAATGACAGTTGAGGGGGAAGGTATCAGGGTCCACCCACTTCAGAGTTGCCCAGATGAGGAATCTCTTTCCGTTCTTAGGGGGTGTCTACACTGCAGCTAGCCCCTCCCTGTTGCGGCTACATGGCTTATTTTTGGCTGTAAGTGTGGCCCCAAGGCCTGAGTAATGGGACAGGCCCTGGATTCTCTACTGGGCGATATAAACTGGCCATCAACAAGTTTAGGCTTGAAATTAGGCGAAGGTTTCTGACCATCAGAGGAGTGAAGTTCTGAAGCAGCCTCCCAAGGGGCACAGTGGGGGCAAAAAGCCCTAACTGGATTCAAGACTGAACTTGATAAGTTTCTGGCAGGGATGGTGTGAGGAGTCTGTCTACATGGCATGGAGCTGATCTGCGACTGCTAGCAGCCAATATCTCCAACGGCCGGAGATGGGCCACCAGATGGGAAAGGCTCTGAGTTACTACAGAGAATTTCTTCCCAGGTGTCTGGCTGGTGGGTCTTGCCCACATGCTCAGGGTCTAACTACTCACCATGTGTCAGGGTTCCTTCCCCACTCTGAGCTCTAGGGTACAGATGTGGGGACCCCCTAAGCTTATTCTTACCAGCTTGAAAGACCCCCTAAGCTTATTCTTACCAGCTTAGGTTAAAAACTTCCCCAAGGTACAAACTTTGCCTTGGCCTTGAACTGTACGCTGCCACCACCAAGCGTGTTAAACAAAGAACCGGGAAAGAGGCCACCTGGAGACGTCTTCCCCCAAAATATCCCCCCAAGCCCTACACCCCCTTTCCTGGGGAAGGCTTGATAAGAATCCTCACCAATTTGTACAGGTGAACACAGACCCAAACCATTGGATCTTAAGAACAATGAAAAATCAATCAGGTTCTTAAAAGAAGAATTTTAATTAAAGAAAAGGTAAAAGATTCACCTCTGTAAAATCAGGATGGAAAATACTTTACAGGGTATTCAGATTCAAAACACAGAGGTTCCCCCCCCCCCCCCCCCCCGGGCAAAACCTTAAAGTTACAGAAAACAGGAATAACCCTCCCTCTTAACACAGGGAAAATTCACATAAAACAAAAGATAAACTAATCCACCTTGCCTGGCTTATCTCTACTGGTTGCAATTTTGGAGACTTGAATTAGGATGGGTTGGAGAAGATGGATTTCTGTCTGGCCTCTCTCAGTCCCAAGAGAGAACAAATACGTAAACAAAGAGCACAAACAAAAGCCTTTCCCCCCCCAAGATTTGAAAGTATCTTGTTCCCTTATTGGTCCTTTGGGTCAGGTGCCAGCCAGGTTACCTTCTTCTTTCCAGGTAGCAGGATGTTGCCTCTGGCCAGGAGGGATTTTATAGCACTGTATACAGAAAGGTGGTTACCCTTCTCTTTATTTATGACACCATGTTTGGAGGCGGGAAGGAATTCCGCCCCCCGGGTCAGATCAGCAGAGACCATGGGGTGTTTTCGCCTTCCTCTGCAGCATAGGACACGGGTCACTTGCAGGTTTAAACTAGTGTCAGTGGTGGATTCTTTGTAACTTGATGTCTTTAGTCACGATTTGAGGGCATCAGTAACGCAGCCAGAAGTGGTGGGACTACTGCAGGGGTGGGCGGGTGAGGGGCTGTGGCCTGTGATGTGCAGGAGGTCAGATGAGAGGATGGACCCTTCTGGCCTTTAAGTCGATGAGCTCGTTCTTTGCCATGCTGCCCTCCAGCTGAGGTGCCGGAGCCAGGGACAGACATGAGACAGAGCGGATGGGCTGCGGGGGCTTTGAGGAAGGTCTGGGAGATGGCAGCTGAAGCCATCAGAGCACATAAGGTCACCCAGGCAAAGGGGGAAGAGGAGGGTCCCCAAGGAGAAGCCCCTAAGGGACACCCATGGCTGGAGGTGGGGGGAGACACCATAGGAGACACGGAGGGAGTGGCCAGAAAGGCGGGGGGGAGAACCAGCCATGCCCAGGGAGAGGCAGCTGAGACGAGTGGTGCAATCAACAGGATCAGAGACGGTGGGAAGGTCCAGGGAGATGAGGCTGGAGAAGAGGCCAGGTGGCCACTGGGTGCCTGGGGTGAGATGTTAAAGCTGGACTGCCAAGGCTGCGTGTCTGAGGATCTTGGCTGTGAGGGGCAGGCGGGGAGGCTCAAGGGAGGGATTATGAGAGGGGAGATGGTAAAATCCGGGAGAGAAGAGCCCGTGGAGAGCGACGGGCCGATGGAGGGTGTTGGGCAGGTTAGGAGGGGCTGAGGTCAAGGGGCCAGCAGAGGTCTGAAGAGAGCAGAAGGGCCAGGCCACCACCAGGCCCTGGGGCGACAGGATTCGCTGAGGGTGGGATGGAGGGCAGGGGAGGGGTCTCACACTGAGTGGGGGGTGGGTGCGAGTGGGTTGGAGGAGAGGGTGAAGGTGGAGCGGGGCGATGGCCGGGAGTGCCGTGGAGCAGGGAGAGAGCCGTTAATGAGGAGGAGAGAAAAGATGGGGGAGAGCGGAGGGGCCGAAGCTGGCTGCCATGCTGGCTCGAGCGGCGCATCCATCTAGGGAATCTCAGCTCCTGCCCGGCGCCTCACGGGAGGGTGGAGGCCTCGGCCAAGCTGGGTTCGGCTGCTCAAGGCAGAGGGGCTGCAGCGGGGATGCAGGCACGGAAAGACCGACTCGGTGCCTGGGTGGAGCCCGGGCCCATAGCTGGAGCGCCAGGGCCCCGGGCTCCCCCCAGGGTCTGGGCTGAGGGGCTGCCTGCCAACCTGTGCTGTAACCATGGCGGGGGGTTGACCCCACTCTCCCAGCACTGGGGCTTGCAACAGGAAGAGCCCTGGGGACTGGGTGGCGTCCGCCAGTCCCCGCACTAACAGCCCGGCTCCCCTTGGCTTCCAGCAATGGTTCACCGTGGTGGAGCGCTGCCCCCGGCTCAGCTGCACCGTCTCGGACCTCATCATCGGCAACAGCTACTCCTTCCGGGTGTTCTCGGAGAACGCCTGCGGGCACAGCGCCGTGGCGGCCGTCACCACGGAGCTGGCCCACATCCCGAAACCAGGTGGGTGCTGGGGGCGCCCAACAAAGAGCAGCAGCCAGGCGGGGAGGAGGCGCTCTCCCTAAGAGGTGGCCAATGGCAGAAGCAGGAGATCTCCAGCCAGATCCCGGAGGGGGGCCAGACAGCTTGGCTGGGGAAGCTGCAGCCGGCCGCAGCTCAGCAATGCTGATGTGAGTGAAAGGAGGAGGCCCAGGGTTTTCTAGACGTCGAAAGGTTGCAGCGTTCAGCTCCAACAGCTCGGGCCCTGCCCGGCTCGAAATGGGAGCGCTCTCCCGTTAGAACAGGGGGAGTCCTAGCGCAGCCCTTGTTCCTGACCCCACCCAAGAGCCTGCGGTAGCGGACGGTACGGTGTGAAAGGCACACAGCTAGCTTAGAGCACTTTAGGGAGGCTCTGTGGACCTCTTCGGGATCCCTAACATGGGATTCAGCCCCTAGCTCCAAAGGCGGAAGGATATGAAAAATAGTCCCAATAAATACTCTCTTAAACCTTCCTAAAATAGCATTTTTTCCAGGAGGAGTGGTCTCCCTGGTAATTTCCCCCCAACCCGTTGCTTTCTCTCCTGTGATCTCCTGCCAGGTAGCATGGGGTGGCACGGCCTCAGAGCTGCTCTCCCAGCATGAGATGTTGGCCCTCTGAGACGAGCTGGGTGGCTGCGGTGGGATCTCAGGGGACATCAGGGTGTTGCGGGGTGGGGGTTCTCCTGGGCTGGTACAGAGCACGGGGCGGGGACACATTCCAGTGACCCACTCTTGGCAGGGTTTGATTCTGTTCCTGGGAGGAGGGTGTTCTGGAGGAGTCCGTGCTTCTCTGGTGAGGGTGCCCCGAGCCCCACCGCCGCCTGGCACGAGCACTGCTGTTTGTTTCCTAGAAATTGTTTACCAGCCCGAGAAATACTTGGGCCGGGACTTCTCCGAAGCTCCCAAATTCACCCAGCCCTTGGCGGACAGGTCCACCACCAGAGGCTACAACACCCAGCTCTTCTGCTGCGTCCGGGCCTTCCCCAAGGTGAGACTCCGCCCTCTCCTCACCCCGCCTTTCCTCCGCCCTCCCTCGCACGTCTGGTCACGGGGTGGGTGCCTGAGCGGCCGCCAGAGCCTGCAGCGTGACTGTGCTGGGCGCTTGGGTGGCACCAGGCGACCGGCAGGAAGGAGCGGGCTCGGAGGCTGCTCCATTAGTGGGCTCGGTGTCTGAAGGGGCCGGAGGAGTTATCTGAGAGCACTGGGAATGCAGCGCACGTTTTGGCAGGTCAGGGGCGTGCGCCAACCCTGAGGGGGGCGGTGCAGAAACTCTGCCCAGGCTCCCCAGCCACATGCACCGCCCTCCTCCCATGGACTTTCCTATGGCGGGGAAGAGGCAGTGGCTGGAATGCAGGGCCAGCAGCTGGGGGACCTGGGTTCTAATCCTGCTGGCGCTGCTTATTTACAGCCTCAGGCAAGTCACCTCACCTCACCCTTAATTTTTCCACCTCTAAAACGAGGCTAGTTATACTTGCCTGTTTCCCCGCGGGGCTGCGGAGGGCAAGTGTGTTAGTATCTAAGGTGCCCCTCTCCGTGGCATCAGGGTGTTTTACCACCGCCGAGGGAACAGTGCCACCTGTGTGGTTAACCCACTCCTCTGCTGCACCAAAGCCCCATTCCACGCACACACGGGGAGCTACCCCATTGCCCCGTCAGCGATGGGCATGGGGCCCTGGACGGCTGTTCCCCCAAAGGCCCTGCTGCATGCCCTGGGGGTCCTGTCCAGAAACTGACAGATCACACCAGCTGGGTGGCTTCTAATTCACCACGGCAAAGGGGCTCTTCAAAGGTCTCACTGCCAGGACCAGTGCAGAAAAGCCGTGAAGACGACCAGAGGCAGAGCACTGGCTACAGGAAGAAGCTTTGGGCTGGTGAGGTGCCTCCAGCTGCTGCGAGCAGCTGTTCAGGAAACAAGCTCATTTCTACGGCTAACGAAACCCGCTGTCTTTCAGCCCAAAATCATCTGGCTGAAAAACCAGACGGAGATTCGGGAAGACCCCAAGTATATCGCAGTGATCAACGAGGGGGTTTGCTCGCTGGAAATCCGGAAACCCAGCCCATTTGACGGTGGCGTCTATACCTGCAAAGCGGTCAATCCCCTCGGGGAAGCCTCGGTGGACTGTAGGCTTGATGTGAAAGGTAAGGCTGGCGGCTCTTGTGGATCTGTTCCTCGTCCCAGTGCTGGGGTTGCTTGTCTTTGAAAATCACAGCCTGAGATGTCCAGGAGCCTTCGGTGCCTGGGTCTTACTGAGATCTGGGGCATTAGGCTTCTTTAAATCTCAACCCTGCATGTTTTACTGAAGCCCACGGCATTGCATTGGAATCTCCTCCTGCCTCACTGTATGTAGGAGGCTCTGACGGCTGCCATTTTGGGGGACAGCAGGGATTGAACCGGGGCCCTCCAGAGCGAAAAGCATGAATGGTGCCAGTTTGAGCTAAAGAGACAAACCTCCCTCCCTGCCCCTCTAAGAGTCTGGCCCAGTGGGGGACCTGTAACACCCACTCCTCAGTGGGTGACATGAATGTGTCATGGGGGAAGGGCTGTATCTGCCCGAGATTTAGGGTGATAGGCAGCAGGCTCTAGTTAGGACATTCCCAGCACCTTCTACAGCCCTAGAGACAGATGCTACCCTTGGTGCAGCACAGGGGGTGGATGAGCACCCCATGCCCACAGGGAAGGGGCCCCAGGCCGGCCCTTCAATAGTACTTGGGAGTGAGGAGGGCCATATAAGCACCTTGATGGGTTGGATGGGGCGTGCATCCTCCATAGCCCATCGGGTGGAGACTGCTGGGTGGAGACTGCTAATAGGAGAGCCAGCGAGAGCCCCATTCCCAAGGGCTCAGCATCCTCAGCTGTGCCCCGGTTTTCCCAAGCGCTCAGCACCCCCCATGAACATGTGGCCAGAACCGTTGTGATGCGGAAAGCTGTCCACCAAAGCGGGGCCTAGGTCCCTCACTGAGCAGCTGCCAGCTAGTCATGGCTCTCCAGTCGTGGCTCTCCGGGCCACAACCTCATTGCCATTCTCCGAGCCTTCCCAGCTCGCTCCCTGGGGCGGGTAAGAGGGGTGTGCTCAGGCTGGAAGGCCTCAGGGTTTCCAGTAGAACGTCCCTTTTCCATCTCACGTGGCCTCTGTGCACAAGGCCCAGCGCCCAGATGCTACAGCCCCATGGCTGCGGCTAGATGAGCCAGATTTGTGCCTGGCTCCCCCAGACGCCCGTGGCTGGAATGAGGAACTGTCCCGTGGCGACCCGCGTTCCCTCCCTCTGGAGCGCCGCAGCGTCACCGTATTGCCCTACTGTGATCTCTTTAAGCCGAGCTCTGCGGCTGGGATATTAGGCTCCAGGGGTGGCAAAGAGCCTCCGGCTATGCTGGGCTTTGTAACAGCTGCGCTAGGGCTTCAGGCCGGTGTGGGGTGCAGCCAGCCAGAGCCCATCTGCTGAGCTGCCCGCAGTGTACCAGGAACCAGGAGCGCTGTCTGGCGACCAGGCAATGACAGTGGCATGCAAGGGCACCTCCATTGGGAAGGCTGAAAGTAGGAAGCTGCTAGCCAGTTAGCCAGATCGCCGCTCTAGGCACCCCTCTCCCCACCATATAAACTAGCAGCCCAGCTGCTGGCCACACCCCTTGCCCCCTCCACAAGTAGGCCCCTAAGCAGCTAGCCTGGACAGACACGCCTGGCTTTGCGGCCTAGGAGTCACCAGACTTGGCCTCTGCCAGGCCACGAGAAGGAGCGATTCCGGGGCTGAGCGCCTGCTACCTCACCAGTGCCCCCGGGAGGCGAGCAAGAGCATTGCAGCTGCTCATAATGGAGTGGCGATGAGGACAGGTCGTCCTGAGACTGTCTGAGGGGCTCCAGTATTAACAGCTTGAATCACACCCGAGAGTGAAGCCTGGGCGGGGCTCGGGCACAGGTGTTAGGTGTTCACATTGGCTTGCCCTGCCGACATCGGGCAGCCGTGTTGCACAACCTGCAGCTTTTGACTAGCTCTGCAGCGTAGCGCCAAGTGACGTGCTCGACATAACCCTCCTGCACGGAGGGGCTGGGCCTAGGACCCAGCAGTGCAGGGGTCAGCGGGGAAAAGGGACACAGCGCCTGGCCCAGTTGAAGATGGTAGAAGGCACCTTTGCTATCGCCTGCAAATGGCTCCGCTGGAGAACCACCATGGGGGGCATATCCCCTCCCTGGAACGAGCTGGCACGGCCCATCAGTGCCCCCTGGAGCTTGCCCGGCTGCCTGCTCTGGGGTGACCTCAAAACAGGTGCCATCCCCCGCCCAGCACCAGCACCCACAGTCAATGAGACGACAACAGAGCCCGTCCCCATCAGTTGCCAGCTGGCGTAGGGATGCGAATGCCCAGTAGCTCATTGGCTCCCCCCTGAGAGGACTCAACGGAGATACCAAACAGGCCCAGCCCTGGCAGGACTCACAGCTGAGGGACGGTTCACGCCCACTCAGTCCCCATCTACAATAGTGGCTCAGCATCACTGGGGCTGCATCCTTGCTGGGCTAAGGGTACTCATTCTGTCGGCGTAAATGCAGCCGCAGCGACAGGACCCCAGCGGGCTGAGCCGGTGCGGACCCGCTTCTGCAGTGTGGTGTGGCTGTAGAAGCTAGGGCTAGTGGCCGACATAGGCACGCTGCAGGCTGGGGGAGTCACACGGACCCTAGGGGCACCAAGCCCTCAGGTGGGGACAGTGTCACTCTCCAGAGCCCTGGCCCAGGCTGGAAAAGCTAGAGCACCACAAAAACAGACAAGGAGAGGACGCCTGGGTTCATGGCTAGGAGCCATGGGAGCTGTGCGTGCAGTCCAGCAAAGCGGAGTGGCCACGAGTGCAGCCGCCAATACCTTTAGGGGAAGAGTAGGAAGGGGAGGAGCGCGCCCAGTCTGGGAAGATGGCAAGGGACCCGAATGTGGCAGGGCAACAGGTGGTGGCTTGAAGCCAAGGTGGAGTGGACAGGGAAACATTCCTACATCAGACTAGTGGGTCTGGGTACTGGATTCCCTGAGAGCGGGGTTTGTGGCCCCCCCCCATGAGGGCAGAGCTTGAGGGGCAGGGCAGAGAAGACGGTGGTGGGAATGAGGGACGGCATTGTCCTGCAGCACGAGTGGCAAAGGCCCAAGGGGCGGTTTCCTGACTCTGCTATGGGATTGTTTTTCACAGTACCCCAGTGAGGGCCGTGTGGCGGGTCTGAGGAAGGACAAGGTAGGTTGGCGTCTAGATGGGGCTATAATCAGGCCAGTTGGGGCAGGGGCGTCCGGCCCCAAGGACCCAAACACGGTTGCTACATTTTAGGTCGTGTGATCAGTACCATCCCCGCTTGTCCCCTGTGGGCTGCCTGCTGGTGGAGAGAGGGCTGGTTGCACGGTAGGGCGTATTCTGGCCAGCGCAGCGTGGTGGGGATGGGGAGCAGAGACCCGGGCCTTGCTGTCACTGCGTGAGTCTGGTGACAAGCCAAGCCCTGCGAGAGAAGCCGTTCCCAATCCTGGGGCCGTGCTGGGCATGAGCCTGGGAGGCGGGGTGGTGACGGTGGAGGTGTGCGGAGAGCCCTGTGGGTGAGGGGAGCTCTGGCGTGTCGGGGAGCACAGAGTCTTTGGGAGACATCAGTGGTCACAAACAGGGAAACGAGTGTAGCCGGACGCATGGAGGGTAGGGGGTGGGCATGTACAGGGAGAGCAAAGCATCGGTCGGATTCTGGGTTGGGAGCATCTGTATGGGGGGGTCCAAGCCTGGGCCCTTGGTGCCCATGCAGGGGGAGTGGGACGGGGCCAGTAGGGAGACAGATGAGTGGAGCTGGAGCCTGGTCATGCAGTGGGAGGGGCAAGGGGCAGGACACATCTGTAGGAAGAGAGCTAGGCCAGAGCATGGGAGGACGCTGTGTGGGCGTCGGGAAGCAGCTCTGGGCCAGGCTTTCCCCTCTGGAGCTGGACAGACGGGCTGCACAGCCTCTCCTTGCCCCCCAGCCCCGGAGGCGCCACTCTCAGCACGGCACTGTCCCGCTGGCTCAGGCCTGGTCTCTTTGCTCCGTAGACGGAAGCTGCAGCTTGGAGTGAAGTTGCCACTTGGTAGCGTGGGCAGCAGAAATGCAGCGGACCCTGGAGCCTGCCGGCTTTGGCCCTGTCCCCAGATCTGTGATCGTCTTCAGCTCTGTCCCGCGCTGAAGCAGCGTCCTGTGGCGGCAGCCCTGCTCCGGTGCTCCAGTCCCCCAACGTGCCTTTAGCTGTGACAATAAAAAGCTTCCCAGTGAGCGTGCGAGGCACTGCTGCGTGATCTCTGCGGGCGAGGCAGGGTGGGGGCTGAGCCAGAGCAAGGCTCTGGGGCAGGGGCTGGGCTGCTTTCTGGGGCCCTGCTCCTTTAGGTGCTCAGAGGGCAGGAGCCCAAGGGAGCTCTGCACCCAGGAAGGAGGGGTCCCTACTGGTCAGGGAGGGGTTAGCACTGGGCTGAGCCTGAGGATCAGGTTTGTTTCGGTTGTCGGGATCCTGGACCAGCCTCACAAGATGGCAGCGTGTGCGTGTGTGCAGGGGGGAGATGAGAGTCTTTTCCCCATGCATGGCTGCTGGAGCATCTGGAGCTGCAAGGGGGCAGTTTGGGGGCAGGAGCTCTGTGAGGGGGGGTGCAGCGCTTCTGAGCAGCAGGGGCTCTGCCTTAGTGACTGGAACTGGGCACGCCTGCCCGTGGGGCCAGGCAGGGCTCAGACTGCCTGTGGGCCCCCGGAAGGGCCCGTCACGCTCCCCTGTGGGAAGCTGCGGCCCCGTGCAAGGAGCGGCACGAGCAGGCGGCCAGGGTGGGGAGCGCCGGCGTTAGCAAAGCCATGAGGCAGAGGGTGAAATGGGATCCGTGAGGATGATGGGGCGTGGACAGGGGACAGTCAAAGGGGTGGGGGGAACCAGGGGTCGGCACCGCCATGTTGCGCGACGGACACTTGACAGAATTCCCGGACATAGTGACGGACAGCGGGAGAGTTGTGTCATTCATTACCGCGGACCTCGACATGTTTACCACAGACACTCATGTCCTTGTACGGACACATTGCTGACCCCTGCGGGGAGGGATAGCTGCGGGGAGGGATAGCTCAGTGGTTTGTGAGTTCAATCCTTGAGGGGGCCATTTAGGGATCTGGGGCAAAAATTGGGGATTGGTCCTGCTTTGACCAGGGGGTGGGACTAGATGACCTCCTGAGGTCTCTTCCAACCTTGATCTTCTATGATAAGCACATTGGAGCAGGTTTGCTAAAGATCTCAGCGTACAATGCAGCGTTTTACACCCACTTAGCCCTGGCTGCAAGACAGTGGGGGATCCGGCCCCCTTGTGCCGCAGGAAGCAGCATGGCTGGCTCAGCTGATGTCTCTCTTCCTTAACTAAGCTAACACCCCAGCAGCGTGCTGGGGCCGGGGCGGGGCCACGCTGCTGCTTTCCTTCTGCAGAGCTGGGAAGCCGAGGGCCTGAGCCCTTCAGGCCACGTTTTCAGGCACTCAGGGCCCACCTCCGGGGCCCAATTTTCCAAAGAACTCAGCACCCAGCCGGCACCCCTTGCACTGAGCTCTGGTGAAAAGCTGGCCTTGGCCTGCTGCAAATGGATTGTTTGGCAGCAGCAGGGCTGTTGGCCGGTGACGCTGCCGCCTTCCCCTCCAAACCGCCCCTTCCGCCTCTGCCCTTGCTGCAGAGAGAATTCCCTTTCCCTGCCTCAGCCCTGCAGTCTCACTGCAGAGCCCAGCTGCCTCTCCACCCTCTGCCCCGACCCGCTCTGCCCCCCACCCCAACTGCCTGCAGCATCAGTCCTCACGTCCTATCCTGCACTGCGGCTTAGCCTTGCTGGGCATTTAAACCAGCAGCTGCCTCTTACCCTGGAGGGGTGCATTTCCTTGCTGTCGCTGGCTGGGGTCTCGCACCCAGCCCAGCCCTCAGTGTGGCATTCTGAACACTGCTCTCTACACCCCTAACCCATCTCTGGGGGCTCGGAGACTCACCCAACGTCTGCAACCCACCCGTGAAAGGCACAAAGCTTGGGAAGCCGAGACATATCAGCTGGGTAACTCAGGGCTTGGTCTCACACAGGCTCCTTCCTTCTGCCAGCTTCCCCCCATACCTCCACAGATCCGCAGGGCCTCCTGCCTCTGACCCCCCCTTTGCGATGGGTCACGATGATCACTCCCTCCCAGAACCTGGCAGCAGATGCTGCTGCTCCCCCAGGGTCTCGAGGAAGGATACCCAAGTACCCCATGCACCGCAGAGGCATTGCTCCCTTGAAGAGCTGTCGTCCCCTGGTGTCTAGAGTTTCATATACAATAAGCAGCATTTCTAGGCGGCTGCTTTATGGCGCCCCTAGAGCAGACAGGCCCCCAGGGCAAAGGAAAGCCAGCACAGACAGTGACACCTATGGAGCGACCGTAGGGCTGGACATCAGGAAACCTGGAAGGGAGAATGCGGCCACAGACTTTACCTGAGCCCTCTTTCCATGCACGGGCGTCAATCGGTGGTGATGGTGGGGTCTCCTCCACGTCGTGATCTTGGGGGCACCATGTAGCCCAATAGCACAGGCTATCACAATATGCTGCAACGGTGGGTGGTGGGGGGTTAGTTCATAAAGATCTCAGCAACATAAGCTATTGAACGTGATCCAGGCTGACTTTCCAAAGCAACCGAAGCAGACCTTAGCTCCTTGACACATTCATCAGACCACCTGCAATTGCTTCCTTCTAGTTTTAAAATTCCCAGCAGAACGAACCACAAAGGGTGCCCCTGCAGAAGCTAACTGGGGTTCAGCCTTTAGCATCACTGGGGCCAGGAACTCACCCCAAATCATTGCAAAGTTCATCCTGAACCCAGAGAATTTCCCTGCCACGTGTCCTGCCTCCTAGAAATCTGAGCGCTGCGTATTCCCCTATATTAAAAGTATATTTGCGAGCACCTCAGTTGTTAGCTCTTGCAGCCTGCGTGGTAGACCATTGGGCTAATCCCTGAACCCGGCTAGAATAACGCACAGCAGCGGCCCAAATGTACTGTACCTTGGACACCACAAAATCCCCAGCCGAGCATCCAATAAGCCGGTGATGAAAAGGGCGAGTCACGCAATATAAAAGAAAAATAATATTCCTTCTACACAACAGCTGGCGGCCCATAGCCCCTTGGTGCGTTAACGAGCCCCATCTACTCTCAGGCTTCAGAGGAGCAGCCGTGTCAGTCTGTAGCCGCAAAAAGAACAGGAGGACTTGTGGCACCTTAGAGACTAACAAATTTATTTGAGCATAAGCTTTCGTGAGCTACAGCTCACTTCATTGGATGCATTCAGTGGAAAATACAGTGGAAGGATTTATATACATAGAGAACATGAAACAATGGATGTTACCATACTATTCTCAGTCGCAAGATGTGGGCATGAGACAATGCATCAATACGTTACAGGGAGATGGAATAAAACCCTTTAACTAACAATAACTCAATAACAGTGAGGAAGCTTCGTTACTTACAGAGCGGAGACTACTCAGGTCAGAGGCTGTTTATTATCATAAACCCTAGACTGATCCATCGGTTAAAAAGAAACAACTGGTAACCGAATGGCAGGGAAAGGGCTTTAATCGCTTTATGCAGTAGCCTCTGTTCCCAGTCAGTCACTCAGCAACCAAGCCAAGTCAGCGGTCACAGCCCTGCAGGCTGTATGTCAAGTCCCGGTTAACAATGGCTTGTGCCAGACACAAATCCCCCAGACAGCGAAGTATGAATTCCGATGAAATGAGCTGTAGCTCACGAAAGCTTATGCTCTAATAAATTTGTTAGTCTCTAAGGTGCCACAAGTCCTCCTGTTCTTTTTGCGGCTACAGACTGACATGGCTGCTACTCTGAAATCTTGCTTACAGGAGAGTCACTGCATGCGAGCAGACAGAAACAATGGCCCTTCAGCCTTCTCAGGATAACTAAGGGCTCAGGGAGGGAATCCGCTTGCATTGCCCCTAGGTCCCTGGGTCCTGGTCCCCGAACGGGGCTGCTCAGTGTAAATCAGCAGCATCAGCTGGCCAAATGGGCTCAGATAGTTCACAGAGAATTTGTAGCAAACCTTGGGTGTTAGGTAATAATGTGGCAAAGCAGAGGAGTCATGCTCAGCATCTATAGAACACTACGCATGTTCTGATATACCGAAGCCCCACCATGCATCGGACGAGCTGGGTATTCGTTTTCCTTCTGCCTGCTAAAAGATTCTCTTGGTAGCAGGTTTGTGCAATGGTGCCGAGAACAGATCAAAGATCCCCTGTGTAGAGACGGTCTGTCTGAGGCTGGGGACAAATCACAAAGCAGCCCCCCGCCCCCCCGCCGGCACCCATCTCGGTCAGTTTTATACCCGTTCAAGGCACACTGCTAGGTCAGCTTTACAGGCTTGCTGCCGTGGTCCCTACAGGCTGTAGCACTGCAGAGGAGCTGGGGTTTAGGCATGTCCCCGCCCGGTCCCCAGCACACCTCCTGCAGGGGAAGTGAGGGACAGGTGGCATCAGCTCTGACCCTGGCAGAGAGTCCATGCATGTGGGGAATCGCCCGGGGCGGGGACAGCTGGACAGCTGTTTTGGGGCTGCTTGGTGCTGGCATAGCTGCCATGAAGGGGCCATGTGGCAGTGATGAAGTCCCGCATCGGCGGGAGCACTGGGGAACTGGGCTGCAGGCTCTTTCTAATCCTGGGTGTGTGGGAACGGCTGAAAGGCTCAGCTTGAAGAGCTGGAGGACGTGTCTGAACAAGGGCCTTCCCCAGGGGCAAGTGCACTCGGGTGCCAGGCTGCTGGGCTGGACAGCTAGCCCTGACCCTGCCGCTCTGCCCCTGGCCTGCCACTGGAGAGTGGCCTCCCCAGCCCCAGCTGCATCCCTGGGATACACGCCAGGACAGGGTCACACCTTACAGCTAAGGGGGAATCCTATTCCACTCCTATAGCCCTGCTGCCCTGGGAAGGGCTCGCCGTGGGACCCCAGCCAGGCAGAGTTCAAGACACCCCTCCCCACCCCTGTGGTCCATCCCATCGTCCCTGCAGCCCACCCCTGTTATAGGGGACCCCACCTTTGCTGCCCCTGCCTCCTGCTCCCTCCCCGCTGCCCCATTCCCAGTGTCCACAGGCACCCTGGGAGCTGGGCACTAGCAGAGGCAGCCTCCAGCCCGAGCACCCACCACCCTCACCAGCCCCACCCTGCTTGCCCGAGCAGCTTTCACCGGGCAGCGCCCTCACGCTACTTCCACCACCAGAGGGCGCCATTGCACCAATTTCTCTGCCCCCATCTCTGCAGGCAGGTGCATTAAACAGCGGGGATGACTCTGCCAGCGAGCCATGCCAGGGGAGCCGGGGGCTGCAGCCACCGGGGCGGCACGTTCGGGGGCCCAGCGCCAAAGGGCATGGAGCGCGCTCCTCTCCCTTGGCCCTTTGTGCTCGGCCTCCCATGCTGAACAGGGGAGCCAGGCCGGGGAGAATCTCCCCAGCCCATCGGCACACAGTTCTGGGAGATGCGCCCCACAGCCCGTGTCCCCAAGGTGGGCAGGGCAGGACAGCGAGGGGCTTGGTAGCCATCCGCACTTGTCAGCCACGCGCCATGGCCATCGGGTTCAGCGGCACCAACCTGGCAAGGTCAAAACATCAGGCCCCCAAATATCCTGGGACTGGCAGAAAAATCACGAGCTGTTTTGTTTTTAAACTAACTTCTGGTTAGTTTGTGTTTTATCCGCCTTCACCCTCCCTAGGGTGAGCAGATGTCCCGACTTTATAGGGACAGTCCCGATTTTGGGGGCTTTGTCTTATATAGGCACCTATTACCCCCTACGCCCCCCATCCCGATTTTTCACACTTGCCCTCTGGTCGCCCGAACCCTCGCCCACGGTGTGCACGCGCCAAGCACGGTGTCTCCAGCTCTCACCAGGTAGAGCGAGCCAGGTGATTTCGGCCCCCCCACTGCAGGAGCACTCATGAAATGACCCATCTTCAGTCAGGGTCATACCACCCTGCAATCAAGGAGCGTGACGGCAGGCCGTGTGGACATCCCCGAGCCAGCTTTAATCTCGCTACGCTTGGGTACCGATAGTGGGGAAGCTGCTCCAGCCTAGGCTGTAGATGCCTGATTAGCCTGGACTGCCATGGCCTCTCAGCACCCCAGCTAGCTAGATTGCAGCTAGCTACGTTTGCTGCAGTGCAGACGTCACCTAAATCTAGCGCAAAGCCTGGAGGTGGGTTTGCGATGTGAACTGGGAGCCCCCAAACTCACCTCCTCATCCTGCTGGCAATCCTCAGGGGATGGCCTCCTTGCAGACCGAGCGCCACCCACATCGATCTTTAGCTAGGTCCTGACGCTGCAAAGCACTTTGTATAGGAGCCACCAACTAGCTCTTCGATGAGATAATTCCCGATGGTGCAATTGAGAGCTGGGGGGCGGAGGGGAACCGGGGTGCTGGATTCAGACTGGCGCCCTGCAGGGGAAAGGCTCTACCGCTCACTAGCAAGGCCCTGCGTATCCAGCCCCACCCCCGGTGCCCGCGTTGCACCTTCGGGAACGCAGCTCCTTTCGGGGAAAAGCAAGATGATTAACTCACGTCCTGCCCTTTTAGAGCTCGCCTGGGCCAGGTCTCTCTTCTCCACTGCCCACGGGCTGCTCCCCATCTCCGGCTGCGGCCTCTTGTTGTTAGTGGGGCGGCTTCTGTTCAGCAGACAAGCATAGGAAATTCAACAGTAAAACCAGCCTCCCCCCGTTCTAAACACAATGTTTTTACAGTGTAAAATCACCCCAGTAATTATACCAAGGTCTTTACACTACTTTTGCTACAGGTCAGTATTCCCCATGGCACAGCTGTGTCCACGGATTGCCACTCGCACAAGAAAGAGGCGTATGGTGCTGAGTGTACGGGGCTGTGTGTGTAGGGTCACCAGAGAGCGAGTGTGAAAAATCGGGCCAGGGGGTAATAGGAGCCCATATAAAAAAAGCCCCAAATATCGGGACTGTCCCTATAAAATGGGGACATCTGGTCACCCTAGTCGTCATCACACCCACCGCCAAAGCCCCCTCACCATCCCCAGGTGTTCAGGTGTTGGGTGACAGCATATTTTGCGTCCCGTCATGGTAATGTTGCTGGCTCTCACACTGATTTTAGCACGTCTCCTGACATTAAAGCCCCAGCTCCTGGAGTCAGGGATTACATGGGAGGCTCAGATTTCAGTTGTAAAACATTTCTAACCCTTGTGCCTGGAGGGGGAGTGGGGGGTGGGGGGCAGAAAAGCTGGCAAATGTGATCCCGAAAGGCAAAAGAAGAACCCCCAATCGTTACTGTGTTTAATATACCATGATTTTTTTTTAACCAATCTGGTGCTTTTGAGGAGGGAGGGGGCTGATTCATGATTTTTGAACATTATGATCCCTAGCTTTTATACAGGACCTTTCATCAGTATCTCTCGAAGCACTTTACCAAAGAGGGCAGTATCATTATCCTCATTTTACAGATGGGAAAACTGAGGCACGGAGGAAGGCGGTGGTGCGCCCAGGGTCACCCAGCAGCAGAGCCAGGGGTAGAATCAAGGACTCCCGAGTCCCATTTCACTGCTGTATCCACTGCACCACCCTGCTTCCTGATTCTGCTTTAAAGACCAATACCACGTTTTAAGAACATAAATTTGATCTAGTTGCTATGATTGAAACCTGATGGGATGATTCCTATGACAGGTATCTTAAAATCAATGACTGTAACCTATTTAGGAAGGATTGAGCAGGCAAAAGTGGCATGGGATGCCAAAAATGGCATTATCTGTTTCCGAGTCACTGAGAGCTCAGAAAAAGATTATCCTGAACGCTTATGGATCAATGTCCTAAAGCACAAGATGGGATATAAGTCGATGTCGGTACATGACCATCAAATCACAGTAGGGATCAGGATAACTGGCTCCTTAAGCACCTATCTATAATGTGTAGGGAAAAAAGGGGGACTTCATGGGGGACCTCAATTTGAGCGACATCTGCTGGAGGTCACATGCTATCAGTACTCAAACAGCCTCGGAATTTCTAAAAATTAGAGATGACAAATTTCTAACTCACAAAGTGTTGCATCCAATCCAGAGGGGTTTTATATTAGACCTTCTCTTGACAAGTAAAGAGGAATTGATCACAGAATCCAAAATCAGTGGTAGTTTAGGTATGAGTGATCAAGGCTTGCTCATATTTATGTGCAAACAGAATAAAGGCCAAACCAGTAATATATATCTCTATATATTTAGTGATTTTAAAGGGACAGTTGCAGAAAGTTGAAAATATTTATGAACCAAATCATCTGGGGGGGGGGGGGGAATGTAATAAGAAAAATATGAAGGATAATTAGAAATTGTTTAAGGTCACTTTACTAGATGCCCCCAAAGGCCCCAATCCCACAATCAAGGAAGAAGGTTGTACTAGCTTAAAAAAAATGACCTGGTTTAGAGGGGAAGTGAAGACAGTTATAAAAAATAATATGTACAAATGGAAGAAAGGAGAAGTTGATCGTAATGATGGGAGACTCTCAAATACATGCCACCGCTGCTGGAATCCTATGTCCGGTTCTGGTGTCCACAATTCAAGATGGATGTTGATCAATTGGAGAGGGTTCAGAGACAAGCCAGGAGAATGATTAAAGGATTAGAAATCATGCCTAAGCGTGATAGACTCCAGGAGCTCAATCTATTCAGCTTAAAAAAGAGAAGGTTAAGGGGTATCTTGATCACCGTCTATAAGCCCCTACATGGAGAACAAATATTTAATAATGGGCTCTTTAGACTAGCAGACAAAGGTCTAACACGACCCAATGGCTGGAAGTTGAAGTCAGACAAGTTCAGAGGCGAAACAAGGTGTAAATGGTTAACAGGGAGGGTAATTAACCATTGGAACAATTTACTAAGGGTTGAGGTGGATTCTCCATCAATGACTATTTTTAAATCAAGACTAGCTGTTTTTCTGAAAGATCTGCTCTAGGTATGATTATGGGGAAGTTCTCGGGCCTATGTTATGGAGGAGGTCAGACGACAATCAGAGTGGTGCTTTATGGCCTTGGAATCTATGACTCTGAAGGGTAACTGGTACTAAATGAGTTCACTGCAATGTGAAGCCATGGGTAAGGGCACTGACCTGCCTCCTCAAATACAGAGTTCTCCCCACAGGTCACAGAGTGGAAAATTTTTTGCAGAACTCTGCTGAGAACAATCATCAGAGTGGATTTTAATTTATGAGCCTCCCACCCCAGGGCCTCTGGGCACCTTTGCAAGTCCCAGCTAAACATGTCGATTCCAGGAACCTGGCCGCTTGGCTGAATATGATTCAACGTGGGAA
This sequence comes from Chelonia mydas, assembly GCF_015237465.2. Taxonomy (NCBI): domain Eukaryota; kingdom Metazoa; phylum Chordata; order Testudines; family Cheloniidae; genus Chelonia; species Chelonia mydas. The sequence continues at coordinate 14,214,572 of NC_051261.2, read as the reverse complement.
CGAGGCCCCATGATTTACAGTGACATCAGCAATAAACTACAAACATCCTAGAGGCTGCCTGATGGGAATACGTCACCCAGGGCAGGTCATTCATGCCACATTTTTGCCAAATTAAAGTCTTGGAAGACAGAGTTATAGAAGTGAATAAAGAGTGCTTGAGTTGAAACAACATTATCAGCATGGTGTTTTACAAACAAAGAGACGTGAAAATGAAGCGATTGTAAAACCAACCTCAAGTTTAACTCTAATTCTCAGTTTACCCACTTATCCTGAAGGAGAGCATGTTTGTAGTTTGTGTAAGGTTATCATTGAAAGTCAGCCATTTCAAATATTTCTAAAGCTGCAATGATTTATGCCAGCGAACCCTCCCCCACCAATTAGGTAGACAGTGTGCAGGATTATGGGGGCAGAGTTAAGGTTAATTAACAAAGACTTTTTTTAGGTCTGTGTATTTGTTTGCTTGGTTATAGAAGCTTCATGGACATTGAATGTTCTCCAGGTCATTGGAGATTTTAAAGCAAGTGAGAGCACCGGGAAATAGCACGATATTTGAAGTCTCTGTCAAATACTGTGCCTGTGGAAATGATCACTCCTGGCATCTATGCCAGTGGCGAATGCAGCTTCCATTAGGCCAGGCAAAGCCCATAACTGCTTGGAGGGTTCTCTTACAGCTCAAATGGGGTAGGGGAGCAAATACAAGTCTAGGGAAATCTTATGTAACCCGTTGGTTCATGTGTTTTAGAGGTACCACTCTGTGCCGGATCCACAGAGGACGTGAGTTTGTCAGACAAGCTTGACCCTTTAACTCAAGGTGGAGCAGAGCATGCTTTTAGCTCTGGAGGTCCCTGGTGTGTCAGCCAAGATGATGTCACAAAACCGAAAACAACTATGAGCCAAAACAGCTGGGAGAAAAAATTTAAACAGAAAAATGTGAATGATAATTGAGAGCTGGTTAAGAACATTTTACTAAATGCCCCAAAAGCCATAATCTCACAATGGAGAAAGAAGGCTACACTGGTTGAAAAACCAACCTTCCTTAGAGGGGAAGTGAAAGCAGCTATAAAATATTATATATTATGTATATAAACAAATGGAAAAAAGGGGAAGTTGATAGTAATGAATATAAATTAGAAGGAAGGAACTGTATAAAACTGATAAGCGAAGCAAAAAGATACGAGGAGAAATCTATGGCCAATGGAGTTAAGGACAATAAGGAGTTTTTGAAGTATATCAAGAACAAAAGGAATCCTAACCGTGGTACTGGTCCATTACTAGATGAAAATGGTAGAATTGTTAATAATCATGCAGAAAAGGCTTAAGTGTTCAATAAATATTTTGGAAAAAGGCAGATTCAAGTAGAATAGAATATCAGGGGTGGAAGAAACCTCAGGAGGTATCTAGTCCAACCCCCTGGTCAAAGCAGGATGAATCCCCAATTTTTGCCCCAGATCCCTAAATGGCCCCATCAAGGATTGAACTCACAACCCTGAGTTTAACAGGCCAACGCTCAAACCACTGAGCTATACCTCCCCCCATATAATAATCATACCATATAATGATAATGAAATACTTTCCATCCCAGCAGTAACTCAGGAGGATGTTTAACAGCGGTCACTAAAGTTAGACATTTAAAAAGCAGCAGGTCTGGATAACTTGCAGGCAAGACTTTTAAGACTTGTTTGAAGACTTCGCTGTAGTGTTAATGTTGATTTCTTTCAACTTGTCTTGGAACTCTGGGGAAGTTCCGTAGGAGTAGAAGAAAGCTAGCGCTGTGCCAATGTTGAAAAAGTATAAATGGGACAACCTGCGTAATTATAGGCCTGTCAGTCTGACATTGATCCCGGGGAAGATAGTGGGGTGGCTGATACAGGAGTCAATTAATAAAGAACCAAAGGAGGGGAATATAATTAGTACCAATCACCATGGGCTTATGGAAAACAGAGCCTGTCAAAGTAATTGCATATCTTTTTTTCTGATAAGATTACAAGTTTGCTGATAAAGGTAATAGTGTTAATGTAATATAGTTAGAATTCTGTAAGGCATTTGACTTGGTACTGAATGCAATTTCAATTAAGAAACTAGAATGATACAAAATCAACACGGCACATATTAAATGGATTAAAACCTGACTCACAGCTAGCTCTCAAAATGTAACTGGGAGCAGGGAATCATCACTGAGCGGGTCTGTTTCCAGTGGGGGTCCCACAGGGATCGGTTCTTGACCCTACACTATTTAACATCTTTACCAATGACCTGGAAGAAAACTTAATATAATGAGTGATAAAATTTGCACAAGATAAAGTGATAAAGGACAGGTCACTCAAACGGCACAATCTGTGTGATGGGGAGTGTGATGGGGAGGCCCAACTTGGGTGAGTACAGAGCGTAGGGTAACAGGGCCGTCCCTAGGGGGATGTAGAGCCCGGGAGGAAGTGACTTCCCCCAGCCTCCCCAAACAGCCAGGTGTGGCCCAGCCCACACTCCACCCCCTAGAGCCCGGCTTCCTCGGGGCTGCTGGGCTCCAGGGAGCCGGGGCCATGCCGCCCTCCTTCCTGGGGCTGGGGAGGTTGCAGCTCCGGGGCGCGCGCTCTCCCTCAGGTGGAAGACTTTCTAGGGGAGCTCAGAGTGCAGATCAGTGACTCACAACTCAGAGCATGTGAACGAAGAGGCTGCAGCCCCCATGATACAAGCTTCTACCACAATGGAGTCTGGGGGCAGATGGCTTTTGCTCTGACCAATGTCTCTAAAGGGCAGCCTGAATATCTGCCAGTCCACAGATCATGGCCTGCTATGTCGTTGACCTGGCAGCGCTGGCTAAGGCTATTTGTGTATTTTCACCCTTGTGGCATCTACATACAGGCGCCACCTGGCTCCAGAGCTTCCAGAGCAACCAATTCAGGCTAATGAACCTGAGGAAGCCAACCTCCCTTACCTCGGGAAGGCCTCCGGCTCCGCAAGCAGGCCAAGGCACGAGCGAGAGAAGCTGCAGCTAAAAGTAGCCCTGTGTCCCGTCAGGCCCTGTCTTAGCCTGGTTATGAAGCACGGTTAAGGTCTGGGCTAGGCTCCACATCGGAGGCCTGTCTGGAAGCAAGTTGTGGGTTCAGTGTAGACAGAGAGACCACCTATTTGTAGTCCCCGAGGACTCATCCCCAGAGTCCCCGGCTGAGCATCTGCACTGGGAGTTTCAGGTGTCCCAACTCCACCAGTGGAAGCTATAGTGCGGGCACGACAGGGTGGCCTCTGACACATCCCCAGAATACTGGGCATACCCTACCGCCATGACCTGACATGAACCATTGTGACCTTGCATGGACCATGCATATGAGGTCATTCTGCCGGGGGCAGAGCCATGACCAGTACTAGATAGGGACAAACCTTTCCAAAAATAGGACTGTCTGGCTAAAATCCAGATGCCTGACCTGCTAGACTTGGGCAGCTTAGCCCTCATGTCGTCAACCTAAATCTGGTTGGAAAATAAGGGTTTTTTCCCTCAGAAAATTAACTTTTCAGCAAAATAATTTGGTCAAATTTTGAAATGTTTCTATTCAACATGCTGCCACGGTGCCTTATGGGAGTAATAGTTTGGGTGCCTTATGCTTCCATTCTCCATAACAGGCTGGACTCCCTGGTCGGACTACATCTCCCATGATGCATGACTCTCCCCCCTCGGTGAGGGGAGGGGCTGCATCACAGGAATCCTTATGGGAGATGTAGGAGAGAGGGACATGGGAACATTTACAACCTCAAGCCACTTCCCCATTGTCCCACTCTGTGCCCCTCTCCTGTCTCATACCCCTTTTAGATTTGAGCAGCCTCTGGCTGTCCCAGTTCTAAGAGCGAGCACCGCAGTGAGACCCCGGGAGCGAGAACCCATCCATAATGCTGCAGAGCTGCTGTCTTTCTTTTTTATTTGAGTTAAAGATAAATCACATCTTTGACTGGACAGTTCCCCTTTGAATATCTAGATACACTTCACCCTAAAAAAAAAAAAAAAAGAACAGTGCAGGCTACAATATCAGAACAGTACAATGGCTGTGAATAAATAATGCCCTATGCTAGCTCAGGTAAACGTCGGCTTGGTCTGACCATCTCAGGTCTCCTGGGTCTTTGCTTCCCCCTTCCCTACCAGTCATTTACAATTGTGTGCGTGTGGAAGGGGTGAAGCCAAGTTTGCTCTTTGGACATTAAAGGGACTTTTTAAATCAAGGAACGGCATATCTGGGATGGTCCCTGCTCTCTGTAGCGGCCAGGCGCCCAGCTCGTTGTTGTCCAGGTTGTTAGCGTTCTTGTCGGTTTCACAGCAGATGTACTGGTGCCAGATTTGCAGGAACGTGGTCCTGAATTTTTTGATCCGGAAGGCGTAGACGATGGGGTTCATGGCCGAGTTGCCGTGAGTCAGGAAAATAGCGATGTATGTCAGGATGCTGGGAGTCTGGCAGGACGAGCAAAACAAGGTGATGCAGTTGAGCGTGTGCAGCGGAATCCAGCTCAGTGCAAACAGGAAGAGGACCAGTGCCAAGGACTTGGCGATCTTCAGCTCCTTCCCGTAATACTTCTGAGGATCCGATGAGCTGGACGAGACCTTCTTGTCGAGCTGCTTGCGGATCAGGTTGAAGACCTCCAGGTAGATGATGAGCATCAGCAGCAAGGGGGGCAGCACCCAGACAAAGAAATTGAAATAGACCATGTACTCCATGCTGATGACGTTCTCGAACTGGCACCTGATGATGAATGCCGTGTGGCTAGCGTTCGCCTCCTGAGTCCTCCTTATCTTGTTCAGGTTGTTCCAGCCAAACATGGGGGTCAGCCCCACGAGCAGGGAAACGATCCAGCAGCAAGCAATGGCCACAGCTGCTCGTTTGGGTGTCACTACACTCTTGTACCTGTGGAGGAGACAGAAAACACCACGCGGCGTTAGATACAGGTGAAATCGCAGCTTGGGTCACTTCTTAGCTCCATGCCCTGCAGCAAAAGGGGATTTTTGAGAGATCAGCTCCCACGGAGTCACCCAAACAAGTGGCCCAATCTGCAGAAGAGCCCATGATGGGCGCATGTGGGATACTGAGCTCTTTGGAAAATCTGGCCTCAGCATCACCCATAGAGTGAATGCCTGAGGAGGGTGGTGGGGGTGCACCAAGAGGGGTGCCCGGATCAGGGAGCTGAGATGAATGGAGAGGCAGAGAGGCACAGGCAGGCTGGTCAGAGGCTGGAGAGGAGAAAGCTCCTGCACTAAGGGGGTGAGACTTTGTGGGGGCAGAGAGAGGGATGGGGACTGAATCTGGTCTTGCAGCAGTTTTACGTTGACCTCAGAGGCCAGAGACAGTTTTAAGCCCAAAGAGGGTGGGGGTCAGAGAATTGCTATGGCCCATTCACTTCTAGGTTACCTGTTCACAGTCCAGCCAAGTTAGCAGTGGCTGGAAGTAGAACACTCCACTCCCACCAGTGGGAGCATTTCACACTCACTTTGCACACATGCAAATGACACACAAGGTGCAGGGCCGGGCCCTGAGATCCTGTGACAAAGTTAAGGAGTACTTGTGGCACCTTAGAGACTAACCAATTTATTTGAGCATAAGCTTTCGTGAGCTACAGCTCACTTCATCGGATGCATACTGTGGAAAGTGTAGAAGATCTTTTTATATACACACAAAGTATGAAAAAACACCTCCTCCCATCCCACTCTCCTGCTGGTAATAGCTTATCTAAAGTGATCACTCTCCTTACAATGTGTATGATAATCAAGTTGAGCCATTTCCAGCACAAATCCAGGTTTTCTCACCCCCCCACCCCCACACACACACACAAACCCACTCTCCTGCTGGTAATAGCTTATCTAAAGTGACAAAGTTATCCCCTTCCTGTCGGTCAGGAGGGATTTTAAAGGGCCAGGACTGTCACCACAGCATGACGGCCTGATGTTATTTTGCATCGCCGTGTGGCATAAATAGCAGGGGACACTGACATGGCAAAGTCAGGGTGTCCCAGCAGAATGACTTTCTGGCTTTCTGGGGCTCTGCCCAAGGGCGCTCTCCAGCTCCGTATGGCTGTATTCAGTTGGAGTGGAGTGGCCTGGGAAGCCCCACAGAAAAGAGTCCTGACACCGAGGCAGCAATCAGCAAAAAGGTTCCTCCCGTACCAGCTGGTGGCTGGAGGAGAAATCGATTCCCCGCCCCCCCGCTGCCAGTAAGAGAAGCTTCTGGACAAGAACTTTTTCATTTCCTAATGTGTCAGTTCCTGAGGACCAGGCCTACCTTCTCTGAGGCCTGGGCTGAGGGGCAGGAGAGACAGAGCATTGTCTAGTCTTAGGTGGTGCTCTGCACTGCTCAACCCTCCAACGCACCCACCTGCCACAGGAAAACATTCTGGGGTTGTTCCCCTTTGAAAAATATCTTCAAGACCAATCAATAAAGCCTGGAAGGTTTTATTTCACACCCCCCAACAAAAGTTTTACCATCAGAACAGCAGGTCTTGCCTTCCCTGCTTTTGCAAAAAATCTCCAGGGAGGGTGTAGAGGTGAGGAGCAAAAGTTTTATTAACGCTTAACTGAAGGGATGGAGGTGTTGAAACTTTAACCAGGAACGCCTTTCTATCAACTGTTTGTTGGGCATTTCAATTAGATAGGTGTGAACACCAACAAATTGGAACGTAGCAGTCAGACTAAACCTCCCTCCCTCACCTATTGCTCAGGGTTCACTTCTGTGGTGCTGGTGGTATCATAAACCTGCCAGGTCTCCAGCGAGTCTCCCAAGAAAAAATGGGGAGACAAGCTCAGTAGCTCTGATGCAAAAACCAAACCGAAAGGAACGGTACCACCCCCATATGCTCAGGGTTTAGCTGATCGCCATATTTGGGGTCGGGAAGGAATTTTCCTCCAGGGCAGATTGGAAGAGGCCCTGGAGGTTTTTCGCCTTCCTCTGTAGCATGGGGCATGGGTCACTTGCTGGAGGATTCTCTGCTCCTTGAAGTCTTTAAACTACGATTTGAGGACTTCAATAGCACAGATATAGGTGTGAGGTTTTTTTTGTAGGAGTGGTGGGTGAAATTCTGTGGCCTGCGTTGTGCAGGAGATCAGACTAGATGATCATAATGGTCCCTTCTGACCTAAATATCTATGAATCTATGAATCTATGAATCACTTCATGGGGTTTTATACATGAGTAAGCAAAGTAAGGGCTCAAACCCATTGCAGGTCACCTTGAATGACAGCTGTCTGGGCTTTTGCTGTCCTAATACGCAGGATGTCAGAGGGTGGAGTGAGCCCACTGGAGTGTGTCATGGCCCCCCAGAGCAGCGTGAGGAGGGGAGGTGCTGAAGGAAAGGCTGCCAAGCTCATTAGAGCACTGAGCATAAATTATTCAGTAACCATAAGCGTGCTCTGGTGTATCTACCGTCGGAGAAGGGTTTGCTGCAGTCAGTCCCCCTTTATTTCCCCTGCTAACCACCTCTCGTCTGGGAAATGATTCCCATCAACCGGAGGGGCAGGCTGGCTCCCACGGGAAGGACGGCTGGCCTGAGAATTGCTCGCTGTTCCCTTTGCGAGCAGAGCCCGTGTTCTGAGTCGGTGATTTATACTCCGGAAAGGGAGCAGCCTCTGGGCAGCAGCGGGTGACTCAGGAGAAAGGCGCCATGTGGCATGAACAGCGAGGCAGGGGCCCCGGGAGTAGAGGAGGCAAGGAAGGGCTGGCTGGTGGCAAGCACAGGGGAGCTTGGGCAGCATCGCTCTCTACTCGGGGTGGTCCTGTGAATTTGGACAGAGCAGGGAAAAGGGGGATATGCCTCACTCGGAGCGATGGGAGGCAGGAACCTCCAGGGCTAGAGAGAACTCTGGAGGATGGGGAGCCCCTGGAAAGGCAGTGGACTGGAAGGGCAGCAAAGCTGGGACAGAGAGCTCCTCCAGGGAGCTAGACAGGGGGCTGGGAGGGGGAGCCCCTCAGGGGGAGCGGGGTGGGACATGCCCTGTATATGCCACATATTTTACTGATGTTTAAATACTGCCATTGGGCAGTACAATATTTCTTGTACCCCTCCGCCTGTGAAGGCCAGTGCCTTCGCCACCCTGAGTCCAGTGGCGCCGAGCTCAGGGGAAAGGGGAATGATAACTGAGCGGTTTCAACCCCACTCACAAAGACTTACCTAAAGCCATGCCCATCGGCAGCCTATTCTCTCCGGCCCTCACAGGGCTAGGAGCGAGCCACTGGGAACCCCCGGTCCAACGGGCTGCAGCTCCCATTTCTGAGTGTTAGTGGATTTGCTGGAAGTGGGGTGCGCAGGCTGCCGGTGAGTTGAGTGGGAGCAGAGCAGGCTCCGTACCAGTCCCTGGTGCAGGCCCCTCAGAGCAGCGTCACTTTGAGGGGAGGGAATGGTGGGGAGGGGCTGTATCTCATAGCTCAGAGAATGGGCTGCGTGAATCTGCTGTGGGCGCTGGGGGGCTGGAGGTAGTTGGGGAGCCGGGACAGTGCGGAGAGCGGAGGGGTGGGGTGAGCAGAGGGCGCAATGCATCGATCGCCTCCGCGTACTGCATTTTACAGCAGGGATTGGTGCTGTCTCGGTCTGAGGAATCTGTCTCCAGTGCCCAGAGGCCCCTGGTGAAGAGCCCTTTCTGGGCTCGAGCTGCTCAGACAGCATCTCTGCCCTCTCCTGTTGAGATCCTAGATATTTACAGCTTGTGCATTTGAATCCCAGCAGAGAGCATGTCTGCAGAAGGGAGCTCTGGCTGTGTCACACCCGCTTTCCACTAACCAGTGGCCATCTGGCGGGCATGGTATCCCAGAAGAGGGAGGGCGTTGGGGGGGCTGCAGGAAACCTGCCTTCCCCACTCTGCACCAGGGCACTTCAGCCTGCTGGAAATGATAGTCACCCTGCCAAGCTCCAGGGTGTGTGCAAGCCAGCGCTGCCCAGAATTGATGGGCCTCCACCCCCTTAGACTCCCCCGTGTAATGGTGTGCCCAGCACGCACCCTGGCTTCACGCACAGACACCCACCCCTTCTCACCCCAAAGCCACCAAACCCCATTCCTTGTGCTCCCCAGTATGTCTGTATCCACCTGGTGTCTTGTCTTCTACTTAGACCGGAAGCTCCTTGTGACGGGGGCTTTTGTTTTGTTCTGTGTTTGAACAGCGCCTGGCACAACGGGGATGGGGCCATGACAGGGAGTTCCTATGGGTTATGGTAATGCAAATAACACCCACCACAGCCCCATGGTCCCCCCTGTACTCCACTACACCCTCCCCGTGCCCGCCCTGCCCCACTTCCCCACACGGCCCAGCCACATCATGCCCAGCTTGCTACACCGACCCCCTCCACATCCCACATCCCATGGGTGACACCCTCAGCGCCCTCCCTACCTGGTGACACACATAGATCACACACGGCCTCTCCACCCCCACCAACACAAAGACCCCGCCACACACACTACCTATGCCCCAGGGAGACGCCCCACCATACACCTTCTCCTGCCTGCACCCCCACACTCACACAGGTCTCTTATAGTCCTTGCACACCATCTCCCCTGACCACACACACAGAGTGTACCCATTGTCCCATCATTACCCCCACCCAACCCTCCTAGAATCCTACCTTCAACCCCCCCCGTACCCCACATACATCCTGCGCTAAAGCCCCCATCAGCTCTCCACATAACCCGTCCGATCCGTCTCGGGCATTTGTAACGGCCACGCATCTGCATGTCACCCGCCATCCTGCCTGCTCCTCTGTCTCTGTACCTGCACACAAGTCAGTTCCCAGTACTCTACGGTTTCACAAGCCATATAGCACCCCCCCCTTCCTAAATTGCACTGGGGGAGAGCAGACCCCTGGCTCAGGGACCCTCAGACAGCTCCTCTCCACAGCCATGTCCAGTGCTTATTGGGTGGGAATACAAAACTGTCAGCTGTGGTCTATGTCAGAGGTGGGATCAGAATGTTTCTGTGTCTGTGTGCACACGTGCGTAGGCTTGCACATGCCTGTGCGTAGGTGTTTGTACATGCTTCCCTGCCCTTTGTTACCACTATTGCTTTGTGCCTGAGAATGACACGTTACAGCACGGATAATGGTGAGCATGCCTCCCGAAGAGCATGCAAGAAGAGGCAGGAGGAGTCAGCGACACTGGGAGAAGGGCTTAGAACAGCACTAGTGTGAGGTCACTTGGGAGACACTAATGTGTGAGGCTGGGGGCAGTACAGGTTTTTTGCATCATAAGAACGACACACCCCACCCAGGTACCCCCTTCTACCGAACCCCTGACTTATCCGGATAAATAAACAAAGTTAAATAGTGGAATTAATAACACCTAACCAAATCAAAACCAAACATCCTACCCCAAGGATTGACCCTGAAAACAGAGAAGCTTCAGAGATTCCAGAAAGTCCACTAGGGACTTGGCTATTTTACATGGAAAGGTGCCCAGATCCTATGGTGATGGGCAGCAGCATAAAACTCTGACGGATAGATAGATGTCATCCCCTTTTATGTCATCCCCTCAAGCCCTCTCTGCTCCGCCAGTGCCCCCTGGGTACCCCTTTCGTCTTCTTCCTCATGCTTCTTCCATCTCCACGCCACTCCCTCACCTCACTGAAATCCCACCCAACACTCAACTCCAGCCACGGAGCCCATGAGAAGTGAGGGACCATCGGGGTGTGAATGGACCCTCATCCTCCTCTGTCCTCCATCCATCTCCAGGACTGTTTTTACCTTCATTTATGTCATGCTGAAATTAGTCTTCCTCAGGGCAGGACTGTGGGCTTATGTGGTACCCCGCACTTGTTCAGGTGCTCAAAAAAATCACATTAATAGCAAATACATTCATTATTGTTATGCCTCATGGTTAGAAGTGGAGAAAGGCAGAACAAGGAGAGATGGCTGGGAGTTAAAACCAGACTGATTCAAATTAGAAATCAGGGCCAGATGTTTAATTGTGAGGATGATTGACCCTTGGAACAAACTCCCCAGGGAAGTGGCAGATTCTCCATCTCTTGATGTCTTCAAATCCAGACTGGAGCCTTTCTAGAAGAGAGACTTTAGCTAGACACACGTTATTGGACTCAATGCAGAGATAACTGGGTGAAATTTAATGGCCTGTGTTATGCAGGAAGCAAGACTAGCTGATGTAATGGTCCCTTCTGGCCTCCAACTCTATGAATTTACACTTTTATTACATCCCCCTTCAGTATCTCATCATTGTGCTAATGGATTTTTCTTCTCTCTTGGTTTTCAGCTCCACCTATCACCATGACAGCGAAGATTCACACTGAACAGCACAACACTCAGGTTACAATTACAGTATTTTTTCAAAACAGCGTCTGCTTTAAAGCTTAGCCTGATTCCATTTCCAGCAGCAGCCTCTTATTATTGTAAGTCGGAGTTGGTGGCTGAGTGTGGCCCTGTTCACATTAGAGAAATTTGTACTCATGTATTATCTATAATGATTCCATTCTCCAGGGCAAACCACAAATGGCACTGGAAGACATGTAATTTTCATCCAAAAGGGTTTTTTCTTTTTACAAAAAATGTTTTTCGAGCAGCAAAAACAAAGGTTTTTACAGAAAACGGCCGGGTCATCTGAAATTTTTCAATTTCATTTGGGTTTAATTTGAAACAAAACATTTTCAGATTTTAGGCCCCGCCCCCTCCTTTTCCAGTGGAAAAATGAGGGAGGGAGAGATGGGGGGGGGGATACCCTCAAAACTGCCCCCCCAATTATTCATTTAGATTCAAATCAAAATGAAATGTTTCCCTTTTGTTTTGACAAAAAATTAAAAATTTTGGAGAAAATTTTCACACGAAACAAATGTTCTTGGTTTCTTTGGATTTTTTGTGTGTAGAAAATAGCTATAATTTTCCAAGTAGCCCAAGCAGGTGCGCTGGACTCAAATAAAGTAATTCTTACAATGGTACATCTTATTCCAGTAAGATCCCCAGGGAAATAAATCAGTGAAAAGTTCTCTAATGAAGACAGGGCTCAGCTAATCACATGAAGCTGGACAAAGTGCATGGGGAAGAGAAAGTACAACTGAAATGCAGCTTATCTGAGTTATGATTACACAGAAATAAAAGCCAGAATGGCTGCTGATCTCATGGAAATCCCCCTGACAAAAAAGCTTTGATCTCTGGTAGTTTAGGTTTCTGTTCCTTTTTCCCTTGCCTATCTTTGCTTCAGATCTTGCAGACTCCTGAAGGCCGCTGCACAGAGACATGGACAATGAGTGCTATGAAGAATTGTAAAGAACAGCTGTTTCTCCAGGAAGTGTTTAAAGGACACGTTGTAAAAAAGATAAACTTTTATGAGGCTGAAGCTGGGTACTTATTCCCAGCTGCTTGCTCACTGACTGAAGATAATCACTTATCACCAGAGGGAGTCATAATGGAAACTTGTTAATTTATCACTGTTCTTTAGTTCTATGGTGGCAGCCCCCCAAAAAGGTTACTGAGTGCAGGCCACATACGCTGGAAGTGAGCAGGGCCCAGGGCTGTGTCTCATGTTCCTACAAGTTCACGCTTCAAGGTTTCAACCAGCCACTTGCCGGGGTCAGAAAGCGATGTTCCCCCGCCGCAATGTGTTCTGGTTTCGGTTTTTTAAATCTCCTTCCTCTGAAGCATCCAGGATGGCCCCAGCTGGAGATGGGACGTAGGACCAGGCGTGCCAGGGCACTGAACGGTCGCTCTCTGAGGTGCTTGGCTGGCTGTTTCTTGCTCACATGCTCCGGGTCTAACTGATTGCTGTATGCGGGGTGGGCAAGAAATTCCCCCCCCGTCAGATTGGCCAGGACCCTGGGGTTTTTTGCCTTCCTCCACAGCTAGGGTTGCCAACTTTCTAATCACACAAAACCGAACACCTTTGCCCTGCTCCCTCCCTGCCCCTTCTCCGAGGCCCCGCCTCCACTCACTCCATCCCGCTTCCCTCCGTTGCTCGCTCTCCCCCACCTTCACTCACTTTCACTGGGTTGGGGCAGGGGGTTGGGGTGCAGGAGGGAGTGAGGGCTCCAGCTGGGGATGCAGGCTCTGGGGTGGGGCCAGAAACGATGGGGTCAGCATGCAGGAGGGGGCTCCAGGCTGGAGCAGGGGGTTGGGATGTGAGATGGGGTGAGGGTTCCGGCTGGGGGTTCAAGCTCTGGAGTGGGGTCGGGGATGAGGGGTTTGGGGTGCAGGAGAGGGCTCCAGGCTAGAGCCGAGGGGTGTGGGAGCAAGCTCAGGGCTGGGGCAGGGGGGTTGGTGTGCGGGAGGGGGCGCAGGCTCTGGCTGGGTGTGTGGGCTCTGGGGTGGAGCCAGGGATGAGGGGTTTGGGGTGCAGGAGGGGGGTCAGGGGTGAGGCAAGTGGTTGGGGTGTAGGAGGGGGTGCAGGCTCTGTGAGGGGGCTCAGGGCTGGGGCAGGGGGTTGGGGTGCAGGCTCTGTGAGGGGGCTCAGGGCTGAGGCAGGGGGTTGGGGTGCGGGCTCTGGGAGGGGGCTCGGGGCTGGGGCAGGGGGTTGGGGTGCGGGCTCTGGGAGGGGGCTCGGGGCTGGGGCAGGGGGTTGGGGTGCGGGCTCTGGGAGGGGGCTCAGGGCTGGGGCAGGGGGTTGGAGTGTGGGCTCTGGGAGGGGGCTCAGGGCTGAGGCAGGGGGTTGGGGTGTGGGCTCCGTGAGGGGGCTCAGGGCTGGGGCAGGGGGTTGGGGTGTGGGCTCCGTGAGGGGGCTCAGGGATGAGGCAGGGGGTTGGGTGCAGGCTCTGTGAGGGGGCTCAGGGCTGGGGCAGGGGGTTGGGGTGCGGGCTCTGGGAGGGGGCTCAGGGCTGGGGCAGGGGGTTGGGGTGTGGGCTCCGTGAGGGGGCTCGGGGATGAGGCAGGGGGTTGGGTGCGGGCTCTGTGAGGGGGCTCAGGGCTGAGGCAGGGGGTTGGGTGCGGGCTCTGTGAGGGGGCTCAGGGCTGAGGCAGGGGGTTGGGGTGTGGGCTCCGTGAGGGGGCTCGGGGATGAGGCAGGGGGTTGGGGTGCGGGCTCTGGGAGGAAGTTTGGGTGTGGGTGGGAGCTCAGGTGGGCTTGGAGTGTGGGAGGGGGTGCAGGCTCTGGCTGGGCGGCACTTACCTCAGGTGGTTCCCGGTCGGCGGTGCAGGGACAGGCAGGTGGCTCTGTGCAGTGCGCGCTGCCCATGCCCGCAGGCGGCGTCCCCGCAGCTCCCACTGGCCATGGTTCCTGGCCAATGGGAGCTGCGGAGCCAGCACTCGGGGCAGGGGCAGTGCATGGAGCTTCCCTGATTGCCCCTGTGCCTAGAGGCCGCAGGGACATGCCGGCCACTTCCGGGAGCCGTGTGGAACCGGGCAGGGAGCCTGCCTTAGCCCCACTGACTGGACTCCTAGTCAAAAACCGGATGCCTGGCAACCCTATCTGCAACATGTGGGGCAGGTCACTTGCCAGGATTATATGGGTCTCTCTCACGTAATCATTTCTCTACCATTGCGGGGGCTTCGGGCACTGGTGCACCTCAGACCCTCCTGTTCTCTGCCTGTGGCCCACAATAGTCTAGTCTCCTGTGGGCTGTAAGACTTCGGTCTCATTTCAGTTGTGTGGTTTAGTGTGTGGGTGCTGGGTGGGGTTGGTGTCCTGTGATGCACGGGAGGGCATGCTGGATGATCTGCTGGTTCCTTCTGGCCTTAAACTCTGTAACTCCAGAAACCACAGCCCCTGCTCTAGAGAGCTCGTGTGATGGCTGCCATCTTGGCCAGACCCAGGGATCCACTCAGGGATCTTCACAGCTGACGAGCCAGCTCTCTAGCTTAGAGCTGTAACAGACTCGCACCCTCTGGGTCAGGCACAGAGGAGTACACAGCACACACCACCAGAGAGTTCAATACTTCCTCTGGGTCCAGGTCGTTCATTTCAAATGTCTGAGGGCAGCAACCATTCAGATCCCGGCTGAAACCCCCTACATGAGAGCGCTCATCACGGCTAGCAGCCGGGGACCGCCAGAGCTAAAAGCACGAGCTGCTACAACTTGAGCTCCAGAGGCTACCTCACCAGGTGGGACTGTAACAGACTCCCAGCCCCTGCAGATCAGACACAGAAGGGGCTCTATAACCAGGGAGTCACCCTTACAGACCTATGGCAGACAGCATAGGAAAGAAAAGAACTCAAACTTGACTGATGGACAAGACAATCCGGTACAGAGAGTCTCTGAACCAACACCATTGCCAAGAAGGGTGGGAAGAGTTCCAACTTCTCCACCAGACAGGCTGCAAAAACACAACCCACAGAATTCTGCATAAACTCAGCCACAGAGTCCAGCACCTCCCGCTGTCTTCTCACTTTGTAGAGAAGATCTGTTACATCGGGGACAGCTGCATGGGCCACCGAGAGCAAGACCAGACGCACAGCACCCTCCTCCGAAGCATTCATGCTGGTCACGCAATGAGTCCTGGATGTACTGATGGCAACCCAGGCCACAAGCTGTGACGCTGACCCCAGGCGTGTCTGCGTGGTATGGAGAACAGAGAACAGCTGGGACCCTGCCTCTAAAGAACCGTCAACATCTCCCATGAGTGCAATCTACCACCTATGCTACAGCATGCAGAAACCTCACCTTAGACTTTGCAAACTACCCGGGTCTAGGCTCCCTCTTCTAAGCAACTTGTTGAAAATCTAGCAAACAGTCTGCAGTGCTAACTGCCAATATCCTGGATCTCTGCCAGGCTTCAGGTCAGGGGATGGTATTGAGACAGCACCTGTTGCTCTGGTGGGTGGCCTCCTCCTGGCCGTAGGCATGGGATGTTCATCCACACTCGTCCTGCTGGGCCCCTCGGCAGCTCTTGATTCTAAATCCTCCCGTCTCACCTGTGGAATGGAAACTCCCGGAAATGGCCCAGGTCCTTCCTCTCAGGGTGAACCCGGACAGTGTAAGCGATGCACAAGGTCCAGGGTGGTGAGCAGGGCTCAGTGGCGTGACTGGCAGTGGGAGTAACACAACTAAGTGGATAGCTCCCAGGCAGCCAGGTCAGTGGCACGGGGAAAGCAGAAACATCCACAGATACAATTAGAGGTGTCGTTTCTTTTGTGTAAATGCCACAGTGCCTTTTTTTCCAAGGCCTGATCCAAAGCCCGTTGAAGGTAACGGGAGTCTTTGTGTTGGGCCAGTAATGTGCACAGACCTCCCGGTGCAACCTGTGATAGACAAGCGATGGGGTTAGCCGGTCACGGAACCTGCGCTTCTCCACAGAAAGTCTCCCGTCAGCCTTCACCTGCCAGGAACCTTCGGTGCTATCCAGGGGCCACCCAATGCAGCTGTGTGCAGGAGCCCCCTGGCTGCCACTGCTTCTCTGCTCCAAAGCAAAACATTTGCCTCTGAATTTGACCCATTCCCAGCAGCTCCAAATAGCCGGTCTGAAGGGCTATGAACAAAGAGGGCCTTTCCAGATACTGTCGTGACTGGAACTCCGCCATGCCTGAGAGCGCTGGGAAAGGGCGACTGGTGGTTAAAGCACCTGGCCAGGAGTTGGCCCAGCATGCTTCTATGTCAGTCTCAGACAACTTGCGTGACCATGGGCAAGTCACTCAAACACCACTTGGGTCTGAGCCCTTGTTTGTTTCATCGTGGTGGGTGATGCGGCTAGGAACGGACCCTGCACACGCACATACAATGTTTCTTCTCCTGCCTTTTTTGTACCTTAGGCCTGGCCTACACTCGAAAGGGCAACGGGGAGAACGCTGTCAGTTAGCGTGTGATTTTATTGACCAGTCTTGTCATGCCAGGACCAAGTCCACTGTGGACGCAGTTACACCAGTGCCTTATCCTAGTACACGTGCCCTTCCCCTGCAGAACTGCTATACCAGTATAAAGCTTCTTTATAAGTGAGCCCACACGAGGATGTGGGGGTGGGCGGTGGTAGTACTTTAGCTATACCACGAGAGTTAACACAGTACAACTTACTAGCATAGACAAGGCCGTAGCGGCGCCAGGAGGGTCAGCCTGACTGTCCCCCCTCTGTTGGAGATGGAGGGGCTCCTGGCTGTTTAATCTTAAACACAAAAGCTTTCCTTTCAGCGCTTTATTCAGGCGTTTGAGCATTAACAAAAGCAACCTGAAATCACAGGCCCTGACCCTGGCCAGCACCCCAGCAGCTCAGGGGGCCTGCAGCAAAGGTGGCTTTCAGTCCCTTTGCAGCTCCTTGATCTGTGGGCTGTCCAGTGCCCATCTTGCTCCCAGATGTAAGCCAGAGCAGTCGAGGGAGAAAGGGCTCACCCGGTTTCTCTTACCTTAACCCCATCTCTGCTGCACAGTGTGTGCAAGGCTCTTTGAGATCCCCACAGAGAAAAGCTCTCGGGCCCTATCTACGCACAAGGGAGCAGTGCCGCTGTCTTTCAGGATCTCTGGGCATGTGCTCAAGTGGCTAGTCCAGGCTGGCATAGCTTCCCTGCTCCTACAAACTAGCCAGATTAAAGCTAGCTTGAGTACATCTACCCATGCAGGGGCGCTCAGTGGAGAAGAATGCCCTGTGGTGGCTACTAAATATGAATCGCGAGCACAGCAAATCGATAGCAGCCTGCCCTCTGTACACAAGCCATCAACTGCACACTGCTGCTGTCACACCTTTAACTGCAGTGTAAACCTGGACACCATCCTGCTTCCTAGTTCTGCACTGCCCACTGATGCTGCACTGGCTTTACAGACACAAGCTGACCTAACTGAAGGCCACTGGAAACCAGGATTGTGTGTGTCCACCCTGGGTTTACTCTGGTTTAAATAAATTGTTTAAAAACCGACTCTAGCAAAGCCAATCCAAGTTCGGTGCGTGTCCAGGGCCAGGAGTACAACGTGTTATATTAACAAAGACACTCTGATCTTTACTGGTAGCTCTGCTGGCAGCAGTGCTCAGGAGCCCCAGAAGTCACTGATGGCTAGTTTTGGTGGAAATGTCCTAGCGACAGCGATGAAGACGAATACAAGGGGGGAAAAAAAATCTAGGTTGCAGAAATTGACCAGTCCTTACTTTTCCTGTCCACCGTGCCCTTTCCGCTTGTCATCTCGCTGATTGTGTGTTTTCTTAGTGTATCGATGAGTGGAGTCCGATCTGACTAGCATCATTGTTGGAAAAGTACTAAACATTGGATAAACAACAAACGATGGCAAAAAAATAAAAAATCAGCAGAAATGTGACAGGTTCTGTGCTTCCAGCCTTGCCAAAGTGAGAGGGAGAAGCTGGGTCCGGGGAAAGCAAAATGCAAAATGCTTAGGCCTGACAATTAAAGCAGGAGAATGACAGGACACCTGTATGGAAATGACTATGCCCAGGGGAGGAGGAAAAGGCAGGGGTGAGAGGGAGAGAATTTATAGAGCAATTGAAGGCAGATGGGCCAAGTCAGCTGAAGAATAAATCGGTACGTGAATCTGTCCCTACTGTAGTGAGAGCAGGCAACATAAGATGAGCAAGAAAATGATAGTTTTGCAGAAAGCGCCCAGTGAGGGTAAATTGGATGGCATAATGGGTAACATTTTCAAAAGCATCTTGCCTACACATAGAAGTTATATCCCTTTAACTATACCTGTACAGTAAAAGCTGGACAACTTCCCTGCGGCGGATGAAGTTATCTGGGTATAAAAGCACGGACACCAGTGTAGATGATTCCCGTACAGGACGATCACATTTACACTAGCCAACACTAGGGGTTGTAACAGTGCCACTATATTGATAAAAAGTCGCACACATGCACTGACACTGGTACAATATCCGTGTGTAGTCCTGGCCTGATTCTCAAACTACGTGTTCCCCATCTATCTCGCGTGTGGGGCCAAGCCAGCAGTCATGCTCAGAGCAAGCCTACTGGAGTTGGGTCCTGCACCAAAGGCGGCACAGGGGGACCAGGTCAGGAATTTTTCGGTGTTGATTCCTCTGTATGTCGCATTATACCCAATAGTCCAGTGTTCTACCAAAATTTGCACAAAATCCAGGAAAACAGGATACTTCCGAACTCATATTCCATACAAGAAGCCATTCCTACGATATTTACATGCCCAAACTGCTCCAGCTTTCAGGCTTCAGGGGTCTGATTTTTCACCAGCTTTGCACCTTGTGTGTCATTTACAGGGTATGTTTACTCTTCGAGCTGGAGATGTAGTTTCTCCCCCGTCTGGTACTGGGACAAAACCAGAAGTGCTTTTGTCCAGGGTTAGACGGGAGACACCGTTTTTAACAGCGCACCGCTCTTTCTCCTCTGGCATGACCTGGAAAGCACCGTGTGTGAGGTCATGCTGCTGGGGGCTGGGCAGTGCGCTCTTAAAGATGGTGCCCCACTCCAGCAGCATGTTGTCACACACACTGTGTGTGCGAGTCACGCCAGCAGGGGTGAGGCAGTACACTCCTCAAAATGGCATCCCTTTTGGTGGCATGACCTCGCAAGCCCTGTGCATGAGAGGTCATGCCGGCGAGGGCCGGCCCACGCTGCTTCCGGAAGTAATGTCCGGTGTTCTGGGAATGTGTGTGAGGCTGCCATAGTGTAGACGTGTCCACACTGGTGCAAACCTTTCTGTTCTGATTTGGGTGCACTTCATATTTCGTTTGCATGGATGTCAATGACATATGGCTCAGGGCAGGGTTGTCCCAGGCTCAGCTGCCCAGGGAGGCTCAGCTGGACCTGTTCTAGGACCTTCAGTCTCTAGGCAGAGGCTTTCAAGTCAGCACTGAACCATGTATTAGGGTCCTTAATACAAAACGCCTATTTCCCCATCCCCTGTATGGCTCAGAGTGGGAAGCCCTAGGAATTAGGACACACACACTGCCCTCATAGCCTGGATGGAGAGGAACCTGCCAGGCCTTCTCCTTGTTCCTTACACACCCACACCTGCCCAGCTCTGGGCTCGGAGAGTGACAGGGACCAACACAGGGACTCTGGCCCCTTGTACAGGCCTGTTGCCAAAGAAGAACTTGCTGCGGACGTTAGAAAGTTCTCTTGGCTGTCTTTGCATTGCTGCCCGCACAGATATACGGCATTGATTCAAAGCCAGACCAAGCAGAGCAAGGTCAAGCAAATCGAGGTGAATCCCATCATGCGAGGCCAACAGATCTCCCCCGACGGATAAATGAGAGCGACAACAAACAGGGAACCATCGGCATGAATTCACTTTGTTCTACACTTGCTCCATCAATTTGCCTAAGGCTTGAAGATGAAGGGGATGAGAACGCGGCTCCCAGTGTTATCACAGCACAGAGTGTGTCATTTGCAAAGAGCAAGGCTGCCCGCAGGTGAAACTGAACCAGTGGGACTGTATGAAACCCTGTGCACTGTTTTGTCCGTGTAGCTGAGCTGCTTCCAGTTGAACTCACCCAGTTCCCTGTGCATCTGGTGTCCCCACTCCCCCAGTAACAGGCCTCCAGGGAACACGAGCCCTCTGACTCCAGTTCCACCAACACAGCCCCAGTGCAGGGACTGGGGAGAAATGGGTCAGAACTGTCTGGGAAAAAATTCTGGGGCCAGGTCATGTTGTCAGTTGGGCACACTCCAGTTGCAGCGTGACAGGGCCCAGATTTAACTGGCCAGTCCAGAGTAGCCACAGCCATGGCCTGGCTTGGCCTGGTTTCCTCTCCACACTGTGACTGGGGGTGCAGACACCTGTGTGGTAGAAAGGTGCCCAACTAGATATCTGGAGGGTGTTTTACAACGCCTGGCCTCCCTGTGTACAGAGTCACCGGACTCATACAGAGTTGACACTGCTCCCTGATTGGTTAACTGGAGTTGTTTAATCCGCTAGGACAATGAATGAGTAGTGAATACAGATCGGGGACCACTCTATGCAAACAAAAGCTCAGATGTCAACAAATAGGAACTAACAAGGAATATCGGCATAGTTAGACTGCACACCTGTTTGGACGCTGAACGGGCATTCACAAGCACTGTGACTGTAGGCTCAGGCCAGCTCTAACGCGTATTACGTAGAAGACACATTTAGCCCAGAACCTTCATAGATTCCAAGGCCAGAAGGGACCAGTGTGATCATCTAGCCTGACCTCCTGCATAGCAAAATGCAGGTCCCCAGAGACCTGCCCTGAGTTAATTCCTGTTGGAACTAGAGCAGATCTTCTAGAAAAACACCCAGTCTTGATTTAAAATTTTCCAGCGATGGCAAATCCACCTCAGCCCTTGGCAAGTTGTTCCAATGGTCAATTATCCTTAGTTTAAAAACTGCATCTTATTTCTTGTCTAAACTAGTTCAGCCATTGGAACTTGTTATACCTTTTGTCTGCTAAACTGAAGAGCCCTCCCTTCGTACATTGCTGTTCCTCAGGACCTTAGAAATTGTCCCAGCGATACCCTGATTGGGGAGTGTTAATTGAGAGTTGATATAAGGCTCAGTGTAGGGAAGTAACTGGGTGGAATTCTATGGCCGGTGTTATATATGTAGGGCCCTATCAAATTCACAGCCTTGAAAAACGCATCCCGGACCATGAAATCTGGCCCTTTGTGGGCTTTTACCCTCTACCATCTCGATTTCACAAGGGAGGCCAGCGTTTCTCAAATTGGGGGTCCTGACCCAAAAGGGAGTTGCGGGGGGAGGGGGGGTGTCACAAGGTTATTTTAGGGGTTGGGCGCGGTATGGCCATCCTTCTTGTGCGCTGCCTTCAGAACTGGGAGGCCGGAGAGCAGCGACTATTGGCCAGGCACCCAGCTCTGAAGGCAGAGCCTCTGCCAGCAGGAGCGCAGAAGTAAGGGCAGCCTGGTATGATATTGCCACCCTTACTGCTGGCGTCAGAGCTGGGCGGCTGGAGAACGGTGGCTGCTGACAGCTCTGCAGGCAGCCGCGCAGAAGTAAGGGTGGCAATACCATACCGTGCCGCCCTTACGTCTGCACCGCTGCTGACAGTGGCTCTGCCTTCAGAGCTGGGCTCCCAGCCAGCAGCCGCCGCGCTCCAGCTGCCCAGCTCCGATGGCAGCCCCACCACCAGCAGCTGTGCAGAAGTATTAGGGAAGCAGTCCCACAACCCCCCCTACAATAACCTTGCAAACCCCTCCCCCCCCCCAAAGTCCTTTTTGGGTCAGGACCCCTACAATTACAATAACATGAAATTTCAGATTTAAATAGCTGAAATCATGAAATTTGCTCTTTTAAAAATACGATGACTGTGAAATTGACCAAAATGGACCATGAATTTGGCAGGGCCCTATATATAGGAAGTCAAACTAGACGATCTGATGGACTCTTTTAGCTTTAATCTAGGAATTTATGAAGAAAGGTCCACATTCCACCCTCCGGAAGCAAGCCACTGACTTCCAGGAATCTACAGATCCCCTGGTAGGTGTCCTGCCCTCATCCAATAAAACAGCAAAGTAACGTTAGCACGACAGACAACTTCCTACTCCCTATGACAACTGAATGGAACCAACCAGCGAAAACAGAGAATAAAGAAGAAGTGCTGCAAATTAGCGAGGTCTTTAGGAAATAACCGCTGGAATGCGGGAAGTAAGGAGTAGGTGGGATCGCTATGTAAGATGTGTGGCATGCATGGCGACCTCATACCCCTTCTGCATCCTTCATACCACACGGCATTGCACAGGATGTAATGGATGTTGTCCAAAGAAGGCAAAGAAATGGAACTCATCAGTGATGAGTGTGTGGTGTGTTCACATTCTCACATATTTCATGAAGTGTCCTTCAGCCAAGCAGTAAAAACAGTGATTTAATGTACAGAAAGTTGATCCTCATCCTCTGTGAATGTTTTACCCACTGACTGACCCTCTTTGATTTGTAGCATTCACTCTGTTCCCAATGGGTTTAAAATAAACTCTCAAGATACGAGCAATGATACCTCATGAGGGCTGGGCTTACTGTTGCCAACCCGCAGCACTCGGGTGCTGTGAGATGCGGTTCCCAACAGAATGGGGACATTATCTCCGAGATATAGTGTTTTTATTTAACCACATGGACGGTGCGAAACCCCGAAGGCCAGAAACGTACGGCTGGCGTCAGGAAAGTGCCGTGTGCTTTTCAAACAGCCTGTTGGCAATCAACACGATTATTATTATTAGTACTAATTATCTTGTTTTAGTCCCACCGCTCCAAGGAGCCGCCGTTATGGACCGGGACTCTGGGGTGATAGACGCTGTACAACACACAGCAAAATGATGGTCCCTGGCTCCAAGAGCTTTTGTTGAACCCATCCACTCAAGCAAAACCATGCTAGGAGGCAGCAAGGGCCCCTTCTACCAAAGCCAGCTGCTGTCTTGGCATCAGCGGGGAGGTCCCTAAACCTACGGGTTTGATCTGTCATGTCAGGCTCTGTCCAGACTTGGGCAGATGTCTCCGCATGGCTTCCAAAGAGACCTCTGGGGAAACAGCTAGGGACACGGTGTCAGTGCCATGTGATTGTTCTATGCAAATATTTTAGTGATCTAATTTGCATAGATGCATACACTGCATGTTTGCATCTGACCATAAACTTTAGTTTTACAACACTGTGTCATGGCTTTAAGGCACGTGAAAGGTCTTGGATTGATATCCCCGGTGTTATACATTATCCATTTATCTACAGGGCAGCTGTAGTGGAAGCTACCCACACCTATGGCCCTGCCAGCAGGCATCAACCCTGATCTGGGGGATTCCTCAGAGATAGCTCAGTCTTTATGGCCCCTTTTAGTCTTGGCCTCTCTGCTGAGCCCGACCATTAGTGAATGCCTGCCTGGGTCAGAGCACTCCACGCTGCAGCATTTGTTCCCTGGAGTTTCAGGGTGCTGCACTGGCTTCTTCTGTCCCGAGACCACGAGATCTTGGCAAGGGACAATTTCATGATATTGCCAACCCGGAGCATTCACAGCTAATAGTTAAGCCATGAAACAATGCAATTGGCTTAAAAAGCTTAAGACAGTGAAAAATAAAAGCTAGGGTTTTTGTTTGTTTGTTTTCTGAGACTTTGGGTCTCATCCCATTCACATTTGCGAGCAATTCTCTGCAACCACAAGGGTTAGAAACATGCTTTCTTTAAAATGAAAGCTGAGGTTCTCACATAATAACATGACCGCAGGAGCTGGAGCTTTATGTAAAACACCAAATATCATGACACTAGCAATTGGCTACACTGATTTTTCTCACCAAGCCCTTGTGCATTACAAGACAAAAGAAAATATCGAGACGTTTATAGAAGCCATTTCCATCCTCACAACTGAACATCTGCTGTTTTGGTAAAGAATAGCACATTTTACTTACACTTTTGAGACTACAGACCAATATAGCGATGATCAGCCACCCTTCCTAGATTAAATCCGGACATGGGATGTTTTCTTTAAAATCTGTACTAAGGATGAATTGGGGAAGGTGGCTCTCCTATGATCTCACTCAAGGCAAGCTTTTCGTCACAGCCATGAAGGCTAAAAACATCATTTTTTAAACCGAAAACTGACATTCTGTTACCACCACCTGACACCAGGATCTGGGACTAGAAACATCCCAGTGTTGCCAGCTCTCACGGCTTTGTCACGAGTCCCGTGATACACTGCACTTTTCTTGAAGCCTCATCTCCTGGCTTCACGCGATTAGAGAAGAATCTCAGCTTTCCTTTAAGAAAGAAAGAAAGAAAGTTCCCAGCCCCCCTGATTGTGGAGAAGAGCTGGAAAATGTGACTCCTAATGATTCAGGGCCCAGAAAATGAAGAACAAGAACCCAACCCTTATTATTTTTATAATCTCATGACTTATAAGTCAATTTTACCATTTTTTGGGAGGGCGACTCATGATTGTGAATGTTTGCAAATGGTACGGCTGCATTTTCTAGGTTTAACACTGGTGCGGGGTCTGGTAAACTCCAACCTGAACATTCCTGTCACAGTTCCTGGGTGACCTCCCCCGCCGACCCCCGCCTGCTCTCACCAAGAGCACCTTCATTCTCAGGTGCCTGCGGGTGAACTCACGATTCTTCCACTCTCAGACTGGCTGGGGTGGCAGTCCCCTGGTCCTAACCCGAATTACCTCTCCGGGGCTGACCTGGGCTCAGAACCTGCAGTTGCGTTCCCTTCTGGAGCAGTGCCAGTGGCTAGCAGGGACCAAACAGCCTTCTTCTCGTAACGTATTACTGATCAGACCCACACGCTCCTGCTGCAGTGTCTTCCTCTGTGTCAGCCTGTCTCCCGAGCCAGCAGCTGACCCTGACCCCTTTCTACTCCTGATAACAGTTTTAGCCCTGGGGTGCCCTTTTGATCTCCAAGCTCCCAGCATGCAGCTTGTTGAAGATAAGATACAGGCTCCTTGATACACTATCTTTCAAATGTGTGCTGGGGTGCCCTTATCTAAACTGGTTGTGTGGCCTTCCTGTTGCTATTTCCCTATAAAGTCAATTCCCTACATTAATGGAGGACATTCTAATCACCCACCCACATTACACAATTACACCCACCCACATTACACATTACATGGCCTTGCTAGCCAGATCATAATAGTCATGCCAATATGACATAGCTTAATATATAGGAGCTCCTTATCTCTCACGTAATGATTAGCTGGTAGATGATGACACGGGCATATCTCATCAGCCAATCTAACCACTCACTTTCAGCAACCAGTTGTATAATAAGGGGAAATGTAGTTCTGTGCCCAGGAAATACTAGACACCAGGGGTGAGACCAGGTGCTCTGAGTTACCCCAGTGTAAACCCACTGACTGCAAGGGAATTGCTCTGGATAACGGAGAGCAGAATCTTAGACCCCCAGGTGAGAGCAATGGGCGATTGAATGAATGTTGTGTCATTCACTGTAAGCCATCAGCCTGTTGATGACGCTGGCAATGAGGCCTGCACAAGGAACAATGGATGGACTAGACCTACAGGGGAAGGATTTCCTCCGAGATGTAGCTGCTGTCGCACACATTTCCCTGTGATGCTCACAGGGCTGCCAGGGCTGCAGGCAGAAGAAGACCTGAAGCAGGGCTGGTCTACAGGTAGAAATGGCACAGCATTACTATATGGGTATAATAATACAGCTATAGAATAAGAGTGACCCCAGGGGGAGCAATACAAGTATAACCATAGCTGTCTAGTTATCCTGCAAGAGTAATGCCAGGGCATTTCCCCGTGTAGACCAGTCCTAAGTCTGCTAGGGCTGCTCCTCCCACTGCTGCTTCTGGACGGTGGGAAGGGAACATGTGGGGAGAAGCAGCAGGAAGTGGGGGAGGGCCACAGAGGTGTCCAGATAGTGACGGAGAAGAGGCGCCGTGGGAGACAATAGGGTTGCCGATTCTCAACCCCTCCTGCTGTGGAAACACTCGCACTGCTGCCACCACGCCGAGGAGAGAGGAAAGCAGGCGACGGCCCCTGGCACAGCTGCGCACCTGCCTCTGAACGCTGCCACTCATTCACCGGCAATGTTGATCCAAACCGAAGGCAGCGAGCAAGTCCTCGGGCAGATTCTCCAGCACCGGTCAGGCTGGTATCGGAGCAGAAAACGAACACCACGGAAATAAAACCAGTGCCAAAATGGTTCTGAAGTGTCCGCTCTGGAGAGAGCACAGGACAGGGCTGGGACGCCCAAGGACACAGGTGAGTCTCCACAGAGCCAGGACAGCTCTCCCCCGTCTCACTATGGCACTGCTCTCTGGCAGCGAGGCGTCCGCTCAGAGAGAGCTGTCATCGGGGCAGATTGGGTCTGCACAGGTAACCAGCATGGGGAAAGGATATGGGGACTGGCCCATCATGCCCAGTCTCTGACACTAGAACTGTGATAACCCCCCATATGTGGGCCAGACAAGGACACTCCTCAGGCTGGTGAAGCAGGGCTGGCATGGCAAGAGTGCCCTTGAAGCCCCATTCACTCTGGTCCATGCCAGCCTTAGACACAAGGCGCTTCTCTTCTGCCCTGTGCTTTGGGTGGTGAGTCACACCAGGGCAGGGCAAGGGCTGGGTCAATAGGGGTAGGTACAATGGACTGTTCTGCCTGGGGAAGGTTTTGCTCCAGATCACCCAACAGATCAAGATGAATCAAACCACAAGAATTCGTCTTACGTGACTCACTAGCATCTTCCTGGTTTAAACGCTCAGCCCACAAAATAGTCACAGTTTCTCCTTGAAGGAAAAGCAGATGTTGACGCGGGCAAATATTCTCTCCCCAGCACAGGCGCCAAAGAAGAATGCAAACAACAGTGAGAATCCTCACCGAAGCTGCACCCAGCTGGGAACCCTGCAGGACACTTCTCCTTCACCACCTCTGTAGCTGCTACGCTCATTTACCCAGGATGACTTCAAAGCTCCCACTCAACCCACCATCACAATCCGTTGCCAAAACAGCCCGTATCTGCTCTGGTAATGCCAAAGAAAGGCTCTCTTTGTACAAGATTTGGAGTCACACGGGTGAAATTCACCCCTGAGCCAAGGCCTGCGCATTAGTGAAGGGTGTTGCGGGGGGCTTTTGCTGGCCCTCTGCATGGAGAGAATTCCACCCACACTAAACGCTCTCTTTCTTTCATCTCTCCTCCTGTCACATTCACTAGTAAGTTTTGCTGCCCTTCTCAGACCTTTCCTCTTTCTGCTCGATCACGGATAAGATGAGGTCTCCAATAGTCAGGCCGGATTGCCTAGTGGCAAGAGCACTAGCCTAGGATTTGGAAGACCCGTGTTCAAGTCCCTGCTCTGCCAGACTTCCTGTGTGACCCTGGGCACGTCACTTAGCCTCCCTAAAGCTCAGCTGCCATGTGTCAGTCAGGGATAATAGCACTGCCTGGCCTCATGCCGGTGTGGTGAGGGTCAATCCATTGAAGACTGCGAGGTGCTTGGACAAAATGACAGCTGAGTACCTTAGACAGCAGCGGGGTCAGGTGCACCATTTGCTCCAGACTGACAGTGGCATTACTGTGCAGGCAAGCTACATATTTGCCCTGTGTATCCTTCTGTTCCAGCCAGGGTCTCACACCAGGCTCCTTCCCTTGGTAGCTGAGCACACGTCTGTCTGGACCTTGCAGTTTACAGCTAGGAAGTCAACTTCGCCTGACAGCAGGAGACGCGGTTGGGGAAGATGGCTTTGGTTATCCTAAGGATAGACAGCAGCAGCAGCCAGGGAGGGACTGGGGAAGAGGAGGTGACAACTCCAGAGAGTCAGGAGGGAGAGGAGGGGGTGGGCTTGTAGAGGGACAAGTGGCAGCTGAGGAGAAGCAGGAGACAGTGTAAACGTTTGGACTGGAGAACAAAAGCATTGCCCTGTGAGCTAAAGAACAAACTCCGTTAGCTGGTAGCAGTAGAAGGCTGTGGTACTCTCCTGGCCAGACACAACACATGTTGCCTGTGCTTAGCTGCAGCTCAAGATACTACGGGAAGATAGGTAGGAAGAGACAGGCCCCGGGAGAGGAACTAGTTCCAGAAGAGCAGGGGTGACGGGTGGGTGGGGCTCCAGTTAACAGTAGGCTAGAGAGAAGGCAATTTCCTCTGTTCATTCATTTATGCTGCAGGCTTCTCAAACCGGTGAATGCAGGGCATGTCAATGAGCACGGATTCACGGGCTGTGGGAATTTTCCACCTCCTTCTCCTGCTCCTATTTGCATAAAGATTTTCATTAAAATAATCAAAAGTGCCAGCCAGCTACAAAGAAACCGGCGCTGGGTGCAGCATGCCCCAGTTCCGTTAGCGGAGGGAACTGGGGCTCTTGTTCCACAGCTCACTCCCTGCCCTCCCTGGGAAACAAAAACTAAGGGAGAGAAAAGCGAAGAGGAAGAGCTGGTGGGAGGCAGGACAGATGCAGCAAGATGTCTGCATCTCGCATCACTACTAAGGATCCTGACCCCAAAGGCAAAAGTCCCATTGATTTCAATGGAGTCAGGATTTCACCCTACATGTTGCAATTTCGTACACCTCTAAGGAGAAACCCACTCCCATGCCGATGGCCAGCGCCCAAAGCCATTCAAAGCCCACCACTACGGTCCCCTCCACTAAAATGGCACATAAGTAAGGCAACGAACCTGTCACGGATTCTGTGATTTTACAAGAACTCTGTGACTTCTTGAGAATTCCAGTAACTCAGCCCTGGGCAGCAGGGCTCAGGCTCGGGCCCCCATAAATCTGTGATTTATTATTGCCCGTGTCCTGTCCTGTGCCAAAACTGTAGCCACACACATAAGTGATGCGTGGACCGTCTCTGCGCAAGGGAGATTTTCACCTCCTACGAGTGCATTTCAGCTCAGTGCCGATGATTTTGTTTTTAACCAGGATGCTGTCAGTTCAAAGCTGGCACTCGTATCTGAACACGGCTACGTGCCCCCAAGCAGGCTAAGGAGGGGGGTGGACGGGCTGGCTGGCTAGCGCGGTGCATTTGGCTCACAGCTGTTTAGGAAGGGACCCCGAGTGCTGTGTGGCTCTTTGTGATTGCTCTGGACTTTGTCAATCGTTCTTTCTTGTGATCAGGTGTCTTGTGTGAGAGCCCGGGGCTGGCCAGGAACAGCTCGGGGGAGTCACCCTCCCTGCCAGCACCCAACGAGGATGCTCTGCACAATTAGAACACTTGTTTCCGACCAGCTAGCCTCCTTCTTTGGAACTCCGGTCCAAGTGATGCTCATCTCTGAGCACAGAGAGGGGAGTGGGCCGGGTGACAAGAAGACTTCAATTCAGTTAAAAGCCCATGTACCTTAGAAACCAGTCTGGGTGTACAGGGCAGGTCTCCCGATCATCCTTCCTCAACTACTGTGCACCCCTCCCCACCCACATCCTCTCCACCTTGCTCCCCTCCAATTTATCCGATGACATGTCAAGTTCCCCTCCCCCAACAGGATACCCCGGGGGAAAGACAACAGATGTTTTCAGGGATAAATTGGTACTGTTGGTAGCAGCTCAGCTGTGCTGGCTGTCATTCCCGCTGGAGATGCCATTCACTCCTGGGGATTTAGCGCTGTTTAACCTCTCAGATTGGCCCATCGTCTCTCTCACTCCAACACAGCTTGCTCTTTGCTACCTCTAATGAGTCACCCTGGGGGAGATGGTTCCCCAAGCATCCTCTGTGGTGAAAGCTCAGGCCTTTCACTCCCTGCCTGTCTAGTGGCCTTGATGTTTCTCCACTGGGATTCCTCCTTCTTACTGATCAGATTTCAAAGGTTACAGTATTTGTCTTTTTACCTGACGTTATCTACACAACAGACAAGAGTGGCTGTCATCCTGCTTCCTGTGAACTGCGCCTTTAAAAGCAGAGAAATTCCCCTGATATTCTGTGGCTCATTTCAGATGCAGATTGTTACAGAGTGAATCACCCTGTGCTCTCTCAACCATAAGACATTATACTGGTTCTTTCTTTCTCTGTGGTTTTCCTTAATTTGAACTAAAGGTCACCTCGAGTGACAGACATGTGATTTGCTCTTTGGGCATTGAAGAGACAGATTAAAAAAAAAAAAAAGCCTGGAAAAGCTATAATCCTTCAAGCTTCTAGGCAGAAAGCAAAGTTTCATTAGGCAGACGCTTCCCCTGTAGGCAGGTTATTCCATAATTGCCCACTTGGGGGTTCTCGTCTTGCACCTTCCCCTGGCCACTGCAGGAGGCGGTATACGTTGCTCTGATCTGTTATGGCAATTCCTGTGATCCTAAGTTATACTGGTGTGAAGCAGGAGTAACTCGGTTCACACTAGTGTACCTTCGATCAACAGTTCACAAACTGTGGGTCGCAACCCCAAAGTGGGTTGCGACCCCATTCTGGTGAGGTCACCAGGGATGGGGTTAAACTGGCTGGGGGCGGAAGGGCCCAGGTTACAGGCCCCCCGGCCGGGGATGAAGTCCTTGAGCTTCGGCTTTGGCCCCCCCTGCCCAGGGTGGTGGGGCTCAGGTGGGCTCAGGCTTCCGTCGCCCCACCTCCCCCACACCGGAGCCGTAGTAATTTTTGTTGTCAGAAGGGGGTGGCCGTGCAATGAAGTTTGAGAACTGCTGCCTTACAGCAAGATCTGTCCATTTGTCCCTTATATTTCCTCATACAGCCACTCTGGCTGTCTCCATGTCTCACGGCAGAGTTTCGGTTCCATTCCATAAGCCGCACCGACAGAGTGCGCTCACTGCTGGGGCTCCCCCTAGTGGCTGGGCTGGCACAGCGGGCACTTCTCCTCTAGCGGCCCCTGTCGGAGTCAGTCCATTGAGCGTGTGACAATATCCTTTGCCTTTTGCTTTTGCTCTCATAACCCGCACTCCATTCCTGCTGCTCTGGGCATAATGCCAGGGCCATCCCTGCAGTGCTGTGGTTGAGCCAGCCTGTTATATTTCTAACTTTCAGCCACTTTGCATTTGTCTCCGTTGATGCTCGCGTTAGTGCTCACTGTAGTACTAGGATTTTATGTTTTCTGTATTTTGTATACTTTAGAATGAAGGATAAAGAATAATGATGTAGCATGTATTAAATGTATTGAATGATTTGACCATATTCTGCCAGCCACCCTTTCTGAAAGCAGAAAGAAATGGCCTCGTGTGCCATTGGTAAAGATGCATCAGCCAGAATCTTGTGTCTGAAGCTGATTTCAAGGCAGTAATAGACCTTTAGGATCACCGCTTTGTTGTAGGTATAAAATTAGCATTTTGAAATAAGTAAAAGAATGCCATGATTGTTTTCTTCTCCATTGCAATTTAATGTTCCTGTTTAAATGTTCTATGTAAATCAATCCTGTTTTGTGTGTGCATGAGGAATGTGTATGTTAGAAGATAAGTGTGAAGGCCATCACCGGACCAGATGTTCTAGGGAGGAACCAAGGACAGACGACATAAAGACGCCAGGATTTTGCAACACGCCCCACTGAGATGTCAAAGGAGGGTAGATTGGCTACTCTAAAAATGAGGGAGGCACCTATCAATTGGGACAAGATAGCTGTGATTAAAACCATCATGGGGTAACTCCCCGAGAGACTGATGAAGGAACAAAATAAAGGATGAGAAAAACAATTTAAGAAAACAAGCACTCGTCAAACAGCAGTTGTTTACAACATGATGGTGCAAAACTCATTGGTCCCAAAGGAGGAAGATCACTATATAAACAGGGTGCCTTGCCATGAAACTTTGGGTTTGTCCTGCCAAGACTTCCCCGGAGCATCGTGTCATGACCAACAGAACCCGGCTCCTCCCTACCCGTGATCAACCTAGCTGGGCAATAGATTGCTCTGGACTCTAGACTGGTAACTGTAACATCAACTGGCGGGACAGTGTGTGTGTGTGATTGAATGCATATGCTAATTGCTGTATCTCCAATAAACGCAGCGTATTGCCTTTTCCCCTGAAAATGATCCCATGTGCTTCTTATAAGCATAACATCACTCACCAGCATCCTAATCTCAGTGAGTTTCCTTCTGCCTCAGTCTTCCTCTTCTGCAGGAGTTGCTAACAGAGCTAGTTTAAAATTTTCCAACAAAACTTCTACCCTGTTGGGAAATCCTGTTTCATCAAAACCAAACTGTTTCACGGGAACATGTTGGTTTTGATGGAAATTTTGTTGGGAAAAGGAAGTCGGGATGTCCAGAATATCCCAGTGGACACAACACTCCCCTGGGATAGGGAACACAGGTTCAAGTCCCTGCCCTACCTGCTTCAGTTATGTGGAATAGGGACTGGAACCCGGGTCTCCCCCATCCCACTGGGCTAACGGATATTCAAGCAGGAGGGGTCTCTCTCTGCATTCTGACAAGGGACAAAACAAATTTCAAAATTGGTCGCAAAACAAAACTTTGGCTCTTCGGCCAGCCCTAGTTGCGAACCCTCCCAGCTCTCTATGACCTGGGTCACTGTCGGTCCCTCCTGGTAATTAACAGCCACATGTAGGCCACATGCAGGAGAAAATCAGGCCTGTGGTGTTTTCCAAGAGCCCTTCCTTGCTGGGCCAAATTGACCCTTCGGAATCAGTTGGCAGTTCTACCGTATTTCACACCTTTAATAATTAAACGGCTGCATTCAGCTTTTAACTGATTCCGTCCCTGTCTGACATTAGCCTAGGTGAGCCCCGATGCTGCAGGGGACCCATACAAGGTGTCAAACCACTTTTGAAAGAAACAAGATACTTCTCGAATTCCCATTGTCTAATGTCTAAAGAGAAGTGACTGCAATGGGTTCGTTCCTCACATGCTCAGGCAGGTGGTGGTTTCACCTCACCCTTATTTTACAGGTGAGCTGCATTAAGACTTTTAAAACTATAATTCGTCAGAGGAGGAGCTGGCAAAGCCCCAGGGGATCCTGCTCTCTTGGCCAGCTGCCTTGGCTGCAGGACTGATTCATGGATGCGTGGCACTGTGCTGATGGAAAGGGCTCTATACATGTGTCCAGGCTCATTTAAACTCTCCGGGCACTCGGGTTAACAGCACTTTACTTGAACTGAAGTCACAGATTGATCTATGGCTTCTGGCATCACCTGCCTTTCCCCAGTCTCCAAGGGTTGCTCAGAGGAGACAGTGGCTGGTTCCTTCTCCACACCCAGGAGTGTTTCATTCTGCCAACTGATTCCGAAGGGTCAATTTGGCCCAGCAAGGAAGGGCTCTTGGAAAACACCACAGGCCTGATTCTCTCCTGCTCACTATACTTGGGACTTATCACCAAAGGATCCAGGCACCTCCATGTGATGTATTTACCCGCACAATGTCCCTGGGGATCCAGGCCCAGAGAGGCTAAGTGACATGCCCCAGGTCACACAGAGAGCCTGCGGCAGAGTAGGGACTTGATCCCACGTCTCCGTAGACCAGGCTAGTCCCTTAACCCCTGGGCTACCTGCCTTTCAGCTGGTGTGCCATGTGCAGAGTGCGTGTCCCATGCTGCCCCACGTGAGTGGGAAATGTGGACGTGGAGCACTTTATACCCACATTGCACTGTCCTGTGGGGTGCCCCCACAGCACAGATTGTCCCAAAGACCTCAGTGGCCTGCTGTTGCCTTTGCTTTCCCCCATTGTGCTACAGGCCCACACCCAGTCCTAATGGGATTCAGGACCAGGATACGGCCCAACGTGAACAGCTGCCAGCAGCTTCTTTCCCAATCTTCCTTCAAACAAAGAGCCCTGAAAACTTCTTTCATGGATGCTCAGGCCAAATTATTATGCCACATAGTACAAAGTATGAAAATAAAGTATAAAGTTACTGGGAAAGAGCTCTTGTGGGCTGCACAGTTATGGGTGAGCTGCGCTTTGCACCTAAACTCGGCAAGACGCTCAGATGCTGCGGGGATGAGTGCGGCATAAAAACCTATGTCGACCAGAACAGAGCAGGGATCCAAGCCCTCTGCTTTGTATGTGTATATACAGGCTGATTACTTTGAACCACTTGTGCCTACAAGTTTACTGCCCCTTAGGGTTAACAGACATCAGTAGTGCAGAACAGAGCTGAGAGAATCGTTGATTTCTCAGTTCCGGGGCCGAATCACAAACTCTGAAAATAAAACCAAAGCTGGTTTATTTTTTATAACCAAATTCGGGGGAGAGGGGAGGGGAAAGAAAAATTTCATTTCAACTCAAACAAAACATATTGTTTAACCCAAAACATTTTTTTCTTCTCCTTTTCATTTTTTGGTTTATTTTGGGCCATTTTTCCGGGTGTTTTTCCACCTTTCTATGTATGGGTGTGTGCACTTTAAAAAATAAAATAAAATAAAATAAAATGAAAATTTGAAATGAAATGCTGTTTTGAAGCAAAAAATCAAAACGTTTGAAGTGGCAGAAACGAAATGGTTCTAAATGAAAAACTGAAACAAAACATTTCGACTTTATATGTATTTGTTTTGCTGAAACTATTTGCCAGATTCAACCCCAGTTCACAAATAGTTTCTGTGCACCGAAAAATGCATTTTCCAGTTAATTTACTAGTCAATGAAAAATTTCCTCTCTGTTTTGGTGCAGAATGAACTCTCTGGAAGTGGACCTTGCCTGGGAGTTCAGGCGATGATTCATGTAGTCAACGATTTCAGGGTAGCTTGTTAACTAAAGCTAGATTGGACTTCAAAACCCTGAACGGTTCGACAGAAAAAAGCTTCAGACTCTGCCGGCATGAATGATCCAATCTCTCTACAGGTTAGTGTTCTGGGGGCTGCTGTTTAATACTTATTAAAACAGGCTGATTTCAACATTAAAATTAATGAGAAATGCCAGTTCAGTGAAGAGTATGTTAAATTGCATTTCTGCCTAGATTTCCTTAGGTGCAGAAAATATTGTGTATTATTAATAACATAACAAAAGCAGGCTAATGCTTTCAGAAATGTCCCAGCTCTGCCACTGACCTGCAGGGTGCCCTTGGGCAAGTTACTTCCCATCTCTGTGCCTCAGTTTCCCAATCTGTAAAATGGGGATAATGATACTGACCGCCTTTGTAGAGCACTTGGGAGATCTATGGATGGGAAGCGCTGTGGCAAGGTATTATCATCTCACAGTATGCCCAATGAGCTATTTATAAACCAGTCTCATTGTCAAAGTACGGCTCACATTGGGTTTCTCTGGGATTTGTCCCCTTTCTGGGTCTGACTGGGCCACTCTTACTTACTCCGGGGAGCAGTTCCTTGTATGAGTGGTCCCACTGTGCCTGAGTCTCCGTCAGGAGTCAATGGGACAGACTTAAGGGCTCTGCAGCTGGACAGTCTGTACCCCAGGACGGAGGTCACACAAGCACAGTCGTGGGGTGCCCGCGGCTTCCATTGTGGGGAAACACCACGGCAAGCGTTACGTAAGAGATGCGTCAGCGAGGCGCAAACACAGCACTGCTTTCCTGGGAGTCTCCCGCTCCTTGTAAAGGGTTTGGGCTGGTTCTGCTCTCCCTCCCCGACAGACACTGTTCAACAGCTGCAAAATCATAGACACTCTTCCACTGCCAGCGAGGCTCCTTGCAAGCCGGCCTTCAATGCTGGGCACACCAAGCCCTTCTTAAACACGACAACAACGTGAAAGTCACCCCGCTTTCTGAGCACCCCTACTACACGCCCTTTGCACCAACTCCTGGGCTCTGCCGAGCCCTTCCTGTTCCCAGCTCTTTTAGCCAAGCCCACGGCTGTAGGTCTGAAGGCCCTTTTCCCCAGCAGGTTCCCCCTGTCACCCCCCTGGCAGCCTATCCCAGGGGCCACACGACTGCTCCTGCTTCCTGTTCTCCCTCCCAAAGGAGGGCCCTGCTCTCTGTAGGAAACACCTGTTTCCTTCTGCATCTGATTAACTACCAGGGCAAACTGGCCCCAGGCTCCAGGCCCTTGAACAGGGGCTTGGTGGCTTGGAGTTTGTGCTTTTGGCTGTCCCTGACTCCTCCTGTTTTCTTGCATCACTTTTCCCTTTTCCCCGCCCCAGTAACTCCGACAACAAGACTTGTGGGAACCTGGACAATCTCTTCCCAAATTCCAAGGAGCTTCCAGCTGGTTTTACTCTACAAACTCTTAGGAGTCGGCGTCTCCCGCCTGCAAAATTACAGCGACCCCCTCGCTGTCCTTTTGTCCCTGCAAGGCCCATTACATCCCCTCCCAACAATCGTCACACACACAGTGGCTGCGGGTTTGGTGGCTTCATTTCTTTATAGGAGCACCAGGGCTTCACAACTGTCCGTCGCTTAGTGCGGGGCTGGATTTGCCACGTGAGCTCTGCACCAAACCTGCTGAGCGCTTTGGAAACCATGGCCCAGAGCGACCGCTCCGGTGCTGACACTATTCCTGTCTGAGGCGTCTTACAGCTTCCTCCGAACCTTGCGGTGCATTGTCATGAGCACAGAAAAATGAATTTTCATGATCCCTCGATCCTCGCGGATCACGCACCAGGCTGACAACCAGGGCTCGTTCCCTGGGACGGACTGATTTGGATTCACAGGTCAAAGCAGAGAATGTGACTCTTGCTGCAAACAGCATAATCAGGAGCATATTAATTCAATGATGCCCGATTCGCCTCTCATTTCTGAACTCTGCCAGACAGGTGACCCTGGACCCTGTGCTCCTGAGGAAATCTCCATTCCACCTCTAGCTCTCGGCTCCTCCTCGCTACCGAGCAGGGTCGGCATCTCGAGCTTTGAAATCGGGACCAGGGCTCAGTGTGGCAGCTGTTTCCAAACACACCTCAGGCACATCCTGTCTTTACGAACTCCCTTTTCGAGGCCTCTGTGGGGCTCGAACTAAAAACAGGAACACTCTCCCCCTCCAACTCCTCGTTAAGGGCCTGAGCCAGCTCCCATTGAATTCAGTGGGCCTTAACCCCACACAGATGGGAGTTTCGGTTTGTCCTCATGGCCAGAGCGCGCCCACATGCCAGGATGTGGCATTGCAGGGGTACGTCTGGTCTACCACTCCCAGCTGTCAGACGCATCCTCCCGTCCCAGCGGGTCACTTTTCAGTTCCGTCCCTTCCCGGGAAACAGAAAAACCCAAAGTCTAATGGCCTTTATGTCACGCCGTTGGACCCCCCTCTCAGACATGCCAGTCTCTGCCTCTTTTAGGGCAGAGGCTTGTGTTTCCCATCATGCGGAGAACCCAGGTCTGCCCTCTCCCCTGGGTCCCAGCCCAAGGACTCTGTGTTGGGCAGCTAAGGACTGCACCTTACACGCCCTCACCCCTTCA
Source organism: Chelonia mydas (assembly GCF_015237465.2). Taxonomy (NCBI): domain Eukaryota; kingdom Metazoa; phylum Chordata; order Testudines; family Cheloniidae; genus Chelonia; species Chelonia mydas. The sequence goes on along the minus strand of NC_051261.2, from coordinate 14,177,160 downwards.
CTGGGCTGCTCCTACCCTTCCAGTTTGTGGCGTCTCACAGGGCTGTAGCCTCCATTACTCCCACACTGGACTTCTGTCTCCTCAAAGCCACGCTCAGCCTCTCTGGCAGCCTCACATCTCAGTCTAAGCTGCTTTATGCCAGCTGCTGCTAATTTGCCCCTGAGTCACAGCTGGTGGGTAACTGGTCTGTCTATTAACTCCTTCCTGGCTGTCAGAGTGGGGGGTGGGGGGGGTTCCATCTCATCTCCTCACCCCCTTCCCCCTACGTGTGGGGAGCACTCATGCCACCCAGAAATTGGGCCTAGAGTCCATCTGAGCAGGGAAAAGTCTCTTCTTGCCTCACTCACTCCTCGTGACGTACGCAGGCAGAGCTGGGAGCGTGGACCAGGAGAGATGACGGCATTTCAGGCTCTCTCCCAGCATACATTCATTTTCAGCTGAATACGTGCATGCGAGTGGCTCAGCTGAGAGCGAGATCCTTCTCTTATAACGGGGCTGCTTAGGTCAGATTCCCATCCTGCTGCAATGCTGAGAGCAGCTTTCTTTCGGAATGGCTCTCTCTGTTCGCCTGGATTTAGGGGTGGTTGTTTGCGGGTGACTTTTCAACCTTAGAAACCGGCAGAAATTTCAGACACAACTGATGTTACACTCCATATTCTTTATGGAAATATGCTTACGATATGGATATGACAAAACTGAGATGTACTTTATGCAAGATGGCTCATGTAAGATATCATTGGATAGGTTCTGATTTACTGAATGCGATTATCCAGTTTGTATGCCTGTATCACTTCTGTATCTGAAGTGAGGAATATTGGCCAGATATCTGTATTTCAAATGGGTTACTTTGGGTGTCACCCTCAACCAGCCCTTCAGCTACAACAATCTTAGAATCATAGCATATCAAGGTTGGAAGGGACCTCAGGAGGTCATCTAGTCCAACCCCCTGCTCAAAGCAGGACCAACCCCAACTAGATCATCCCAGCCAGGGCTTTGTCAAGCCTGACCTTAAAAACCTCTCAGGATGGAGATTCCACCACCTCCCTAGGTAACGCATTCCAGTGTTTCACCACCCTCCTCGTGAAACAGTGTTTCCTAATATCCAACCTAAACCTCCCCCACTGCAACTTGAGACCATTGCTCCTTGTTCTGGCATCTGCTACCACTGAGAACAGTCTAGATCCATCCTCTTTGGAACCCCCTCTCAGGTAGTTGAAAGCAGCTATCAAATCCCCCCTCATTCTTCTCTTCCGCAGACTAAATAATCCCAATTCCCTCAGCCTCTCCTCATAAGTCATGTGTTCCAGTCCCCTCATCATTTTTGTTGCCCTCTGCTGGACGCTTTCCAATTTTTCCACACCCTTCTTGTAGTGTGGGGCCCAAAACTGGACACTGTACTCCAAATGAGGCCTCACCAATGCCGAACAATCACGTCCCTCAATCTGCTGGCAGTGCCCCTACTTATACAGCCCAAAATGCTGTTAGCCTTCTTGGCAACAAGGGCACACTGTTGACTCAGTGAGAAAGCCAGACAGTGCTAATGGGCCGTTAGCAGAGACAATGGTCTGTAAAAGAGCTTAGTCTTCCTGTTGATGCTCGAGACAAGCAATGGCTGCCACAGCCCTGCAAAGACACGGGTCCAAGTCACCTGGTACTGGACACCCCTCCTCCCCTTCTGGAATGGCAGAGCAGGTGGGCTCAGTGGTATCTCAGCACATCAGGTGGCATCTTCACCTGCCACAAAAACAATGAAAACCTTTCCAATCAAATCTTCCCCCACCGACCAACCTGAGGGGAATGGGGAGCAGAGCGCTGTGCAAAGAGAGATTGTTAATGACTCACATACCCCTGAATGTGCGGAAGGGCGTAACCCTCCCTGCTGCCCCCGCCGCTAGCGGGCCTCAGGAGGAGAATGACCCTAGGTGGACTTTATCCATAATTGCTTCGGCAGAGTTTCTGACGCCGCCCTCTGCAGCTGGTGGGATCAGCCATTGTCAGCAAGAAGAGTCTGGGTAAGGTGAGTCACTGCTCTGAGCCGCTCTGTCAGTGGGTACATGGCTCAGGTCAAGGGGGCGAGCTGCGCCTGGTGATGCAAATTGCCTCGTTTCCACAACCCCGTCTGCTCTCTCTCGTCTGAGCACACCGTCTGCGTTACGCCGTCTTCCTGCAACCCTTGTTGATGCTTCACGCAGGCTGCAGCCACCGTGAGCACCTCATGCACGGGGCTCTAGAGCCACGACAGTCGTGCACCAATGTGCAATCGGTGTGCCCTGCTGCACGATTCACTCGCACAGCTCCTGTGCCTCCTCTTGGAATTTTAGTCCTAAAAGTCCAGGAATCGACACTTCCGCAAATGCCAGGAAGCCCCTTTATACCCCTCTGGCGAATGAGCAAGATTCAGGGCCCTTCCCCCTCCTTATTGCTGGGATGAAGTGCCCTGTTACCTGCCCTACTGGGGGAAGAGGGGGGCTTATGGACCCTCCCTCCCCTCACCCTACTTCCATCAAAGGGCGGGTTGCTGATGCCATGGGAAATCCAGGCACTTGCAATAGGGATACGGCAGCAGACACGCTGATTAGAGCCCAGGTTAATCCCTTTCTGACTGGCTTGGTGGATCCGTGGCTTATTGAAGTGACCTGATTGTGTATGTGATTGTCAACCAACGACGCACGGCGGCGGAGCGGCAGCTGTGCGCCCTCCGAGAGCAGAATGTGCCGTGTAATCCAGATTTCCGCCTGCCCTGCCAAGGGAAGCCCCCTGCTGCCCAGAGCTAGCTTTGATCTCTGGCTTAATGAACACGGAGCTAGGGAACGCCTGACTGGATCGTGCTAGCCACACTTAGGGCTTGTTTACACAGGGAAATTTACTGGCAATACCATACCCATGTAGACAAACCTGGGGCCCCAAGACACCTGTCCTGTCAAAGGGCTTTGAATGCTGATTCGGAGCAAACACTGTCTGTCATAAATAAAGGGAAGGGTAACCACCTTTCTGTATACAGTGCTATAAAATCCCTCCTGGCCAGAGGCAACATCCTGCTACCTGGAAAGGGTTAAGAAGCTCAGCTAACCTGGCTGGCACCTGACCCAAAGGACCAATAAGGGAACAAGATACTTTCAAATCTTGGGGGGGGAAAGGCTTTTGTTTGTGCTCTTTGTTTATGTGTTTGTTCTCTCTTGGGACTGAGAGAGGCCAGACAGAAATCCATCTTCTCCAACCCATCCTAATCCAAGTCTCCATAATTGCAATCAGTATAGGTAAGCCAGGCAAGGTGGATTAGTTTATCTTTTGTTTTATGTGAATTTCCCCTGTGCTAAGAGGGAGGTTTATTCCCATTTTCTGTAACTTTAAAGTTTTGCCCAGAGGAGGATCCTCTGTGTTTTGAATCTGAATACCCTGTAAAGTATTTTCCATCCTGATTTTACAGAGGTGATTCCTTTACCTTTTCTTTAATTAAAATTCTTCTTTTAAGAACCTGATTGATTTTTCATTGTTCTTAAGATCCAAGAGTTTGGATCTGTGTTCACCTGTACAAATTGGTGAGGATTCTTATCAAGCCTTCCCCAGGAAAGGGGGTGTAGGGCTTGGGGGGGATATTTTGCGGGAAGACGTTTCTAGGTGGGCTCTTTCCCAGTTCTTTGTTTAACACGCTTGGTGGTGGCAGCATACGGTTCAAGGCCAAGGCAAAGTTTGTACCTTGGGGAAGTTTTTAGCCTAAGCTGGTAAGAATAAGCTTAGGGGGTCTTTCATGAGTGTCCCCACATCTGTACCCTAGAGTTCAGAGTGGGAAAGGAACCCTGACACTGTCTAAATAAGTTTTCTTCTGAACTCTCGGGAGCAGAGTTGGATGCATTATTTGGGTGAATAGATTTTTCTCCAGAAAAATGCGTTTTTTCAGGGCTCCAAAATTACTTGTGAAGTCACACTGAATTTGGCATATCGTTTTGGCTGAAAAAAAATTGGATTTTTTTTTTATTTTCAACGTTTTGTTTCAGCTATTTTGTTTTCAAAAACCAAATACAAAAAGAGGGTGAAACACACCTGAAAATGGCTGAATCTTAACCAAAATCTTGACCACAAAATTGTTTTGAGCCAACCAAAATGTTTTGGTCAATTCTGAACAAATTGAAAACCTGAAAAATATTTGTTGCTAACCGACCCAAAATGTTCAGGTCAATTTGAAACAAAATCTCTTTGATTTGATGAAAAATTGTAATAACAAGGTTTCAGTTTGAATCAAAACAGTTCTTGTACTGAAAATTACATTATTCACTCAACTCTGCTTCAGAGTCTCCTCTCATCCTCAAGTCCCGTCCCTGCCTCCTGAACTGGGTTACAATCAGCTTCTTTTCCCGGGTGCCACCCATCGAGCACAGTGAGCTCACGGTGAGCCTAACATGGGGAAGCTCAGAGGGTCTGTCTACACTGCAGTGTAAGCCCAGGGGTAGTAGAACTCGAGTTAGCAGAGCGTCTACACTCATTTGTAACCCCAGGTTGAAAATCATTGAACCCTGGGTCCCGACGTGGGGCTCCAGTATCTATACTGCATTATGTGGGTCCGAGTCAAACTTCCCAGTACCCCAGATTTCCTAGCTCCCTCCCAAAATGTGGCTGCTCTCGCCCTTCGTTCGTGGTGCAGTGTGGGAAAACATGACAGTTCAGAGGATGAAGAAAGCGGGCCTGGGGGATTGTGGGATACTTTTGTCTGATTCCTGGAGCACAAGTCCAGTGGGATTGTGTCTACACTGCAAAGCAACAGGGCTTGAACCCTGGGTCTGGCTTGACTCAGGCTTGGACCCCTCAACGTGATGAGGTCTTGGAACCCTGGTCTGAGCCCTGGGTTAGCGTGATTTGTGTGTAAACAGAAGAGGGGTTAGGCTTGAGCCTGAGTTTGAACCCTTGGTTTACACTGCAGTGTTGACGTACCCTAGGAGACAAGGACGTGGCTGTAATAGAGAGACAGAGAGAGTCTGGAGCACTGGGCCAGGTGCAAGCCTGAGGCCTGAACCAAAGTTAGCAAAAGCCATGCTCTGAGCAGAAGTCAGGCCCTGTCAGAAAGCAGGCACTTGTTTGCAAATTCCCTGTCCAGTACATGAAGTTTGCAAAAGCACAGCTGGTGTTGCTAAAACACAGGCACTCCCAAGAAGTATGAGGCACAGGGTATTCATGTAAACACCTTCCAGAAGGCTAGTACAGGTACGCACCAATACAGAGATATGGCATAAACACAATCCCAGGAAATGGTACCGACCTCGAGCAAAGACAAAGACAGGAGGACAGGATGAACGGGGATGTTTTGTTTGAACCAGCAGGTACAAGCGGTGGGTAACTACCCATGTCAGGAGTGCAGTATGTATCAATGTCTAAAAGAGAAATCCTAGGAGGGGCACCTTTGTCCAGCCTAGGGGGTAGCAGAAAGTCCTGCTGCTAACTATGCTGGTCCTTGGCACTGCACACTCGAACTCGTGGCCCTGTAGAGTCTATGGGACGTTAGCACTGTGTGCTGAGGGCGATGAACCTGGGCCTAGTGCCTTTGCCACCTAACCAAGTCAGGTCTTTCTGGGCAGTTCCCTCGAGATTGCTGAGCCAGCTACCCGCGCAGAGCTGAGACAGCACATGGAGAGAACACACACGCAGGCAAACTGACAACAGTGGCTAGCGGGGGACAGTGGATTATCCCAGTTCCCACTGAGCTCTCACAATCCAGGTATCTAGACAACTTGTTTGTTCCCAGGATTTGCAGAAATTACATTGGTACCCGGAGCCTTTGAGGATGGACCCAAACATCAGGGGTTGTACTTACGTAAATTGTCAGTGCGTTGGCACAGGGGCTGTCTTTTTGTTCTGTTTGAGCAGCATCCCGCCTAGCGGTGTCCCGGTCCAGGACTGTGGCTGCTGGACATTACTGCAATACAAATAATATCTGGGTCTCCCTGACGTCAAACTGCACCTGGCTCACAAATCACTATCCACCCTGAAGACTAAAAATCCCGGGCACCAGAGATGGAAAGAAGTTTTTCTAAGGAAAAGGGTTGTGGAGGTAGGTGCCTGAATGGCCCATCCGTGGCTTTGAAACACTGAGGGCCAGGGTCTGAGAATCGTTCGTCTCCCGTTGTGACACGTGGCTGGATTAAGCACCTAACGTGCTGAAGCCTGAAGACTCTGGAGTTGGAGCATTTAAAAATGTGACCTAGAGGGACTCAAAAATTTCTGGCTGCAGCTTAACCAGATACTGGACTTTGATCCATCTCCTGATCTTTTATTTTTTGTCCTCGGTGACAATGGAGTTTTCAGTGGATTTTACCTATTTCCTGGGAATAAAGGTGACCTCCGGGCACCCTCAGTTGCTAAAAATATAATTCTGCACCAGTGGGCAGCAAGAGAAGAGACTGAAATTACTCTGGGGGAAGGCCCACTGACAGAGCAAGCAGGTTCTACAAGAGCCCCCCAGCTCTGGAAAAAGGAGATCTTCCTTAGAAGTACAGCCAGCCTTTTCAAACACACGCAACTAAAACTCCAGGAACTATAACTAGATACCAGCCTGGCTTATAATTGGATTCATCGTAGCAGCTTGCTTGCTTTCTTTTTTTGCAGGTTTTGCTCTGCACCGCAGGAGAAATACAGCTCTATGCGATTTCTGGAGGGATCTAACTCCTCCAGTTTTCATCACTTTCCTCTTTTCAAACAGCATGGGAAATCAGCCTCCCCCCGCCTTTGCTCACATGCCAGTAAGAATGGTGTGAGAGAGTCTAATAATGGTAACAGGTACATTTTTCAAAAGCACATAATTAACATAGGATCTTAAGTCCCATTGATTTCCAGGGAAATTAAGGCTCCTAAATGCCCAAGTCACTTTTGGAAATGAGATTTAGGTGCTTAAGGCCAGATTTTAAAAAGTTTTTAGGTGCCTAACTCCCCCTGATTTCAAACCTTTACAAATCTGGCCATTGGGCACTCTTGATAATTTTACCCATATACTAAAAATAAGCAGTGAAAGAACCATTCAGTAGTTTATTCAATTGGCTGAGTAGAATTGCTCCCAATTGCATTTGCACGGTATCTGGGGCTCTGTCCAGCCTACATGTCAATACCCTCAGTGTCTAGGCTTCCAGCTGTACCCGTGGGGGAGTTCCCAGCAAGCTACAGCTCACTGCAAGGAAGACTTCCATCATATTCGACATACAGTTCCCTTTCTTAATGTCACCCCCTCATTCTTAGCTGAACCCTTGTGCCACCCTAACCAACTTCTCTTGATGGTTCCACCCTTCAGATATACACAGTGTGAAAGGGTTGGGCCAGATGGCTACAGGAGAGTGATCTTATTGGGATCCAGGAAGTGGGTGGGCAAAGCCCGCCCACTGCTAAAGGATCCCCCCCAGCCTAAGAGAGGGGTCCACAGGACCTGGAAAAACCAAATAATTACAGGGGACAACTAATGAACAACAGGGTACAGGAGAGTGATAGAAGGCAGATATATTAGCCCCAGGTTAAGCAGGTCCCTTTTCCCTGGGGAAACAGGGGCAGTTCCAGAACAATCAGGAACTTGCTGGAACCAGTTAAGGCAGCCAGGCTAATTAGGACACCTGGAGCCATTTAAGAAGCTACTAGAATCAATTAAGGCAGGCTAATTAGGAGACTGGTTTAAAAAGGACCTCACTTCAGTCAGGGGGGGGCATGCAAGGAGCTGAGATGAGAAGGTGTGCTGCTGGAGGACTGAGGAGTACAAACACTATCTGGCATCAGGAGGAAGGTCCTGTGGTAAGGATACAGAAGGTGTTGGGAGGAGGCCATGGGGAAGTAACCCAGGGAGTTGTAGCTATCACACAGGTGTTACACGAAGCACTATAGACCGCTGTGATCCACAGGGCCCTGGGCTGGAACCTGGAGTAGAGGGCGGGCCCGGGTTCCCCCCGTTGGATACAGGAGGAGTTGACCTGGACTGTGGGTTCCACCAGAGGGGAAGGTCCCTGGCCTTTCCCCCAACCCACTAGGTGGACCAGCAGAGTCTGCGGGGATTGTTCTCCTTCCTTTTCCCCATGCTGGCCAGTGATGAGGTTAGCTGAGTGAACAGCAGGTTTGAGCCACTGGCAAAAGTGGCCAAACTGAGGGCTGCCGTGAACCTCTGAGGCGAGCAAAGCCGCCAATAAGCGCAGGACCCCGCCGCACACACACACTCTCCTGCTGGTTATAGCTCACCTTACCTGATCGCTCTCATTACAGCGTGTATGGTAACACCCATTGTTTCATGTTCTCTGTGTAAATAAAATCTCCCCACTGTATTTTCCACTGCACGCATCCGATGAAGTGAGCTGTAGCTCACAAAAACTTACGCTCAAATAAATTTGTTAGTCTCTAAGGTGCCACAAGTCCTCCTGTTCTTTTTGTCACAACAGTTATTCCAATTCCCCTTGCATCCATGCCCAGCTCACCCACTCTCTGCGCTGTGAAAATGGGAGGGGGCCCCTCAGCCAAGCCACCCACACTTACTAATTTTAATTCTCTTCCTAACTCAACCCACTTGTTCTCTTGGAGCCAAAGATCACCCAGACAGATTTCCACACACTCAGCACCCAACACATCCACGGAGGTAGGATAAGAAGTAATGGGCTTAATCTGCAGCCAGGGAGATTTAGGTTAGATATTACGGAAAACTAACTCTAAGGATAGTTAAGAGGTAGAACAGGTTTCCAAGGGAGGTTGTGAAACCCCTGGCACTGGAGGTTTTTAAGACCAGGCTGGACAAACACCTGGCAGGGATGGTCTAGGTTTACTTGGTTCTGCCTCAGCACAGGGCGCTGGACTGGATGATCTCTCGAGGGCCCTTCCTGCCCTACATTTCTATGATTCTATGTGCCCAGCTCTTTGAAAATTTGTCCACTACCTTTGGGAGTCAAGCCCTCCTGGAAATTGTGGCACTAATGATTTTGGTCACTGCTTTCTGAACTCCTTCCACTTGATCTTTCTCTTCCTAGTGCAGAGGTGCTCCAAACAGACGGCAGGATTGTAGGCTTGGCCTCCTCAGGGCCATGGGGACACTAGCACCCCCTAATCCCTCGCTCCATGACGTGATCCTTCTGCACGTGTGTTGCAAAAAACCCACAAGTCTCTTTTGCTGCCATATCACGTTGCAAACTCACGTCTAATTGGCTTCGGCCTCTCTGCCCTCGGTCTCTTTGGACATTACAGCTTCCTCCTCTGGTGCGTTACCATCGCTTGCATCTGCCAGGTTGAATCATCCCTCATGTCAAACCCAGGTCTCAAACCTCTCTAGCAAGGATGGCCAGGCCTCTGGGTGTCTGTGCTTTCCCTAACTTCACAAAGGACTTTATGGGTCTGCAGGAGTCCTAGAACTAGTTCCACCTGGGGAATTCCCCCCCGTTATCTGAATCCATGGTTTTTCAAGGCAGATTCATAAGCCTCTTTCTATCTAAGGAGAAGCTTGTGCTGTGTATTGGAACAGGAGCTAGAACGGCACATGCCCCTAGGGCAGCCCTACAAAGACCAGGAGTAATTGCTGTTACACAAGGGAAGTGCTACTAAAGAATGAGTGCCCTGACACCTGCCGTCAGGCTGGCTTTGACCTTGTTCATGGTGCTTTTTGGTCACTGGCAACAGGATGTGATGTCACTTAGCATTGTCATCACAGGGAGCAATACATATCGGGTGTCAGTGTAACCCACTCCCATCAGTGTGATGCTCCGTCCCCCTCTAGTGCTGGCTGGGCCACTTACAGATATCAATGATCCTGCTACATTCTTGGTTGACAGAGCCGGGCCTTTTTACTGCAAGCAGTGGAAGCTCATGCTTGAAGACCCAGAAGGCCCAGGTTCAATCCACACGGCTGCTGATCCACCCGGGGGCTCAGCACGGCATTACCCTGCTTGTAAGAACACTTCCCGTTCATGGCGTAGCTGGTCTGACGCCCGGCTCTCAGGCATCGGTGAACCACTTGGAATATCTGCAGTAGAACTCATAGTCCAAAGCACTAGGGGGGCCAGGACACAAATAAAGCAGCACTCAGATTGTCAAGCAAAGCAGAAGGCAGTTTCTTCACCTGCTACAGCCCATTCCACTGCCCACCATTTCCACAGCCTCAGACTGGTCGATGCACATACAGCTAACCGGGGTGAGAGCGCCACTGGTCTTCAGGCTCATCACTGGCAGAGGGGTGTTGGAAAATCACCACGTGATGGTGACTATCTGACAGGAAAGTTACTCCAGAATAAGGCAGGCTGTGGATTTACAGTGCTATAGCTATTGCGGAATAGGTCCCTGTGTGGACACACTTATAGAATCAAAGAAATGGGGAGCTGGAAGGGCCCTTGAGAGGTCATCTAGCCCATCCCCCAGGGCCAAGTAAACCTAGATCAGCCCTGAAAGGTGTTTGTCCAACCAGTTCTTTAAAACCTCCAGCGATGGGGATTCCACAACCTCCCTAAGTCACCTGACCCAGCCCTGAACTACCCTGAGAGTTAGAAAGTTTTTCCTAAAAATCCAGCCAAATCTCTTTTTCTATAAACTAAGCTGATTCCTTCGGGTCTACCCTTGGTGGCCATGGTGAACCACTGATCACTGTCCTCTTTCTAAGAAACTTTCTACATTCGAAGACTGTTATCATGTCGCCCCTCAGCTTTCTCATCTCTAGACTAAGACCAAAGGGGATTAAGATAAATCAGAAAAAGGCACTCTTGTTCTGGATTTCCCCAGGCTGGGTGCCCGTACAATGGCGTAGTAGCAAAGGAGAAGACACAAGTTCACACCAATAGAGTCTGTGCTGTGGGTCTGCAGTGGCTTCCCTGCCTCGGCACAAAATCCCAGGCTCAGCACCTCTTTACCATCTCAGTGAAAATACAGTTCTGGGGTTGTCCCATAGCGCTCACAGAGTGTGCAGAACTGGAGCAGCTACGGGCGAACCAGCCACCTTTGCCGTCAGTGGACTTGCCGTGAAACTCCTCCCGCCAAGTGCCCCCAGGGCTGTCTTAAATTAGATGTCTCTTTCCATGTGCTCTGCTGTAGCTCAACCACAAGCTATGGGCTGGATGCAGGAGTCCCTGGGCAAGCTTCTCTGGCTTGTGTGATACAGGAGATCAGAATGGTCCCTTCTGGCCTCAGCTATGAGGTTACACCTTAACCCAAAGGGGCAGGCGTCAGCAGTATTGAGGCCACACCAACCATGCACCCAGCCTGCTCTGCTGTCACCTGCACCAATACACATCTCCTCCTTGGCCTTTAGGCCTCATCTTGTGTGCACCTGACCATTGTCCTGGGTGACACACCTCCCAGGACAGGGCATTTGACCAAAATCCCAGTTAAGGTTGAGGCTGCAGAAAGTTTTTAACCTTCTCTACGTGTTTGGAAGCTGAGGGGTTCTCGTTTTCTGAGGATGGTTGGGGGGCGATAATTACCTCAGACTACAGTTGTCATCTTGAAAAAAATGATTTATTTAAAAAAGAGGGAGAAAACATGGAAGAAACGGTTTTCTTCACATATCTGGATTGACCCTTCTCTCACGCTAAACTAGATACACCCTTGTTAACTTGTGCAAATGTATCGCGACTCTGACAATATTTGGTATTTTTCTTACAGCCCCACTTTCTGGAGTCATGTTATTGTGGGGAATCTCAGCTATCATGTGAAAAAAGAAAAAACAACACCCCAACAGTTTCTGGCCTTCATAGTTGCAGAAAAAAGCTGGAAAACATGACTCCTAAAGCTTCAAAACCCAGAAGGGAAGCAACGAAAACCAGAGAATTATTCGTTGTTTAAATCTCATTATTCTGGGGGGATTCTAACTCATGATTTTTCAACACGTGAGGTTTTCAGTGCTGCTTCCATCTCCCGGCAACGTTGCCCTCTGATCACGCCCTACTCAGTTTGCCACAGGCTCATAGACTTGAAGGCTGGAAGGAACCATCATCGTCATCTAGTCTGACCTGCACGTCGCAGGCTACAGAACCTCCCCTGGTTGTCTCAGATAACACCTCAAAAGGGGTGGGGAGGAAGCGGAGCTCCAGCCTCATCAACCCCACCCAGCTCCTGCAGCTCTCTCCTGCCTATCCCGGATTTTGGGGGTCACAGGGCCGCACTTCATTCACCTGAGCTCCCTGGGAACTACTCCTCAGAAGCAACTCCACATATTTTATTGCCCTTGAAGGCAACTAGGGTCTGCTGGCCCAAAGCCACAGACTGGTTGGCTAGAATCATTCCCACGCCTTAGCTATTATGGGTGTCTTGTCAGAAGGATGTCTGGAATTCTCCCTACTTCTGGCTCTCGGAGGCCAGAAGCCTCCCTGTAGCCCGTGACAGGGCTTATCAGGAAGATTTATGCCCCTGGTTTAGCTCAGCTGTTTTATCTTGGAAGGCTCAGCTTAACGCCTCTGAAAGGTGCTGGCGTTACCATACATAGAGCTGTTCCTCTGTAGCCACCCTTGTATCCGTCACGTAGCGCCTGTCTCACCAGCTCCCACATACTCCCTTCACTGAGCCGGGCAGGCATTTACACCTTTCTCTTCCCCGCGGAGCGGCTGTCCAGTTCGCACCTCCGAGCGACTTTTCAGCCTCGCTTGAGGCGATCGCATGAAATCGCTCGAGGCGATCATGGACTGTTCCCCCCCACACCCCCCCGTCACTCACCCCCTCCCCCCGCCCCAAACCACAGCCTAAAACTCCTTGTGAGATGCAAACTTTCAGGCCGGAAGGAAATGGTTTGTGTGTCAGGGCTCTGGAGAATGAACCCGTCTGACTCCCTACAAATGCGTCTTCTCTTCTTCTGCGTGCTCTGGCTGTTAGGAGAACAAGCACCCAGGGGAGACGCTCGCAGAGCAACAATGATGTGCAGCGCTTTGCCTTTTCAACCACCGGCCCCGGGCTGCTCTGTCCCATGTTAAAACCCACTGTAGCGTCTTGGCTTCCCCTCCATGCAGCATCCCCTGGGGGCCTCCCTCTGACTCTGCATGTTGCACGGCCTCTGCTCAGGAGTAAATATAGCCTTAGCCTTCACCACACACAGCTTCAATATACAGAACAACCTCCTCATCCTGCTTGGACTCCTGCCCGAAAACTCCCCTTGGTCATGAAGCCTGCATGAAATATTGGCAAGGGCTAGCCTGCTGGTGTGCTGAGACCACAGTCTGTCATGCTGACCAGTATTCTCTCATTTTCTTCCTTGGGCTCCCCCGTCCGTCTGTGTCCACCTGTTGTCTCTTGTTTTATACTTGGATTGTAACCTCTCAGAAGGAGGGGCTGGTTTTGTTCTGTGTTTGTACAGCGTCAAGCACAGTGGGGTCCTGATCCGGGACTAGGGCTGCTAGGTGCTACTTGAATACAAATAATAAAAGTACTAATATATGCAAAGAGTGGTGTGGGAAAATTCAGCCAGGAGCTCCCAGTTACCCTTTCTCATGCTACAAGATAGACCTGTCACATCGGAGCAGGGGGACCCATCTGGTCCAGTGTCTCATCTCCAACAATGGCCAGTGCTAGACATTGCAAAGGAAGGCGCAAGAAAGCCCCCAGTGGGTGATTATGGAATCACCTGCCCTCAAGGGAAAGTTCCTCCAATTTCTGTTACATAGTGATTGGTTTATAAGGGCTCACGCCCCATATGTTATGTTCCCCTTAGCTAGTGTGATTGGAGATGTTCTCATTATAATAATAGAGTATTTTAATTCCCCCCCCCCCCCATAGATCTCAAAGTGATTTACAAAGGACGTCTTTATCATTATCCCCATTTTACAGCTGGGGGAAATTGAGGCACAAGGCAGTTATAAGTGACTTGCCTGAAGTCACCCAGCAGGCCAGTGGCAGACCCAGCAATCCAACTCAGGTCTTCTGAGTCCCACTCTAGTACACTATCTACTAGGCCACTCTGCCTCCCCTATACATGTCTATTTCTTTTTTAAACCAAGCTAAGCCTCCATGACATCCTGGGGGAGAGAGTTCCACTGGGTAACGATGCACTATGTGAAAAAGTGTTCCCTTCAAGCCATTTTGAATTTTCTGTCCATTTCAAGAGATGTTCAGACCAAAAAGGGATCAACATGACCACCCAGTCTGAGCTCCTGCACAGCACAGGCCAGAGAACCATCCACAGGGATTCTCGCGTCCAACCCAGAGCTCACGGCTAAGATGAAGCAGAACTTTCAGAAAGACGTTCTGCATGTTAGCAAGGAGGGATGCGAAGCCCTGCTTCTGGCTTGCCTCTCTTTTGAAAGAACAAGGAGCCATGGTCTCAAGTTGCAGTGTGGGAGGTTTAGGTTGATATTAGGAAAAACTTTTTCACTAGGAGGGTGGTGAAACACTGGAATGCATTACCTAGGGAGGTGGTGGAAACTCCTTCCTTAGGTATTTTTAAGGTCAGGCTTGACAAAGCCCTGGCTGGGATGATTTAGTTGGGGATTGGTCCTGCTTTGAGCAGGGGGTTGGACTAGATGACCTCCTGAGGTCCCTTCCAACCCTGATACTCTATGATTCTATGAAGCCATCCAGAAGAGGGCTCATGGCAGGTCTTACTGGCAGAAGCCCACCCAGACCATTTAGATCTCAGGTTTGCACTCATCACAGAGCAGGAGCTTTATTCTCCCTGTAAACAGGGTTACCAGTCCCTGGTAGTTCACAGGCCCTGCCACCCCACCAAGCATATCCCTGCAGACTGCAAGTCTTAGGGGGAGGTGGGAAGACCTGATCAGACCAGATTCCTGAGCCCTTTGGCCATTGCCTTGTCTCTCACAGGGGCTAGCAGCAAAGTAAAGTGGGTATGAAAGAATTTAAAGGGGCACAAGGTTTGTAAGTGTCAGTAAGATCCTTCAGGCTTTCCAGAGCTGGAGGGGTGATGGTTCTTCACCCTGCAGCGCTGGCTATGCGGCTTTGTTTGCTGTTCCCTCAGGATTCACCAGGTTCTGCCGGGGAGCAGCTTCCTCCATGAGTAGCCCCAGCAAGACCAATAGGACCACTTGCAGGGGAAGATAGTACTCGGCATGAATAAACGCTGGCACGCGCTGGTCCTACGGGGCTGCTGTGGACACAGGAGTTGAGGGACTCACTGCGGTTTTGGTCCGGTGGTTATACTGAAAAATCCCGCCAATTTCCGTTTTCTTGGTGCCAGAACCAAACCATCAAGAAGCTTCTGTTCGGGTCAAAGAGAGCGATTTCAAACCTTGTTTCGAAACAACTTTTTGAAAGCCAAAAGGCCAAACGATTTGTTTAAAAAAAATATCAGAATGAACTGTTTCCAAGTCCTCGTTTTTACTGGGCTGAACCTATCCACCATGCTTGCAGATAATTTCGGTCACCCCAGAACTGCATTTCCAGGTGAATTTCCTGTTCGCCCAAAACATTTCAACTACCTCTACTGGCCTCTACTGAGCGAAGGGTGGGATTCGCTTGCCAGCAGTGTCCAGAGAGCTTTTTGCCAATCCAGAGCTGGTGATGACGATTTACTATTTGCATTGCAGTTTCACCAAGGAGCCCCAGCCACGGACCAGGGCCTATGGTGCTAGGGGCTGTACAAACACAGAACCAAAAGACGATCCTTACCCCAAGGAACGTACAGGATCAGCAGGGCTTAATTTGTAATGAAAGAGGTGCTGGGGCTCAAGCAATTTTTTTACATTCATAACCGATGCTGCAAGCCCAGAGGGGCCGGGGCTCTGACCTGCCGGGCCCAGAGGGGCCGGGGCTCTGACCTGCCGGGCCAGGGTACTGGGACGTAGCCCGAGCGAGCCAGGCATGAATTAAGCGCCGAGTGTCAGACAAGAGATAACAGCTGGATACAGACGGGTCGGGGAGCCCAACGGTGATGTTAGAAGACAAAGGAGCAGGATGACCCGGAGGCGGATTTGAGCGCGGGCTTCTTTATTGCGATACTCGTTCCCCTCGACCCAATTGTCCAGTAAGCACTAGATTAATTACAGCACGCTCCTTTTAAATTTAAGTTAGTATGTAAATGCCTACATCCGTTACAACACCCCCAAACCCCCCGTTAAGTAATAGAAACACCCACACTATTAGTAGACCCACCCCTTTCTATTGTTCACAGCATTACGCATCTTAGGCATTTTTACCTTGAAAATACATTTCTTTCCAGTGATTTGTCGCTACAAATTCCCTGAATCAGCAGTTCTCAGGGGCGGGAGGAAGGGGCCATGACCCAGGGCTCGCTTGTGTAGCTGGGAAAGACGGGAGGGGGAGATCACACTTCTTTTACACAAAGGGTATTTTTTCGGACCACGACATTTCTTATGCAGCTGCAAGGCTTATTTATTCCCAACACGCTGAGGGGGAGGGGGAGGGATGACACTTCTCTATTAAGCGAAGAAACGATGCCTGCCCGTGACTCTACTCCCTAATACCATCCCAGCACTCCAGCGGTTTCCCAGGTCTCTACTTAGCCCTAACATCTTCCAACAAGTGAGACAACACTAATCCGCGCCTCCCTCCCAGGCTGATTGCCACTGCTGGTGTTGTTTATGAAAGTCCGTCCCCCAGCAGCCTGCTGGGTCAGATGGGTCACGTCCCTGGTGGGCACTGACCCCTCCAGATCCAGGCTCACTCTGCAATGGGTGGCAGAGGCAAGCAGCAACTTTGGGTGCTCACCTGGAGGGCAACTTTAAGGCAGCTGGCTGGCCTCAGAGCTCTGCCTTTGGGGCGTTGTGCCATAAAAGCATCCGGCCTGAAGCAGTTTCTCAGATCAAAGATGCAGGCTCTCTGCATACAGGCCTTCACAGCTTGCCTCCACCATGTGATTTCCCCCCAAGAATCTTGCAGGGAAGTTAAGACTTTGGTAAAGACCCAGAGGAGGGAGCCAGTCCCACCCGCCGATTCTCTCTGTTGATATCTCTACCAGCATCCTGGATATGGGACCCTATAGGTGGAAGTGGCCCTCGGCGGGGTTCTGTTCCTGCCAGATGCTCCCTTTCATTCATTTCCGGCCCCTTTGAACTTGTTCCGTCTTCCCAGTAGTTAGCACAATGAGTCAAGAGCGTGGCTGCAGGACAGGAAGCCCAGGCCTGCGTGTCAGCAGTCGTATGCATTGCAGATGGGGCAGGGGAGTGTCCCTTCTCTGTTCTGCTTGGTACAGATGGGGCTCCTGAAGTGACCTTTGCTTCCATGCTGCTGGGGCGCGCGAGGCACAGTGTGGGAGCGAAAGGAGACACGTTACCCCCCGCCCCCCATCTCCCACCTTTAGGAACATCATGACTTTCCTGCAAGATTCCTCCAGCAAACTCACATCACATGGTATCTCTCTGGCCCCCTTCATCATATAACAGGATCTGGGCAGTTCAGTAATTATCATTTTAACCCTCATACCCCGCCCTCCAGAAGGCAGGACAGTGCTATTATCCCCATTGTACAGATGGGGAACTGAGGCCCAGAGAAACTAAAGGACTTGCCCAAGGTTATAAAGCCACCTGTGGCAGAGCAGGGAATTAAGCCCAGCTCTCCCAAAAACTAGGCTGGCACCCAACCACTGGACCATCCCTCCTCTCACATGTGACACACACTGAGCATCATCAACCACCCCATTTGACAGGCAATGAAGACTCAGACAGAGGAAGTGACTTGCCCAAAAGCAGGGCCAGGATCCTAGTCTGGGGCTTCCAGCCCTGGCCTCCACCCTCCAGGCCGCGCTGCCTACCTCCCCCTTACAGAATTACACCTCACACTTTCAGACAATATTGGGTGGTTTCGCCCAGGTTCCTGCTGTGGAGATGGCAGCGTGCATAGGGGAGGAATCTCTGACAGAGAGAGGGGTGGTGGGTATCAAGTCAGAGCAAATAAGAAGCCTCACAAATCCCTAAAACCAGCAGCAAGCTGAGCCTGCTCGGAGATCAAAGACGTTTCGTTAAAATCCTTTTGTGGTGCCTGCACAAGGAGCCCGCAAAAGGCTTTTCCTGTGATATTTCCAGACCTGGCGTCTCCTGGGTGCAGCTTGCACAGACAAGGGAGGGAAGCTCCTGAGCTCCTCATTCCACTGCTGTGAGGAGGAGGTTGGGCGGACGTGGGAGGCAGGAGCTGAGCCATTGCACTCAGCAGTGCTAGGACCGGCAAGCAAGCGGGCGGGATAAAAATCAATGATTTTTTGAAAAAAAAAAGAAATTAAATTGGATTTTTTTTATTTAAATCAGATTTTGGATTGTTATTTAAATGAGTAAACCTGTTCTAACGAAATCTGACATTCGTATAAAAGATGTGACAAGCGGTCTGTAATTTTTGCCTGCTTAGGAATTTACCGCGGAAAGTAGGTCACGTTATTTTCAATAAAGAACGTTATCAACAGGTGCAAGAGAACATCAGCAAGAGAGGGCCTCCAGATATAATTCCATTGCCGAACGAATATCAGGTGCGGTGAAGCCGGAAGTTAATGAATCAAAATTGATGTGTCAGACAGTAGGCCTAATTGTGGACAAAATAACAAGAGAATGGGCTATTTCACCCACCGTTCCCCTTTGTGGGTCTTTAAAGAAAGGAATTTTACTGAAGAACAGGGGGAAGGGCGGGAGGGAGGAACAGACAGAGGCTACTAGAACAAAAACTTCACCATCACAGCTGCTGCCCGCACCCTTTCCCGAGACCCAGGCCTTTGTTAACCTGATCTTGAGAAATGTCCTGACAAACCAGGCTAGATAGAGGGACTCAGATGACACTGCCCCTCTACCAGCTCCGGCTTGATCCCAACCACCACCTGAGATGAGATGGAATCGGATTTTAACAACAGCTCCAGCCCAGCTCAACTCACTTCTTCCCTTTGCCCGCAAACAGCAATTATATCATCTTGGATACCAGCTAAGAGACTGTCAGACAGGGGAGGGTCTTCCCTCTAAAATCTCTCTCCAGCTAAAGGGAACAAGGGACGTTGTTCGAATGAAAGCCTTATTTAATACTTTACATTGCAAAGACTTTAACTCGTTTTCCTTCTTTTCTGTAATTTTAATAAAAGGTGAAAAGGCCTTTTCATGGTGTGTTTGCCATGGCACCGAGCAGGCGGAGGTCTCTGTATACCAAACCCCAAACCTTGTTTAACACTATTTAATGTTGGACAGTGACTTGGTTATGCTAACGCTTTCGGCCCATATGTTTATAGATCCACAGATATTAAGATCAGGAGGGACAACTGTGATCATCTAGTCTGAGCACAGGCCAGAGAACTTCCCCGATATGATTCCTAGAGCAGAGCTTTGAGAAAAACATCCAATCTTAGATTTAAAAATGATCAGTGATGGAGAATCCACCACAACCTTTGATAAACTGTTCCAGTGGTTGCTCTCACCGTTAAAGATGTATGCCTTATTTCCAGTCTGAATTTGTCTAGCTTCAACTTCCAGCCATAGGATCATGTTAGACCTTCCTCTGCTAGACTGAAGAGCCCATTATAAAATTTGTTCCCCATGTAAACACTTCTAGACTGTGATCAAGACTCCCTTTAACCTTTTCTTTGTTAAGATGAATAAATTGAGCTCTTTGAGGCTATCACTCTAATCCTTCAATCATTCTTGTGGCTCTTCTCTGACCCCTCTCCAATTTATCAACATCCTTCTTGAATTACGGGCACCAGAACTGGACACAGTTCTCCAGCATTGATCACACCAGAGCCAGTGGGCCAGTTAAAGTTAGTTGTGATCTCTAAGTAAGTTAGAAAAGTTTCTTTACCGAATAGCTGGACAACCGTGTGTATTCCACGGCTGTCCCAGTCTTTAAAGCTCTCTGGTTTGCAATTTGAGTTAAGAGCTGGATTATGTGCAATGGGTGTCGCTGGTGAGGGGAAAGAACTGATCTTATCTCTAGTTCTATCCCAAACCCCTAGAGAAGCCTTTGCTAAAGGATTTGTGTAAATTTCTGGCAGGCGTGATTTTTTTATTAATCCATGGTAGCCTAGTGATGTTTTATACTGTAGCAATTTTCTTGTTCAACAGGACCCACTGTTGGGCTGGGTTACCGTGCCCCCCGTCCACTTCTGCTTTGAGTGGGTTGGCTTGCTAGCACCACAGAATATTTGAAGCAGTTAGTCCACCCAGTTTACTGGATCTGTACAAAGTATCTGCGCTCACTCTTGGTTTTTTTTTAATTCCATATAAATTCTAAACAAGCGCTTCTGTATTTCTGCTAGGGTTTTATCTGGGATAATCACAGAAAGATTTGGAAACAAGACTGAGATCCTTAGCAGAATATTCATTTTGACTGTGGCTATTCTTCCCAACCAGGAAATTGCATGCTGCCCCCAGCCCGCCAGAGCTTGGTTCACTGGCTGACGGAGCGGTTTGACATTTCATCTTAGAGCTCTTCTAGGTTGTTTGAGATTTGAATTTGCAGGTTCCTTATAGAATTTGTTACCCGTTTGTACTCAAATGTTTTCTGGAGGAGTGACTTTTCAGAGTCTGGCAAATGTACAGCGAGCGTGTCAGATTTGGCATAATTTATGAAAATTCCAGGCACTTTCCCAAAGTCCTCATTTCTTCAGAAACTAATTTTAGGAAAATGTTTGGGTTAGATAAAACTGATATTAGATCATCTGCATAGAAGGCTCTTTTCTAGGATGTCAGGACCGGGGTTTTAACCACAGCATCAGCAACAGCTGCTCTAGCCTATCTCAAGGTCTCCTTTTTTCCCCCAAAAGGACAATTACCATCATCTTGGATTCCAGCTAAAAGACTGTCAGACGAGAAGTGTTTTCCAAAACACTCTCTCCCCCAAAAGGAAACAAGGGATGCTGTTAGAATGAAAGCCTGATGTAATCATTTACATTGCAAAGGCTTTAACCGTTTTTCCTCCTTTTCTGTCTCTTTATTAGAAGGTTAAATGGAGTTTTCATGGTGTGTTTGCCATGGTACTGAGGAGGTGGAGCTCGCCATATGCCAAACCTTATTTAATACTGTCTATTGTTGGACAGCGGCTGGGTTATGTTAACACTTTTAGCCCATATATTCCATTTGAATTAATACAACAGGGCTAAACTAATTATAATCTATTACAATATTTAAATAAAAAAATAAATATGAGAACATAAGAACGGCCCTACTGGGTCCAGACCAATGGTCTATCTAGTCCAGTATCCTGTCTTCTGATAATGGCCAATGCCAGGTGCTTCAGAGGGAATGAACAGAACAGGTCATCATCAAGTGATCCATCCCCTGTCACCCTTTCCCAGCTTCTGGCAAACAGAGGCTAGGGACACCATGCCTGCCCATCCTGGCTAATAGCCATTGATGGACCTGTCCTCCATGAATTTATCTAGTTCTTTTTTGAACCCTGCCATAGTCTTGGCCTTCACAACATCCTCTGGCAAGGAGATCCACAGGTTCACTTTGCGTTGTGTGAAAAAAAATACTTCCTTTGAATATGCTGAATCCGTGAGACTCTAGCAAAAACTCTGCATTAAAGGCTGCTTTTCTATATAAAGAATCAGGGGCAAAACATCTAGTTTTTGAGATCACGCTTTAGAAATATTGCAAAACAGCAGCAAATAAGCAATGTATCATTCGCCATTTTCTGCCATACTAAAAATGTACAATTAATAAGAATATGAAAATATTAAGTTATATAATTGCTTAAATAAGCGAATATAGTTATCGCATTCCCTCCTCGGAAGCAAAAAAGATGAACTAAATCTAGTGTGAAGGCTTTATTTAGCTGTAAATCAACACATTTTAAACGGTTACGTCAAGCAATAAAAAGGCACCGTTCCTTAGAACATAACTGACGTACAAATGGGGAAGTTGATTAACACACACAATTTAAATTGAGGCTTTCCTCTCGGTGATTTAAGTCGCGATTTAAAGGGCCTTGATTTAATTCAATCTGGCCTGCAAGCGGGGACGCTGAGAGTCAGGACCGAAAGCAGAGGGTTTTTAAAAAGGAATGAAGGATTCGGAGAGGAGATCGTTGTGGGAAGCTGCTGAAAGAGGAGCAAGAACAGGTAGGAGAGAGAGAGAGAGAGAGAGAGAGAGAGTGTGTGTGTGTGTACACGCACATGAGAGAGAGAGAGAGAGAGAGAGACCAGTGCAGCTGCCCCACCCTTATTTCTGAGGTGACCCAGTGGAGGAAGGTGCCTGGCTTGGTACCTATCGGTTTTCAGTGGTGATGCCCCATACGCTGTTCTCAGAAACAGGGATATACAGGGTGCTGCAGCTCGACCCAACCCAGTCCAGCTGTGCTCAGATTCTTATTACTTTATTGTATTGTGATGATAGCCCCTGCCCGAAAGAGCCTACAACCGTCTCTCTGCATGGACATCAAAGAAAGCCACTTACAGTCCGTTTTATTTTTCTTTCCTTCTGCCTGTTGACATGTATTTATTTATTAACTGACAGGGTCAGGTATTTAAGCAGTTTACCCCCCCTTTCACTAGGAAGGTAGAAGCAGAACAATTGGTGATGTAGCTTTAGACAAAACCAGGTACATTCATTCCGGGGAGTCCTAGGGCTGGTGTTAGGCAGGAGCTGCGGCTGGATTATCATAATGGTCCCTTCTGGCCTTAACCTCGATGAATGTAGGAAGGTCACTAAAAAGCCTAAATCTCCTGTTTGCCACAAAAAAACAAAGTAAAACGTCACCTGGGCCTGCTGGCATCTCAGCTTCCTGTGCATTAGAGCCCAAACACATCATCCAAAGGGTCAGCATGCTCTCCCCAAACCAGGCACTCACTAGCATCGCTTGGCAGTCACTTTCCAAGATGGCCTGTTCTCAGACAGACACTTCTACAAGCAGGACGAGCTTGCCAAGAGCTCAGCACGCTGGGTGCACACTGGGTGCAGAGTTCTTTGGAACATCTGACCCTGGCTATGCTTGGGAACCTTGCCCTGAGCTGTATTGAAAATCACGGTCGGGTGAGCGCTTAAAAAGCACGAGGGAAGGTTAGTCCCCTGTTCTGAACTGTGCATTCCATTCCCGAGCAAAGAGTTCTTCTCCGCGCTGATTTGGCCTTGGATCTGTGAACGCGAACTTCAGAGTGAGACATGCACCCAGCCAAGCAGAGGCAGAAGCCGGGCAGCCAAGCTGCTGCTGCTATCTGCCTCCCAGCTCCTTGGGTCACCTCTGGCAGCAGCCCAGAGCGTGTCCGTGCCGTGAGTATCCCCCGTTTGTCTTGCAGCCACGAGGCTCAGAACGTTCCAAATGTTAACCAGATGCCTCAGCTGCTTTGGATCGCTTCACATGTGGCTTCTTACACAGCAAAAAAACGGGAGCCAGGCAAGGAAAGCACTCAGCACTCTGGGTTCCCTCACGTCTGCTGCTCTGCAACTGGACTTAATTTGATCATGCAGGTTTCTGGGAAAGTGCACTGTGGGGGAAGGGGTGGGGATGGGGGGACGGGACCCAGAGTTGAAGCAGGAGCTTTAGCTTTAATCACTGGGTCTCAGGAGTCTCTTGCTAGGATGCAAAACAAAGCGTTTCCTAGTGCACCAGCCTGCCTATTTCCTAGCGGTAACTGCAAAGCCTGCTTGCCCTGGTAGGTGAGCACTAGACTGCGGAACACACAATATTGGTCATCGTGGGTAGCAATCATACGCTGACCTGCCGTGGGGCTTCCATCGGAGGAGCCTTTGTGACATACCCTGTGAGCTAGCCGGGCGTTAGCCCCATTTTGCAGGTGCGGATAACAGAGGCAGAGGAGGTCAAGTCAAACGGTTCAAACGTGGGGCCAAATTCAGTCCACTCACATTGTTCTCTCATCTGGCCAGTGGTCCCTACTGGAGCAGAACTTCCCCGTGGCCACTAAATGACTGACTGTGAAGAGCCCTCCTGAAGCCAAGTGACCCCACCACTCTGGGGTCTGAAAAACAAGCAGGACCCTGAGACAGAAGCCCCAGAACTCAGGTGGACGCTGATTTGGAAGGAAGACCAGCATGGCCGCTTGCACAAAGATGGAGCTGAGGTGCTGGCCAAGGACGCATTGCTCCTGCTCCACTCACAGGGAGCCCGCAGCATCAGACAAGCATTCCCCCATCTGCTACCGGCGCACCTGCCCTGCCAGCAAACACAGAGCCAGTGCTCGCTGTGGGAGCTGCTGATCGGAGACAGGGCTCTGGGACAATTTAAGAGCAAACAGAACAGCCGAAAGGGTTGGCCTTATTGCCCTTCATCAGACAAGGTGGCAGCTACTTGTCAGAGCCCCACCTTGTCACTGGTGTCCACCACGTGACTGTCCTGCCTTGGGCGGTCAGTGACTGTGGTCCATGTCGGGAACTTCCCTTCCTCAGGGCTACTCTGCTTCACTTATCTTCAGCGGCTGATTTAGAGTTAGGGGGGCCCTGTGCTCAGCTTCATTTATGGGGCCCCTCCGTGGGGCCCAGCCAAGAAAAAGAACATTCGCTCTTATCTTCCCCCAGCCCCTGTTTTTATTATTTTTTTCTTCATCCTCCTCCTATAAGTAGTAGGAAGTAAATGAAAATAAAGGGAGGTACCTTGATTGTTTTTGTAGTTTAACTTGTTTGTCCACAGACCACTTGAAAATCGCAGAGGGTCTCGGCAGACCATTTAATGATCTTTCCAAATATTGTTTGTACCGTTAGCAAATGATTGTAAAGTGCTTTGGATAAGAGGGCCTTCGTTAAAAAAAAAAAATGAAAAACACATTGGGGTGCAGGGTCTGGCCAGGAGTTAGGGTGCGGGAGGGGGCTCAGGGCTGGGGGTGCAGGGTCTGGGAGGGAGTTAGGGTGCAGGAGCAGGCTGGGGGTTGGGGTGCAGAGTCTGGCCAGGAGTTAAGGTGTGGGAGGGGGCTCAGGGCTGGGGCAGGAGGTTGGGGTGTGGAGCGCTTACCTGGGGCAGCTCCCTTTGGTGCGAGGGGTGCAGGTGAGGATGTGGGGGGGGGTTGCAGGAGTCAGGGTGGGCAGAGGGTGTGTGAGCGGGGTGCAGGAGTGAGGGCAGGGGATGGGGGTGTGGGCTGGGGTTGCGGGGGTGCTCCTAGCCCCCACCCCACCCCAGCAACCTGTCTGATTCACAGCAGGGGACTGGGGGGGGGGTATGAGTAGGGGGAGTGCGGGGGCCCTGCCTTTGCTCCACCCTGTCCCGATTCCACCCCCTTCCCCAAGGCCGCACCCCTGCCTCTTCTCCACCTCCTCCCCCAAGTGCACTGCGGCCCCGCTTCTTCCACTCCCTCCCAGAGCACCGGCTATTTGGTGGCAGGGGAACTGCTGGGAGGGGCGGGAACACGGCACACTCGGGGGACAAGGTGGGGAAGGGGCAGCTTGGCTGCCGGTGGGTGCGGAGCCTGCAGCAGGAGCCCCAGGACCAAGCTTCTGCCCCTGCAGCTGCCCGGTTTTGGGGCCCCCTGTCATTGGGGGCCCTGTGCCAGGGCAGCATGGGTTTTATTGTAAATCCACCTCTGCTTATATGCCCCCTACTACTGTAGTATCTGAGCCCCACCCAGTCTGTACCATGTACATGCATGGAACAATATAGGTGCTATTATCTCCACTGTACAGATGGGGAAGTGAGGCAGAGAGAGAAACTAAGTGACTTTCCCAAGGTCACCCAGGAAGGCTGTGGCACAGCAAAGAATTGAACCCAGGTCTCCACATTCCCAGACCAGCTCCCATGCCACTTGGCCATCCTTCCAGCACAGCCAACAGCATGACTGTGGCTAACAGCATGATCCAGTGGGGGCTGGCTTTATCAGCCCCCTGTGCCATGCGCATGCTGGCAGACAGCCTGGTTCCTCCACCTGGAAGACCATGCCTGCTTGCACTGCCTCTGAGCGGTCAGTCCCGAGTCCTCCCCAACCCAATGGGACGGAGGTGAAAGAGGCGAGAAGCGGCTCGTGCAGAGGTCAGAGCTGAGCCCCTTCTGCTGTGTGACAGGGTGGCAGCGTGTCTCTCTCTCTCTCTCTCTCTCTGTGTAAAGCCCTGTTGTGGTTGCTGACAGATTCCAGAATCCCATCACAGCCTGGTTCTCTGCTCCCTCGTGTCTTGGTGCCTGAACTGCCAGACACAGGACCCTGGGCTAGCAGCCCGCCCCGGGGTTTCCCAAAACACCAGCTGGGGCACACAGGCATGGGGATTACGCTCTGGATGGGGATTACGCTCTGGCCCTTCCTGACTCACCACCCCCTTTAGAAGGCACCTATTCCTCTGCCCTATCCCATCAGCCAGTCATAGCCCGCTCATCCCTGGCACGCTGTCTGAGCCAGGCTACGCAGGGCAGGGACACGGCCTGGCACTTTATCACCATACTTCTCCCAAGCAGCCTGATCTGCAGCGATGCCGAGCACCCAGGTGTGGTGATCAACTCCTTTGTCAAGCTGGGCAGCCGCAGCCGCTCACTGCGGTGACGGGAAGGGCTCTCCCGTCAGCAGAGTTCATCCACCGCCCCGAGAGGCAGTAGAATTCTTCTGTCGACCGCATCCTGTCTGCACTGGGTTGGCTGAACTACATTGCTCAGGTGTGTGGATTTATCACACCCCACCCTGAGCGCCGTAGCTGGGTCGACCTGGCCTCAGCGTCATCCTGATCAACGGTGCAGTGACGCGGTGCTTAAAGCTGCAAGCTCCAGACCCAGTAAGAATATTTTTGGAGTAATTTTAACACATGGGGTGGGGGGAGGTGGTTACACAGTGATAAACCAAGTATAAAATTATATATAGCTCGGAAAAATCCTTCACAAACATTGTCCCAGCCTTGAACTACGATATTGTATCCCTGCAGCCTTAACTGCTACACTAGCAAGCTGCATAGCGATGGGACCTGCTTTGCTCCTAGTTTACTGTGGCAAATACACATAAAAGCAAAGAAATTCCCACAGCAACACATTTGTTAAAAATGTAAGGGTTAGTATGTAAAACAAGGGAACCACCAGGCAATTCTCAGTCTGGAGCCCGGCTAACTGTGCCCCCTTGTCTCACTAGCTGTGCCCATACACTTGTGAGATTCCTGCAGGCTCCTGCCCCTCAATTCACCCTCTTGAGAAGGCCTAGAGATCTCTGAACAACTATCCTTCCGGCACTCCTGGGCTGGGAGAGATGGTCTTTTAGTTCCGTATTGGTGCGGTGCCTTGCACAACGGACTCTTGATTCATGACTGGGGTTCCTAAGTGCTACCACAATAGAAATGAATAATAATACAGAATAGTAATGGTCGTATCATCATGGATCCAAAAGAGCGGTCAGAGCTCTGTTTGGTGGAGGGGGGGCGGGTACAGCTCTCAGGTGGGAGGGGTGCATGCATACTGCCTTAGGTTGGTAGATAGGAGATGGGCAGGCTGCAGGGACAAGCCTGGTGCTGGAATTTCAACTGTGCATTCCCCAGCTGCTGTGTTTAAATTCTTTACTCCTGGCCAAACTGGCACGGATTTTTTTTCCCCTGTGAGATAAATAGAATACTCTTAAAGGAGAAGGCCAGTCTGGGCTAATCAGGCCATCACGCTCACCGCAAGAGCTGGGGGTGGGGTGGGGGGTGTCGCTCGCAGAAAGGACAGTAGCCCTGCCAGGGACACCCTGTCTAGACAGTCCAACAAAGCAAACTCTGGCTGTTCAGCTGGGCTGTGGCCACAGCGGGTCCATGCAGTGTGGAGAAAGGTTTGCAGAAGTTTATAATTTAGAGACGCTCCCTTATAAGGGACAGTATGATGAATCTAGGAGTTTAGAGCTCTGCCCAGCAAGAGGGGGGGTGGGGGGCGGGGGCGCCAGCCGAGCTGAGCAGAGCGGTTCACCACAGACGCTCTCTGGTTTGTTTTATTAAAAGTTTTATTCCTTCCTCGTTCACCGCTTTGTTGGTTAATGAACCCCAAGACCATTACTTGCTGTCACAAGTGCCGAATGAGAAGGAAACCGCAACTAATAAGAGGAAAAAGAGAGAAAGAGGAATCATTGGGGATCCTTAAAGAAGTGATCATTAAAGGTGGCCTGTAGAAAGAAGCAGCTGCTGCCCAACTATAAGAGACCATTGGAACTGCAGGCATGAGCTGGCTGTGATAGATGGGGTGATTTTCACGGGCAGTAAGGCTGTCATTCCAATGAGCCTCCAAAAAGAAATGCCACAGAAGATCCACGAGGGTCATTTAGGAATTGAAAAGTGAAAACAACAAGCACGAGAGGTGCTGTATTGGCCGCGGATCAACCACGACATTACTAATGTGGTAGGAAACTGCTTTTCATGCTTGAAATTCAAGACATGCCAACAGGCAGAGCTGCTGAGACCTCACCGGCTTCCACAAAGGCCCTATGAGAAGGTTGGCCCAGACTTATTTACCTGGCAATCACAGCTTCTTATTCCCTGTATCCAGAAATTTGCACACTGCACAGTACTAATAACAAATCAGCGATAGCCGGCATGAAGGGAATCTTCTCCACGCATGGAATGGCAGATGAAATCTTTAGTGTTAATGGGTCACAATTTTCCAGCGCAGATTTAGGCAATTTGCCATAGACTGGGATTTTCATCACAAAACATCAAGCCCAAATTACCCCCAATCGAATGGGCTTGTGGAAAGTCCAATATGGACAGTAACGGACCCTTTGAAAAAAGATTTTTGACAGTGGGGGTGATTTGTATAAAGCGTTAGTGGTTTACCAACGTACACCCCTGGAGAATGGCTTCTCTCCAGCTCAGTTGGTAAAGGGGAGGAGGATCAGATCTAACGTACCAATCACAGATAACGTGCTGAAATCTCATGACAATGAAACTGTGCAGAAGATGAAAGAAAATCAGAATTGGAAGCAGAATTATTTTGACAAAAGGGCCGGGATCTCCCCATCTCTTAACCCAGGTGACAGAGCGTGCCTGAGGAATCACACGTCTCATATTTGGGGCCAAAGGGGTACCATTAAAGAACAGCTGCATCCAAGGGTTTATGTAGTCCAGACAGACAAGGGGGACACATTTTAATCAAAGGGATCTAGGAGTAATCCCAGAAAGTTCCAACACATTGACAGTTGATATGGACTCTGGCCTTTCTAAACTGACTAATCCTTAATCGTCAACAGACAAAGGAGAAACTGGCAAGGAACAAGAGAACAACTATTGAAAGGCAGATCCCGTGAAGATCAGAGAAGGAGATAAAAACGTCCTGAAAGACTCAGAGGACTTGCTAACCTTCCTGGAGAAAAACCTGACCTCCCCTCGGATCCTCCGTGTGACTGAGCAGCTACCGCAGCAACCCAGCGAGCGATGGATCCCCAGGACTGTCCTTGTGCTACTGGTGGCTCCTGACTCCAAAAATTGCAGGTGCACCTCTTGCAAAAAGGGCTGTTGCTCCTTGTTGCCCAGCTGGATGCAATAATTGTGCCACGGGCTTTGTCTGCAAAGCTCCAGCATCCAGCAAAGGCAGCTGCTGTCCCTGAAATGGCTATTTCCTGTTCTCCTGTAAATACTCTGGATGAAAGGAGACATTAATTTTGTTTGTAATGTAGCCATGACTCTTTTGTACCTTTCACAGAAATGCCGATTTGAGGTTGAATGAAAATAGAGGCCATGGCTGGCGAAAGGGAAAGGGAAAGGGAAAGTGAGTGGTAAAGACTCACTCCAGAGAGATGTGCTGGTAACCTCTCCTCTCTAGGCAGTTGACACATTGGGTTTGGAAACGTGCTGGACATGGGTTGAGTATTTAACGTCCATGTTATAAGATGGTTGTTAGCTGTTTATTTATCTATGTATGTATTTAAAAGCTAACTGGTTTCTCTTTAAGAGGGAAGATGCAGTGAGATGTTTGTGGAAGATTATAATGTAGAGACGCTCCCTGAGGAGGGTCAGTATGATGAATCTAGGAGTTGAGAGATGTGCCCTGGAAGCTGGGTTGAGAACCCAGGGTAGCTGTGCAGAGCAGTTCATCACAGACACTCTCTAGTTTGTTTTATTCCTTCCTCAAGGACCCCTACGATCACTACGTGCAGCATGGTCTGGGGGTGCCGCCCCTCTCCTTCTGCCATGGAGCCCTGGGAAAAAACTGCCGAGGGGAGCCAGCCAGGGACTCCAGCCAGTAGGAGCAGAAGCAACCAAAGCAGGAACCTCAGAGAGCTCCCTGCAGTACATATGCATCTAGAAGCCACGCAGCTCCAGCGCGGCCACATCTAGCAACCTTGCAGCTCCCCTCCCCCCACCCCCGCCCCCGCCAGGCATACCCAGGGCCCACCATGGGTTTCAGGGTCTCTGCCGTGAAAAGGCCACTGAGCCTGGCAGCCCAGGAGCACCAGGGCAGCAGCGGAGAAGTGAAGGGGTTAAACATTTCCTATCAGCACTGCAGAGTTCAAACAAAGGGCATTCCCTGATTTATACCCCGCATTCTGCCGGGGCACAATGTGATGCCAATTAGACTCACTTACTATGGGCTTGGCTTTGTCAACAAACATAATAGCCAGGAGGATAAGGATTCCAGAATTTCCTAACTTCTGGAGCATCTCCCTAGGCAGCCCTTCCTCTGGGCAGGCAGGTCTGCCCCAGGACGGAGAGGGGGGCAGGTGGCAAGCACTGATTCGAACACTGGCTCTTTCTCTGCCCCAAGGCAGCACCAGCACTGGACCCTCAGGAGTCCCCGCATCGCACGGGCACCAGACCACTGCCTGCTTTGAATGCCCCAGAGCCATTATAATCAGACGCTTGACTTCCATGCCCCGCTCTGAGCCAGGAGTCACACCAGGGCTGTCTTCACATTCCTGCTGTCTGAAGCATGCCACTGCCATTAATCCTCTCTCTAGTGGCGCTCAACTCCAGGGCACGCTTCCTTGTTCTGCGCTGGCCTGGGAGCGTGGGGGGGGGGTTACATAGCCACATGGCGCAAGGCACATGGCAAAGGAGCGCATTTCGCAGGCACATTCTAAAGAAACACATCCCAGGAGGAAGTGTTGAAGCAAAGTGTTAAGCGTGTGGGCAAGCCAGAGTAGGGCAAGCAGCTCTGTATCAGGTAGAGCTTCTGGGCCTCTTCTCTAGGGCAGCCGGGCACTACCAGCCCCCCTTGTGGAGCGGGACACATTCACTGCTGTCACGATCGCTACGGGCTGGCCTGTCAACGTGGCAGGCGTGTACCGCACGATGGCCGGACAGACCCCCTGGCCGTCCAGCCTGCTAAGCGGGATGGAGACACGGGGGGGTTGGAGACATGAGAGTGGCCCTGCTCCTGCAGAGGGAGCTGGGGTGTGCCTGATCTCAGCCAGGATTACAGGTGGACCTGTCTTCATGCTGTTAGCAGCAGCGTCCTGGCTGTGTCACAAGGTGACTCTGAAAGGTGGCAGCAGAGGCTCTGCTGTGCCCAGGGGCTTTCCTACCTTAGGGGGATCTTCACACGCAGGTAGCGATCCACCGCGATGGCCAGCAGAGCCAGGATGGAGCTTTCGGTGAGGATGAGGACGGGGCAGGCCACCGACAGGCAGGTGTAGAATTCCATCCGCGGCCCGACGTTGATAACGATGGCAAGTGGGATGACCAGGGTGCCCACTGCCACGTCAGCCACAGCCAGCGAGACGATGAAGCTGAAGGTGGCGTCCTGCAGAGCCTGGTTCTTCTTGACAGCCCAGATCACCAGGACGTTCCCTGGCACAGACACCAAGGCAATCAGCACTTCGATGGTGATGTAGGCAGCCTGGAAGGCAGAGACGGACTGTGCCATAGTGCCCTGGTCCCCGCTGGTGACAGGGCTCGTTGGTCACCTGCAAACACGTGGGGAAGACAGTTACCCCCGGCACTGGCATTATGCCTAGCCCACCAACGGGAGAGCAGCTGTGAGGACAGCAACCCCCACCTGTCCGCCCCCTTGCTGGCCACCTCCCTCGCCAGCCCATCCCCCAACTGGCCACCTCCTTGCTGACCACCCCTCCCCAACCTGTACACCCACCCTCCAGCCAGCCACCCCCTCTCCCACTTGTCCACCCCCCCATCCAGCCTACCTTCTCTCACCTGGGCACACCTGGCCACCCCTCTCCCACTTATCCACCCCTCCTCAGCAGCCCACTCCCCCCCGTCACCTGGCCACCCCCTTTCTGGCCATTCCTCCCCCACCTGTACACCCCCCCCCCCGGCCAGCCCACCTCCTTTCACCTGTCCACCCCTCCCGCAACTGGCCACCCTCCTTCCACCTGTCCACCCAACCCCCCCCCCCCCCCACGCCGGCCACCAACTCCCACCTGTGGACCCCCTCCCTCACCTGTCCACCTTCCACCCCCCTCACCTAGGCAGGTCCCTGCCCCCCCGGAGGAGCGGGCGCCTCCCAGCCGCGCCGGCCCGGCTCCGAAGTGGCTGCGCCCCGCACGCCCGTGCGCTCCTCGCCGGCAGGCGACGCGCGGCTCCCGCCGGTGCAGCCGGCCGGCCCCCGACGGGGCAGCGGCGGACTCAGCCCGTCCGAGCGGCCGCCGGGGCTACGGGGGTCTCCTCCATCCCGCCCCCCGGCACCCCGCGCCTGCAGCCGGCTCCTTGCCCTTGGCCGCCCGGGCTCGGGCGCCGCCGCGGCGCTCACCAGCCGGACCCAGCCGCGCAGCCCGGCTCGGCTCGCCGCCTGCAGCCGCCCCGGCAATCACATGGCCGCCCGCGCCGCGCTCTGGCCCGGCAACATTTTAAAGAGCTCGCGGCGGCCGGGCAGGGGGGGCGGCGGCCGGGGGCTCGGAGCGCGGCTGCCCCGGCGCCTGGAGGGGCGAAGAGGAAGCAGGGACTGCAGGGCAGGGGTGTGCCCCAGCCTCAGCCCCCCCGCCCCACAGCCAGGTTCCAGCACGAGCTGCAGGCTCGCCCCCCTATCTCCAGGACCGCCACACCCCAGCCCCACCCGGGCCTCACCCCTCGCTGCGGGGTTGGCTTTGCCGGGGGAGAGATTAGCGCGTCCAACCGCGGAGACTTGCCCTCGGGCTCGGATGAAGCGCCAGGCACGGGCTGTGCCGGCATCACCCTCTGTCCTTGCCGCGGTGGAAAGTGCCTGCAGCTCCCGTTTGCCAAGGGACCCGGCGCAGCCCGAGAGTGGGACCGTCAGCCCCGGGCAGAACTCCCAGGAGGGCGGCCTGTAAACACCGCCTGCGATCTGGGGATGACTTCCCCCAGCACCGCCTGGGCCCTTTCCAAATCAAGCCCCCAAGCAGCTTGGCTGGAAGTGCCTGCGAACAGAGGAGATGCAGGAGACGCGCTCATGGCCTCACCTGCACACTTGTGTTTAATTCACCAGAGCCAGATTGGGACCCCCTTACTCATGCTGGAGGGAGTCCAGCCAAGGGCAAGGGGGAAATGATTAGGGGGCTGGGGCACATGACTTAGGAGGAGAGGCTGAAGGAACTGGGGTTGTTTAGTCTGCAGTAGAGAAGAGTGAGGGGGGGAATTTGATAGCAGCCTTCAGCTACCTGAAGGGGGGTTCCAAAGAAGATGGAGCTGGGCTGGTCTCAGTGGTGGCAGATGACAGAACAAGAAGCAATGGTCTCAAGTTGCAGTGGTGGAGGTTTAGGTTGGATATTAGGAAACACTATTTCACTAGGAGGGTGGGGAAGCACTGAAATGCGTTACCTAGGGAGGTGGTGGAATCTCCATCCTATGAGGTTTTTAAGGCCTGGCTTGACAAAGCCCTGGCTGGGACGATTTAGTTGGGGATTGGTCCTGCTTTGAGCAGGGGGTGGGACTAGATGACCTCCTGAGGTCCCTTCCAACCCTGATCTTCTATGGTTCTGTGTTTGGGAGCACCATTAAGAGTTCCTCTGACATCAGCAGGGCTAGGCACAGACTCAGAGACTATTCCGTGTTAGGGGAGTATGGTCAGGGCCTAGGTTTGGAGGCAGAGCTGGGTTCGAAGAGATGCCAACAACATTCAAGGCCACACCTGTGCCATATGCCACAGAAGAAGCTGGTTAGTGGTGCTACCTGTGGAGTTTCCTGGTCTTTCTCTCCCCCCCCCCCCCCCATTGTATTCCCCAATAGCAATGCACTGTCTGTGTTTGCAAGGCTGTGGAGTAACTATGAACCCCTGCCTGGACCAATTCCAGCTCCTACAGTCCTAAAATCAGCATGCACAATTAGCAGAGACCAGAAAGTTTACCCAACTAGATTTGTCTTTGATTAATTAGGTGTAGTTCAAGCAAGAGTCTCAAAAATACCAGGGCGTAAACACCCACTGTGACCTGTGTAGCTATGAAACTGCTCTGCCTTTCACTTGAGTGTCCCCAGCCTTTAAACAGGGGAGCTCACGCAGCTCAGCCACCATTATGTTCCCAGGATTCAGCAGGGATACCCACTGTGCTCTCTTGGGGGCGTTGACTTTTGTTCTTTCTTGTTCAGCTGGTCTCATAAACCTAAATGAAAGGTCATTTGGATTTACTACAGTGGTTTTCAACCGGTGGTCCAGGCACCCCTCGGGGTCCACAGACTATGTCTAAGATTTCCAAAGGGACTTGCATCTCCATGTGAAAGTTTTTAGGGGGTCTGCAGATGAAACCAGGTTGAAAACCACTGATTTAGAAGACCTGTTTGCTCTTTGGGGACAGCAAGTACAATAAGCTTTGTAAGGAGGAAGGATGGGTTGGCAGAAACAATCTTTTGGTACTTCTCTGGCCCTCAGAATAGCTGAGAGCATCACAAGTTTTAAATGTATTTGTCCTCACACACGCCTCTTAGGCAGAACAATGCTGTTATCCCAGTTGGACAGACGAGGAACTAAAGCTCAGAGGGACTCAAGGTAGACAGCTGCTGGGAGATGTAATTCCCAGCACAGGTAGACACATATGCTAGCTCTGCTCCAGCTAGCACCTAAGCATAGCAACGTGGCTGTGGTGCGACCGTGGGCTAGCCACCCAAGTTCAGTCCGCCCTGAGCCCTGGGTATGTACTCAGCAGGCAGCTAGCCCATGCCACTAGACTGTGGTTTTTAGGTGCTAGCCCATGCACTACCCATTCTGGGAATCAGACCTCTCAGCTGCCATGTGCACGTACCTTCCATGACTTGTCCGAGGTCATGCAGGGCATCTGTGGCAGAGCAGGGAATTGAACCAGCTCTCCAAAGGCCCAGGCTAGCGCACTAACCCCAGGCCAGCCTTCCTCCAAGGGAGGAGCTCCAAGACTGCGAAAGAGCAAGAAACTTGCCTCCCGGTTAAAAAAACCCAAACAAACAGAACAGCTAAAAGGCCAACTATGGAAATATGGGACTGCTTCCAGTTTCACTAAAAGGAGGAACAAGGGGGATTTTATGTCTGCGGGTTCAAAGTGTATTTTTATGCAAATGTTGTGAAGGGTATTGATAAAAAAAGATCATTCTTCTAATGTTGTGGGGCCAACTAGCATTTGCGGCATTTAGGTTTTCCGCTGGGACTAGGTGACTTCCAGTAGAAAGTCTTGGAAGAGGTTCTTAAAAAGCAGGAGATGTCCAAAACTAACCTTGTAGCAGAAAGATCCAAGTTCCATCTAAGGGCACAAATCAAAGGAGAAAATATCTCTGGATTTCTAGCCAGTCTGCCAAAGCTTTCACTGGGTTCTGGCAAAGACTGCACGTTCATTTTGCAGAAAAAAGAGTAAGTTGTGATTAATGCTTAATACGAGGTGGCCATACGAAGAACACTCCTTTGGCCAGGCCCTGTGACGCATTGCATAATGTTTGCCATTTCTAGGTCATCTGACCAGATCACGTCAGATAATGATCCCCCATTTGCGTCTGAGGAATTTCAAATATTCCTCAGGATAGTAAAGCACCCTGATTATCATCCAGCAGAAAATGGATGAGCAGAGAGCTGTGGGCAGACACTTGGAGGAGGAAGGAAAAGCGTAACGAACGTTAGAATGGACCAAGTCCATGCAGAACAGCGTTAGAACATTCGGGTGCCACCATCTTAGCGTGATCATTTACCATTGCTGGCTGGATCTACCCAGAACATCGGGATCATGTCCCAAGGAAAATACAGACAACAAGACAGACAGATGAAGCGCAGAGCAGTGGGACCATCTCTTGACAATGAAATGTGGGGTTTTGATCACAGACGCCGAATTTCCAAAGTGCCGGGGGGTGCTTTGACCCCCAGCTCTGCCCCAGGCCCCACCCCCATCCACCCCGTCCCCCAAGGCCCCACCCCTGCCCTGCCTCTGCTCTCCCCCTTCCCTTCCCGCCCAGTCCCACCCCCTCCCCGGAGCATGCCCTGTCCCCACTTCTCCCCGCTTGCCTCGTGGGAGGCACAAGCAGGGAGGGGGGATGCTGATCCATGGGGCCTGCCGGCAGGTGGGAGAGCTAATGGGGGGCTGCCAGTGGGTGCTCAGCACCCACCATTCTTTCCCCGTGGGTGCTCCAGCCCCGGAGCACCCATGGAGTCAGAGCCTATAGTTTTGATAGATAAATAATAGGACTTAATTAAAACTACTGCTAGCCTGTCTCCGGAATGCGAGAGGTCAGCGTGGCCGTATTATTTATTATTGGTATTGTGGTAGCGTAAGGGAGCAGGGCACCATTGTGCCAGGTGCTGTACAAACAGAACAAGGATGGCCCCTTCTCTGAAGAGCTCACAATATACGTACAAGACAACGTAGGTGCATGACAAGCGACTACAACACACAGACGGGGGGCAGGCGCAAGGTAATAACGAGGCCACTCTGCGCGGCCTGACAAGCCGCGCTCTCCGCACACCAGCTGCCACCCTGTCGTCGAGTTCTTTGTCTGCATCCCAACAGAGGGGAGCGTTAAGAGGCAGCTGACTAGCAGAGGTTTATGGAGCGCTCCCCCCGCGGGGCGCCAGGGGAGGAAGCACGGAGGGGCTGGCTGGACAATTTGAGCAACGGGCGCTGGAGGAGCGGCGGCAGGCGTGGGCATCTCTGTAGTGTGTATGAGATAACAGGTAGGGTGGTGATAGGCCATGATGAGCCTTAAAAGCGAAGATGAGTAGCTAGCATTTGATGTGGCAGGGAAGGGGGGGCGAGGGACAGAGAGAGAGGGGGGATATGGCCAAAGCAGCAAGCCCAAAGCAGCAGCAAGGAGCGATTTAGATAGGCTGGGAAAGGGGGGTGTGTGTGCTCGTGGGGGTGAGGGCGCAGTAGTGAAGATGTGAGATGACAAGGGGCCTGGACAAGAGTTTAACCCATGTGGACAGAGGACCGGCCGATCTCACAGCTGTCCTGAAGGAAGAAGCGACCGGATTTTGACATGGCCATGGCAGAAAAGCCATTTGCTGTCACATTCCTAGCCCCAGTTAAAGCAGAGGGAAACTCTGCTCTGGCAGCAGAGGACAATGGGGATGCTGTGGGCATGGAGGGAGGAATGTAAGTGAATCAGGAAATCCCCATGTTGCCCTGTGGGAGGAAGTTTACATTGATTACAGGCCACAAGCCTCTCGTTAAAGGTCTGGGGTTGAAAGTAGGACTCCAGGGCTGCGTGATGGAGTTGGGCCCTGATGTTGGCGTCTTCTCGCCCCGAGGGCCAGAGTGCACCCGCTGCATTTCCAAAGCGCCCAGCTCCTGTTGAGAGCCCCACTGAGAATAGTGCGAGTTGCTAGGTGCTGATCTCTCTTGGAAAATCCAGCCCACGAGGTTGGGGAGAAGCCATCTGTTAACGCACCGGCCTCGTCGCCCGCACATTAGAGTGGGAATGTCCTTTTGGAGAACCTCTGTTTAGGAATGAACGTGAAGAAACCTCCACCAGAGAAAGATAAAACGGCCTGAACTCAGGCCTTGTGCAAGCCTTATAGGTGACGAACTGACCCCAGGTGGAACCCCAGATCATGCTCTCGCAGCTGTCTGCTACATGTACATGTCCTGTGCGTGACACCAGGAGCTGTGTGTGATGGGACCAGGAAGCAGTGATGTAGCATCCCCCTGGGTAGGTCTACACTGAAATCACAGGGTATGATTGAAGGTCAGGATTTTCTCAGGTGAATGACTGCATTTTTTCAGGTCAGTTCACCCTTTTTGGACTGTTCCGTCGCAAGAACGGTTCAAGAAAGTCCAAAGCCAGAACTGCCACTGCTAGGGTGACCAGACAGCTACTGTGAAAAAACTGGGACATGGGGTGGGGGTAATAGGCACCTATATAAGACAAAGCCCCAAATAATCGGGACTGTCCCTATAAAATTGGGACATCTGGTCACCCTAGCCACTGCCAGGCATTCGAACGCAATGAGAGAGGGCAGCCATTTTGGATAAGGGCAGACCTTCACCAAACTGGAAGATGAAATCAGAAATTCATGAGAACCCTCAAAGACCCACCGGACTCACGATGAAATCATGAAAGTTGGCAGCATGGCTTTCATTCTCCGGTCCTCTAGGGCAGGCTAGTGCATGCCACGGTTACTGAGTGGGGGTTGTGTGACCTTTGAGGAACTCAGCCTCTCCGAGGACACATGGGGGTCCCTGGGATGCCCGGTGAGGATGTCATATGGACACTGCATTAGCCATGCCCTCTCACATAGAGCATCAGGGTTGGAAGAGACCTAAGGGGGTCATCCAGTCCCACCTCCTGCTCAAAGCAGGACCATGACAGAGGGGCCAGGGTGACACATGAAGAGGGGCTTGGGAACAGCTCTGAGCCACCCAAAATACTGAGAACGTCTGACATGAAACAGACGGTGTGGGGACAGCAGAACTCCAAGATGGCAAACTCTGCTCCTCAAGTATGGGTGCTACACATCCAGCCCATCTCTCTGCTGTCTAGAAATTGCCCAGGAAGCTCTGCACAGGGGCCAAGAGTCAGCTGCCCTGTGGGGATAGGAAGCAGCCCCCCAGGGGAGTGGCTCACACTGCAGAAGCTGCATACATTCATTGCAGTAACCAACCCAGGGCAATCAGGCCTCCCTCAGGACCTGAATCTCCACTGGCAACGGGTTGCATTCATGATGGCGGTCATGTTGGCCGACACACCAGGCCCTGAACTAGGGATTTCCAGAGCTAAGAGCACAAACTGCTAAAAACTCCCTTGTTAGCTGTGTGACAGACTTATAGCCACCGCTGACTGGCAACAGAAGGGGGGCCTGACACGCCCTCAGCAGAGGGGCAGGAAGATACGGGGCAAAATAAAGCGAGGATACCTTTGTGCCTCCTGGTCCTCAGGTCCCAGCCAGCTCCTGATGTAAGTTAGAGCAACCCTCAGGGTGTTTCATTTTGTGTGTAGGCTGTCCGAGGCCCCTACGGGATGGTGGGCAGCTGAGTATAACCACAGCGCAGCAGTGCTCTGACTCCACGCCCTCTGCGCTGGGAGCTGGGAAAGAGGCTGGCTCTAATTGGCCGGCTGTGGGACTTCCTTTTTTTCTTTTTAGTCCACCGCTCAGGCTTCTTTCAGTTGCTGCCAGCTTTCTGAGCCATCAGGTCACATTTCTAAGCTTTTCTCCTCTGCCATGTGGGCTATAAACTTAGCTTTCATAAAAAAGAAAAAGAAAAAGAAGAAAAAGTGAGATTCTCACATAATCACATGACTCCAGGAGCTAAGGCTGTAAGAAGAACACCAAATATCACAAGAATTGGGAAGTTTCAGAGTAACAGCCGTGTTAGTCTGTATTCGCAAAAAGAAAACGAGGACTTGTGGCACCTTAGAGACTAACCAATTTATTTGAGCATGAGCTTTCGTGAGCTACAGCTCACTTCATCGGATGCATACTGTGGAAATTGCAGAAGACATTATATACACAGACACCATGAAACAATACCTCCTCCCACCCCACTCTCCTGCTGGTAATAGTGAGTTTGTGTGCGTATGGGGGTGGGGGAGTGAGAAAATCTGGATTTGTGCTGGAAATGGCCCACTTTTATTTTCATGCAGGTTGTAAGGAGAGTGGTCACTTTTGATGGGCTATTACCAGCAGGAGAGTGAGTTTGTGCGTGTGGTTTTTGGAGGGGGGTGAGAGAACCTGGATTTCTGCAGGAAATGGCCCACCTTGATTATCATACACATTGTGAAGACAGTGGTCACTTTGGATGGGCTATTACCAGCAAGAGAGTGAGTTTGTCTGGGGGGGGGGGGGGGCGGAGAGTGAGAAAACCTGGATTTGTGCTGGAAATGGCCCAACTTGATGATCACTTTAGATAAGCTATTACCAGCAGGAGAGTGGGGTGGGAGGAGGTATTGTTTCATGGTGTCTGTGTATATAACGTCTTCTGCAATTTCCACAGTATGCATCCGATGAAGTGAGCTGTAGCTCACGAAAGCTCATGCTCAAATAAATTGGTTAGTCTCTAAGGTGCCACAAGTCCTCCTTTTCTTTTTAAGAATTGGGAACTCGGCTTTCCTATTTATACAATGGGGACAATAATACCTGGTTCTTATCTAGCACTTTTCATCTGTAGATCCTGAAGCACTTTTCAAAGGAAATCAGTATCATTTCCCCATTTTACAGATAGAGAAACTGAGGCGCAGAGAAAAATGACTTGCCCAAACTCACCCAGCAGGCCAGTGTGAAAGACAAGACTAGGATGCAGGTCTCCTGGGTCCCAGCCCAGTGCTCTATCTAGTGGGCCACACTGCCTCCTATAAGCACAATGATCTCTCTGCATGACAGGGATCTGGGAGGATGAGCTCCTTCTTACTGAATGCTATTTGTGGTTCCTTGGTGCAAGAGAGTCTTCCAGAGAGAAAAGGAGTACTTGTGGCACCTTAGAGACTAACCAGTTTATTTGAGCATGAGCTTTCGTGAGCTACCGCTCACTTCATTGGATGCATAGCATATCGTGGAAACTGCAGAAGACATTATATACACACAGAGATCATGAAACAAAACTTCCTCCCACCCCACTCTCCTGCTGGTAACAGCTTATCTAAAGTGATCATCAAGTAGGGCCATTTTCAGCACAAATCCAGGTTTTCTCACCCTTCCTCCCCCCCCCCCCCCCCCCCCACATACAAACTCACTCTCCTGCTGGTAATAGCCCATCCCTCTTTGAAACCTCTCTTTATAATGCGCATGATAATCAAGGTGGGTCATTTCCAGCACTAATCCAGGTTTTCTCACCCCCCCCCCCACACCCCCCTCCAAAAACCACACACACAAACTCACTCTCCTGCTGGCAATAGCTCATCTTACAATGTGCACAGCAATAATCCAAGTTTAACCAGAACGTCTTGGGGGGGGGTTTAGGCTACCTTGCATAATGACTTAGCCACTCCCAGTCTCTATTCAAGCCCAAATTAATAGTATCCAATTTGCAAATGAATTCCAATTCAGCAGTTTCTCGCTGGAGTCTGGATTTGAAGGTTTTTTGCTTTAAGATAGCGACCCTCATGTCTGTGATTGCGTGACCAGAGAGATTGAAGTGTTCTCCGACTGGTTTATGAATGTTATAATTCTTAACATCTGATTTGTGTCCATTTATTCTTTTACGTAGAGACTGTCCAGTTTGACCAATGTACATGGCAGAGGGGCATTGCTGGCACATGATGGCATATATCACATTGGTGGATGTGCAGGTGAACGAGCCTCTGATAGTGTGGCTGATGTTGTTAGGCCCTGTGATGGTGTCCCCTGAATAGATATGTGGGCACAGTTGGCAACGGGCTTTGTTGCAAGGATAGGTTCCTGGGTTAGTGGTTCTGTTGTGTGGTATGTGGTTGTTGGTGAGTATTCGCTTCAGGTTGGGGGGCTGTCTGTAGGCAAGGACTGGCCTTTCTCCCAAGATTTGTGAGAGTGTTGGGTCATCCTTCAGGATAGGTTGTAGATCCTTAATAATGCGTTGGAGGGGTTTTAGTTGGGGGCTGAAGGTGACGGCTAGTGGAGTTCTGTTATTTTCTTTGTTAGGCCTGTCCTGTAGTAGGTGACTTCTGGGAACTCTTCTGGCTCTATCAATCTGTTTCTTCACTTCCGCAGGTGGGTATTGTAGTTGTAAGAATGCTTGATAGAGATCTTCTAGGTGTTTGTCTCTGTCTGAGGGGTTGGAGCAAATGCGGTTGTATCGCAGAGCTTGGCTGTAGACGATGGATCGTGTGGTGTCCTTACCCATAACTATTTTACATTTGGGGACAATGTATACCTTCAGATCAGCGGCACTGCTATGGGTACCCGCATGGCCCCACAGTATGCCAACATTTTTATGGCTGATTTAGAACAACGCTTCCTCAGCTCTCGTCCCCTAACGCCCCTACTTTACTTGCGCTATATTGATGACATCTTCATCATCTGGACCCATGGAAAAGAAGCCCTTGAGGAATTCCACCATGATTTCAACAATTTCCATCCCACCATCAACCTCAGCCTGGTCCAGTCCACACAAGAGATCCACTTCCTGGACACTACAGTGCTAATAAACGATGGTCACATCAACACCACCCTATACCGGAAACCTACTGACCGCTATTCCTACCTACATGCCTCCAGCTTTCACCCTGACCACACCACACGATCCATCGTCTACAGCCAAGCTCTTGGGAGAAAGGCCAGTCCTTGCCTACAGACAGCCCCCCAACCTGAAGCGAATACTCACCAACAACCACATACCACACAACAGAACCACTAACCCAGGAACCTATCCTTGCAACAAAGCCCGTTGCCAACTGTGCCCACATATCTATTCAGGGGACACCATCACAGGGCCTAACAACATCAGCCACACTATCAGAGGCTCGTTCACCTGCACATCCACCAATGTGATATATGCCATCATGTGCCAGCAATGCCCCTCTGCCATGTACATTGGTCAAACTGGACAGTCTCTACGTAAAAGAATAAATGGACACAAATCAGATGTTAAGAATTATAACATTCATAAACCAGTCGGAGAACACTTCAATCTCTCTGGTCACGCAATCACAGACATGAGGGTCGCTATC
Organism: Chelonia mydas; assembly: GCF_015237465.2. Taxonomy (NCBI): domain Eukaryota; kingdom Metazoa; phylum Chordata; order Testudines; family Cheloniidae; genus Chelonia; species Chelonia mydas. The sequence continues at coordinate 14,134,564 of NC_051261.2, read as the reverse complement.
TTAAAGCAAAAAACCTTCAAATCCAGACTCCAGCGAGAAACTGCTGAATTGGAATTCATTTGCAAATTGGATACTATTAATTTGGGCTTGAATAGAGACTGGGAGTGGCTAAGTCATTATGCAAGGTAGCCTAAACCCCCCCCCAAGACGTTCTGGTTAAACTTGGATTATTGCTGTGCACATTGTAAGATGAGCTATTGCCAGCAGGAGAGTGAGTTTGTGTGTGTGGTTTTTGGAGGGGGGTGTGGGGGGGGGGTGAGAAAACCTGGATTAGTGCTGGAAATGACCCACCTTGATTATCATGCGCATTATAAAGAGAGGTTTCAAAGAGGGATGGGCTATTACCAGCAGGAGAGTGAGTTTGTATGTGTGGGGGGGGGAGGGGGGGGGGGGAGGAAGGGTGAGAAAACCTGGATTTGTGCTGAAAATGGCCCTACTTGATGATCACTTTAGATAAGCTGTTACCAGCAGGAGAGTGGGGTGGGAGGAAGTTTTGTTTCATGATCTCTGTGTGTATATAATGTCTTCTGCAGTTTCCACGATATGCTATGCATCCAATGAAGTGAGCTGTAGCTCACGAAAGCTCATGCTCAAATAAACTGGTTAGTCTCTAAGGTGCCACAAGTACTCCTTTTCTTTTTACGAATACAGACTAACACGGCTGTTACTCTGATTCCAGAGAGAAAGAACCCAAGTTCAGTATGGAGAGGAGTCTGAGTGGTAGAGACAGGACCCGTCTGTGCCGCTAGGTCAAATGTGTGGGCTGCCAAGAAACTGGCTGCAGTCAGCTAGGGCACAGCTTAGTCTAAATCTCAGGGTATGTCTACATTGCAATCGGGTCTGTGATGCGGCACATGCCTGATGCATCCAGGAGTACAGCTTGCAAGTACCAAGAGCAATAAAGCTGCAGCAACATGGACATCAGCATGGGCTGGCCACCCGAGCAATTACCCAGGGTCCCAGCTGGGCTTCCACACAGCCATCACGCTCTCGGTCACTGAACTAGCTGGATTAAAGGTGCAATCACACCCCCTGATGGCACTGTAGACAGACCCTAAGCGTGGTGGCAGGCAGACTGGGGCTGAAGGCCACAAATCTTGTGTCTCTCTCCTGTTCAGTATTGTGTTGCTCCCTGGTTCCGAGGACTAACTTATAGTACGGGAGGGCTGTGAGAGACCCCCTTACACAGCCCTCTGGTGATGATGCATGACTAATTTTAAAGACGGTTGCAGCGTTATAGCCATGAGAATCCCAGGATATTTGAGACACAAGGAAGGTGAGGGAATATCTGTTATTGGACCAACTTCTGCTGGTGAGAGAGACAAGCTTTCAAGACAGACAGCTTCTGAAGAGCTTGACTTTTTCCACAGTGGACGTTGGTCATAAGAACATAAGAGTGGCCATACTGGGTCAGACCAAAGGTCCATCAAGCCCAATATCCTGTCTTCCGACAGTGGCCAGTGCCAGGTGCCCCAGAAGGAATGAACAGAACAGGTAATCATCAAGTGATCCATGCCCTGTCACCCAATCCCAGCTTCTGGCAAACAGAGGCTAGGGACACCATTCCTGCCCATCCTGGCTAGTAGCCATTGATGGACCTATCCTCCATGAATCTATCTAGCTCCCTTTTGAACCCTGTTATAGTATTGGCCTTCACAAGACCCTCGGGCAAGGAGTTCCAGAGGTTAACAGTGCATTGCGTGAAAACATACTTTCTTGTGTTTGTTTTAAACCTGCTACCTATTAATTTCTTTTGGTGGCCCCTTGTTCTTGTATTATGAGAAGGAATAAATAACACTTCCTTATTTATTTTCTCTATACCACTCATGATTTTATAGACCTCTAGCATATCCCCCCCTTAGTCGCCTCTTTTCCAAGCTGAAAAGTCCCAGTCTTATTAATCTCTCCTCATACGGAAACCGTTCTATACCCCAATCATTTTTGTTGTCCTTTTCTGAACCTTTTCCAATTCTAATATATCTTTTTTGAGATGGGGCAACCTTTTCTGAACCTTTTCCAATTCTAATATATCTTTTTTGAGATGGCGACCACATCTGCACACAGTATTCAAGATGTGGGCGTACCATGGATTTATATAGGGGCAATATGATATTTTCTGTATTATCATCTATCCCTTTCTTGACGATTCCCAATATTCTGTTCACTTTTTTGGCTGCCGCTGCGCATTGAGTGGATGATTTCAGAGAACTATCCACAATGACTCCAAGATCTCTTCCTTGAGTGGTAATAGCTAATTTAGACCCCATCATTGTATATGTACAGTTGAGATTATGGTTTTCCAATGTGCATTACTTTGCATTTATCAACATTAAATTTCATCTGCCATTTTGTTGCCCAGTCACCCAGTTTTGTGAGATCCTTTTGTAGCTCTTCGCAGTCTGCCTGGGACTTAATTATCTTGAGTAGTTTTGTATCATCTGCAAATTTTGCCACCTCACTGTTTACCCTTTTTTCCAGATCGTTTATGAATACATTAAATAGGACTGGGCCCAGTACAGATCCCTGGGGGACACCACTACTTACCTCTCTCCATTCTGAAAACGGACCATTTATTCCTACCCTTTGTTTCCTATCTATGAGAGAACCTTCCCTCTTATCCCATGACTACTTATTTTGCTTAAGAGCCTTTGGTGAGAGACACCTTGTCAAAGGCTTTCTGAAAATCTAAGTACACTATCCACTGGATCTCCTTTGTCCGCGTGCTTGTTGATATTCCCTCACCCACCTTGTCTCTGTAATTTTAAAGTGACAGTACCAAAACATACCACAGCGAGCATGGACTTGCAAGGATTTATGCTTTGTTTATAGAAATCCAAGCCTCAACCACCGTACCTGCCAAGTGGGGAGAAACAGGAGGTTACAAGGTGCCCCCTGAGGAGCTGTTCGCAATGCACCCTAGGACGTCTGAAACGTCACTTGATGGAAGGGAAAAGAGGGGAGCATTCCAAAGCTCCAGAAATGACATCTCTGCCAGCTTTGTCCTTGGCAGGCTCAGTAGCTCTACCGGGCACATCTGATTTGCCTGAAGGAACAAATTCCTGACCCGCCCCTGAGCTTGGCAGGCTCCAGGTGAGCAGGGTGTGTCTCCCGAAACAGGCGAGCATCAGCACTTTGTCATTAGGATCCAGATACAAAGTTTCTTTTCTTTTCATTCATGAACACTTTTTCCATGGACAGAGCCTATTTTAATCCCAAGCCAGCGCTGGAAAGAGTTAACATTAATACTATCAATCTGGGAGCTAATCCAAGGGCAATTACTAATAACCATTTATAATGAAGTTATGTTCAGGGCATTGCAGGAGCAGGCCAAATGTTTCCATTGGGGGAAAAAAACAGCACATTGGTGTTCGTAGGACAAATAAGATCATTGCCCCCCGCTCCCCGACTCTGCCCGTCTCTTCCAGCAGGAGAGAGCTGCAGAAACACAGCACATAAAACTGGTTACCCCGCTGCTGCTGACAGATCTGCGGGTTCAGACACCGTGCCCCAGGGGAGGCGATTCTGTAAAGGGAAGTGCTTGTCTATGCTTGAAATGCTATAGTGGAACCGCTGCGTCTGCACAGCTATTGGGCTTGAGTGTAGATACCCGAGCCGCTTAGTCAAGAGGACCCATCCCCCTCCCTTGAGGAGGGGTTCTCCTGTTGGTATCGGTAATCCACTTCCCCAAGGGAGGGGGGATAGGTCAGCTTAAGTATGTCCCTCGGGGGGGGGGGTGGATTTTTCACACCTGAGCATTGTCGTTAAACCAACCTAATTTTCTAGTGTAGACTAGGCCTCTGGATCTTCTAGATTTTGACTCCAGAAAAGGATGCGTTTTCCTGGTGCAAGAGGCCCAGGTGAACCAATCACGTCAAGAAAAATAATAATAATAATAATAATAAAAAAAAATCTCACTAAAGGCTTTGCATGAGTGCCCGCATGACGTGATGTTTATTAGGGAAGATTCATAATAGGCAAAAACCTTTTTCCTTAATGGACCCAAGAGCCTGTTTAAGTGTTTTGAAGATCATTAAATAAGAGCATGTAGAAGAGGAAGAAAGAGAGGAGCTAAGTAGGAGGGAGAAGTCAGTGGGAATTACAGAGTGGGCAGGTTGCTTTGGTGTACGGAAGGGATGGATGATGGTTGTCTTCTACCCGTACCTCCATCACCCCTGTGCATGGCAGTGTGGCCTAGTGGGCACCACACTGGACTGAGGGTATGTCTGCATTGGCTGAAAGGTTCAATTCCCAGCTTACGTAGACGTACCAAATATCCAAGGGAGTGAGCACATTAAAGAGGCAGCATAGAGCAGTGGTGCCAGGGACTAGGAGCCTGAGAACCTATCCAGGGTTTCAGAGGGGATCATTCTCAGGGCAGCCAGCCTCTCCTGCCACTCACCTCCAGCGTAGACATACCCGGAGACCCCAAGAGCCTACCTTTGCCATTGCCCTGCTGTGTGACCTTGGGCAAGCTGCTGCCCCTCCTCTGTGCCCCAGCTTCTGCATTTATCACATGGGGAAAATGATACGTTTGCAGAGCACTTGGAGAGCGGCACAAGAAAAGCGCAAAGGAAGAGGGGAGTTTTGCAGGGCAAGGCAGAAAGCAGGGTGACGCGAAGAGAGAGGATGCAGGGTAGAAAGGGCAGGGATGGAAGAGAACTGCAACTGAAAACAGCAGAGGAGAAGGGAAAAAAACCCGATCTTTTAAAACAACCCAGTCCAGACACAGGGCGGAATATTTGACCTATTGCAACATTGTTTGTTATTTGCGGGACTGGGAGGCTTGCAGATTTTACAGGGTTTAAGGGCAGAAGAGAATACGAATGAGCATCGAGTTTGATCTCCTGCATAACACAGGCCATCTGGTGTCGAATGACGTTGCCAGGACCCCGCTAGCCACCCAGACAGGTTGATTTAAACACCCTTTCTCCTTTGCGCTTTTCCAGTTCCCATGCTCTGTTTTCGGTAACAACACACTGAACAGAACACAGGGCTCCATTATGGCTATTGTCTAGAGAACAAAGGATCCTCATCATACCGGTGACACATTTGTTTAGCTCATTGAAAGAGCTGATTGTGTTCTGGGCAGTGAGTGGAGCCAGGTAAAACACTGAAGGCAGGATTCCTCTGTGACCTGATTTTCAAAAGGACCATTCTCCACCGGCATAGAGTCATAGAGTGTAAGGTCAGAAGGGACAAGGTCATCCAGTCTGATCTCTTGTATGTCACAGGCCACCAGTCCCTCCCAGCACCTGCTCATTGAGCCCAACAAGTGAAATCAGACTCAAGTATCACAGTATTATGAAGTACCCAAATATTATGAAGGCTTCACACACTGGTGCACCTAGGTCCCTAGTCTATTTTCCACCTGTGGCACATAATAGTGCCTATTGTGTGCCGCAGGCAGAGAATAGGCTAGGGACTGAGGTGCACCAGTGTGTGAAGTCTTCCTAATGGCAGGGAAATGATTAAGTGTGATATACCCAGATAATCCTGGCAAGTCACCCCCATGTTGCAGAGAAAAGCAAGAAAGCCCCGAAGTCCCTCCTAATCTGATCTGGAGGAAAATCCTTCCTGATCCCACATATGGCAGTGTGAGACCCTGCGCATGTGAGCTCGCCAAGCCAAGCACCTGAGAGAGCAAATGCTGAGTGCCATCTCAAAGCTCTGGCCCAACTTGAATAATATCCCACCTCCAGCCATGGCCATCTCTCATGCTTCAGAGGAAAGAGACCAAAAAACGAAACAACCAACAACAACCTAGAATACATTAGAGAGGGAAACATCCTGTCCTGACCCCTGCCAGTAGCCGTCTGAAACCCTGAAGCATGAGCTTTTAGGAATGTAAGACAAACTGGAAGTGAGCCCCAGGGCAGCCGAGCCCTGCTCCCCACTGTCTCAAGCAACCCCGGCCAGGGGCGCTGGAACCATGTGTACAGCAGGGGTGCTGAGAGCCACTGAACCCAGCTGTCAACCCTGGATATGATGGAAACCACTTCAAGCCAGGGGGTGTTGCAGCACCCCATCCCCACCCCTAGTTCCAGCACCTATGACCCCGGCAGGCAGCCACACTCATAAATTTGTCCAGCATCTTCAAAGGCAACTTTGTGTGGCGCCAGAGCTGTGGATTGGAGGAAACTGGTGACTTCTTTGGGTTCAGAAAGGTCTTTGTGCTCTGTACAGGACATGGAGGGGATCTGGGCAGAGAGGAGGACAGTGTAGCTAGAGAGGAAGGATGGGCCAGTGGGGAGGCACTAGCCTAGGACTTGAGACATGAGGTGAAGTCCCCACTCACCTACAGATTTCTTGGGTGAGTCACTTAGTCCCCCCCATGCCTCATTTGCCCATCCGTCCAATGGGGATAACAGCCTGACCCCGCCTGACAGAGGAGTGTGAGAATAAATACAGTGTGCGGATATTACAGTAATGGAAGCCGTACAAGCTCCTGCAACTGATTGATACAGCAGGGCGGGTTGCATCCCAATGCTCTGCGGCTTCTCCTCGATGTCCTCCACGCACACTGACCTCTTCACGTTTGTCAGGGCTCACCGATTTTAAAGCCAGATGGGACCATTCCATCATCTAGTCTGACCTCCTGTATACCACAGGCCAGAGAATTTAATCCAATTACCCCTGCACCGTGCTGGGTTTGGCTAAAGCTGCACCATCGCTTCCAGCCCTGATCTGAAGACAACAAGAGATGGAGGATACACCGCTTCCCTGGGGAATTTGTTAATCACCCTCCCTGTTGAAGATGTGCCTCATTTCTAATTTGAATTGATCTGCCTTTAAATTTTCAGCCATTGGTTCTTGCTCTGCTCTGCCTTTCTCCACTAGTTTAAAGAGCCTTTTAGCACACGGTGTTTTCTCCCCAAGAGGGTGCCTACACACCATCATCAGGTCATCTTGAAAGCTTTTTGATTTTATTTGATTTAGAGCGTGCAGAGTCGTCTAGCCAAGCAATGGCCTCTTCAGGGGTGGGATGCAGTTCTTTTAGGCCACCGCTGAACCTAGTCAGCAGGCATTCCTCGACAATGTGTGTCATGGTCTGTGTCGCCCCGCAGCTGCACAAAGGGCTGTCCCGAAGGCCCCAGCGACACTGGTTGGCTGCACAGAGACCTTGCCCAGTCCGGAACCTGTTCAACAGGGACCATTGGCAATAGGGCAGGTCAAAACCAGGCGGGCAGATTGTGGGGTCGGTGACAAGGGACTGGTTTGGGATTATAACAAATATCCATTCCTCTCGCCAGAGTGTTTCTGCCCTACCATCCTGGCGTGGCGGATGAGACCATAATGGGCAACGTGACGGCAAACATGCAGCTGGTGGTTTAGAAAAAGTCGTTGTGCCGTGGCAGGCTTGGGTTGGCGCGTACTTTCTCCAGTAACTTGCCAGTGGCACCCTCTCATCTGATATGAGGAGGAGCAATATTGCTCAGAACTGGGAGCCATGGGAGTGGAGTCGGACCCAGGGTGCTGGAGATGATGCGCATGGCGGCAGGTAACTGTGTATCCACCAGTTTGGTGTGTGACAATCGACTCCACACTGGTGCGCAGGACTCCGCCACCGAATACGAGGCGGCAAGAGCGGACGTCCACAGAGTTGGAGCGCGAGCACCCCATGACGAACCTGCCAGTTTGCTAAGAAAATGGTTGCACATTTTCACTTTAGCTACTGTCTTCTTCAGGTGGGCATGGTAACTCCGTGTGCAGTCTAAGATCACACCTAGATAGACCGGTTCTGCTTCAAGCTTCGCTTCTGACCATTCAGTTCTCGGGCTGTGCTGGCGTGATGAAGATGGAACAAACTGGAGACTGTTTTTATGGCGTTTGGCTGGAGGCGCCAAGTCTTATAGTAATCAGGTAACTTTACCATGTCCCGGTTTAAGGTGGCATCGAGCTCGTGGAACGTCCAGGCCTGGGTACCATGACAGATGTCATCTGCATAAGTGAACTATCATGACTCCGTCGTTGCCAGGTCACTGATGTAAAGGTTGAAGAGGGTGGGAGAAAGAATAGAGCCCTGGGGTAACCCGTTGCTCCGTCGTCTCCAAGCACTCGTCTTCTCCCCCATATGGACTCTGGACTGCCTATCGCAGAGGAACAGTTCAACGATGCCTGTGACCCAAGGTAGCAGGACCCGTGATACCTTCATGGAGCAGGCCAGTGTGCCATGCCATGTCGTATGCCGCTGTTCGATTGACGAAAACATCTCCTGTTTTCAAGTGTCTCTGGAAGCCATTTTCAACAAATGTGGTCAGCGCGAGTACTTGGTCGCATGTGCTACGGCCTCGGTGAAAGCTGGCTTGGTCAGGGCTCAAAATTCTCTCCATGTCGGGTAATATGTGCTGTAGAATCATGCGCTCTAGTGCCTTGAAGCACACCGACAATGATTATATGGGATGATAGCTTGATGATTGACTTGGGTCCTTTCCGGCTTTAGGAGGCCAATGACTTTTGCAATGCGCCATATCTTTGGTAGCCTCCCTTCACTGATGACCCTGGTGAAGAATTTCGCAAGCCAAAACCGAGCACAGGGGCCAAGGTTTTTCAGGAAATATGTTATAGCCCGCAGCTGTTCCACACTTGATGTTACCCAGTGTCTGGTCCAGCTCCGTTCCAGTGAATGGTTCTGGGCAGCTTCTGATCTGGTGTACATGTTTAAAGGCACGCCATTCGTTCCTCACTTGTCTTTGCACCTGTTCCTCCAAAAGTGCTCTGACCACTTTAAATAGGTGTCCAGCTACCTGGCTGGGTGTCACCGGGGGTCGGCAGAGTGCAGGTGGCTGTTGCACTGCTCCAAGCCGTCGGCGCAGACTCCAACACAAGCAGCTGGAGCAGGTAAAGCTCATCCTCTCGGGCGTCTCCTCCCATCTGGCACAGGGAGCAGTGTTCAATGATTCTGTCAGATGGTCGGTGACATCTGGGACACCAGATGCTTCATACTGCTTGAGCAAGGCAGCGCTCTCCGCGTCGAGACAGGGGATGTAGGAGGGGTGGCAACCACGTGGGATGGCTCTGCAGGCTGCTTTGTAGATAGCACCACAGAAGCGACAATAGGTCTCATTTACTGAGAGATGCCGGGCTGGTATTGTCACCACTCTTCTCCAGTGCTTCCTGGAATTTTTCTTAGTCGGCCTTTCAGAAATTTCACTGCTTCTTTTTGGAACTCTTGACAACTGGGAGCTGTAGCCCAATATGGATCAGCGACGGTTTGTGTTGACTGTGTGGAAAGTTGTCCAAGACTTGGCATGTTGCTGGCCGAGGATGGCCATGAACTGAACTGACCCAGCACAAGTCAGGAGAGTAGTCACAATCCCATCTAGAAGAATGGAACGTGCCTTACTGCTTAGCATCATGGATAAGGGCGAGGTCATTTCGAGATGCCCAGTCTGCAAGTTGTTCACCATCGGTGTCAACCGCCTCATACCCCCAGTCTGTGTGATGGCTGTTGAAGTCTCTGACGTAGACAGCTGGGTGTGGCAGGCTTGGTAGAACCTGTTGGTTCCAGCCGACGCTTGTGAACATTTGCTAGCCAGAAACCGCCAACCCGGATGCTATCACGGAATTCAGTAGACCATTCAGCTGATGTATGTGACTTGGCCGTGCTTTGGGTGTGCCACATGGCACAACAGGTTGAAGCCATCGATACTAGAATGCCTGGCTTCGGCAGTTGTCACGTGTCTCTCTTGCAAGGAAATGATGTCGATAGTACGTCAATGAGCAAGAACGCCGAGTAAATCACGCTTGGCAGCCGACAAACCCTCCACACTGAGCTGGAACAAGCGTAGAGCTGGACCAACGACATAAAAGTCACCGGGCTGCACGCTGGGGTTGTCGGTGACGACAGTGCTGGGGTTCGCTGAGCTCGTGGAATTCGTCTCGCCGGTTGGATCATTAGCTTCCTTGACTGCTGTCAGGTACTGGTGGGTGGCGTGAGGAGGACGCAGATCCATTTCCCTCAAAAGCCCCGTTAGCTTTTTGATAAATGAAACCGACTGAGCTCATTCGTTCACTCCCTGTAAGGCACTTTCCCCAGTCCTCACGCACTAATATTCTGCAGCAAAGAGACGCTGTTGTTAATAACAGAGCTCTCTGTGAATCCCTCTAAGCTCTGCAATATCTGCGCAGCCAAGAAGTTGAGTCTGGGATTGAGTCTCTCATTGGCCCTGGCTAATTCCCCTTATTACAATCACGGGGTATTTCCAAACCCTGGCTGCATAGCCAAAGGTATGAGAGAACTGATTGTTTCCAGAGGAACCTCCCCTTGCGCAGATCCTCCTTTCTTATGCTGTCGACGTTCAGCTTTTGATGCTTTTCGCATCTAAAAATGTCTCGGAATCAAAGTTACCTGAAACAGTGGATTCCAGCTCCAAAGGGTACTACAGCCTTTCCCCTCCAGAGCCAGCTTCTCCAGAGCTAGGACTCGGAGCTCTGCTGCAGTGATGCGGCTTTGAGAGGATATGGATTCCAAGACAGGATATTTTTACGACACAAAAGCCAGAGACACTCAGCGCTGAAGTTCCCACAGTACATTAACTTTGTCCCTTGGGTATGCTCCTGCAAATGGCCGGGCTCCAGAACTTACCAGAAATGTTGCAAAATGCTACATAGTGGAATAAACTTGCTGGCTCCTCCTGGATATCTCCCTGTGCCCCGGCTAAGCTGGAGGGGAAGGATCTGGCCAGTAGAGGGTGTTGTGCTACCAAAGCGAGCGTCCATCCACAGCCCGCGGTGTATGGGAACAGATGGTAGCATCCGGAGGATCCGAGGGGACCAGACTCAGGGCAGGGACAGAAGCTGCGTGAGCAGGAGCAGCAGGCTGGGAACTGGGCCTGGGAGCTGGACAAGGAAGCAGCCCATTGCCTGTGGCTGGCAGGACAAAACAGGGCAGTGGCCTACTGGTGGGGCGATTATGGAGAGGTTACGTGGGGATACACAATTGGAGTTGCAGCTAGCAAGGGATGTGAAGGGTAACAAGAAGGGTTTCTACAGGTATGTTAGCAACAAGGTGGTGGTCAGGGAAAGGGTGGGCCCCTTACTGAATGGGGGAGGCAACCTAGCGACAGAGGAGGTGGAAAAAGCTGGAGTACTCAGTGCTGTTTTTGCCTCAGTCTTCACAGACGAGGCCAGCTTCCAGACTGCTGCACTGGGCAGCACAGCATGGGGACGAGGTGAGCAGGCCTCAGTGGTGAAAGAACAGGTGAAGGACTATTTAGAAAAGCTGGACATGCACAAGTCGATGGGTCCAGATCGAATGCATCCAAGGGTGCTGAGGGAGTTGGCTGATGTGATTGCAGAGCCATTGGCCATTATCTTTGAAAACTCGTGGCCATCGGGGGAGGTCCCAGACAGTTGGAAAAAGGCAAATATAGTGCCCATCTTTAAAAAAGGGAAGAAGGAGAAACCAGGGAAGTGCGGACAGGTCAGCCTCACCTCAGTCCCCAGAAAAATCATGGAGCAGGTCCTCAAGGAATCCATTTTGAAGCACTTGGAGAAGAGGAAGGAGATCAGGAACAGTCAACATGGATTCACCAAGGGCAAGTCATGCCTGACCAACCTGATTGCCTTCTATGAGGAGATAACTGGCTCTGTGGATGAGGGGAAAGCAGTGGACATCATATACCTTGACTTTAGCAAAGCTTTTGGTACGGTCTCCGACAGTATTCTTGCCAGCAAGTTAAAGAAGTATGGGCTGAATGAATGGATTATAAAGTGGATAGAAAGCTGGCTAGATCGTTGGGCTCAACAGGTAGTGATCAAAGGCTCAATGTCTAATTGGCAGCTGCTATCAGGCAGAGTGCCCCAGGGGTCGGTCCTAGGGCTGGTTTTTTTCAACATCTTCATTAATGATCTGGAGGATGGTATGGATTGCACCCTCAGCAAGTTTGAAGAGGACACTAAGCTAGGAGGAGAGGTAGATATGCTGGAGGGTAGGAATAGGGTCCAGCGTGACCTAGAGAAATTGGAAGATTGGGCCAAAAGAAATCTGATGAGGTTCAACAAGGACAAGTGCAAATTCCTGCACTTAGGACGGAAGAATCCCATGCACCGCTACAGACTAGGGACCGAATGGCTAAGCAGCAGTTCTGCAGAAAAGGACCGGGGGATTTCAGCGGACAAGAAGCTGGATATGAGTCAGCAGTGTGCCCTTGTTGCCAAGAAGGCTAACGGCATTTTGGGCTGCATTAGTAGGAGCATTGCCAGCAGATTGAGGGAAGTGACTATTCCCCTATATTCGGCACTGGTGAGGCCACATCCGGAGTATTGCGTCCAGTTTTGGTCCCCCCACTGCAGAAGGGACGTGGACAAATTGGAGAGAGTCCAGCGGAGGGCAACAAAAATGATCAGGGGGCTGGGGCACATGACTTATGAGGGGAGGCTGAGGGAACTGGGCTTATTTAGTCTGCAGAAAAGAAGAGTGAGGGGGGATTTGATACCAGAAAGGAGGTTCCAAAGAGGACGGCGCTCGGCTGATGACAGAACAAGGAGCCATGGTCTCAAGTTGCAGTGGGGGCGGTCTAGGTTGGATATTAGGAAACACTATTTCACGAGGAGGGTGGTGGAGCACTGGGATGGGTTCCCTAGGGAGGTGGTGGAATCTCCTTCCTTAGAGGTTTTTAAGGCCCGGCTTGACAAAGCCCTGGCTGGGATGATTTAGTTGGGGTTGGTCCTGCTTTGAGCAGGGGGTTGGACTAGATGACCTCCTGAGGTCCCTTCCAACCCTGATATTCTCTGATATGGTTCCCTTATAGCCGGGCACTTGGCTGGGCTAGGGACAGTTGTGCTGTTTTATTGTAACAAAGCCCTTGTGTGGGGGGCATTCACAGCTTGTAGTGGCTGGCACCCAGTAGAGGAATCCTCTGTTACCCAGAATATGTGAGGGTCTCTGGGGGCCCGTAGACCCCAGTCCTGGCCCGGGAGTACTACAGCGCTTGCCTCCACAGCACACCCCTGGAGGGGAGTTGATGACAGAGAGAGAGGGATGAAAACTGGATCACGTTTCTTGCAAAGATCGTCACGAAAGATCCGTCCATTTTGTTGTAAGCCTATTTCACAAGTGGGCATTGTTCAGCTGCCCTCACTCCCGTGGAGGAAGCCAGATCCTCGCCCCACGTATCAATGTTCCCAAGCCAGGCACACACGACGGACAGGCCGTAAAGGCAACTCAAGAAGGATTCGGTGGCTTAAAACTCTCTTCTCTGACAACATTTCTACCTCCTGTGGTTCTGGAGGGCACCCGGGGTCACTCAGCCAGAAGGAGATTAGAGAGCAGCTTTGTTTTGCTCGGTTTGGCCCATTTCATTTCTTTGCCCATTTGCCAGCATTCTCCACAGCCAGGTTCCTGGGCTGACTGGCTCTTTCACACAGCTTTAGGACTGCCTCCCTTTAATAGGTGCCATAGTTTGGGCAGTTCCTGCATCACAGCTCTCCTCTGCAGGGTATTCCTCTGCCTGTGGGTCCCCGAGCCAGGCACACAAACAGGACCAGGGCCCCATTGCCGCGATGCTGCACTTGAGAGACTCCCCATCTTCAACGGGCCAGACAAAAGAGTGTCAGAGCCCAGGCTCCAACCTGAAGCAGGAATGTCTACACTGCTAGTTTGAGCCCCGTAGCGGGAGCTGGAGTCAGTTGACTCCGGCTCTGAGACTCACTGCCTCGGGATTTTTTTGCAGTGTAGACTTACCTTAAGTGACTTGCCCATGGTCATGCAGCAGGGCTGTGGCAGAGTTGTGAACTGAACAGAGATTATGGGAGAGCCAGGTCAATGCTCTCCATCTTTCCTACGTCACCTCTCCCCTACCTGCTGCCCAGGGCTGCTTCCTCAGCATTCCTCTCTAGGTTAGGGGCTGGCAGTTTGTTCAGTGCTATGGATGCGGTATTGCCCTGAGGAAAAGCGAAAGCTGAGAGGAAGGGATGTGGGTTGCCTTGCTCTGAGGGTGGGGAGCGTCTTTGGGCTGAGTGTGGCCTGGGGCCAGAGCCATTGCACCAGGAATTCTCATTCTCAACATTGGAGCCCTGGGACAGTTACTCAAAATGCATCTTGGAGGGGTCTGATTAAGAGGAGAACCACCAAATGCTGTGTGTGCGTGTGTGTGTGTGCGCGCGCGTCTGCATGTGTACTACAGCGTGCTCTGTGTGTGTATATACACTAGCGAATGCTGTGTGCACACACGTGTATACCACAGAATGCTCTGCGTGTCTCTGCATGTGCATTGCCGAATGCAGCGGGCGTATGTGATGGCCCAGGGGTTGCTAGTTAAGCTTCATGCAGGGCCTTTCTCCTGTAGATCACCCAGCTAACGCCCTCAGCTCTGCAGTAGGGCATGTCTGGCTGTGTGGAGGAGAACTGTGAACAAAACCTGGATGGTCTCACCCACTCCCTAGCAGACGGCTGTACATTAGGCTAGGCTAGGCCCCGTCAAAGCTCTCCTTCCCAGGAGATGGAGCTGCTTGGTCTTTGCCAGAAACAGTCCCTCCAGCTCAGGGCGGAGGCCTAGAGGCCGGGCAGGGGATGGAGGGCGTTTGCTCTGCTGCTGACTCTACAGACAAAAAGGAGCTTTAGCCTCACCGGTGTCAGTCCTGAACTTCTCCCCATGACTATATTTGCTCAGAATAGACCCCAAGGGACCAATAACCCTGCCGCTCTCCTGCTTACCCCAGACGCGTCTGTTTCAACGGGGGAACTTGGGCTGAACGTCTCCACAGAATTAACCTTGCTAAAAAAAGGCAAACCCAGCTGCACTCTGGTGGCTGCAGTAACGCCCAAGTCCTATCTTAGCCTAACAATGCACCACAGGGGATTAGCAGAGCAACCACCGGGGCCTCAGATTCCCGGATTTTACTCTCCAAGGAACGTTTACCAATAAACCAGGTAATGAACCGTGAGCCTCTGTCTTACCGGAAGGAGGTGGCCTGAAGGCCTTTACCGAAACACATGCATGTTATTTACCTGTTTCAGTCTGAAGTGCTACATTGCCGAGCGGGCTGGGTGTAGGAAATGGTTCCTGGCACGTACTGAGCACAAGGTTCTGAACTCACCCCGAGACGTCTTGAGAGACAGAGACTTCGGCTGCCAAGAAATTCTGCTCACATCAGCCGTTTCTTCACAAGCAATGATTAACTAAATGACTCAAAAGTGACCAGCTGAGACACAGGCACTGGGCAAGAGCGTCCTGGGAACATGCTCATTTCCCAAAACCTTGCTAACTGGGTCTCTTCTGCACTCATGCTGAGAAACCGCTAGCTTGGAAGATAATTAGGGAAGTTTTTTGCACTGGGGGGGTGGGATTATAGAGGGAAACAAAAATCTTGGCATGTTTCTCTGAGAAACTCTCTGGCCTTTGTAACCAGGGCGGAAGTGCCAACGGGGGGAGGAGCACGCAGCGCCCACTACGTCAGCATGGCTTGGTTGGTGATGCTCTACCTTGCCCACAGGATGCTAAAGGTGCATAGCCCAACATTCAGAGGTAACAATCTCTATAGACTGGAATCACATCCCAGGGCTCATGGAATACAGCAGCGCAGGGACGGCGGGGGCTGCTGTGCTTCCCGTAAGCCGTCTGCCTGAGCTCCTGTCTCCAGTGCCCAGCCAGGCTGAAGTTCTCATCATCTTGGGGACAGGCGAGCGGAGAGGATCAGTAATGGGAGATGGCATCGTTCATCTCTAGGCCACCTCGATGGCTCTTTAGTGGCCTGCACCCTGAGCAGGGATCTCAATGCACAGATCTTCAGTAACATTCCCAGCAGGGAGGCAGAGGTTAGGCAGGGCATGAGGGCTAACACCCACCCCCTCCACGGGTCCCAAAGGTGCTGCTCCCACTGGGGCAGGATGGATGCTTGAGCAGCGCCGATGGTATGAATACACAGGGCATTTCTGGCACTGCCAGGCCAGCTGCAAGGCCACTATTTTAAAACAGCTCCTGAGGCTTTAGAAAAGAGTCGGCGTAGAAGGCAGAGTCCTGGCCAGTGCACCTGGCACTCAGAAGCCACTGCTGTCCGAGGCTGGATTCATCCTCAGCCTCTTACCCACAGCCTCCTCCTCCCACATCCGACTGTGAGGGGCATCCCACCCACCCCTCGCTCCCAGCTGCCCCAGCCTCTGCCTGCTGCCCACAGATACTCAGCCCTCCAGCCCACGAGTGCTAGGGGCAGACCAGGATTTAGAGGGGGGAAACTGTGAACCTGGGAGCACCTCAGGCTCTGGCTGTGTCCAGCAGCCTCTCCTGGCCTCTCTCCTCAGCCCTCCCCTCACCCTTACTCTCATCCACTTTCTCTCTCCTTAGTCTTCCTCCCTCATCACAGGGGGAGCCTGCATGAGCCCCAGCTATGCCGGCTGGCTCTGGGCATCGCTCAGTGGCTCCTTCCCCTCTCTGCACCAGCCAGTGTAGGACGAGGAGCAGAGGGCTGACAGCTGAGCAGTGGGGCTAGGAGCTGCCGAGAGCAACTTGCCCTTTCCCTAGTGTAACCTTCTGCCAGGTGGAGCCAACAACAACCAGGGCCCGGTTCAATATCTCGGGGTTCCTTTTCAACAATACAACATAGAACCGGCTTCAGCCCCCACCCAGTAACCTGGGAAAATTACACACCACCCCCAGGCGCCTCTGAGAGGCCATACTTCCCCCCTCGCAAGCACAGAGTGTAGAAAAGAAACATTTAATGAAAGGAGGGAAGTCACCTGACATTAATTAGGGAAAATGCCACACGCAGGATTCATAATCATAAAACCGTGAGGAGGACGTCCACACCACAGTGCGTGGGGCAGAGCCTTCTGCCGTGTGTTCTACAACCAACGGTTCCTTTTCTGTGCCTGTAGCAAAGGGACGACTCACCGGTGCGGCACCTCCTGCTGGTCATCTGGGAATTAGCTCTTTTCCAGCGTATGGAGCGTCCTCTGCAGGCCGGTGTCTCGCCTGCCGCTGGCCCCGTGTCCCTCCTGGACCCCAATGCCTCTTTACCTCAGGGTTCTGCCTCCAGCAGTACTCCCAAGCTCTGGGTCTCCCCTCCCAGGGGAACCCCCAACTCTCTAAACCCACCTTGCCTCAGTGGCTACTGCCAGTCATCATCATCATCATCTAGCCCCCCTTCCCTGGGGCAGGCTACAGTCTATAATGGCCACTCATCATTGGCAAGGGGGTTAAGACCTGCTGCCTCTGCCTATTCCCAGGCTACACCTCTGTAGCCCCAGTATCTTTCCTGGCCTTTAGCAAGGCCTGCAGCCTGGGGGTTTACCAGGCTGGAGCTCCCCAGCCCCCTTTACCCTTCCCCAGCACTGCTCTGCTTCAGGTACCTTGCTTTCAGGGAGCTAGCCCTTCCCATTCCAGGGCTAGAGTGAGACTCCTCCAGCTCCTGGCCCACAGCCCTCTTATCAGGGCCAGCTGGGCCCTAATTGAGCTGGCCACAGCTGTGGTCAGCTACTCCCTCAACTGCTTTCACTCTTTTTCTCCTCTCCAGGGCTGCTTTCAACCCCTGTTCTGTGGGAGTAGGGCATCCCCCTCCCCTCCCTCATCGCACCCCATTCACAGTGGCTGTCCTTGGTCAGTGAGGACCCAGGGTTCAGAGGTGCAGCTGTGTGAGTTCACCTCCCACCCGGGGAAGAAGACACCTGGCTTGCTCCATCATCTGAGCACTTGCTCTGGCTGGCCACTCTGTCAGCCGCTGTTCCTCACTGCCTGGGCGCCCCACCAGCTGCAGTTCCTTTCCTCCCGCTAGCTGACTGCTCGCCACTTTTGCTGGCCGCTCCCACCGGCAACCCATCAGTTACCTTCTGCTGCCACCTGCCTCTCTGCTGTGACCTCTATAGGTCAGTCCTTTTGTGATTTTTAGCTCTCAGCAGAAACACAGCCCCACCAGAAGTGATTTCAACATTTAAAATAAAAAAAGGCTCCTAATGAAGCCTGTTTAGCTCTACCTTTGAACAGTGGGGAGGAACAGGTTAAACCAGACCGGGGACCCTTAGGGAGCGTCCACACCACCTGGCAGGGACACCTGTCCCCACCCCTCTCACTTTCACAGGGTCTGGCATTTGAGCCCCTGGCTTAATGGGGTCCTTTCAAGCTGAGGGTGGCCCCCTCATTTGGGGCTGGTTAAGCACAGTTCTGCTCCCCTTTATTCATACAATAAAGACAACAACACTGATAACAGTATTTCACTCCCCCTGCATTGAGTACTACAGTGATTTGTAACCCAACACCAGCCTTTGAGCACTTCATCACTTTGAGCAACACTACTCTATCTGCTGGATATCTAGGCAGAGTAGGTGCGTTCATGTAAATACAGTTTGCTCCTGAAGTCTATCCCCATCCCAGCTAGTGGTCAGAGGTAAGTTCATTCAGACCCTGCTTACACTAGAATGGGCAGGGCACCAGGGTTGGTAGAGAAAGAAACAAGTCACCCACCTCCCACGGCCCTAGGGCCCACCCTCACCCCACTTTCATCCTCCTGGCTCTGACTCCAGAGATATGCACAGCTCCCTTCCCACCCCCCAGGACTGTGCTCATAGCACACGTCGGGGCAGGCTGCACTACTTTGAGATGTAGCTAGAGAGTTTTGCTCCTCAGACCACTTGGTGCATTTTCAAACCCTTCAAACATTGTTATTGCTCCGCCTTTCCCCACCGGCGAGACACTCCTGCAAAACCAGCTCACCAGGAGAATGCAGGGAGAAGGCAGGGTCTGGTATGCCATTCTCCCTGCCCTGTATCCTGGTCCCCGCAAGGAAGGTTTGACCAGACAACTGATTCTGAGCTAGTGCTGAGTCCAAAAAATGAGAATGGCCCATCTGCTGCCAAGAGCTGAAACACAGAGAAAAGGATCTCCTGGAAATCCCCTTCTCCCCATCCCGGAATGCCTCTCCCGCCTCAGGGGACACCCCCGCCCCCAAAGAAATTTGAGAGACAATATGGGCATGGGGGAGTGGAATGGAAGGATCACAGCAATGCTAATTACAGAGAGTCACGCCCCGGAAACTGTTCTCAGCTGGTACTCCACCCTCAATCAGCAAAAGCACCCCGCCGTGTCAGTCAGCGCTAGAGATGGACAACGAGCTGGGACTAAGGTTTAGCCCATCGGGTTTGAAAACCTCGAGGCCGGACTCATCTCTGTTGTGACATCAGTGGATTCATGCAGGGTTACCCCAGGGATGGTTTTACCCTGGAGAACTCAGGAGAAGTAGCACTGGCACTTCTCCAAACAGGGTGTAAATGGGCCTGGATGCACTGAGGCTATTGGAGATCCCAGTGCAGACACTTATACCAGGACTGAACAGGGCTTAGTGAGTTCTTGGCAAGAGAAGGGCCTGATTCCCCCTGCCCTGCACCTGGAGTTCATTTATGCCTGCTCCCAGTGGGAGGGAAATGCCCCCAGACTGGTAGTGTCTCACCCGCCTTGTCTCTCTAATATCCTGGGACCAACATGGCTACAACTACACCCAATCCGGGAGGTTGGTTCTCTGGGACAGTCATGAATTGGGCTGAAATGCAGAGATACTGACCAATAGCCCTATAATTAGGCTGCGGCTGCCCTCTGGTGTTAGCACAGAATCACTGTTGGTGATTGCCCATAGTCAGAGCTTTTGGAGAAGTCTGTTACCAGAACCTGGGGAAGACCCGATCCTCTGCTCCCTCCCCATGCTGTGGCTGTCTTCTTGTTGGGGGGGGCCTGTACCCCCTCACTGCCCATCTGTTCCATGGCGGCATGAGGCTTCTGCACTTCCTCAGAAGGGGCTTGGCTTTTCCCCCAGGAAACCCCAGCTTCCATCAACTCACAGAGATCCCCCAGTTTCTCTCCCCGAGGTCTGCCCCTGCTGTGCCAGCCCCCCAGTATCCCATGGATCCTGCCTGCCCCACACACAGTGTCTCTGTCCCTCCTGGGCCTGAGGTGCGGTGAGATGGGCCATGCACATCCTCAGCCCCCCCGGGGAGGGTGAAAGCAAGCAGTACACCTCCCTTCCTCTGAGCTGGTCCACTCTGCACTCTCACACCTAGGAGCAGCTGAGGAAGGGGTGGGGAGCAGCCAGACATCGGCTGCCCTCCCTTGCTCTTAATCCGCTCTCCACAGTCCCCCATGGTGGCAAGAGGCTGGCGTTTCTTCCACCAAACAGGCTGTGTCAGCAGCCATTCGTCCCTAGGGCACTGGATTATTGAAACCAGGGCAAACCCCTGCGACCACGGTCACCAGCAGAGGGGCAGGTTGTGTGAGGGTATCTAATCTAGCCAGGGTCGGCCATAGGCCCAGGCTGATTGAACAGCTGCAGTCTCTCTCTGAACGAGGCAGCGTGTTGGGGGCATTCGCAGACTGGGGGAAGTCACACCGGCCAGTGAGGGCCGAGAAATAAAGCAACGGCCCTCAGGAGGTTAGACACCAGGAGAGAAGCAATGGGTGACGTGGGAGCAGAGGGTGGCACCTAGCCACAAGCTGGGCTGAATGAGAAGTGGTGAGCAGCTTCTAGAGCAGGAAGGGGAGGGACTGTATGGCTGGGTGTTTGGGCCACTTGAGGCTCTCCACAGCTCTCTTGGTTTCACCGATGTACCTTCAGCTATTTAGTAGCACTGATGGATTTGCTGTCTGAATTGTTCTCCTAAGAGCTCAGGGCCTCAGGCCTCACCTGTGTAGGAACGTAGGTGCCAAGTGGAAGAGGCCTCAGGTGAACCCCAACAACCCGTATGGTCTCCCACGCTGAATGCTTCCGTCCATAGGATGAAGCCAGGGACAGAGGTCGTGTTGGAGATCAGAGTGCCATTACTTAACCCTTCCGTAAACACCCCCTTGCCCTGTTTTCAGACAGATTCGTGATTCTGAGGCCAGAAGGAACCATTGTGATCATCTCTGACCTCCCGCATAGCGCCGGCCATAGGACTTTCGCATGAGTTCAACATACCTGCTGAGCGCGCTCTACCACAAGGGGAATTAGTCCTGAGGGGAACACCCAAGAGACACATTCTAACACCACCGCAACAACTGGATGGGGCCTCGCCCTGATCTGCCAGATTTCTGTCACTAGCCCCAGCCTGCCCGACCCAAGTAAGGGGCTCCATTGTGTGGGGCCTGTGTGAACCAGGAGCACTCCTGACTTCCAGAAGTCCTCTCCGTGCTGAGATGGCCAGTGTCTCTGGCTGAATGAGGCAGTCCAGCCGCTGTTGTCCTCAGCACTGAGAGGTTGTCCTTCCTTCCCCTTGGATCCAGGCAGGAGCTGGTTTATTAGTCACTGGCCGCTTGACAGCTCTCGGTCACCTTCGCATTTGTTTTCCAAACAGTTGGTCTGGGTTATCATTGTCCCTTTGTCCTCAGTTCTGTCATGGCTACATCTGGGGAGAGGATCCAGGCCATGGGGAGTGGAAGAGGGGACGCTGTGTGGCCCCAGACACAGAAGATGGGGCCTAGTGGCAGCCAGGGAATGTGATGGGGTGGGCCCTGTCCCTGAGTCTGCCCAGGGACCCTGAAGGGAGGAGTGGGGCACAAAACCAGTTATGGTGAAGGTTTGAAGCCAGAGCTGGGAGAGTGGGAGTGGAGGGGGCTGAAAAGGGTGAGGTGTGGGGGGAATGGCCGATTCCAAGGGAGCAGGGGATGAGCTGGGAGTGACTGGGATTCCCCTGCATTGAGCCCTGACAGAAATGCCAGAGTGCTGCCAGGGAGGCAGGACTCTTCCCTGCACACACAGGCCACAGTATTGTTGCTTGGCCAGGATTATAGGGTCAGACACAGGTTTGCAGCCACTTGACCGGGCCTGACACCACATGCAGAAACACGCAACAGCTGAGCATTCAAACATGACTCAGTGTGTTTGTAATGCTCCGTGCTATGAGAGACAGGGCTGGCTCCCCTCCAGGAACTCGGATATCCCCCAGTCGACCCAGAGCTTGGAGCAAGGGCGGGGGCCTGGGGAAAGGAAGGAATTTAAATGTCTGGGGAAGGGGCAAGGTGCTGGGTGAAGCAGAGAGTGTGGCTGCCCCACTCTGTGGGATGAGGAGAGGGGATGGGTGGAGGACGGGGCATGGCCGGTTGTGGCCGTTGGGGCTGGGCAGGGCAAGGCCTATTGCAATGGGTCTGGTCACTCTGGCCAGCTCTCAGCAGGGTCTCGTGGCTGCCAGACTCTTGCTGAGCCCCCAGCTCTTTTAATTCATTCAGGGCTTGGCTCCTCGAGGTCTGGCCTCCGTTAGAATCATAGAATCATAGAATATCAGGGTTGGAAGGGACCTCAGGAGGTCATCTAGTCCCACCCGCTGCTCATAGCAGGACCAATCCCCAACTAAATCATCCTAGCCAGGGCTTTGTCAAACCGGGCCTTAAAAACCTCAAAGGAAGGAGATTCCACCACCTCCTTAGGTAACCCATTCCAGTGCTTCACCACCCTCCTAGTGAAAAAGTTTTTCCTAATATCCAACCTAAAGCTTCCCCACTGCAACTTGAGACCATTACTCCTCATTCTGCCATCTGCTACCACTGAGAACAGTCTAGATCCATCCTCTTTGGAACCCCCTTTCAGGGAGTTGAAAGCAGCTATCAAATCCCCCCTCCTTCTTCTCTTCCGCAGACTAAACAATCCCAGTTCCCTCAGCCTCTCCTCATAAATCATGTGTTCCAGTCCCCTCATCATTTTTGTTGCCCTTCGCTGGACGCTTTCCAATTTTTCCACATCCTTCTTGTAGTGTGGGGCCCAAAACTGGACACAGTACTCCAGATGAGGCCTCACCAGTGTCGAATAGAGGGGAACAATCACGTCCCTCGATCTGCTGGCGATGCCCCTACTTATACAGCCCAAAATGCCATTGGCCTTCTTGGCAACAAGGGCACACTGTTGACTCATATCCAGCTTCTCGTCCACTGTAACCCCTAGGTCCTTTTCTGCCGAACTGCTGCCGAGCCCCTCGGTCCCTAGTCTGTAGCCGTGCATGGGATTCTTCCGTCCTAAGTGCAGAACTCTGCACTTGTCCTTGTTGAACCTCATCAGATTTCTTTTGGCCCAATCCTCTAATTTGTCTAGGGCCCTCTGTGTCCTATCCCTACCCTCCAGCGTATCTACTACTGGGCCTGCTCAAGCTCCTGTTGAGGTCAGGGGATGTTGGGCTGGGCTGCACACATGGCACTTGTCCTGGACTTAGCCTGGGATGACTCTGCCTTCGAAGTTTTGCGTGATCTTTCACTGCAGCTGCCCTGCCCCCCCCACCAATTCCTTCACTAGCCCCCCATGCCCTGGGATAGCACTTCCACCTTGAACGCTTGCAGGCTAACCTCTCTCCCAGTCCCACGCTAAGTCTCCAGGGCTCATTTCTTCAACGGTAGCTCCCTGTATCCCATCTCTCAGGTGCCCACTCCCATCTCCTAACTTCCTTCGGAGAGCCAAATGGTGCTGAACCCGTATGTCCCACCTCCCTTTGCTGGCCCTTATATTGCCTTGGTGCCCAGACAGCTGTCTCCCCTCGGAATCTAACAGCCACCATGTGTCTGTGGCTCATGAATCCCTCACATTCATGGCTCTTCCTCCCCATACCCACCTGTTGTCCCGTTCTGACAGCCAGACTCTCCGGATCCTCCTAACACTAGGAAAATGGCCCATTGTTGACAATCGGAATCACCACTGGGTCCCTCCTCAACTGGTGTTGAAAACAGCTTGACTTGAAAACAGCAATTGGAGCTGGAGCCTGGCTGTTTTCAACACCCGTTCAGAGGGTTTGCTAGCAATGGGGTCCAGCACGCTGTCTGCAATGGGTGCTGGGCCCAGCCTGAACTCTTCTGCAGAGAACAGATCCTTATTTCTGATGGGTCTTGCTAGGTTTGGGATTTTTCTGCTGACATGGGTGCATGTGCTCAGAACCACAGGGTTAGAAGGGACCACAAGGATCATCTAGTCCAGGGGTTCTCAAACTTCATTGCGTCGTGTCCCCCTTCTGATAACAAAAATTACGACATGACCCCAGAAGCGAGGACCGAAGCCTGAGACTGCCTGAGCCCCACATGGGCGGGGGAGGGGGGGAGCCAAAGCCTGAGCCCCACCACGCCGGGTGGAGGGGGGCAAAGCTGAAGCCCAAGGGCTTCAGCCCCAAGCAGGGGGCCTGTAACCTGAGCCCCGCCACCCAAGGCTGAAGCCCTCGGACTTCAATCCCAGGCAGTGAGGCTCAGGCTTTGGCCCTGGGCCCCAGCAAGTCTAAGCCAGCCCTGGCAACTCCATTAAAACAGGGCTGTGACCCCCTTTGGGGTCCTGACCCACAGTTTGAGAACCACTGATCTAGTCTAACCCCCTGCCAAGATGCAGGAGTTGTTGTGTCTAACCCATCCCAGACAGAGGGCTTCAGCCTCCTTCCGAAAGCCTCCAGTGAAGGAGCTTCCACTAACTCCCGCGGCGTCTGTCCCATTGTCCTGCTGTTCTGACAGGCAGCTTTCCTGGAGATTAAATCTAAATCGGCTCTGCTGTAGTTTGACCCCATCGCCTCTTACCCTGCCCTCTGTGGCAAAAGAGAACAGCTTTTCTCCATCTTTTTCATGGCAGCCTTTCAAGTATCTGAAACCGCTATTATGTCCCCCCTTAATCTCCTCTTTTCCAAACTAAACAGCCAGTTCCTTCAGCCTTTGCTCGTAGGGCTTGTGTTCCACCCCTCTGATCATCTTTGTCACTTGCCTCTGGATCCTTTCCAGTTTCTCCACACCCTTTCTAGATGGCGACCAAAACTGGACACCGTCCTCCAGCTGAGGCCTAACCAGTGCCGAGTAGAGCGGTATTCTCTCTCAATGCAGCCTAAAATTGCATCTGCTTGTTTTGCAACAGCATGGCATCGCTGACTCATGCTGAGGTTGTGATCCACCACAGTTCCCAGATCCTTCTCAGCCGTGCTGTTGCCAAGCCGGTTATCCCCCGGTCTGTATTTGTGCATTTGCTTTTTCTTCTCTAGAGTGTAGCACCTCACAATTGTCTTTGTTGAATTTCATTTTGTTGTCTATAGCCCAGTTCTCCAATTCATCAAGATCCCTCTGAATTTTAGCTCTTTCCTTCAAAGTGTTGGCAACCCCAGCTTATGCTCAAATAAATTGGTTAGTCTCTAAGGTGCCACAAGTACTCCTTTTCTTTTTGCGAATACAGACAAACACGGCTGCTACTCTGAAACCCCCCCCCAGTAAATAAATCCCTCAGTCCAACATACATCATTGTCATGCCATTTATTTCTGATAGGTAGCCTACATCTTCCTTCACTGCATTCCATCCCAATCATGCCGTCAGCATCTCCACTGGAGTCACTCTGGATTGGCTGTGGTGGAAATGTCTGAAAGTGGCAACAGGTGTCATTTGGCTTCTTGCGCCAACACACAGGGGCACAATGAGTCTTGGGACCACAAATGGCCCGGGCTTTCCCATTTCCGAAGTCTTTTGCTCCAGCATGGACAAAAAAGTAGACCCGAGTTCTAGCTCTGGTACCACCATTCACTTGTTGTGTGACCCTGGGCATGTCATTTTGCCTCCTTGGTAACAATGGAGATAATATTGTCTAACATTGTTTAGGACTTTGAGAGCTTTGGATGCTAACTACTATTTACATCCCAATGTCTTTGTTACCCATGGGGGAGTATGTGTTAAAGATTCTCCTCTGTGCCACTGTATAGCGGACAGGTGCTGTAAGTGCCCTCAGCTGGAGGTGCTCGTGCTTCATAGCTCTGGAGGTCACTGGTTCAGTCCCCAGTGTAAACCAAAATGGCGGCCATCGCAGTTTGACTCACTATTAGGCAGCTTTGCAGCCCTAAAGACACACCTGGAAGGTGATGAGCTGTACTTTGTGGCAAATTCTGAGGAGGGTTCTTTTTGACATTGTGTGCGTTTGGCTTGCATCTTCTGGCATATACCGTCTCCGCTATCATTCTGGCCCTGCTGTGTGATTAATAGTAATCATCTCTTTTTGCTGCCTTTGGAGGGAAAACCGTACAATGGATGCATTCCCCAAGCCACCCTAACTCAGGTACAGCTGGTGCATGGAGGTTTCACAACAATGTGTCTCTCGTTTTGGCCGCGCACAGGAATATGCTTCCGCCTGCTCATCTGAGATAGAAATTGATGCTGATGACAAATTCTCCTTGAGCCAGCAAGTTCCAGGAGGAATTTGCAAGGCCCTGGCTCTGTAAATGCTTACGCACATGCATGACTTTATGCACACTGGTGGGTCCTTTGACTCCAACAGGGCTGCTCTGACGAAGTTACTGACATGCTGAAGCGGTTGGCAGACCAGGGAGGAAGTATCAGCTTTGCGACCAGCAGAGGGCAACATGGCAGTTTCTTCTTTGCTGTGCGAGTCACTTGTGTCTGGGCTACACCACAGCTGGGTAGTAAGTAGTTACCAGCTCAGCCTGGGACCTGGAGGTGCCCTCATGTCAGCCTAAGTTAACTGGTTCTGTACATGGGATCGTTTGGATTTTTCCTGTCCCCATGTAGGCCAATGGAAAAGCAGCTTTCTTGGGTGGGGGGAAGGGTTGTTTCATTCTAGCTCTTCTGATGTTAAACATGGGATTCTCCAACCCACTTTTTGTGTGCCGGTGACTTTATCAGAGACAGATCCTACCATGGACACACTTCCTCATCCAGCCTCTCAAGCTGTCTACTGCCGGAGTTCATTCTGCACCACCCCAGGGTGTGTGTGTGTGAGTGAGACACAGTTTGAGCAGCTAGGGGAAAATAATCCATAACTCTTATGTAGCACTTTGCATCAGGAGAGCGCAACACGCTTTACAAAGGAGGTCAGGCTCATTAGCTCCATTGTACAGATGGGGAAACTGAGGCACGGAGTGAGGCAGTGACTTGCCCGAAGTCACCCAGCAGGCCAGTGGCAGAGCTGGGAATAGCTCACACTCCTGAGTCCCAGCCCAGGGCACTATCCACTAGGTCAGCAAGAAGGTTGTGAGCCCCGCGGGGTCAGGAGGCACTGACAAAAGAAAAATTCATGCCCCCCCACACTCTTCGAGCTCCAGTGGTCTCTGCCAGCCTCTCCCAGCACCCACACAAATGTGAGATATAGGCTGAGCATTGTTATCATTGATACATTATGGACCCGAGGTGCCTATGCTCCCCAGCTGCTCAGCCACCTGCCTGCCAGGGAGCTTGGCAGCTGGGGTCCCCATGCTTCCCAGTGGCCTGTTCAGTGGGGAGCTTGGGAGCCAGTGCTCCTCAGGTTCCTGGTTGCACTGGCTACCCAGCAGCCCACCTGGCCATCTCCCAGGCAGTCCGCCACCTGCCAGGCAGGCAGCCAGCAAGCCAAAACATTCTAGTCCCACTCCCCAGAAACCGGGGGGAGGGGGAACCAATCACATTTTTGACTTTTTGTCACAATTCAGGACATTTCAAACCCGTGGACGGTTTTGCAGGAAGAGATTTCAGTTTCCCAGCCAGCTCTACCCCTGACCGATGCGGCGGTTACTCGGCCCCATCTGCCATCTGTTACTGAACAGCGACCTCTGACTCTCACTGGCTTTCTGACCCTGCAGATGCTCCTTGTTAGAAAACAGTTTCTTCTGCAGTGGCCCAGTCAGATGCACTGCCTGGAGCAACTGTGCTGCCCTGGTGTTTCTGGCCACCTGTGACTGCCATAACCCAAGGGATCAGGTACCCAGCTTGCAGCTGGTTTGAACTGAAGGTGGCCTTTCAGTGTGAGAGTGAGCAAGACACAAACCCACATCATTCAGGACTGTGGTCAAGAGCCTTAACCACGCAGCCACCGCACCTTGATCCCTTGAGGATGGGGGCAGGTATCAGAAAGGGGGATCTGCCCTGAGGTTACCACCTCCCTTCTGGGTGCCACAAAGTTACTAGGTGCCTCAAAGGCCGTGACAGTAAATACACCAACTTCCACCTGAGGATCACACCCTGATCCCACCACAAACCTGGCTAAGGCAGGAACCTGGATGGTGCTGACCTCCAGACCTGCGTATTGTAACAGCTATACCTGGAACTGCTCCAGCTATGAAACACAGCAATTCAATTCACGGTCAACACGTCACCCCAGTGCTCCGTTCTCTGCACCGACGCCCTGCCCAATACCGAGTTCAGTGCAAGGTCTCTGGCCTAGTGTTCAGATTCCTCCAGAGGACAGGCCCTCGCTTCATGAGAGACACCTCTCTCATTGCGGTCATCACCTCACATCAGCTACAACCCCTGGGAGCCGTGACCCGGCCAACAAGCAGGGGGTGATTTGTTAGTGCAACAGACAATTTCTGGGAGTCACATCCAGACGGTGCAGCTATCTTCAGAATGACCATGGGCCTTACTGCTTTGAGAACTAAGGGCAACCCTCACCATTTGGGCGTGGCTTTGCCTCAATAACTCCAGCCGACAGATACATGCGGGCACATGAACACAGACACACACGCAACCATGAGTCACACACAACGCACACAGATCAAGTCTCCCAGTTACTGACAGCTCCTAGCTGCGGGGAAGGAACTGCATGGCAGCATTTCTGGCATTGCTGTTTGACCATTTGCAGGTGCCCAGATATTACAGAGGCAGCCACTGCACAAGAACCTGGAGAGCAAGACAGACAACCCATGCTGATCTGCTGGTAGGATTTTAACCAGTGGCTCCCAGGTGCCCCATCCAGGACCTCACTGTCCTAGAGAAAGGGAAGAGCCTCCCCACAACTCATTGCCAAGTCACAGGCCAGGCACAGCCCAGGCTGTGGGTTACATGGCAGTTACCCCAGATCCCAGCTTTCCAGGTCCATGCACGCTTGGGACATTGCCTCTTGGGGGCAAAGTGGTCTCTGAACGAGGGGCACTGGCTGCTGCTGCTGCCCCGTCTCCGCCGAGCACCTGTTCCCATCACTACAGGCCGAAGCTCTACTGAGCAGGCATGTCGGAAATCCTGTGTTTCAGAGCACAGGGAGAGGGGCTGCTCCGCATTCCAGGGCAGGGGCGCGGGGGTGGAGGGAGCGGGCCTGGCATCTCGGCCCAAGGAGCAGCTGCTCCCAAATTTGTTACAACTTGTCATTGTCAGAGCAGCAGGAATAGATGTCGGGCAGCCTGGAAAGCAGAGGGGACTTGGGGGTTGGGGGCAGGCAGAGGCATGGGGTTCCTGAGAGGAGTGGGAGGGGGGGTTAACTCTCTGGGGAGAGGGCTTGGGTCCCTGAGGGGAGCTGGAGAGGGCTGTGTATCTGGGGAGGGGGCTTAGGTCCCTGAGGGGAGCGAGGAGGGAGCTGGGTATCCAGGGAGGAGAGGGCCTGGATCCCTGAGGGAAGCTGGAGGGGCCTGAGTTCCTGGAGGGGGCTGGGTACCTGGGGAGTGGGCCTGGATCTGAGGGGCCATGACTCCCTGGGTTGTTCCCTAGAGCACTTTTTCTAGTGTAGTTTTAACTGTTCCAAGCTCAGAGGCTTTCACTGGGGTGTTGTTTCCTCCATTCAATTCATCCCATGTCCAGACATTCATCCCTCACATTCAGTTTAACTGTCTCTTTTCTGAATCCCATCTCATGGTTACAACTCCAGTGCCACCCTCACCCATCCCTCTCCATGCATGGGGCTCACCCCCTTGGACTGTGATCCCCTTAGCCACCAGCCACCTCACCCTGATGCGCAACGGTGTAGACAAGAGGGAATAGCGAGGGAAGGGGTTCTTCCCTCACTGTAGGAAATCCACCACTCCCAGAGGCAGGAATGGTGTCTACACTGGGGCTTAGGTCAGCTTAACTACAGCGCACAGGGTGTGAAATTTTCCCCAGCCCTGAGCAATGTTGTTAAGCTGACCTAACTCTGAAGTGTAGACCAGCCCTTCGAAATGTTTTTAAACTGATTTCTGTTAAAGTGGTGCAAAGCCCTGTGTACCACTTTGGTTCCGGATGCCTCCAAAGGGGCGGGCTGCCTGGTAAGCTCACACTGGCACTCTGGATAGTTAGGTAAAGATGAAAAGTTCTTTATTCTCCCTTTCCCCAGGACCTGTGCAACAAGAAACCTATAACAGACTGGCAGCTCTTTTTGTTCTGTTTTTGTACAGCACCTGGCACAATGGGGTCCTGGGCCATCACCAGGGCTCCTAAGTGATACTGCAATACAAATACACCCTAATAACAAGAGCTGACCACATTCACAGCTAGGATAGGCAGGTCCCAGATAGCATTGACTAATTAGCCCTGCAACTCCTCATTGACTTCTGGCCTCCTCTTTATCCAACATATACAATTTCCAGAGACCTTAATGGGCGAACCTACTGCATCTGAGACTCCCCGAGCTCCCCCTTGTAAACAGACCATGGGAGCAGCACCTTGTTCCCAGGCCTGCGGGCCCACAGTCCAGCAGGGAGAGAGGAAAGGACCAAGTCCAGGCAGCTTCCAGAGCCAATCACAGGGGACTTATTTTGGGTTAGCTTCTGCTGATTCCTAGTTGTCTTGTGCTGAACTGAAATGAGCCCGGTTTAAACCATAAAGAGGGTCCCACACAGCCTTTTCTGCTGGTTCAACTAAATCAGTTCAAAGTCACATTCATCCAGTGAAAGTTTCTTAGGTAGACAAGCCCTGAGCCAGACGTAGCTCTTTGCACCTTTTCCCACAAGCCACTGGATCATTTTTGTTGCTCTTCACCCAAACTGCCCTTAGTTTCTTTCCAGTAAAGTGGTGACTTGAACGGAGCACATTATTGCAGGTCTGGTGACACCAGCGATGCAGAGGGAGAAGCTGCTACCTCTCTGCTCTGCGACATGGTATCTCTGAGCTCACAGCTCACACCACTGGCCTCTAGCCGTGTAATCATTCAGTGCAGATATATCACACAGCAAACTCATAGCTCATTTGTTGTGTGCCAACACCAAGCTCTCTCTGTCATTATGGTGTGGCCTCGTGGACAAAGCACTGGACTGAGACCTAGGAGATCTGGAGTCTATTCCCATCTCTGCCACGGGCTTGCAGAGTAACCTTGGGCTAGTCACTTCCCCTTTCTGTGCCTCAGTTTCCCCATCTGAAAAATGGGGATGAAGACACTGATGTCCTTCGTAAACCGCTTTGAGATCTAATGGTGCACACTGCTATTTAAGTGCTAGGTGTTATTATTATTATTATGGGAATTCACTTCCTGGATGTCCCGCTGCCAGGCCAAGCTCCACACGACTAAACCTTATCTTCTCTCAACAGCTTCCCTTCTCCATCACGGAGACTGATGCCAGTATCCTCCCCAGGGCTCATGCTAACGGCCTCCATTTCCTCTTCAGGTCCCCTCCTCCATCTCCCCCAACAGCCAGGTTTGCCCCTGTCATAAACATACAGCTAAGGGTAGCATAAAATCTCTCCTTTACCTGTAAAGGGTTAAGAAGCTCAGATAACCTGTGTGATGAAGTGGGTCTGTTCTTAATGTTTCCTCTGAATAGTGTGGGGGTGCCTCAGTTTCCCCTATGCAGTTCTTAAGTATCTAGGGGGTGGGGTAAGTGTATTGCAGAGCCCTAGAGGGCAGGTGTATGCAGGGGTCTGGACACAGAGAATGGCCGACACCCTGTTTCCTGGCAACTGATGGCCTGACCCTTTCCTCCCTGCAAGGTGAGAGCTAAAGGGTTGGAGAACAAAGGAATCAGGTGACCTCCTGACCCGGGAAAGGGACAAAGCCCAGGGGAGGAGGGGCTGGAGGGAGTTTTCAGTTTGAGGCTGGCTGGGACATGGAGTGAAGGGCAGATGTGGTTGTCTGGCTCACTGCCCCCCAAAATGGACCCAGCTGAGCGGTCCTGTTCTCTGCACCTACAAGCTCTGTGTTAGACCATGTTCCTGTCGTCTAAAAAACCTCTGTTTTACTGGCTGGCTGAGAGTCACGTCTGACTGTGGAGTTGGGGTGCAGGACCCTCTGGCTTCCCCAGGAGCCCCGCCTAAGCGGACTCGCTGGGGAAGCACACAGAGGGGCAGAGGATGCTGAATGCTCCGAGGTCAGACCCAGGAAGGTGGAAGCCATGTGAGCTGTGTGTCCTGCAGACAGGCTGCTCACAGGAAGACGACTGCCCCAGA
The DNA here is from genome assembly GCF_015237465.2 of Chelonia mydas. Classification (NCBI taxonomy): domain Eukaryota; kingdom Metazoa; phylum Chordata; order Testudines; family Cheloniidae; genus Chelonia; species Chelonia mydas. The sequence goes on along the minus strand of NC_051261.2, from coordinate 14,102,629 downwards.
GTCCTGACTGGCTTCATGGGGAGCAGTTCCAGAGCATCGCCCAGGGACTCCGTGACAACCTGGTTGGCACCTGATCAAAAGGACCAATAAGGGGAGAAGATACTTTCAAATCGGTGGGGGAAGGTTTTTGTTTTGTGTTTCTGTGTTCTCTCTCCGGAGACGAAGAGAGAGACCAAGCAAGTAATCCAGCTCCTTCTGAATGATGCATCTAAAATTACAGAAATAGTAAGTAATAGCAAAAGTTCTGTTTTTAAGAATCTGATTGGGGTTTTTAGTGTCCTAAAAACCCAAGAGTCTGGTCTGTGCTCACCTTGTTTACTCTCAAGCCTCCCCAGGAAAGGGGGGGAAGGGGCTTGGGGGGTATATTGTGGGGAAACACCAACTCCAAGTGGTCCTTTTCCTAAGTCTTTGTCTAATTCACTTAGTGGTGGCAGCGATACCGTTCCAAGGACAAGGAAGAATTTGTGCCTTGGGGAAGTTTTTAAACTAAGCTGGTAGAAATAAGCATAGGGGGTCTTTCATGTGGGTCCCCACATCTGTACCCTAGAGTTCAGAGTGGGGAGGGAACCCTGACATGGTGGCATAATGGTGAGTAATCAGGAAAGTTGTGTCTTGGAAGATTGTGCTGTATTTCGGAGGTGACAATGTTGACAACTACTGTAATGGCCAGAACCCCTTGCCCTGGAGAACTCACAACCCAAGAAGCACCAGCATAGAAAGACAAGAAGGAGATTTTTTTCCATGTCCACTGAGACCACAGAGTAGAGAGGACTAGCCATTATGGCTAAGAGAATGGGTATGGTCAAGATACTGTCCTGAGACCTCTGGCAGTGGAATGAGGAAGGTGATGCAACCCTGCTCCTTAGGGAAAGATCCCATGAACTGAAGGGAAATACTATCTGAGCCCCAAGTCTCTACTATTTAGCCCCAGCTTAATTTGTAAGCCATATTTCAAGTGGATCCCATCAGTGGTGGAGCTAGGTTTTGCAATGCAGCGGGGTGGGGGTAGGGGTGACGGCTGAAGGGGCATTAACCACCCCCCAGAAGCACCCTTCACACCTGCACCTCAATCCTAATCCTAGCCCAGTGCGGAGGGGAGGCCCGGCGTGGGGGGCTGGAGAGTGAGTGAACCCACTCCACACTCACCGGGCAGCAGCAGCTCCTGTCCCACGGGGCAGGCTCACTGCACTGGGCGTTGTGACATGGGGTCGCAGAACCACACAACCCTGTGTGCCATGTTGCAATGCCCGGAGCAGGGAGCCAGGCCCTGCCCCCTGGGACAGGAGCCACCACTGCCAAATGAGTGTGGGGCAGGCTTCCTTTCCAAAAAGACATCACACATACCCCCCAAAGGCCACCGGGGGAGTCACCCCCCACCCCACATTAGTTCATACACTGGATCCCATCCAGCATTATATTCCAAGAGAACTCAGCCCTATGGTGCAGCAGTTAATATCTTGCCTTTCTGTGTTCCTCTTTTGTACATAACTTCTTGCTCAATACATCCATTTCCAATATGGAAACTGGTGGCCAAATTAGCTTGTTGGGAGCCCCTGTTTATTTCGGGCAGGGCATTAACCTAAAGGAGGGAAATGTGACTGATCTTGTGCCAGAAGAGTTCTGAGGGTACCGACTGAGTCACTGGGGACCACGGATCATGGGGCCCACTCCCCTTTCCAACTCACCCCTCTCCAGCTCACTAACGAAGACATTAAGGCCTCAGTTCTAGCAAAGCACTTTATCGTCAGCAGCTGAGTAGTCCCAGTGATTTTGGTTATCCATTTAAGCTCGTTGGAGATAAGATAATTGGCAGGAGCCAACTGAAGAGTGTCGCCTTAGGGGTCTGCACCAGTTAAGGAAACTGATTGTAAAATGGTTTTGTTAAATAGGTACAACTTTTGTGCATAGACAAAGCCAGCAATTGCTAAGATTAACTCTCTCCTTTCTTCTGGCCCCCAGCCATATACTGAGAGGATCAAGCAGCTCAGACAAAATTCTCAAAAATATTAAGTGAAATCCTAGCACCACTGAAGTCAAAACTCCCATTGACCTCAATGGGGCCTGTGGATTTCACCCATTGTGCTTTGCAAATCATTCCCTCTGGTCGCCAGGGGGCCACTTCCCTGGGGAATTGTTTTGAAAATGCCTGCCAAAAAGATCCCAAACTTGTCCCTTTGAGGTATCCTCCTGAGCGAAATACAAGACAGTCCAGCAGGGACTATCAAGCAGCATCCAAAGAGGGTGAACTGAACATAAGAACGGCCCTATTGGGTCAGACCAATGGTCCATCTAATCCAGTATCCTGTCTGCCAATGCCAGGTGCTTCAGAGGGAATGAGCAAAACAGATAATCATCAAGTGATCCAACTGCCCCAAAGATAGAAGAATTCCTTACATCTCCACCCCACTACTGCCCTTCAGCTCAAACACAGGTCAGTAAGTTAGGTTGAATACATTCTTGTGTTCTCACCCCAGCATGCCGATATCTTTGCTAGCAGGAATCTGTGCTAGCAGCCTCCAGGCTCACACTCTGGCTCTTACATAGGTTATGTTATTTCTTTTTACCCTACAGCATAAGGTGTTTGTTACTCCACATGTAACCTGTTTGGTTTTTGCTGCAGTTGGATCTATGTCGTTACCCAGAAGGAGATCACAGATGAAAGAAGCCACAGCCGGTTGGTCTAAATGGTCTCAAGTTGCAGTGGGGGGGGGGGGTTTAGGTTGGATATTAGGAAAAACTTTTTCACTAGGATGGTGGTGAAGCACTGGAATGGGTTCCCTAGGGAGGTGGTGGAATCTCCTTCCTTAGAGGTTTGTAAGGTCAGGCTTGACAAAGTGCTGGCTGGGATGATTTAGTTGGGGATGGGTCCTGCTTTGAGCAGGGGGTGGGACTAGATGACATCCTGAGGTCCCTTCCAACCCTGATATTCTATGATTCTATTATTCTAAAGGCAAAGCGGCTTAGCTGGCGCTATGATGTGTCTGTTTTAAACGTTTGAGGTTTTCAGACAATACAAAAGGAAGAATCCAAAACAAAGGGATATTTCTGAATGAGTCAAGCCCCTGCGGGTCCCTAATGTGTCTCATCAGAGCTGTATGAGAGAGATGGTTATCTGAATCATGTCCTCCCGTGTTAGGAGAAGCTGCTTTTCTGGGAGAAGTGGGATTTCCCATGATAATACAGCATACTTCAGAGAATGTCTGCAGCTCTCTTTGTCTTTCTCCATCAAAACACAGACATGCATTTGAATCCTGTTCTCGGAAGCAGTCTCAGAGGGTTGTGCCTCTGGTACAGACCCTGGGGACCAAGGGCAAATGTTGATCTCTGTGGTTTTCTCAATGGACTGGTATTTTTAGACCGGGCTCAGCCCTGGCTTGCGGCGAATTTTCCTCCCTGGCTGTGAACATGTGAGCAGGCCCTGCCAGGGCCTTCCAGCCTCCCTCCTCCTTTTAACACAGTAAGGTCACCCCGTGACGGATCGGAACACGTTCGCCTCTTACACAAACACACAATGTCGCCTTTGTGTTGTTACCATCAGTGACCATCCATCACAGTCTAACCTGACAGCGGGCAGCAGAGCCCTAATCCCCCAGCCAGCTCGGAATTAGAGAGGGACATAAACCGCCTCTGCACACTCGCCCGGCCTGCTGCCTGGCTGCCCAGGAACAAGCCTCAGCCCTCACCCTCAAGGCGCAAAAAGGGACTACGGGGGAAGGGGCTCCCCCGCTCCCGCAGCCCTCACCCCTCAGATCCCCTGGCTTATCAGACACTAGAGGGTCCCAATGGCCAAGCGTGAAAGCTAGCTAAGGCGACACGGCCCCCACCCAGATGTGCTCTCCTAGGCGACGTCTCCATTTATGGCAGGGTGTAGAGAACAAGCACTCCCTGGGGAGACAGACGCCGCGGCAAAAGGCTCGAGCAACAGGGAGGCAGAAAGACACGACGCTGCAAAGAATAGCAGAGTAGACATGGGCGGCACTGCTTGGGCGTGTCGAGAACTGCGTAGGGCCCATGCCTGGGGGTTCACTCTGCTCCCCTAAACTGTGCCTCACCGTCTACATGGCTATTTATCCCCATGCTAGCTGGGCGTGCTGTGTTTGTACTCTACATACAGGTGGAGACGTACCCCTGATGTGTGACTGCGACAGCTGAGCGAATAATAGACATTTCAGGTCAGGAGCCAAACAACATGAAAGGCTGAAAAGTTTTGGATCACACAAAACATTTTGTTCAAGCCAAAATGAATAGTTCTGGTGGTGGTGTTTTTTGTTTTGTTTCTGGTTGTTTTCCGCCCGTGTGTGTGTCTGTGTGCATGTGCGTAGCTAGATTTCTAATGGAAACACTGTTTCAAAACAAAAAAAAAAATCAAAACTTTGTTTCAAAATTTCTGAAACAAGCCATTTTGATTTGAAAAAAAGTTTCCTCACGATCACACAGCTCTTTTCCCTACACGTTGTAGACAGGGGTTCAAGGAATGAAAAGTTGTCCTGTTCTCTAGCATGGCTGGTGGTCTGCAGCAGATGCCAACTAGTTCCCGATCTTGTGCTTTATTTGTTGGAACATTGATCCATAAAGTATAAAAATCATTTGCTTCAGGACTCAGAAACAGGTAATGCCCTTTTGCACAGAGTGCCCTTCACATTTGCCAACTTGACCTGTTCTAAAGGGGTTCTACCTTGATTTTAACATTCCAGTCATGTGAATCCCATCGAGTTTCAATAATAGCAGCTAGGATGAATTGATGTTCATAAATCAGTAATTCCAATTGCTCTTGTTTATTACCTAGGCTCCTAGCATTGGTGTATAGGCAACTAAAGGATTTCTTCTCTCCAGGTCCTTTTGTTCTTCTATTAATTTTGTTCCCAACATCTCAACTTTGTGCTGAGTTCCCACATCTTCCCTTTTCACCCTCCCCTTTTGTAATTAGTTAAAGCTCCCCCTGACTACTCTAGCCAGCCTGTCCCCTTGGAGATTGGTTCCCCTTCTCCTGGGATGGAGGTCATCCAAACTATACAGCTCCCTCTCCCCATTGAAAGTGGACCTGTGTTGCACAAAACCAAACCCCTCTACCTTACACTACTAGCCAGTGGTTCATTTCCAGAATCTTCTGCCCCCTATTTTCCTTTGCTCCTGGAACTGGAATGATCTCCAAGAAGATCACTCGGACATTCTTCTCCTTCAGCTTCTTTCCAAGTTCCCCAAAGTAATCTATAATCTGAGCGATATCCCATGACACAATGTCATTAGTGCTGATATACATAATCACCAGTGGATCTTTGTTGACTTCAGAAGCCTATCCAAGCATAGAGTGACATCTTCTGTCTTGGCCCTGGGAAGGCAGCACACTATCCTGTTGTCCACCTATCACTTGCAGAATGTTCTTTCTATTCTTCATAGTATTGAATCTCCAACGAGGTTCATCTGTCTTCCTTGGATGGTTGAAAATCTCTTTAAGGGTAAGCTTGATTTTCTGATAGGTCAGGCAGAAAGGCTGCCCACAGGTGTGTCCCCATGCACCTCTCCATTTCATTCGACCAACTGGATCTTCAGAGAGATCTTCCGCAGTTTCCATACTGAGAACCTGGTACCAACTGGAAACCTCTAGCTGTGTGGAATGCACACTGGTCCTCTTCTCTCTAGTGGTCACAGCCTGCCCATCTTCACCTGCCTCCAGCTGTGTAGAACGCCTCCTCATCCTCTTGCCTCTGGTCGTTATGAACCACCAGGCTGTGACAGGGTTCACGATCTGCCCCTCTTCCTGGGGCCCGCTTGCTGCCCCCAGTAAGGCTCAGAGAGGCTTCAGCGTTGTGCAACACCCATGTCTTTATTTACATAAGGTTATCCCACCACTAGTGTCTAACTATATATAAACTTTACAGGATTAGTCACCTCTTTCATGGGCAGAGTCAGCCTTCAGCTAGGAGTCCTCCAGTCCCCTCCCTGACTTCTCCCAGGCTGCCCCCCCCCCCCGGCTGCCCCCCCCCCCCCGGCCTTCTGGCTCCCTCCCAGCCTTTATATCCCTTGGCTTGTCAGGCCAGCAGGTGTTGCCAATCCTCAGGCCAGCATCAGGCCCTTTCCATCAGCCCCAATCTGTTTCCCCTGATTGGAGCTGACTGGGCAGGGGCTAATTAGGTGCTTTTGCACCAGCACCCTGCTACACAGGCCTCCTCTCTGATCTCATCAACAGTCAGATGAAAAAGTGTCCCGTTCAATTACATCATGTAATGGCAGACAACTAAGAAGTGACAAGTTTTTAAAAGTGCTTATATACAAATGCTAGACGTCTAAATAATAAGATGGGTGAACTAGAGTGCCTCGTATTACATGAGGATATTGATATAAGAGGCAACACAGAAACTTGGTGGAATGAGGATAATCAATGGGACACAGTAATACCAGGGTATAAAATATATCGGAAGGACAGAACAGGTCATGCTGGTGGGGGAGTGGGACTCTATGTGAAAGAAAGCGTAGAGTCAAATGAAGTAAAAATCTTAAATGAAGCAAACTGTAGCACAGAATCTCTGTGGATAGTAATTCCATGCTCTAATAATGAGAATATAGCAGTAGGGATATATTACTGACCACCTGGCCAGGATGGTGATAGTGATTGTGAAATGCTCAGGGAGATTAGAGGCTATAAAAATTAAAAAGCTCAATAATAATGGGGAGATTTCAACTATCTCCATATTGACTGAGTACATGTCACCTCAGGACAGGATGCAGAAATAAAGCTTCTTGACACCTTAAATGACTGCTTCTTGGAGCAGCTAGTCCTGCAACCCATGAGACGAGAGGCAATTCTTAATTTAGTCCTAAGTGCAGTAAAGGATCTGGTCCAAGAGGTGAATATAGCGGCACTGCTTGGTAATAGTGACAATCATATAATTAAATTTAACATCCCTGTGATGGGGAAAACACCACAGCAGCCCAATACTGTACCATTTAATTTCAGAAAGGGGAACTACACAAAAATGAGGACGTTAGCTAAACAGAAATTAAAAGGTACAGTGCCAAAAGTGAAATCCCTGCAAGCTGCATGGAAACTTTTTAAAGACACCATAATAGAGGCTCAATGTATAGCCCACATTAAAAAACATAGTAAGAGAACCAAAAAAGTGCCACCGTGGCTAAACAACAAAGTAAAAGAAGCAGTGAGAGACAAAAAGGCATCCTTTAAAAAGGGGAAGTTAAATCCTAGTGAGGAAAATAGAAAGGAGCAAAAACACTGGCAAATGAAGCGTAAAAATATAATTAGGAAGGCCAAAAAAGAATTTGAAGAACAATTAGCCAAAAAGACTCAAAAAGTAATAGCGATTTTTTTTTTAAGTACATCAGAAGCAGGAAGCCTGCTAAACAACCCGTGGGGCCACTGCATGATCGAGATGCTAAAGGAGCACTCAAGGATGATAAGGTCATTGCGGAGAAACTAAATGAATTATTTGCATTGGTCTTCACAGCTGAGAATGTGAGAGAAATTCCCAAACCATTCTTTTTAGATGACAAATCTGGGAACTGTCCCAGACTGAGATGTCTTTAGAGGAGGTTTTGGAACAAATTGATAAACTAAACAGTAATAAATCACCAGGACCAGATGATATTCACCCAAGAGATCTGAAAGAACTCAAATGTGAAATTGCAAAACTACTAACTGCAGTTTGTAACCTATCATTTAAATAAGCTTTTGTGCCAAATGACTGGAGGACAACTAATGTGACACCAATTTTTTAAAAGGGCTCCGAGATGATCCCAGCAATTACAGGCCAGTAAGTCTGACTTCAGTATCAGGCAAACTGACTGAAACTATAGTAAAGAACAAAATTGTCAGACACATAGATGAATATAATTTGTTGGGGAAGAGTCAACATGGTTTTTGTAAAGGGAAATCATGCCTCACCAATGCCAACTACCTGAAGGGGGGGTCCAAAGAGGATGGCTCTAGACTGTTCTCAGTGGTAGCAGATGACGGAACAAGGAGTAATGGTCTCAAGTTGCAGTGGGGGAGGTTTAGGTTGGATATTAGGAAACACTTTTTCACTAGGAGGGTGGTGAAACACTGGAATGCATTACCTAGGGAGGTGGTGGAATCTCCTTCCTTAGAAGTTTTTAAGGTCAGGCTTGACAAAGCCCTGGCTGGGATGATTTAGTTGGGGATTGGTCCTGCTTTGAACAGGGGGTTGGACTAGATGACCTCCTGAGGTCCCTTCAACCCTGATAGTCTATGATTCTATGATTCAATCTACTAGAATTCTTTGAGGAGGTCAACAAGCATGTGGACAAGGGGAATCCAGTGGATACAGTGTACTTAGATTTTCAGAAACCCTTTCACAAGGTCTCTCAACAAAGGCTCTTAAGCAAAGTAAGCTGTCATGGGATAAGGGGAAAGTTCCTCTTATGGATTGGTAACTGGTTAAAATATAGGAAACAAAGGGTAGGAATAAATGGTCAGTTTTCAGAATGGTAAATAGTGGTGTCCCCCAGGGGTCTATAATGGGATCAGTCCTGTTCAACATATTCATAAATGATCTGGAAAAAGGGATAAACAGTGAGGTGGCCAAATTTTCAGATGATACAAAACTACTCAAGCTAGTTAAGTCCCAAACTGGGTGACTGGGCAACAAAATGGTAGATGAAATTCAATGTTGATAAATGCAAAGTAATGAATATTGGAAAACATAATCCCAACTGTACATATAAAATGATGGGGTCTAAATTAGCTGTTACCACTCAAGAAAGAGATCTTGGAGTCATTGTGGGTAGTTCTCTGAAAACATCCACTCAACGTGCAGCGGCAATCAAAAAAGCAAACAGAATGTTGGGAATCATTAAGAAAGGAATGGATAGTAAGACAGAAAATATCATGTTGCCTCTATATAAATCCATGGTAAGCCCACATCTTTAATATTGCATGCAGATGTGGTCACCCCATCTCAAAAAAGATATATTGGATTTGGAAAAGGTTCAGAAAAGGGCAACAAAAATGATTTGGGGTATGGAATGGCTGCCGTATGAGGAGCAATTAATAAGACTGGGACTTTTCAGCTTGGAAAATAGATGACTATGAGGGGATATGATAGAGGTCTATAAAATCATGAGTGGTATGGAGAAAGTAAATAAGGAAGTGTTATTTACTCCTCATAACACAAGAACTAGGGAGTGACCAAATGAAATTAATTGGCAGCAGGTTTAAAACAAATAAAAGGAAGCATTTTCTCACACAACACACAGTCAACCTCTGGAATGCCTTGCCAAAGGATGTTGTGAAGGCCAAGACTATAACAAAGTTAAAAAAAAAACTAGATAAGTTCATGGAGGATAGGTCCATCAATGGCTATTAGGATGGTATCCCCAGCCTCTGTTTGTCAGAAGTTGGGAATGAGCGACAGGGAATGGATCACTTGATGATTACCTATTCTGTTCATTACCTCTGGGGCACCAGGCATTGGCCACTGTCGGAAGACAGGATACTCGGCAAGATGGACCATTGTTCTGACCCAGTATGGCCGTTCTTATGTCTCTCAGATTCCTTGGTGGCCAGTTCATGTCTTACTTGAATCCGGGATAGTATGCTTCCCAAATCTGGTTGTCCAAGAAGTCTTCAGCTTCTCTATTTTGTTATTGTCTGCTCAATTAAAGAGACCTCTAGAAATCTTCTCCCCATCTAGGATCTTATAGAGCACAATCATATCACCTCTTAACCTTCCCTTTGAGTAAGTAAATAAATTGAGCTTCTTTAGTCTCTTGCTACAAGACCTTGAATCATTCTTGTAAATCTTTTCTGAAGCCTCTCCAATTTTTCAATACCCTTTTAAAAAATGTGGACACCAGAACTGAACACAGTAGACTAGTAATGGTCTCTTCAATACTATACATAGTTAATACCATTTCCTTAATCCTATTTGATATTCATCTGCTTATATATCCAAGGGTCATATTAGCGCTAGTAACCATAGCATTGCACCGCGAGCTCATGTTCAATTGGTTTCCACCATGCCCTCTTAAGTTCTTCTCAGTTCCCCATTCTGTAAGTGTGATCTACAGAGACAAGGCTATTCCTAGATGCATGACTTTGCATTTGGCAATATTTAAGATTCATACTGTTCAGATGAGCCCAGTTTACCAAATAATCCAAATTTGGTCTGTATTACTGACCGGTCCTTGTCATTATTTACGACGCCATCAGTTTACCAATGTTTTTATATTTTCTTCCAGACCATTGGTAGTGAACAGCACTGGGCCAAGAACAAATCCTTGTGAGATCTATCAGTTAGCCAGGTTTTAGTCAATTTAATATGTGCTACACTGATTTTGTATCATGCTCATTTTTTAAAATCATGATACTGGTAGAATGCCATGTGGAACAGTCACATTCTTTATAGAAGTTTAAGTATATTATGTCAAAGCAAATATTCTTTATCAACCAAACTTTTAATCACATCTAAAACAATATCAAGCTAGTCTGACAAGACCTATTTTCCATAAAACCACATTGATTGACATTAATTATGCTGCCATCCATTAATTCTTTTAATGATTGCATCTCATATCAGCCATTCCATGATTTTGGCTGGGATCAATGTCAGACTAACTTGGATCCAAATCCCCTGCAATTTTCCCAGTATTCCAAGATTCGTTAGAAATACACATCAATGGTCCAAAGAGCTCTTTTCAACAACAATATCAATGGCTTGGAGAACTCCAAGGCTAATTCTTCTATTGCATTCTGCTTAGAACATAAGAACGGCCATACTGGGTCAGACCAAAGGTCCATCCAGCCCAGTATCCTGTCTACTGACAGTGGCCAATGCCAGGTGCCCCAGAGGGAGTGAACCTAACAGGTAATGACCAAGTGATCTCTCTCCTGCCATCCATCTCCACCCTCTGACAAACAGAGTATAGGGACACCATTCCTTACCCATCCTGGCTAATAGCCATTAATGGACTTAACCTCCATGAATTTATCCAGTTTTCTTTTAAACCATGTTATAGTCCTAGCCTTCACAATCTCCTCAGGCAAGGAGTTCCACAGGTTGACTGTGCGCTGAGTGAAGAACTTCCTTTTATTTGTTTTAAACCTGCTGCCCATTAATTTCATTTGGTGGCCCCTAGTTCTTATATTCTGGGAACAAGTAAATCACTTTTCCTTTTTCACTTTCTCCACACCACTCATGATTTTATAGATCTCTATCATATGCCCCCTTAGTCTCCTCTTTTCCAAGCTGAAAAGTCCCAGCCTCTTTAGTCTCTCCTCATATGGGACCCATTCCAAACCCCTAATTATTTTAGTTGCCCTTTTCTGAACCATTTCTAATGCCAGTATGTGTTTGAGATGAGGGGACCACATCTGTATGCAGTATTCAAGATGTGGGTGTACCATGGATTTATATAAGGGCAATAAGATATTCTCCATCTTATTCTCTATCCCTTTTTTAATGATTCCTAACATCCCATTTGCTTTTTTGACTGTCGCTGCACACTGCATGGACATCTTCAGAGAACTATCCACGATGACTCCAAGATCTTTCTCCTGATTAGTTGTAGCTAAATTAGCCCCCATCATATTGTGTGTATAATTGTGGTTATTTTTTCTAATGTGCATTACTTTACATTTATCCACATTACATTTCATTTGCCATTTTGTTGCCCAATCACTTAATTTCGAGAGATCTTTTTGAAGTTCTTCACAGTCTGCTTTGGTCTTAACTATCTTGAGCAGTTTAGTGTCGTCTGCAAACTTTGCCACCTCACTGTTTACCCCTTTCTCCAGATCATTTATGAATAAGTTGAAGAGGATGGGTCCTAGGACTGACCCTTGGGGAACACCACTAGTTACCCCACACCATTCTGAAAATTTACCATTTATTCCTACCCTTTGTTCCCTGTCTTTTAACCAGTTCTCAATCCATGAAAGGATCTTCCTCTTATCCCATGACAACCTAATTTACGTAACAGCCTTTGGTGAGGGACCTTGTCAAAGGCTTTCTGGAAATCTAAGTACACTATGTCCACTGGATCCCCCTTGTCCACATATTTGTTGACCCCCTCAAAGAACTCTAATAGATTAGTAAGACACGATCTCCCTTTACAGAAACCATGTTGACTTTTGCACAACAATTTATGTTCTTCTATATGTCTGACAATTTTATTCTTCACTATTGCTTCAACTAATTTGCCCGGTACTGATGTTAGACTTACTGGTCTGTAATTGCCAGGATCACCTCTAGAGCCCTTCTTAAATATTGGCGTTAGATTAGCTATCTTCCAGTCATTGGGTACAGTAGCTAATTTAAAGGACAGGTTACAAACCATAGTTAATAGTTCCGCAATTTCACATTTGAATTCTTTCAGAACTCTTGGGTGAATGCCATCTGGTCCCGGTGACTTGTTACTGTTGTTTCTCAATTAATTCCAAAGCCTCCTCTAGTGACACTTCAATCTGTGACAATTACTCAGATCTGTCACCTACAAAAGACGGCTCAGGTTTGGGAATCTCCATAACATCCTCAGCCATGAAGACTGAAGCAAACAATTCATTTAGTTTCTCTGCGATGACTTTATCATCTTTAAGTGCTCCTTTGTATCTAGATTGTCCAGGGGCCCCACTGGTTGTTTAGCAGGCTTCCTGCTTCTGATGTACTTTAAAAACATTTTGTTATTACCATTTGAGTTTTGGGCTAGCTGTTCTTCAAACTCCTTTTTGGCTTTTCTGATTACACTTTTACATTTAATTTGGCAGCGTTTATGCTCCTTTCTATTTACCTCACTAGGATTTGACTTCCCCTTTTTAAAAGATGCCTTTTCATCTCTCACTGCTTCTTTTACATGGTTGTTAAGCCACGGTGGCTCTTTTATAGTTCTTTTACTGTGTTTTTTTAATTTGGGGTGTACATTTAAGTTGAGCCTCTATTATGGTGTCTTTGAAAAGTGTCCATGCAGCTTGCAGGGATTTCACTCTCGTCACTGTACCTTTTAATTTCTGTTTAACTAACCTCCTCATTTTTGCATACTTCCCCTTTCTGAAATTAAATGCCACAGTGTTGGGCTGTTGAGGTGTTCTTCCCACCACAGGAATGTTAAATGTTATTATATTATGCCCTGGTAGGTCTATCCATGCTACAAAGGTGTCGGACTATCCAGTCCAGGGCGGGGGATTGCTCTCTCAGGGGAAAGAGCACTCATCCTTCTCCTTAGAGGTTGAAGGCTAGCTAAGCTTGAGGAGGTACGCAAGCCTGCCCGCCTAGCCAGTGGGATGGCTTGAAGTTAATGGCTAAAACAACACGAGTAAATGGGTCTTAGTTCTCTGCGCGTCATCGAACCGTCCTACGGTGGCAGAGCGGAAGCTGAGTGACAAGAGGTTGCTAAAAATATCAGGCGCTAGGTCAACCCTCGCTGCGTGGTACTTACAAGTGTAGGTCACTGGCGAGGGAGGAAACGTTAAACCATCTGATGGAGGAGAAGAAAAGGGTAAGATGCGATATCCTCGGTGCCTGCGAAACCCGATCAAAGAAGGAGCTGGAAGTCAGCTGGAAGGATGGAAGCACTGTGAGGCTCGGAAAGGGAGATGGCTCTAGAAATATTGGAGGAGTCGGATTTATCGTCAGTAAGGACTGGTCTTCGAAAGTCATAGCATGCCAGCTAATATCATCACGTATTGGTGTGCTGCATCTTCAGATGGAGTCAAAAGCTACCCTCAAGGTCATCCAGGCCTACACTCCCACAAGTTTATGGAGGAGATGGTATGATAAGTTTATGGAGGAGATGGTATGATGGGATAACGTGGTTTTGGTAATTAAATATTCATGGTAAATAGGCCTAATGGCCTGTGATGGGATGTTAGATGGGGTGGGATCTGAGTTACTCAGGAAAGAATTTTCTGCAGTATCTGGCTGGTGAATCTTGCCCATATGCTCAGGGTTTAGCTGATCGCCATATTTGGGATCAGGAAGGAATTTTCCTCCAGGGCAGATTGGAAGAGGCCCTGGAGGTTTTTCACCTTCCTTTTTTGCATGGGGCACGGGTCACTTGCTGGAGGATTCTCTGCTCCTTGAAGTCTTTAAATCACAATTTGAGGACTTCAATAGCTCAGACATAGGTGAGAGGTTTTTCGCAGGAGTGGGTGGGTGAAATTCTGTGGCCTGCGTTGTGCAGGAGGTCAGACTAGATGATCACAATGGTCCCTTCTGACCTTAGTATCTATGAATCTATGAACCCAAGTGCAAGTGAGGACAAAGAAGTGAAAGAATTCTACCGAGAGCTCGAAAGAGCCCTCGCACAAAAGTCCACTTACACTGTCAAGATGGGAGATTTCAACGCCAAGGTCGGGTGAGGGAAAGCTGGCGAAAAGTTCATAGGGAGATATGGCAGCAGCGAAAGGAATGAAAGAGGAGAAAGGTTGGTAGTGATGGCAGAAACAAAAGAACTGTAAGTGGCAAACACCTGGTACAAAAAGAAGACCGCAAGAAGGTGGACGTGGATCGTGCCAAATGCGAAGAGCAAGAATGAAATAGGCTATATTTTAGTCAATAAAAGGCGCATTGTTCAAGATGTCTCTGTGGTGCAGCCTTTCTAACACCGGCAGTGACCATCGCCTGCTTAGAGCGAAGTTGATTTTCGACTAAGTGGTGGAAAAGAAGGCGTTACAGCTGGCAAACAGGAAACAGCGGCCGAAGACATTCAATGAAGCAAAGCTGAAGAAAGCGATTTCTGGGTTTGACTGGAGCCAGATGGAAAAGTGTGATGAGGACTATATTATCTTTGTTGACAAGCTGAGACATTGCATTAAAGCAGCTGAATTTGAAAAGCTGAAGAAGGCGAAGGGAAGAATCTCGAATGAAACGAAAAGCTTGTTGGAGAAGCGGAGAAATATGAAAAGGAGTTCGGAAAACAACCTAGAGTTCTCTATTCTGTGCAAGCTTATATGGTGAAAACTGAAGTACGACTTTGAGAACTTCCAGAAAGAAAAGCTCCTCAAAACAGCTGAATCACGCAAGAGCCTCAGGACATGCAAGCAGGAATTGACGCAGTATAGACTGAGCGTAACAGCACTGAAGAACAAGGATGGAGAGACAGTAATCAACGGAGCAGGGATGGAGGAAGTCTGCAAGGACTTCTTTACAGAACTGTCCAAATCAAGAATCAACGTCCCTCTCCCAACGCTCCAAGAGTCAGAAGAATGCATCCCACCAATAATCGACAGTGAAATCCAAAGCGCACTACACCAGATGAAGAAGGGAAAAGCTCCAGGCAAAGATGGAATAACGTCAGAAATTATTTCTGCAAGAGGCGAAAAACTTTGGAAGGCCCTTGCTTTAAGATTTAGTCGACATCTTGAAGAAGGAAAAATACCATCAAGCTGGAAGGAGTCGAATACCATCTTGCTGCACAAGAAGGGCGATTGAGAAAATCTTAAGAACTACCTCCCTATACGCCTGCTCTCTCACATCTACAGTTTCTCTACAAAGGTGATAATGAACCGACTCTCGCAGAGTCTGAGAGAGCAGGCAGGGTTTTGAACAGCTGAGTTTTGAACAGCTGAGAGAGCAGGCAGGCTTTTGAAGAAATTTCAACACAATTGACCATATATTTACCTTTAGCCAGCTCCTAGAAAGAGCAAGGGAATACAAACTCCTGCTGTGCATTGCTTTTGTTGACTATGAAAAGGCCTTTGATAGCGTCGAGTTTAACACAATATTAAAGGCGCTCACAGAGCAGGGCATTAACATGCAGTACATCAGTTTGTTGAAGGAAGCAAATACTGGATGTACAACAGACATTACTCTCCTCGAAACTCCCCTCCACATCCCAATCGAGAAAGGCGTAAATCAAGGAGATACGATTTCACCAAAACTATTCACTGCCTGCCTTGAAATGGTTATGAACAAGATGAATTGGAGGAGTGGTGTCAACATAAACAGAAAACGATTATCCCATCTCAGATTCAAGGATGACATCGTACTAATTGCCGAAAGCACCAACCAACTACAGAGCATGCTACGAAGACTCGACAAGAAAAGCAGTCAGGTCGGCCTGAAAATGAACATCTGCAAAATGAAATACATGCGATCAGATGTCTTACGAAAAGCCCGAATAATGGTAACAGGAGAAGAAATCAAAGAAGTGGAACAGTACATATATTTGGGCCAAGAAGTTAATATGCACCAAGACCTGAATGGAGAACTCTCGCAAAGGATTTGGGCAGGATGATGTGCGTTTAATTCCATCAAGGACGTCGTCAAAGGAAAAATTGACAAGACCACACATGCAAATATCTTCAATTCAACAGTGCTGCCAGCCATGCTGTATGGCAGTGAAACGTGGACACTGATGAAGAGAGAAGAACAGCGGCTGTCAGTAGCTGAAAGGGCAATGGAATGAGCCATGTTGGGAATTTCCCTTCTGGATTGCATCCCAAATGAAATGATCAGAGAACGCAGTGGTGTGAAAGATATTGTCGTGGAAAGCAGACATAACAAGATGCGATGGGCGGGGCCACACAGCATGGCTCACGGACAATAGGTTATATTCTTATTAGAGCCTGGAATTACTATCCACAGAGATTCTATGGAACATGTGGATTCATTTAAGATTTTTATTTCATTTGATTCTACATTTTCTTTCACATATAGTGCCACTCCGCCCACCGCACGACTGTTCTGTCCTTCCGATACATTTTGTACCCCGGAATGATTGTGTCCCATTGATTGTCCTCACTCCACCAGGTTTCTGTGATGCCTATTATATCAATATCCTCCTTTAACACAAGGCACTCTAGTTCACCCATCTTATTATTTAGACTTCTAGCATTTGTGTATAAGCACTTTAAAAACTTGTCACTGTTTATTTGTTTGCCCTTTTCTGATGTGTCAGATTCTTTATGTGAATGTTTCTCGTCTGATCTGGCCCATACTTTATCCTCTTCCATCCCCTCCTCCTGACTAAAACCTAGAGAATCTCTGTCAATAGACTCTCCCCTAAGAGACGTCTCTGTCCGATCCACGTGCGCCTCTGCAGCCATCGGCTTTCCCCATCTCTTAGTTTAAAACCTGCTCTTCAACTTTTTTTTAATGTTTAGTGCCAGCCGTCTGGATCCACTTTGGTTTAGGTGGAGCCCATCCTTCCTGTATAGGCTCCCCGATCCCAAAAGTTTCCCCAGTTCCTAACAAATCTAATACCCTCCTCTCTACACCATCGTCTCATCCACGCATTGCAACTCTGAAGCTCTGCCTGCCCACCTGGCCCTGCGCCTGGAACTGGAAGCATTTCTGAGAATGCCACCCTAGAGATCCTGCATTTCAGTCTCTTTCCTAGCAGCCTAAATTCTTGCTAATTCTTCTTGCATTTGAGTGCAAATTATCTGTCCTGCAGATTAAAAATGTTTACCGTCAGTAGAGACTGCTTAGCATCTTCCCCAGTTAGTGTTGGACTGGAGAGTATTTCATTATCACTGGAAGCTGCGAATACACCATCAGCTTCTTTCCAAACACAGCACAGAAGCACTTGCAGAACACGTCTGCCTTTTCGTAGTCATTCCTGTCCATTGTATCGCTTCTATCTCGTAACGGACCTACACTGCGGCTGGGATTGCTTTTGTTCCTGATATATTTAAAGAATTCTCATCCTTAACCCGACCAGGCCAGAGATGACGCCAGAGCTACGAGGAGTGTGATGCCCATGCTTTGTGTCACTATTATTCTGCCAACAGTTTTATGGTTTGTATAACTATTTGCCATGAAACCTCAGATGCTCTGACACTTCCACGCTTCCTTGGCAGATGGAGGTTTAGCCCTCAGAGCAAGGGGGATTGGATTACGAATCATCCAGACAGTTTTCAGCACCTTATCTAAAGGCCTTTGTGTTTCTGTCAGTTCCCCATACTGCTGTGAGCAAAGTTTTAAAGGCTCCCACCCACAGCAATCACCACTGGGGGTCATGCTGGCAGAGGGCTTGGTCTGGGTCAGACTCAGACAAGACTCAAATGGACTGCAGCCGCTGGGGCAGTGAGCCTGGAAGGGATCAGACCAAATTGTCCTAAATCCCATAGGGTGCTCCAATCCTACGGAGGGGATGGCCCAGTGGAGAACACACTTGGGGTGGGGTTGGGTAGTGGGTAAGCATACTTCAGGGCTCAGAAGAACACACTCATGGAGTTGGGGAGGGGCAGACCTTACAGCCTATGGGTGCCTTCTGTGGCCTTTGTGCCTATCTGGTAATGGAAAATCTCACATGCTGATGGGGAGTATCTGAACTGGGAAGGGCCACAATCCCACCCCCCAGATCATGACACTCTGCCTCCTTTTAGAAGTTGAATGGGTGCCACTTTTCCAGTGGTCGCAGATCAGTGGGGGACACCAGAAAGGAGCCAGTCCTTAGAGACAAACTGCTGGCAGCTTTGATTTCTGCTTGTACCAGCAGCAGATTCTAAATATGCTTGAGGTCAGCCTGAAGTCACTGAGAGTTTAAGCATGGGGGGTTAAGAAGTGAATGTTAAACTGCAAGTTCCTCCCACTGCGGGTGGGGATTTGGGGAAGGAAAATATTATCACATTTTGCCCTTCCCTTCGCTGACATTCTTTCCACTGACCAATCCCGCTAATGGTATTTGGCCTGGAGCAGGAGAAAGGCTCTCCCGAATGGGAGGAGGTGGCTGGAAGTTTCTTATGTTCCTAATGCAAAAATAATCAACACTAAACTAAAGACAAAGATGGAGGGATGTGGCTTTGTGGCCAGAGCAGGTGGCTAGGAGCTAGAATGCGGGTTAAAATCCTGGCACTGCCATTTGCACAGTGACTCAGTTTCCCAATGACTCCGTTTCCCAGTTTGCAAACTAGGGACACACAGGGGAGCGGAAAAGCTCCCTTAGTTAATGGCTGCCCAGTTGTTTGAGATTGTAGAGGAGGGGGAAGTGTTAGTATCAATAAGATGCTCACCTCTGTTGGAGGGGACGGGTTACCACTGTAAACATCTAGCGCAAAATCTCTACCCTCCTTGGAACAACTGTCTGCTTTGCCTTTCATCCTTCCCAGGGGATACACTGAGCATCGTGCCCTGATGTGGGGCCAGATTCCCAAAAGAGCTCTGTACCCAGCCAGCTGAGCTCTTTGGAAAATCTAGGCTTAAAGCTGGACTCCTGGCTGCTCTGCATGGACGCTGACTGGGGCACGGTCCATTGTTTATTATATGTTTGTACAGTGCCTAGCACAGAGAGGCCCAACTTGGTTGTGGACTTTAGGTGCTACCAAAATACAAATTGTTTAATAATAAACCATAGGACACTGGCTAATCTCCAGCACCTTGGGGACTGGCCTGTTTCCTAGGGTTTCTGCTGGGAGCAATATAATGGGGAGGATGGAGAGTTTGGGGACTACTGGAGGAAGGGCTGGGCAATTATGGGGATGGACGAGTGTGGAAGGGGATGGATGGATGTGTAGGGGGCTGGCTGGATAAGCGTATGGAGGGATGGATGAGTATTGGCAGGGATGGATGGATAGATGTGTATGGAGGTGGATAGATGGATGAGTATGGGGAGGGATGGATGGGTGTGTAGGGGGATGGATGGACTGATGGATGGATGAGTGTGAGGAGGGAGGGATGAGTGTGTAGGGGGGTCGATGGATGGATGAGTGTGGAAGGGGATGGATGGATGGGTGGATGAGGATTGGCAAGGATGGATGGATAGATGGGTGACTGTGAGGAGGGAGGGAGGGATGGATGGATGGGTGTGTAGGGGGATGGATGGATGGATGGATGGATGAGTGTGAGGAGGGAGGGATGGGTGTGTAGGGGGCTGGCTGGATAGGTGTGTGGGGATGGATGGATGGATGGACTGATGGATGGGTGAGTATGAGGAGGGAGGGGTGGATGGATGGGTGCGCAGGGGGCTGGCTGGATGAGTGTGAGGAGGGAGGGATGGGTGTGTAGGGGGCTGGCTGGATAAGTGTGTATGGGGATGGAGGGATGGATGAAGATTGGCAGGGATGGATGGATAGATGGGTATGTAGCAGGGTGGATGGGTAGCAGTGACACAGAGGGAAGGAGAAGAGTACGAGCACCAGAGAGGGTACTAGCCTGGCACCATGAGAGGTGATGCTCCAAGAAGGAGCTGGGACGCGGAGAGATCAGAGCACGTGCAGTGTTTGGTACAAACCAAAGGCTCGATCCCCCACGTACATTCCTGCCACACCTTCCGGCTGCAGTGGGAGTTCTGGGTGTGGGAGGAACTGCAGGACGAGGCCCAAAGTCAAGAGATCTGCCAGGCTGGTGAGATGGTGGGTTGGAGTGAATAGCTGGAGAGTCAGACCCAGCAGTGAGCCAGAGAAAGTGCAGGTGGAACGGTGGGGGACCAGGGGGCAGAGACAGAGAGATGGGCCAGGCTGAGGGGCACGTGACAGGCAGAGACTGGTGGGACGAGGGGCACAGTGACCAATGTGTCAGAGTGGGCAATCCGATAGGCAAGTGGGCGAGGGGATGGGCAGAGTGCATGAGGGGAGAAGAGGAGGAGCAGAGCAGTGGGGAGGTGGTGAGTAGAGCAGGATGGGAGAGGTATGGTGGGGAGGGGCTGAGCAAGATGGGGTGCGAGGGGCGGGGCAGAGTGTGAGGCTCAGGGCAGAGTGAGGTTTGAAATGAGGGGCAGGCTGGGGCATATCCAGAGGAGCAGAGTGGGGTGTGAGGGGAGGAGGAGAGTGGGGCATGACCAGAGGGGTGGAGTGGGGCAGGGTGTGAAGGGAGGGGCAGAGCTTGTGAGGCTCCAGGCAGAGCAGGCCTGTAGTTTGGGGCAGAGCAGGGTGTGAGGGGAAGGGAAGAGTGGGGCAGGGCATGAGAGGAGGGGCAGAGTGGGGCATGAGGGGAAGGGAAGGGGGGGCATGACCAGAGGGGTGGAGTGGGGCAGGGTGTGAAGGGAGGGGCAGAGCTTGTGAGGCTCCAGGCAGAGAAGGGTGTGAGGGGAGGGGCAGAGTGGGGCATGAGGGGAGGGGCGGCGTGGAGCGGGCATGAGGGGAGGGGCAGAGCATGGGCGGCTCCAGGCAGAGTGGGGCAGGGTGTGAAGGGAGGGGCAGAGCTTGTGAGGCTCCAGGCAGAGCAGGCCTGTAGTTTGGGGCAGAGCAGGGTGTGAGGGGAAGGGAAGAGTGGGGCAGGGCATGAGGGGAGGGGCAGAGTGGGGCATGAGGGGAGGGGCGGCATGGGGCAGGCAGTGAGGGGAGGGGCAGAGCATGGGCGGCTCCAGGCAGAGTGGGGCAGGGTGTGAAGGGAGGGGCAGAGCTTGTGAGGCTCCAGGCAGAGCAGCCTGCAGTTCGGGGCAGAGCAGGGTGTGAGGGGAAGGGAAGAGTGGGGCAGGGCATGAGGGGAGGGGCGGCGTGGGGCAGGCAGTGAGGGGAGGGGCAGAGCATGGGCGGCTCCAGGCAGAGTGGGGCAGGGTGTGAAGGGAGGGGCAGAGCTTGTGAGGCTCCAGGCAGAGCAGGCCTGCAGTTCGGGGCAGAGCAGGGTGTGAGGGGAAGGGAAGAGTGGGGCAGGGCATGAGGGGAGGGGCGGCGTGGGGCAGGCAGTGAGGGGAGGGGCAGAGCATGGGCGGCTCCAGGCAGAGTGGGGCAGGGTGTGAAGGGAGGGGCAGAGCTTGTGAGGCTCCAGGCAGAGCAGGCCTGCAGTTCGGGGCAGAGCAGGGTGTGAGGGGAAGGGAAGAGTGGGGCAGGGCATGAGGGGAGGGGCGGCGTGGGGCAGGCAGTGAGGGGAGGGGCAGAGCATGGGCGGCTCCAGGCAGAGTGGGGCAGGGTGTGAAGGGAGGGGCAGAGCTTGTGAGGCTCCAGGCAGAGCAGCCTGCAGTTCGGGGCAGAGCAGGGTGTGAGGGGAAGGGAAGAGTGGGGCAGGGCATGAGGGGAGGGGCGGCGTGGGGCAGGCAGTGAGGGGAGGGGCAGAGCATGGGCGGCTCCAGGCAGAGTGGGGCAGGGTGTGAAGGGAGGGGCAGAGCTTGTGAGGCTCCAGGCAGAGCAGGCCTGCAGTTCGGGGCAGAGCAGGGTGTGAGGGGAGGGGTAGCGCAAGCCTGTGGTGTGGGGCAGTGCGGGCAGGGCTTGGTGTGGGGGGGGCACCCCAAGGGCCTGCCCCTGTGGGAGCCGGGAACTGAGCTGGCCTTTCTCCTCAGTGCAGGCCGTGCTGTGAGGCGCTGGCCCTGGCCCTGGCCCTGGCCGGGAGCGGTAACTGAAGGCAGCAGATGATGCAGGAATGCAGAGTGGAGCTGCCAGCCCCGGGAGCAGCCTGATCATCAACAGCGCTGGAAAGAGAAGAAATGAGAAGGACTCAAACAAGGCCGTTGTTTGCGAGGTGGCTGAGCCGCTGTCCAACACATGCCAGCTCCCCCATCCCCCCGCCCCCCAGACGCAGCGCAGCCCCGGGCAGCCTAATCCCCGCAGGGAGAGCACATGAAATCAGATGGACAAGTTTTGATGTGAGGCAGCAGCTTAGGGCAGGCTCAGGTTTCCTTTAGGTTTTTCTATATTTATCTCTGTGATTTAATGCCAGCGCCAGGGTTTAAATGCCACCAAACAGTTGGTGTTGGGAGACAGAGCAGCCACACACTCTGAGCAGGCTGCTCCCCGCCAGCCGCTTGCCCATGGAGCTCTTTGAGACCAACCCTTACTTCTTTCCAGACCAGAGATTTTACGATGGCGAAAACTATTTGAGCGCCCGTTTGCAGGGCTACGAGCAGGGGGCGTACCAGGAGAGGCCGGGCCTGGGGCTGTGTCCTGAGGGCAGGACGGGGCTGGAGGAGAAGGGCTCGCCCCTGCCTGAGCACTGCCCCGGCCAGTGTCTGCCCTGGGCGTGCAAGATCTGCAAGAGGAAAACGGTCTCCATCGACCGGCGCCGCGCCGCCACCCTGCGGGAGAAGCGGAGGTTAAAAAAGGTGAACGAGGCCTTCGAGGCCCTGAAACGGAGCACGTTACTGAACCCCAACCAGCGGCTGCCCAAGGTGGAGATCCTGCGAAGTGCCATCCAGTACATCGAGCGCCTGCAGACCCTGCTCAGCACCCTCAACCAGCAGGAGCGGGAGCAGAGGGACCTGCGTTACCGCAGCAGCGCCTCCCAGCCAGGGGTAAGTGCCCAGCGCCCCGCCCAGGGAGACCGCAGCTTCCAGAGCCGGCCCCCGCCCAGGGAGACCGCAGCTTCCATAGCCTGCCCCCGCCCAGAGAGACCGCAGCTTCCAGAGCCGGCCCCCGCCCAGGGAGACCGCAGCTTCCAGAGCCGGCCCCCGCCCAGGGAGACCGCAGCTTCCATAGCTGGCCCCGCCCATAGGGAGACCGCACCTTCCATAGCCTGCCCCCACCCAGAGAGACCGCAGCTTCCAGAGCCGGCCCCCGCCCAGGGAGACCGCAGCTTCCAGAGCCTGCCCCCACCCAGAGAGACCGCACCTTCCAGAGCCTGCCCCCGCCCAGAGAGACCGCAGCTTCCATAGCCGGCCCCCGCCCAGGGAGACCGCAGCTTCCATAGCCGGCCCCCGCCCAGAGAGACCGCAGCTTCCATAGCCGGCCCCCGCCCAGAGAGACCGCACCTTCCATAGCCGTCCCCCACCCAGGGAGACCGCAGCTTCCACAGCCTGCCCCCGCCCAGGGAGACCGCAGCTTCCACAGCCTGCCCCCGCCCAGGGAGACCGCAGCTTCCATAGCCGGCCCCCGCCCAAGGAGACCGCAGCTTCCATAGCCGGCCCCCGCCCAGGGAGACCGCACCTTCCATAGCCGTCCCCCACCCAGGGAGACCGCACCTTCCATAGCCTGCCCCCGCCCAGGGAGACCGCAGCTTCCATAGCCTGCCCCCGCCCAGAGAGAACGCACCTTCCATAGCCGGCCCCCGCCCAGAGAGAACGCAGCTTCCAGAGCCTGCTCCCGCCCAGAGAGACCGCACCTTCCATAGCCTGCCCCCACCCAGAGAGACCGCAGCTTCCAGAGCCGGCCCCCGCCCAGGGAGACCGCAGCTTCCAGAGCCTGCCCCCGCCCAGAGAGACCGCACCTTCCAGAGCCTGCCCCCGCCCAGAGAGACCGCAGCTTCCATAGCCTGCCCCCGCCCAGGGAGACCGCACCTTCCATAGCCGGCCCCCGCCCAGAGAGACCGCAGCTTCCATAGCCGGCCCCCACCCAGGGAGACCGCAGCTTCCAGAGCCTGCCCCCACCCAGAGAGACCGCACCTTCCAGAGCCTGCCCCCGCCCAGAGAGACCGCAGCTTCCATAGCCGGCCCCCGCCCAGGGAGACCGCAGCTTCCATAGCCGGCCCCCGCCCAGGGAGACCGCAGCTTCCATAGCCGGCCCCCGCCCAGAGAGACCGCACCTTCCATAGCCGGCCCCCGCCCAGAGAGAACGCAGCTTCCATAGCCGGCCCCCGCCCAGAGAGACCGCACCTTCCATAGCCGTCCCCCACCCAGGGAGACCGCAGCTTCCACAGCCTGCCCCCGCCCAGGGAGACCGCAGCTTCCACAGCCTGCCCCCGCCCAGGGAGACCGCAGCTTCCACAGCCTGCCCCCGCCCAGGGAGACCGCAGCTTCCATAGCCGGCCCCCGCCCAAGGAGACCGCAGCTTCCATAGCCGGCCCCCGCCCAGGGAGACCGCACCTTCCATAGCCGTCCCCCACCCAGGGAGACCGCACCTTCCATAGCCTGCCCCCGCCCAGGGAGACCGCAGCTTCCATAGCCTGCCCCCGCCCAGAGAGAACGCACCTTCCATAGCCGGCCCCCGCCCAGAGAGAACGCACCTTCCATAGCCGGCCCCCGCCCAGGGAGACCGCAGCTTCCATAGCCGGCCCCCGCCCAGGGAGACCGCACCTTCCACAGCCGGCCCCCGCCCAGAGAGACCGCACCTTCCACAGCCTGCCCCCGCCCAGAGAGACCGCACCTTCCATAGCCTGCCCCCGCCCAGAGAGACCGCACCTTCCACAGCCGGCCCCCGCCCAGGGAGACCGCACCTTCCATAGCCGGCCCCCGCCCAGGGAGACCGCAGCTTGCATAGCCTGCCCCCGCCCAGGGAGACCGCAGCTTCCATAGCCTGCCCCCGCCCAGAGAGAACGCACCTTCCATAGCCGGCCCCCGCCCAGGGAGACCGCAGCTTCCACAGCCGGCCCCCGCGCAGGGAGACCGCAGCTTCCAGAGCCGGCCCCCGCCCAGAGAGACCGCAGCTTCCATAGCCTGCCCCCGCCCAGAGAGACCGCAGCTTCCATAGCCTGCCCCCGCCCAGAGAGACCGCAGCTTCCATAGCCGGCCCCCGCCCAGAGAGACCGCAGCTTCCATAGCCGGCCCCCGCCCAGAGAGACCGCACCTTCCATAGCCGTCCCCCACCCAGGGAGACCGCAGCTTCCACAGCCTGCCCCCGCCCAGGGAGACCGCAGCTTCCACAGCCTGCCCCCGCCCAGGGAGACCGCAGCTTCCACAGCCGGCCCCCGCCCAGAGAGAACGCACCTTCCATAGCCGGCCCCCGCCCAGGGAGACCGCAGCTTCCATAGCCGGCCCCAGCCCAGGGAGACCGCACCTTCCATAGCCTGCCCCCGCCCAGGGAGACCGCACCTTCCATAGCCGGCCCCCGCCCAGAGAGAACGCACCTTCCATAGCCGGCCCCCGCCCAGGGAGACCGCAGCTTCCATAGCCGGCCCCCGCCCAGGGAGACCGCACCTTCCACAGCCGGCCCCCGCCCAGAGAGACCGCAGCTTCCACAGCCTGCCCCCGCCCAGAAAGACCGCAGCTTCCATAGCCTGCCCCCGCCCAGGGAGACCGCACCTTCCAGAGCCTGCCCCCGCCCAGAGAGACCGCAGCTTCCATAGCCGGCCCCCGCCCAGAGAGACCGCAGCTTCCATAGCCGGCCCCCGCCCAGAGAGACCGCAGCTTCCATAGCCTGCCCCCGCCCAGAGAGAACGCAGCTTCCATAGCCGGCCCCCGCCCAGGGAGACCGCACCTTCCATAGCCGGCCCCCGCCCAGGGAGACCGCAGCTTCCACAGCCGGCCCCCGCCCATAGAGAGACCGCACCTTCCACAGCCGGTCCCCGCCCAGGGAGACCGCAGCTTCCAGAGCCGGCCCCCGCCCAGGGAGACCGCACCTTCCATAGCCGGCCCCCGCCCAGAGAGACCGCACCTTCCAGAGCCGGTCCCCGCCCAGAGAGACCGCAGCTTCCAGAGCCGGCCCCCGCCCAGGGAGACCGCACCTTCCAGAGCCGGCCCCCGCCCAGGGAGACCGCAGCTTCCACAGCCGGCCCCCGCCCAGGGAGACCGCACCTTCCATAGCCGGCCCCCGCCCAGGGAGACCGCAGCTTCCACAGCCGGCCCCCGCCCAGGGAGACCGCAGCTTCCATAGCCGGCCCCCGCCCAGAGAGACCGCAGCTTCCATAGCCTGCCCCCACCCAGGGAGACCGTACCTTCCATAGCCGGCCCCCGCCCAGGGAGACCGCACCTTCCACAGCCGGCCCCCGCCCATAGAGAGACCGCAGCTTCCATTGCCGGCCCCCGCCCATAGAGAGACCGCAGCTTCCATTGCCGGCCCCCGCCCATAGAGAGACCGCACCTTCCATAGCTGGCCCCCGCCCAGGGAGACCGCAGCTTCCACAGCCGGCCCCCGCCCATAGAGAGACCGCACCTTCCAGAGCCGGCCCCCGCCCAGGGTGACCGCACCTTCCACAGCCGGCCCCCGCCCAGGGAGACCGCAGCTTCCATAGCCGGCCCCCGCCCATAGAGAGACCGCAGCTTCCATTGCCGGCCCCCACCCAGGGAGATCGCAGCTTCCATAGCCGGCCCCCGCCCATAGAGAGACCGCAGCTTCCAGAGCCGGCCCCCGCCCAGGGAGACCCCAGCTTCCACAGCCGGCCCCCGCCCATAGAGAGAGACCGCAGCTTCCATAGCCAGCCCCCGCGCAGGGAGACCGCAGCTTCCAGAGCGGGCCCCCGCTCATAGAGAGACTGCAGCTTCCAGAGCCGGCCCCCACCCAGGGAGACTGCAGCTTCCACAGCCGGCCCCCGCCCATAGAGAGACCGCAGCTTCCATAGCCGGCCCCCGCCCATAGGGAGACCGCAGCTTCCATAGCCGGCCCCCGCCCATAGGGAGACTGCAGTTTCCACAGCCTGCACCCACCCATAGAGAGAGGGAGCAGAGCGACCACCACTTCCCAGCCATGGAGAGTGCATGTACACCCCCTGCCTCCCAGTCCAGGGGAAGGTGGCCTAGAAGGGCTGAGAGTCGAGGCTGGTGACATCTGAAAATGGGCTGGCAAAAGTGACCCAGAAAGGGGCACATGGAGCCCAGTCAAGAAAGCAGGTGACGATCCCCTGGTCAGTGTGAGCAGCCACAGGGGCACAGGTTGCAAAGCGGTTTTGCTCGTCAGCATTAAATGCCTGATATGCCCTATAACTCCTTCCACAATAACCCCCCAGGCTCCTCCTTAGGCCAAGCTCAGGTACAACTCGTGGCTGCTGATGCCAACAAGCAAACCAAGAGGGATCTTGAAATTCTCCTCTCTGTGTGGGCAAGCGCCGTCCTTTCTCCTTTCACAAAGGCTTAGAATGTAACAAGACACAGTCCCTGCAAGGTGGCATTGCCCAGGAAAGAGTCAATATTTTGTGCCTAGGATGCATTCCTGCAGGGGGATGCATCAGGGCAGATTTGCCAATATGTTCTCGCTGCTCTGCTCTGCTCTGGCAAAACAGCCTTGTGCCTGGATTCAGTGTTGCTAGAGCAGCTGCCATGTAGTGGAGAATCTGGTACATGCTGTATATATTGGATCATAATATTTGGGCAGTAAATGCTCTAGGCAATAAAAAAAAGTTAACTTCCTGAGCTAGTCTCATAGAAAGGCCCCTGAGCCAGGCATGCTAAGAGCAAATGTTTGCACATCCTTACAGCAAATGCGACTGGCACCTGGAACTGTCTTTGCAGCAGATGGCACTTGAGTGGCAAACCCCCGCGCATGTGCAAAGGAGAGGGCAAGAGGGTGTGGGTGTGGCTGGGAACAAGGCCACCTGTTTAGCACATTTGTTTTATTCAGTGTGCCCATCCAAGTGCCACATAAGGGCATCGGGGCCCCACCTGGAGTCTCAGAACCAGAACTGCCAACCATACGCATTCAAAACTCGTGAGTCAGGGCTAGGCTTTTTTGGTTTTTTGGTTTCACGTTGAATTTTTTTTTGTACTCTTCAATTCTCCTAAAAAAAAAAAAATTAAAAAATTTGTTTTCAGTTTGACCGAAGACAGTTTTATATTTTAAATGTTTTGGAATTGCCAGTGAGCTGAAAAATCCATTCTTTGCCCAGTTCTGGTCAGTACCCACCATCACCACCACAAGACTGTCTTAAAAATGATGAGATTTTTAAAAGATAATACACATTGGGTTCTTTTTATTTGCCCCCTGGTTTCTCAACCACTAGAGTTACACTCCAGTCAAGCTTTTCTCTAGAACCCCTGGGGCTAGAAACTTACTTTAAAACAACAACAAAAAAGACAGCTGATATAGCCAGTAGTCACTTGACTTCAGGAGCTGGAGATTTAAGAAAAATCTCTGACTATTATAAGACTTCTGAGAAAAATGTAAGAGTTGTCAATACCACAAAACTTCCATAACATTTTTGCACATTTTAAGAAACGTGAAAGACTGCAATTCATTCTGGGCTCAATCCTGTGAGGTGCTCAGCACCCTGCACATTCCTATTGTGGTCAACAGGAGTTGAAAGTGTTCAGGACCCCACCGGAGGAGCTCTTTGTTTGCAATATCTTGCTGCCCATGCTCTATGGATCACAGTTCCCGAGGCACAGATCTGGCTGTGAAATGTTTTTTTTCTTTCTTGTTTCATTACTTTTCATTTATTTTCTTTCATGATAATGATCAGAATTAAGAAAAATCTCCACAAGCAAACAACCACATGAGGCAAATCTATAGGAACAAAGGTGTGAAAACTAGAAAGTATGCTCAATTGGAATTGATTTATATGGATTTCTCCTACAGTATGGAAATAAATCAATGCAAACTGCTTACCAAAACAACCTGAACCAGGCAAGTGCTATGTTAAACTGTCAGGGCTAACAACTTTTCTTCAACCCATTTTAGCCTCCTTACCTCTTCTCCTCCTCCCAACTCCTTGGTAGGACTGATCAAAGGCGTTTACTTTAAGTGTATAATGTAAAATCTAACCTTTTTGTGAAACAAATTCATTTCCATTACGTTTTTCTATTTTTGGACAAAAGTCAAAATGAAAAATGCACATTGTTTTGTTATGAACTGACATTTTAAATTGTGTTCTGGGTTTTTTTAGTTTTTTCTCCATATTTTTCATTTCTCTCCCTTTTCCATGGGGATAAAACAAACAAAAACCAAGGAAATGAAAAGCCAAACAAAATGGACATATTCAATAAAACATGAAGAACTGAAGAAGAGATGTGTGTTGCTCGAAAGCTTGCCTCTTTCATCAACTGAAGTTGGGCCAATAAAATCTGTTATGTCACCCACCTTTTCTCTCTGAAACAAAACAAACATTGTACATTTCAATTCACTTAGCTGGAAAGTGATTTAAAAAAATCCATGGAAAAATTTGAATTTTTTTCCTGGAAAATACTTACCGTTTTTCAACCAGATCACGCTTGTGGGTTAACTTACTGGATAATTGGAACAATGTAAATCACCACAAAAAAACAAAATACAAGAGAAGATGAATTCTGATTCACTAATGCCTTTGATTCTGTTAAACAATAACTTCTTTCCAAATGCAGTCATACCCTGCAAAGATACCTTCACTGCAAAGAATTGGTGCATGTTTATTTCAAGATGGTTACACTGATGTGAAAACATTGTGGAGACAAGGCAAAAGTAGCTCCATAGAGCTAGATGAGATCAATCCTATAGCCTCTCTCTCCTTCCTGGGGTTTACCACAACTTGCTTCATCAAAGTGAAAACTACAATGTCCTACGTACACCAGGATTTTACATCAAGATCACTCTCTCAAGTTAGTTATCTTGACAGAAAAACATACCTCTTTTTGCAGTGAAGACAGCATCTCACAACGCAAGGGAGCAGATCAGTCTGTATAAATCCCAGTGATTTTGCGCACTGGTTCCCTGTTTAATGTGTGAGAAGAGACAAGGGGTATATGTCTTCACTAGACTTTTTACCTGGAGTTAAAGAATTGCCAAGTAACTCAAGATACATAACATAACACCGTCCCCACCGCCACATTTGGGCCAGGCTACATTTGATCTTCACCCTAGGCCAGCGTTTCTCAACCTGGTCAGGTTGGTGACCCGTTCTTTGAAGTGAAATATTTCCGACCCCCTTACGTTTGCAACGCGAGAGTAAATAATGTGGTCAATGCTATGCCTATAGAATGTATTTGTGTGGCACCCTTGAGAGGGTGGCAGACAGTACTTGACCTTGAAACAACAGCAGTGAGGGAGCAAGATTTTCTTTGCTTAGAGATTGTAATAACATTTTTAGTACCCCCCTGGGCCCCTGACTGCCTTTTCTGACTTGCCCCCCACCATCCCAGGGGTCATGATCCACCGGGTGGAGAAGCAAACCTAGGCTAATCCCTGTGGTGTTTGTAGGCTTGATCAAACATGTATTTGGTCCATACCAGCCTTTACAACTGTGTTAAGTACTACAAGTCAATTAGCACCCAGTTAATTCCAGGTGAAAAACTCTAGCGAAGACCGGCCCAACAGGGGCTAAGGAGTGGGGATTGCTGTTGCATGACCTCCGACTGCAGTGTAGCCCTACCCAATGGCATCTTCTGTTAACCCCCCGTTCCCCCTCCGATAGCATCTAGGTGACAGGACTGTTTATATGCAAGGACTGTTTGCCAGGAGCAGGTATAACGACTCCAAACTAGAACTCTTATCGGAGCAATTGTCCCCAGTACGGCCCCATTTTGATTTCAGCACCGTTGCTCTGCCCTGTGGTTTCAGAGAGGAGCTGAGAAGCCACCTGGCGGGGTGCGGGTGTGACCAGGGAACGGTTGGAGAACAGACACTGCTCTGTGCTTCCCAGCTCCAGTGAGGGTGGCCAGTCCCTCCCCTCTCCCTTCATTTGCTCTTGCTTCCATTCCAGTTTCTGCTATGTTCAATATCTCACTTCACACTTCTCCCCACCACGGGCCAAGGTGTTTTTCCCTTCTCACATGTCTTCTCAGGAGCTTTCCCCCAGCTGCTTTTCTCTCCAGTGTCCCTATTTCTTCTCATACCGCGTTCATGCTCCTAAAACCTTCTCTTTGCCCCCCTCGTCTTTGGTCCATCTGCTGGGGTCTCTGCCTCCTCCCCAGGAGAGAAATTCCCAACCCAGGCTTGTTAGCAATTGACCCTACACAGATGTCTAGAAAGACTCACCAGAGTTAAAGCCCCTATTGTCCTTCACAGCAGCTGATCCCGTTGGGGTTCAATTTACTGTCCCTTTCTTTCTTGAATCCCAGGAACGGAGATTCTGCCCTGAGCTCCAGGGGACAAAAATATTCCTAAGGATTGAGCTAGACCATCATGGGACCTGTTAAGATAGAACAACAATACCCTAATGCTGCTCACACACTCTCAGTTCCCATGAGCACAAAACAGCCATTAATGATCTGATCTGCCACTTATAAGATCTGGACACTCTCCTCAAGGTCCAATCCTTGCCCATGGGTCTCACAGAATCCACCTTGGGAGATCGTTGTTTTAATTCTTAATTAATATTGAAAACATAGGACTTCTCACTCTGAGCAGGTTGGAGACAGTGGCAGTGTGCTTCCACATGGACTGAACGTGATTTTTAAAAGAGGTTTGCTTTTCTCACTGGGATTGAGGGAGGTGAGAGCTAGGGCCATCTGGGCCAACTGAGTGGAGCATTTCAGAGCACACCTGGGAGATGACCCTGGGAGATGACCCAGTGTGAGAGTAGAGCTCTTGGCATGAGTAACCCTAAAGTGATTATCTCCTCCTAATTACAGGTGGCCAGTGAGTGTGGGTCCAACAGCGCCTCCTGCAGCCCAGAGTGGAGCTCCCAGCTGGAATTCAGCACCAATCCTGGGGGTAAGCAGAGCACATACCCCAGACTGGCCTCTTTGTCCTGGTGCTTCTGGGATGAAGGACAAAAAACTGGAGAGTTCAGCTCAGAGAACTGGGTGTTTATCCAAATTCTCTGAGCTTCGGGGACATTGCTCCCTCCAAAAGGCCTCCCTAATTCCCTTCTCACATAACCTCCTCTCTTCCCTACGGGCCCAGTCTCCCCTTTGCCTTGTCTTTTTGGTAGGCCCAGAGACCATCATCCCCAATCCACTGTTTTCAAGGGGTGTCCAGATGGTCCTTCCAGATATCCAGGAGACAGGTGGCTGTTCAGCTAGTCCTCAGATCCCCATGGCAGCATCTTCTGAGCCAAGGGCAGCTACTGACCATCCACCCTTTTGGTGCAGTGGCGGGACCCAGACTGTCCCTTTAGCCACCGATAGGTTGTGTACCCAACGGCTCATCTCCCCAGAGCCTCCTCAAATTTCGGCAAGCCCTACTCACCTGGCCAGGGCGTGAGAATGGCCCATGTGGCAGCATTTCAAGTCCTGGCTGCCACCTCCCAGAACTTGTTGCTATGGCGATTGAGGGAGGGAGTGGGCCTGGTGCTGGACCACCTCCTCCAGAAGCCACAGCAGATAGGGTGGGAGGAACTGAGGAGTGTTGTGGTGATGGGGGATGTCCCCAGGTGGAAGGAGGGCACCCAGGGGTGGTTTTCATAGAAATTTTTCATAGAATATCAGGATTGGAAGGGACCTAAGGAGGTCATCTAGTCCAACCCCCTGCTCAAAGCAGGACCAATCCCCATTTTTTGCTTTTTCCAGACCCCAGATGAATTTTTCTCTAGAAAAGGGAAAAGGGTTGCTTGGTTCCTATTTTCTCAACCTTCAGGCTTTTGTTATTCTGAGAGATGAGACTCCAGATGCTCCTAAACCAATGAGCTCTTTTCTCCCTCTGAGTTCAGGAGAATCCAGGATTTACTTCTGTTCCGAAGGGATATTACCTCTGGAGCTAGCCTGCCCCTTGCTGCTTTTTCAGCGACTTGAGAATCAGGAGCAGAAACCTCCGCACATGCCTAGAATAACACTGGCCTTTCTTCTGCACCGCAAAAGGATCCAGACATTGCAAACTCATGTCAGTCTTGATGTCCCCTTGCCCCACTAAGGGTATGTCTCCACAGCACAATGCCCCCACTCCCTCCCCGCTGTGGCAGTGAATCTCAGAGCCAGGTCAACTAGCTCGAGCTGGGCTCCGAGTCCCTCCCCCTTCGCTAGGTCTCAAAGCCCAGGCTCCAGCCTGAGCCCGAATGGCTACACTGCAGCACGAGCCCAAGCCAACGGACCCTGAGACGCCCTGCCATGGGTCTTTTTTTGCTGTGAGACGTACCCTAAGCCTTATTCACCATCACTGTGTTGCAGGTTTCCCCTTTTGGACACAGCAGGCTATTTTCACCCCAGCTGTAACACCTCAGCTGATACTCATCCTTTCCGAAGGGAACGCCCTAGACTGAGCTTCTGCATAACGCCGGCCAGCACATTTCACCCAGATACCCTTGTACTGAGGCTGCATTCAGACTAAAGCATTTCAAGCCTCAGGAGGCTAACCTGTGTCCTACAGGCAGCAAACAGGAGAGACGGGGCTACCCCCCACACCTGAGGCCCCAGCCGTGGCACAGAATTGATTAGGTGGGAGATGGCTGGAGGATCCCTGTTCTTTTCTGCCTGGTTCCTGTCTGTCAGGCCATCACGCTGGATGATTCTGGCTGCACTGATTCAGGGCAGACGCAACATAGCTTTAAGACGCAGGCTGTAGGAGACCCACTTGCAGCTGGCAATGGAGAAAGCAGCTGCTCAGCTGGTTTTGGTTCCTCCTTAGTTCCAGCTGCTAACTCACATCATCTTGAAATACATTCAGTACTGGGGCTGACTGGAAAAATGCATGCTTTATTCCACGGGAAATTTGGACTTTTGGTTTGGGGGAAAAAAAAAAAAACAACCAAAACAAAAATGCTGAAAACTGAAGAATGTCCAGCTAAAAAACATTTTCTGCTGCAAATCTTCAGTTTGGGGGGGTTTTTTTTTGGTTTTCCAACAAAAAATGGTAAATTTCCCACAGAAAGCAGACACTTTCCCCAAACATTTTTCATTTAATCAAAAACCCAATTTACTGTTGGAAAGAAGATTTAAGGGAAAATTTTCAACCAGACAAATTCCTTGCTTCCTGAAAGGCCTTTCCCATGTCAGCAAGTGCTGATATTCCCACAGCGTTGAGTGGGAAGAGAGAGGGGGTGGAGTAATTGCTAACAAGAGAGGAGGTGTCCATGAGACGATAGGAAATTAGGAATTGCCAGACTGATCAGACCAAGGGTCCAGCTACTCCAGTATCTTGTTTCCAACAGTGGCCAGTGCCAGCTGCTTCAGAGGGAGAAACCTGCACTAACAGTTCTGGGATAACCTGCCCTCATGGACAGCTTCCTCCTGACCCCAGAGTTACAGGTCAGCTTATGCTAGCCTTGTTATAAATGTCTCACTCTTTTCTGAATCCTGCCACTCTTTTGGAATCATAGAATCATAGAATATCAGGATTGGAAGGGACCTCAGGAGGTCATCTAGTCCAACCCCCTGCTCAAAGCAGGACCAATCCCCAACTAAATCATCCCAGCCAGGGCTTTGTCAAGCCTGACCTTAAAAACTTCAAAGGAAGGAGATTCCACCACCTCCCTAGGTAACACATTCCAGTGTTTCACCACCCTCCTAGTAAAAAAGTTTTTCCTAATATCCAACCTAAACCTCCCCCACTGCAACTTGAGACCATTGCTCCTCGTTCTGTCATCCGCTACCACTGAGAACAGTCTAGATCCATCCTCTTTGGAACCCACTTTCAGGTAGTTGAAAGCAGCTATCAAATCCCCCCTCATTCTTCTCTTCCGCAGACTAAACAATCCCAGTTCCCTCAGCCTCTCCTCATAAGTCATGTGTTCCAGCTCATGAATCAGTGAGCTCTTGTGGCAGTGAGTTCCACCGGGCACTCATGGAGTGTGAGAAGGATTTCCCTTTAGCAGTTTTGAATCTGCTGCCTTTCAGTTTCATTGAACATCTCCCTGCTCTCATGTAACTTTCTGTGAATAGACGTTATCTCCCTTTACTACATCATCAATTATTTTGTACACTTTACCTCTGAGAGGCGATGAATAAGAGGGGACATGAGGAAACAGTCCTAATCTTTTCAGTGTTTTCCAGTCTCTGATTGTTCTCATGACTCAGCTCTGTTAAGACGTGGTGCACATGACCCAATGAGTGCGTTTTCCCATCTCTGACATTTCATCATTTACCCTAGAAGGGCCCTTGCATTTGGGAACAGAAACTGCTTAAGGTGTCCACCTCATCTTGGCATTTCTCTCACCCTCATTCAGGGCTGCAGACAGGGGATCACAGCAGGGAACAATTGTCACCTTTCCTAGAAGGTCAGTGAAGCTGGGCAAGTTTCACTCCCTGTAACACCCACGTATCTGAAGGAATGATGGGAGAGCCACACCCTAAGTGCCGATCTTCCATGGCCTGGCAGAGCTAGAAACACTTTGGTGATCAAGGCAAACACTTTCTGGACAGCACAACGGCCCTGAACTGATTAGTTCCTTCCCTTTCAGCTGCAGGGATCCTGGTAATTCCCCTTGGGTCTCCCTCAGTCACCTTCATTGGCAGTTTGGTCCCCAAAATCACCTTCATACGGTTTCCTCTCTTGCTCTCTATAGATCACTTGTTAAATGACGAATCCTCTGAAGACCACAACCTTCACTCCCTGTCCTCGATCGTTGAAAGCATCGCGGTGGAGGATGTAGCTGTCACGTTCCAAGAAGAGAGGGTTCAAAACTGAGGCTGGCAGAAGCCTCTGGGGCTTTTTAGAGTCTTCCCCGGCTGGTAATGTGGTGGAAATTTGGCACCAGAACTCTTCAGACACTGGAAAATGTATTTACCTGTCCAAAGTCATAGACTGTAACCGGTGAAGCCACTTATCCAATTCCCTAATCATTGCAGAGTGTTTCCACTTGGTCAGCTAAGAGACAAAGGATAAACCGGCTGTTTAAAATGAAGCCTACATTAATACACAAGCTAGTGACCTGATTTTCAGGGGTGCTGAGTCCCCACTTCAATAGGAGTTATGGGTTCTTGGCCTCTCTGAAAAAAAGGGCTAGAAGTGACTGATCAAAGCATTTTGACATGATTTATTGTAACTGGTATTCAAGGGAGGGGGGCAGAAGCGACACAACTTCCGTGTGAGAAGGAAGGATTCCAGCGTGGGCTTTGTGTTTCGTTCCCTGTTTGTGGAAGTTTGTTTCTTTGGGGGCCAATGTTTGTGTGTGGTTTTTTTTTTTGTTTTTGTTTTTTTTGTTTTGTTTTTAAAAGATGCTGTTTGACCAACTTCCTTTGCCAGCTGGCGTTTTGCAGGCGCGGGAGCCGTGTAAATGCTGCCGTCGGGGTCTTTTCTACTGAGCGCTGTGTGGAGTTGCCGGGGTGGGGTTTTTTATTGTTATTTTTGCTAACTTATTTGGACTTTTTTTTAAATAAAGGCAGTCTCGTTTGAAATGGCTTCTGGGTCTCTGTGTTGCCTGAGGGTCACTGTCCCTCTCTCAGGCATGGCTCGCTGTGGGAGACTGGCTGCTTCTTGCCAGCCTTGTGGATCTGCTTCCGTTAGGAGTCCGGGAAGCAAACACAGAGGAGAGGAGGATGCAAGAGCTCAACCCAATTGAAGTCACTGGGAGTTCCAGTGCTAATTTCAACAGGAGCTGGCTGGGGCACTAATTTAGATCAGTGCTACACAGGAGAGTTCCCCTTCTAGTCACTCATGTAATTCCCAGCGTTTTCGTACCATGAGCTTCCCTTATAACTGATACTCACAACAGATCTTCAACATGCTTTTTGTGCTGTGTTTGTACAGCCCCTAGCTCGCAATGGGGGCGAGGTCCATGGCTGGGGCTGATAGCTGCTACCTCAGTACAAAAAGTAACAATAAAGTAACACCCCTGTGAACTAGGTAAGGCACAGAGTGTCAGAACTTAGTTCTGGAGACTGTACGCAGAAGTCCCTGGATCTTAGCCCCATGCTCAGAGAATTGGACCACACCTCTCCTTTGATCTGCCTGTCCTCCTCCACCTTAGCTCCAAGAATGCCAGGTTCCCTGTGGTGGAAGGGGGATGAATGCCCCTTCTACCTGCAGAGGAACAGGAGAGAATGTCCTGCCTCCCTAGCCGTGCAAGCCCCCCGTCCCTTTAAATGGGGATCTCCCACTCCGCAGCACCTTGTGCTAGACACTGGCCGGCGCAGGAAGCTCCAGATGCATCATGTGCTCCAATTAAAAGATTCATAGATTTTTAAGGCCAGAACAGATCTTTGGGATCCTCTGGTCTGACCCCCTGCATAACACAGGCCAGGGCATTTCACCCGGCGATTCCTGCTTGGAGACCAATAGTTAGTGTCTGAGCAAGAGCAAATCATTTGCACGGTGGGGAACCCCCCAGAAGTTGTTCCAACAGTTAATTACCCTCACTGCTAAAAAGTTGCACCTTATTTCTATCCTGAATTTATCTAGCTTCAACTTCCAACCACAGAACCGTGGCATAAACAAGCTTTGTCTGCTATTTTAAAGAGTTGTCTAGTATCAGAAATCTTCTCCCCCCCATAGGTACTTTTGGAACATGTTCAAATCACCTCTTAACCGTCTCTCGGCTAAACGCGTTCCAAGCTGGGAATCGGTCTTGTCGCGCTCTTCTGAACCCTCTCATTCTTTCCCTTGGGGCTCAACAGCATGAGAATCTGACAACTTGGAAATGAATTGTTACGATGCTATTTCGCACACAACACAACCTCAGCTTTGCCCCCGGAGGGACACCACAGGAACTTCGGGCCTTTCCCTAACAAAAATGGCCTTTTTCTTGGTTTCTCTACAATACCAAATCAAGACTCCTGCTCAACCAGTCCTTCACTGTGGCCTCTGAGCTGCATGAATAGGAGGAGTAATTGCTGCTGGTTGACATGTCACACTGTGCTGCCTTTCTGGTTCATTTCCAGTTGTACAATCACAAGTAAAGAAGCTAACAATGCATTGGGGGTGTTCCTACAATTAGGTTCCTGCAGGTCAGTCAAATATTGTTCACTCCCAAAGGGGCTATACACAAAGGTGTCGGCACCCTAAAGGGGGCACAGTTGAGGATGAATTGTGTGTGAAGCTGTACTGACCACAGCCCTGTGAAATTTCCAAGTTTATGGGTTGTTTGTTCTTGCCACCCTAATATTCTTCGCAGGGATTTGTGGGTAGGCTTAACTCCGCATTTCCCGGTTTGCTAACGTTTGAGTCTGGTGCTTTGAAGTGCCAAGTCCCAAGGGGGAGCAGAGAGCTCCGTTATGCAGCAAAGACCAATCATTTTGGGGAGTAGATTCCCAAGAGTGGCATCAGCATGGCAGAGATTCAAGAGCAGGCGTTGGTGGGAAGGCATCCTGCAAAATCATAGAATATCAGGGTTGGAAGGGATCTCAGGAGGTCACCTAGTCCAACCCCCTGCTCAAAGCAGGACCAACCCCAACTAAATCATCCCAGCCAGGGCTTTGTCAAGCCTGACCTTAAAAACCTCTAAGGCTGGAGATTCCACCACCTCCCTAGGGAACCCATTCCAGTGCTTCACCACCCTCCTAGTGAAAAAGTTTTTCCTAATATCCAACCTAGACTTACCCCACTGCAACTTGAGACCATTGCTCCTTCCCTGGCGTAGTAGGGGCAAGGGAGCTCTTCATGTGCATGCATGGCAGATTTTCTCAGCCGGACCTGCCCAAGAGCCCAGCTGGGATGTTTTCATTCCAGGACACGCTCATCGGCCTCCCGTTGGCAGAAGACAGCTACTGATGGCGGTAGAGACACCACCTTTATCTAGGTTTCAGAGGGGCAGCCGTGTTAGTCTGTATCCGCAAAAAGAACAGGAGGACTTGTGGCACCTGAGAGACGAACCCATTTATTTGAGCATCAGCTTTCGTGGGCTACAGCCCACTTCATCTAGTGGCTCTTCTCGATGACCCCCAGTGAAGTTAAGGCTGAGCTGTGGTGGTCTTCCAATGGGCATGGATACAGAGCAGAATAAAGCACAAGCCACGTGTTGCTTTAAAATCCTGTTTATTGGAACACACACACATCCTTCCCCACCCCATTTCGGGGCTTGGAATCCATGCAGTACCAATAATATGACAAAGAAACAGGGTATTGATATAAAGGGGCCACTTACTCTTCAAATTAAAAAAATATTTAATACTGTATTAGGCAAGTAATACACCAAAAGACATTGCAACTGTACAGTCTCTCTGATATTGCACTTCCAAACACACATGATGAGTATAGGTCATTCCAGCCATCTATAAATACCACACCAGAAACAGGGGCCACACAAGGCAAAAGTGGCATGAGGAGACAAAGAGATCCTACCCTACAAGGAAGAAATGGAAAGAGTCAAGAGCCTCCTGCACCAGTTGCTACCTAACCTCAGAGGGGCGGGTGGTGGGAGCTCCGGCTGCACCCACGGCTGGGGCAGGTGTGGTCATATCCTGGGTGACCAAGCGGGAAAGGGAGGGGTGGGGAGATCATCTGCTGTTTGAACGTCTAATGTGTCATGTGCACTTCTAGAGCCTATGTGGCTGGAGAGGGAGACGTGGGGGGCAGCTCCCGGCCTCCCCCTCACAGCCCATTGCAGATCGGTTTGGTGCCTCGAATCCTCAGAGTGCTCTCAGCACCAGCTCAGTTCACACACGCACAGATACTGCTCTGTGTACACACGGCACGCGAAAATACTGCGTAACCCGGCCTAGTCACTAAGTTCGCCTCTCCGTGAGGGGCAGCCCCCTCCCTGCACCAGCACAGACCCCTCTCACCCCACCCCCGAGGGCAGCCCCCTCTCTGCACCAGCACAGACCCCTCTCACCCCACCCCCGAGGGCAGCCCCCTCCCTGCACCAGCACAGACCCCTCTCACCCCACCCCTGAGGGCAGCCCCCTGTCTGCACCAGCACAGACCCCTCTCACCCCACCCCCGAGGGCAGCCCCCCCCCCGCACCAGCACAGACCCCTCTCACCCCACCCCTGAGGGCAGCCCCCTCTCTGCACCAGCACAGACCCCTCTCACCCCGCCCCCGAGGGCAGCCCCCTCCCTGCACCAGCACAGACCCCTCTCACCCCACTCCTGAGGGCAGCCCCCTCCCTGCACCAGCACAGACCCCTCTCACCCCGCCCCCGAGGGCAGGCCCCTCCCTGTACCAGCACAGACCCCTCTCACCCCACCCCCGAGGGCAGCCCCCTCCCTGCACCAGCACAGACCCCTCTCACCCCACCCCCGAGGGCAGCCCCCTCCCTGCACCAGCACAGACCCCTCCTTCCCCACTGAGGGCAGCCCCCTCTCTGCACCAGCACAGACCCCTCTCACCCCACCCCCAAGGGCAGCCCCCTCTCTGCAGCAGCCCATAAGCCCTGTGGCTTGGTGCTGAAGCCTGGTGTCTTCCCCAGCCCGCGGGCTGTCCTGGCAGAAGCTCCTAGCCGTGAGGCCTGGCACCACGGCTCGTGTATTATAGAGAAGGGGGATTCCCTCTTGTTCTCTTGGCAGAGGGCTCCCTGGTGCCCGCGGTGAGGAGACGCCAGCGCGGCTGCCCTCAGCTATATCGGCAAAACGAAACAGACACAGAAACAAAGTGGACAAATCTTGCAGGCCGGCCTCAAGGCGTCTCCGCCCCGCACATGGGGCCAGACCTTTCTGACAGAAACACGGCGCGGCCAGCTGACCACGCCTGCGGCAGAGAGGTGCCCCGTGCCGCTCTCGGAGGAGCCTGTGTCCGTGAGGCAGGTGAGGAGGGAGGATGGCTGCAAAGCCACAGAGGTTACCGGGACCTAGGGGGACCCAAGAGGAGACCGGGAGGGGGTGGGGTTGTGTACAAGCGGGAGGCGGCGAGCGTCCTTTTCGGTCCACCTGGCCTGTAGCGTCTGGTCTTTGGAGCGGAGGAGCAGACGTGGTCTGGGATTCCGGCCTAGTCCCGGAAGGCAGCCAGCAGGTAGCCATACAGGTAGTGGGAATGTGCTGCAAGACAAAGTGTGAGAGGCCCTGTGAGCATGAGGGGACGTGACACTGAGCTGCAGCAGCTTCCACGTGCCTTCCTCCAGGGGCTCGAGCAGCTGGGGCTTGCCGTGGAGCAGGGCAGGGGGTTAGCAACCCCCCTGGCTTATCTATCTCAGGGACTTCCATAGCCCCATTGCCATAGGGTCTAAGCGTTCCTTGCAATCTTTACAAGGGTAGTACAATCTTTACCCTCACATTCTGCTGGGAGGTAGGGCCGGGCTTTTGCTCCATTGCACAGATGGGGACTGAGGCCCAGAGAGGCTAGGTAACTTGCCCAAGGTCACACAGGGAATCTGTGGCAGAGCCAGGAATTGAACCTGGGTCTCTGGCTAACACCCTCACCACTAGGCTGCACTTTTTCCATTCCAGTGGGGCCCTTCCAAATCAGGAGGTGGAGGCAGCTCCAGGACAGAGACCAGGCCGGCTGTTTGCGCAACGCCAGAAGGTTGGGCTTGTCAGGGACAGTCCCCTGGGGGCAGGGACCAGATCTGCCTAGGTCTCTGGACAGCCCCTAGCACAGAAGGACCCTGGTCTGTAGGCACCACTGCAGTACAGATAGTAACAACTAATAACAACCAGCTGGGAGGGCAATGGGAGCATCCTCAGGGGGCGCAGTGTTTCCATCAGCCAGAGCTGCCCCTGCTGTACAATGCATTGATCGGCACCTGGACCAGGATCAGGGAGAGTCCGACGTCCTCACAGGGTGTGATGCAGGCGAATGCAAGAGCCCTGTGATCCATCCCCTTCGTGACTGGCAGCACATCTCCATGAGCCCCAGGAGGAGAGCTCTGGGCCTGCCCTTGCCCCCTGCTCAGCCCCTCCCCAGTCACCAGCTCTCAGTGAAGATCACCTGGACCAATCCAGCAAGCAAGTGAGCAGAGGGGAGCAGCGACCTGGGAGTTAATGGGAATGGGGTGCACTCTAGACATGCAGGTTTGAGTAACTGCCTCAGGGGCAGACAGGTCCCCGAGGCCAATGCACCCGATGCAGGCCCAACGCTGGCTTAGTTGCTCTGCGCCACCCTCAGTGGCCCTCCATAGTGTCACACTGAACACATCCTCCCCAGGCTCCAGGCTGCATGGCCTTCACGTCAGATGTGTCGGCCCCCCTCTGTACTCGTCCCCCGGCTGCAGGCCCGCCAGGCCCCTGTGCTCCAGTTCCACGTACCATGCCCATTCTAGCGCCTTCTGGCCAGCACTGCAAAGCACGGTCACCCGCTCATTAAAGAATTCACATGCAGCAGGGGAGTGTCTTACTGAGGCTAACGTGCTTTGGAGCGGGGACGCGCTGAGGAACAGAACTGCTCCACGGCGGATTGATGCCAGTGCTCTGTGCAAGCGGGCGACGTGACCGGCCCCGAGTCACACAGCAAAGACATTGCCAGGGACAGAGCCCGAGAGTCCTGACTCTAAGCTCAAGCTCCAACCACTGGGACGTACCCTGTGCGTTACTCTGTCAAATCCCCATGAAGACGAGGGTGGAAAGTGACCTCCTTTGATGTCCAGGGCCGTACACTTGGCTGGGGTAAACCAGCACAGACCATTGATTGCCATGGAGCTGATTTACAT
The DNA here is from genome assembly GCF_015237465.2 of Chelonia mydas. NCBI lineage: Eukaryota > Metazoa > Chordata > Testudines > Cheloniidae > Chelonia > Chelonia mydas. The sequence goes on along the minus strand of NC_051261.2, from coordinate 14,059,963 downwards.
CAGCAGATGACAGGCTGTAGCGGGTTATGAAATATCTTTCCTGCAATTACATTGGCGTGTTTCTGCAAGCACTGTGGGGCTGTATCTCTACGTCCATCCACAGCAGATCAGAAGGGAATCCTTAGTTAGAATTAAATGTTCAGAAAGCAGCATCCCATTAAAACCGACTGCAGAGGTACTGGTCCCTCCTCTTAGCCAGCGCCCTCCCCACTTGTCTCTTTATTCCCTGCTGCATACCGTCTAAACACTAGACTGGGACAAGGAGGGTGAGGGAATATTTTCTCTTGGACCAACTTCTGTGGGTAGAAGGGACACGCTTCACTGAGCTCTTCCTCAGGTCTGGAGTTAGCTAGGCAGGAGTGTCGAAGGGAGGCCAAGTCAGGACACTAACCTGCTACATGCAAACTCACGAATGAGCAGGAGACAGCGCTTGGTGACGCTGTGACAGTTTGTACTCTTACATTCACCCTTTTTACAAGTCTAGGATAAATTCTGTACAAAGTATGCCTGTAGGGCATCATTTGAAAACTCATAATCTGCTGAATATTATTGTCCTGGTAAAATATATGCAGCAACATTGTATGTAAAGTTATAAAACTCTACTGTATAAGGCATGTGCTAAGTCTGGGGAAACAGCCTCAGACCAGTTCCCCAGAGACAAAAGGATAGCCTGCACTTCTGCTAGGTGCCAATATAATCAAATGGACTATCAGCTGGCTAAATGGCCACTCCTTGGCAGGAAAAAGGGTGTGAGTGGAAAATTTACAAAAATTGGCAAAGGAACAGACTTGTTGTTGTCTGATCCCCAGCTGGAGAGGATTCTCAGAGCAAAGGAAAAGATATAAAAATGAGGAACAGAGGCCCCAAATTACCTCTTTCCCCTCATGGCATCAACAACGTTTGAAAGGCAAAGGACACATCACTGAACTGGGGAACTAGTGCTGGCTGAAAGATCCAGCCAGACTGGTGTAAGCAAATGGTGAGAAAAACCTTTTGCTTTGAATTCACTAAGCTTGTTAAGGTAGGTATTAGTTTGTGGTTTACCTTTTATTTCTTTGTAACCAATTCTGACTAATATGCCTCATTACCTGTAATCACTTAAAATCCATCTTTCTGTACTTGATAAGCTTGTTTTACTGTTTTATCTAAACCAGCACGTGTTTGGATTGAAGTGTTTGGGAACCTCCATTGGAGACAAAAGGATTTTTGCATATCATTTTCTATTAATGAAATGACGGCCTTTCTATGGGTTTGTATTGTCCAGAAGGAAAGAGCTGGGCAGTACAAGACACACATTTCTGGGGACAAGTCTGGGTCTAAGAATTTGCTGGTGTCGCTCTGCAATACAATTCAGGAGTGGCTAGCCGCACGCACATAATTCAGCTGGAAGTGATTTTGCATGCTGGAGGCTATTTGAGAGCAGGCCAGGAGCGGCGGTTCTCACAGCGAAGCCGTGTAAAAGGCACCCCAGGTTGGAGAGTTAAGGGGACACAGCTGTTCAACAGCCCAGATCGTACCCTGAGGAAGGTCACAGTGATGGTCTCCAAAAGGTGCTAGCAACAGAAGCAACAGCTGAAGACGAGCTCTGTGTCACCCAAAAGCTTGTCCCTTCCACCAACAGAAGTTGGTCCAATGAAAGATATTTCCTCACACACCTTGTCTTCACTTTTATCCTCTGTGAATACCAGACTATGAGCTCTCTGGGCCATGGGCCGCCTTTGCAGCATTTGTATCTACGGGGCCTAGTGCAGCAAGGGATCCCCAACCGGGGTCTTTAAGCCCTGCAATAACAATGAGAAGCTGTTTACTTCTGAAGCTCCAAAGGAAAGTCCTGGGGAAATCAGGAAACCCTGCTGATATGCTAATGACCTCATCCCCTCTGGAACCTCTCTAGGTGAGCTGGCTCAGAGCTCCTTCCCGGGGCGAGAGGCGGAGAGGAGGACAGAGGCATAGCCATGCCAGCGAGAGGAATCCAGCAGTAGAAGGCTGTACTGGGTCTTTCCTTGGGCTCGACGAGTAGACCCCCGGCGGCTGCTTGGATTATTGCCATTTCAGCTACTGTACCTTGGTCTTCCTTAAACTTACCCACAGTCTGGGCTGATTCCCCTTAGAGAATGACCCTCAGCAGGAATACGTTCGAACTGTGGAGGTCTCCAATCTTTGCGGCCCAGATGCACCAACTGCAAGCCGGTCAGAGTAAAACACAAAGCATGCGATTAGGGGTGCCCGGGCAGAGCTCAGAATTAACCCTCAGCTGCCCACGGACGTGGCTCCAGCTGGGCTGTTAATCGGAAGGGACAGGAGTTAGTTGTTTGGACTTGAAAGGACTGCGTTATTTCAGTTAATAAGCCTAAATGAGTGGCTGGTTCTGTACAGTAGGGTGCGTGCATTGCTGTCACACAACGAGAGCGAGTTCCCCGGCGATGTCACAGGGAGGCCAGAAGCAGACTGATTTGGTGTAACTCCTACTTGGAGGGGGGAAGGAGTACGTTACACCAGCTCAGATTCCCTTCAGCCTTCCCTGTGCTTGTGTAGACTCTTCTCTGAATCTGACCCAGGATGTTTGAACTATTCCACCTCTTGGGACATCATCTCATTTTCTCCTTTGTGAAGCCTGCCCTGCGGAATGCTTCTCTTGGGCTTTATTCCCCCTGCAGGGTGCATTCCTGTGTCACCAACTCTCGCAATCTTATCCGGAGTCTCCCACTACTAGGTGGTTTTCTGAAAGCCCCAACTCCTGGAGTCCCGTGATTAGGTAATAGAGGCTCTGCGACTCCTAAGTAAGTTTTTAGCCCACGTGGTTGAGGAGAAATGCTTGGATGTATAGGCACCGACTCTGTGGGTGCTCCGGGGCTGGAGCACCCATGGGGAAAAAATGGTGGATACTGAGCACGCACTGGCAGCCCCCTATCAACGCCTCTCCCACTGGCAGCCACCGATCAGTGCCTCCCACTTCCTCCCAGCGCCTCCCGCCTGCCACGAGCAGCTGCTTCGAGGCATCAGGAGGTGCTGGGGGGAGGAGCGAGGGTGCAGCATGTTCAAGGGAGGGGGCGGCACTGGGTGTGGAAGAGGCAGGGTGGGGCAGGAACAGGTGGGGCCAGGGTGGGAAGAAGCAGGGTGGGGCATTGGGGAGTGGAGCGGGGGCGGGGCCTAGGCGGGGCCGGCGGGCAGAACACCCACCCCGCCCCCAGCAGATTACAAACTCGGCGCCTCTGCTTGGGTGTGTGAGCACAGCCCAAAGGCTCAGAAACCAGACGTCAAAGGCAACGAGCCCAATGGCCTTTTTTTTTTTTTTTAATTCAACCTTGTGACTTTTTAGGCCAATCTCCTGCTTTTTTTTTGGAGGGGGGGGGGGGGACTCACGATTTTGGAATAGCTGGGAATGGCAAACAGGGGCACCCTGCCTGGGAGGCGGGGCTCAGCGTACGTCCAGGCTTCAGTCACAGGACACGATGGCAGCTAGAGCAGACACGCCCGAGCTAGCTTTGATCGAGTGCTGCAGCATGGGACAGCCGCTCCGTGGCGCCAGCCACGGCTTTCCTGCTTCCGGTTCTGGAGCTAGCTAGGTCAATGCTCGGGCAGGTAGGTCCACCGGAGCCGCAGTGGCACCCCGCGATTGCAGTCTAGCCATCCCCAAAGAGTAACCAGGGGAGAGTGGATCATTGCTCGCCTGCTCTAAGCTTCCGGCTGACCACAGCTTCGCAATCCAGAGGAGAGAAGAGAGTTAGGATGGGCCCCGGGGCTTGGGTGCCAGTTCTGTCACCAGAAATAGACGGGCTGGATGCTGGAATCCCTGGGGGAAGCTCTCTGGCCTGCGTGATGCGGGAGGTCAGAGTGGATGATCAGAATGGTCCTTTCTGACCTTCGTGTCTATGAATCAATGAAACGCTGCTGATGCTGTGGGACCTGCTACTGCCCTACGGCAAATAGCCCTTGATGCCACCCAGGACCTGGGCATCAGCAGCAGGGACGTCGACGCTGAACTGAAAACTAGAAATAGCAGCAACGTGGAGTGAACAGAAAATGGGATACAGAGAGGTGCCGCACTGTCCCCCTCTGTCTCCCTCGGACAGCAGCTGGGCTAACGGATACGTCAGAGCTTTGATCGTAGCTCTGTGGCTCAGCCAGGCTTCCTGGGGATGTCTGGCCCTGGTGACTTATGTTTTGATGTTATGGTGACAGACCTGTGACAGACAGACAGCTAGGGAGCTTGGTGTTTCACCTCCACATTGCCCTTTCATTAAGGTGCTCAGGGAAGAGACTGCACGGCCTTCCATTCACTGCCTAGGAGGTGTCCCCCCCAGCACCCTCCATGGTGGGTGCAGATGTGCAATCATCATTTCGCTTCTCTGCAATCGCCTCATCCTCCTTGATTGCCCCCTTTTCCCCCGGACGTGGCCCCAGGGCCTCCTACTTCTCATGGATCTGAAGGATTTATTCTCTCTGTATCTCAGGCTACTCTCCAAGTTTAGCCCAGCTACGACTAGCTCCCCTCTCAGACTCCCTTGGGCTGGATTTCCATTGTGGAGGTCAGCTTTCACCCTGGAGAATCACTGGGGCAATGACTTCGGGCTCACCAGGCACTAGAGCATGATGCTAACTACTCGCCCAGGACAGCAGATGCTGGTTGGAGAGGCGTCTGCTCTGCAAAGAAGCCCCTGGGGAGCTGGGGCTGGAGGGCCCATGTCCTACCTTCTGGTGGCATTTTCTTCAGCGGGGCTGAGGGGGGCGGCAAGGGCACCAAGGCGGTGGCTCGGAATCCGGCGGGGAGCGTCTCGGCCGAGCCGCTGAGCATGTCGATGCTGTGAACGTCTCGAGGGCGAAAGCGCTTTCTCCAGGACGGGGTTCGCCGGAAGGCCTTGTCCTCACCCTGCAAGGGAACAGCTGGTTACGCCTTTCACAGCCAGACGCGCAGCACCGGGCACAGCGGGCTCTCACACCAGTCGGGGCTGGGAGGGGGGGCGGTGTGTGAGCGGGGTGACACACGCCGGTGGCACAGTGTGTGTGCGTGGGGGGGGGGAGGATCAGACACTGCCTGCAGCACCAGAGATGGACTCAGACACCCCTGCGGCACGGCGGGGGGGACGGACGAGATGACGGGGAGGGCTCAGCCATGCAGCTCAGGTACCGCCACCACCCTTCCGTCAGTGGCACCCGCTTCCCCCGCATCCTCCATTCACAGCCCCCTGGGAGGTTCTCCGGCCGGCTGGCCCTTCCCTGTCACTAGCCCAAACTGAATGGCCCCCTCATGGGGCAGGTGAACGACCATCCCCGTGGGCTCAGCCACGCGGAATGAAAGGGCCACAAACTGCCACGTGGCGGCGTGTGACACCAACCCGGCCCAGCCATGACTCCTAGACAACAAAGGGTTTGTCTACAAGGAAAATTATTCCAGATTAATTAAACATGTGAATTTAAACATGATCAAGCCCGTGTGGACACTCCCACGCAGAATAAAAGTGGCTTTAGGGCTTGTCTACACAAACAGGGACACTCAGGAAAGTGAATCCTAATTAACTTTTAAAAGTACATTAGTTAACGACATTAAACCTCTCTGTGGACACTCTCATTCAGAATTAAAGTGGCCTTGGAACTGAATTAAATGAAAGAGAATTAAGGTCACTTTAATTCTGAATGAGAGCATCCACATAGGGGTTAGTGTGATTGAACTAATCCACTTTAAAAATTAATTTTCCACGTAGGCAAGCCCTTAATTCAGTTTAATTTCATTTACTTCCATAGTGGAGTAATTATCCTGGAATAAAATCCCTTTTATTCCAAAACAGAGAATCCACATGCGGCGCTATTCCAGAATACTTCTTCTAGCCAGCCAATTTCCTCATGTAGACACGTCCTAACGCTATAAGCTCATGAGGGTTTGACTTTCCCAAGCAGCTACCGCCATGGACAAGAGAGAGACAACTGAACCAGGTCTGGAAGTCAGCGGCTTATCTCCCAGTGATCATTCCCTCACATCCCCTCGCATGTATCTCCCTCCATCAGGGAGTACAGATGTGCTTGTGCAATGATGGGTGTCACAGAATTCATACGCTCTCATGCGGCACTGGGCACAAAGAACGTGCAAGGGCAAAGGTCTATGCAGCTGGCATCCACGCCAACAAGGCCCTTTCTGTCCAAAGAACCTACCCAGATACCAGGGCTTCTTTTCTCTCAGGTCTCGTTGCCCTAGGAGGTTTGTCCATCCTGCACTGGGATTGCCACTAAGAGTTAATTAACTTGAAATAGCACAGATGTAGGCCTGGTCAAAACTTTAACATCAAAACCGTTTTTTGATGAAAAACTGGGTGACTGGTTTTTTTGCAACAAGTGTCTGCTCTCCGTGGAAACATCTGAATTTCAGCTGAAAAACTCAACGCCTCAAAACTGAAACAATTCCTCTGAAAATGGAAACATTTTTATTTGGCTCTGGTGCCGCAATGCCTCATGGGAATTGCAGTGGAGTTGCCTCATGTCTCCATTCAGCTCTATGGGCCAGGCTCCCTGGCAGACTATATCTCCCATGACGCAACACAGATGAGGCTCCCATGATGCACCACTTCTTGCTCTGAGAAGACACCGTGGTGCACCATGACAGATGTAGTACAAGCCAAGCCTTTACAGGAGAACGGATGCATGAGGCACCCAAGCGACAACTCCCATGGGGCACCGCAGCATTTCCAAATCCAAATATTTCGGTATTCAAATTTTCACCGAAAAACCGAAATTTTCCACAGGGGAAAAAAAAAAAGTAATTTTCTGGCTGGCTCTAATTTAATTATCGTAACCACCTGTTGACTTGTTTATGTCACGTTGGTCCCTTCCATGCTTTTGATTCACTCCCCCACTGGCAGTCGCTGGCGCACGAAAGACTTGTCCAAAGCTGAGCAATGACTTCATACTGTAGCTACTCTGTAAAGAGACTGGCCTTGGCAGTGAGGGACCTGCTCTTATTATCCGGTTTTTGTATAAAGGGCTCTGGGAAAGGGGATGGCATGAGGCAAAAGTAGGTGGCTTTAGGATGCTGTGTGGGGAAAGCTGAGGAACCCGGTTCCAGAGGGGCTGCTCAGGCCCCTGACACCACAGAAACTGTTTGAGGGCTTCCTGGCATACGGGTAAGGCTTGTCCTTCCCAGCTTAATGAGGTAGAACATGGGACCTGACGATCTTAAATCAGACCCAGCTCTGGTCTGTCAGGGTAGTGGACGCCCAAAGCCCAGACAGGCCCATGCCCATTTCTAAGGCAGGGCTGGCCAGGCGAGTTCCCTGAAGGGACCAAGTCCCCTGAGTGTGGGCTCCCATCCCGGCCTGCATGCCTTGGTGCTAACTGTAATCTCGGCTTCAGGGACGGAGCGTGCCTAAGCGTGCGCCTTTTCCTGAGCACGTGAAATGGAGGGGCCAGCGCGGCGGCGAGTTGCTGGAGAGAGAGGCTTGTTCCAGCTCTCGGCGTGCCTGGTCGCTGGCTAGAATGGTGGATGTTCATTCATAATGGCGTGGGCTTTTCATATTGGGGTTTTAAGTTACATCCTGGTCACCGAAGGGCTGATTTTCAAAAGCACAGATTGCATTTAGACACCTAACTCCCCTTGACTTTGAGAGTTAAGCACCCGACGGCCATCTGTGCCTCCAGAAATCTTCCCGGAGCGGAGGGATGGCTGCTTTTTTTATTCCATATCAATCTACGTAAATACATAGACGATTTCCCATTGTCCCTGGGCTGCCGCTAAGCCTGGTCACCTTGGAAGTCATCTGTCAAACAGGTGCAGTGCAAAATGGCCGTGACTTACTTAGACTGTCAGCTCTGTGGGGCAGGGGCTATCTTTTTGTTGGGTGTCTGTACAGTGCCTAGCACAATGGGGTTCTGGTCCATGGCTGGGGCTCCTAGGTGCTACCATAATACAAATAATAAATGAGGATAATCACTGAGGGTGCCTGCGGTGGAGGTGCTGGGGCTATTACTATGGCTATCATATCTCAAGTCTGCCACCTAGTCCTTGCCGTGCCGTATCCTTCCTGCCACGGCCATGGCATGGCTCACTTTCTGTGGAGGAAGACTTCCAGCTGACCCATCCCTAGCAGGATACCCCATATATTCCAGCTCTTTCTTGGCAACAAGCAGCCACTTTGTGTAATTTACTAGGAACCTTGTAACTCCACCACCCTGCTGGTGGGAAGGACAGACCCGCCTAGATCCCTTCCAAAGCCAGTGGGGACATATATTGTTCTCATGGGGGAATATGCCCAATTCACATAACTGCACTGCTCCAAATACAAGTGTTTGCTACAAGGAGATGGTGCCAACTCTTGCCCAAAGGGCAGCACTTTGCCACGGCAGGGCTGCTCCCTCAGTAAGAGCCTGAGAAACATCTGGCAATTGGTGTGTACCAAGAGATCGGCATTTTCAGGCTGTTCCGTAAGGGGTGGAGGTCACCTCTTTGAGGAGACAGTCTCACGGCCACCTCCCTCCCATTTGCAATTGCCTGTTCCCATCCCCGCTGCCATTCGGGATTCCGTAACATCTCTGCAGCGAATGCTGGCTCGATGAGCCGTGCTGGCAAAGAACTCCTGCGCTTTCAATTGTCTTCACTGCAATGCAGGGCACACACCCTGATGGAAGCAGCGAGATGCAAGGATGAGCCAACCCCACAGGACCAGCCAGCTCTTGCAGACTGTGAGATCTTCTCAAACAGACTCCGCATCCAGCTACATCCTCGCCTGCCCTGAGGCAGCAGATAGGCTGATCAGGTTAGGCCATACTGGATGTCTCTGGGTTACACCTGAGCCACTGCTTGAAAGCTGCTGCTTTGCTTTTTCATCACTGATTAAAGCAGAGGAGACCGAGACCAAAATTTTTAGGACAGTCTCTCTCCCATTGAGGCACCTAAATAAGCAGTCAGATTTTCAGAAGGGCTCAGCAAGGGGCGGGAGGGGGAGGGGGGCATGTTGGGTGCTGAGATCTTTGGAAAATCTGGCCCTCACTGCCAAGAACAGAAAGAGAAAGTGCAAAGAGACCCAGGGGCTGCATGCCTGTGATAACGACAGTGACCCGCCTGCCTCTCTCAAATGTTATGAGTAGTAATTAACGTCCTGAAAATCGAACGCGTTGGCGGACGTGCAAAGCGTTATGATGCATCACCCTAGCCTACCGGCGGATAGAAAGGAACACCGTGCAGGCAGTGAGCGGCTGACAGACTTGGTGGGATTTCGTCACGCGCCACGAGGCTTGGTGGCTCGAACTTCTGAACTCGGAAAGTGCCCCACTCGGTCACCAGCCTCCCATCCCATCCTGAGCACGGAGAATTCAGGCAGCACTGGTAGTGCGGTGACGCCCTGTGCCCGAGTACAACGCTCAGCCTGGCCTGGAGAGCGGCTGGTGCTGCGTGATGCCGGGCACAGGATGGAAACAAAATCCCCAGCACTGTGTCGCTGACGTCCAACTAGTTCTTGGTCCCCTCCCACCCCCAGTAGAAATGTGTGTCAGTTTTTGCCTTGCATGTTAGAGAGATCTTCAGAGCGACTGCCGCTGCCCCAGAACGTCACCAGACCTGCAGCATTTAAAGAGACCTTGCACATTCTTTGAACACAGGTTTGTATTTATTGACAGAATCATACACTGATCATGGTACATGAACCAGCTGGGACAGTGACTCACAACAGGTACAAAGTTACACGTCAGGGAGCGAACGGGCAGACTCAGCGTGGAAACCTCTTCAAATTACAGAACATCAGAAACACACTTACAGCTGAGCCCCTTGTTAGCCAGCTTCTGCAGCCACCTGGCTCCTACCAGCCTTAGATGGCCAGTAACAGATAACGCTAAAGCTAATTCTGCTCTAAAATCAGAGGAGAGCCAGCATAGTCACTAAGAGCTGCCCCGCGCCTCTTGGGATTTGGCCCACAGAAAATGAATGTCGAAAAGACCCATTAGATTCCATCAAGTCTATTCCTGAATCCAGACCGTCCCCAACAGCGCAGGGCTATGGCTAGTATAGGCTAGAATTATTCAAGTCTTACTGCTCCCCCCCTTTCCCAAGAGGGCTGACCCCACAACCTGTACCCTTGCTAGCTGGTGAGCCTGTTCCCTTTAACAAAGAGAAGAGCCAAGGTGCGGCTGGTGCTGACACCTGCGCCTACAGAAATAATGCCAGAGCCTTGGTACCTTACAAAACATGCTGGTTTTCCTAGGGCAGAAATGGATCCTCCCCGCTGCTTGTGAGCAGCCATCCATGCCCATGGCTCTGTATATCCATTTCCTCGACCAGCATACCCCCCCAGAGTGTAACCAAGGTAGTTCAGGCCGTGCAGGGGTTTGAGCATTGAAGTCCTCTCCCGTAGGGGGTGACAAAATTAATTCTTACAAGGGCAACCTAGCTGTCGTCTCCCCTCCAACCCGCTGCCGTGTTGTCTATTTCTCATCCTACAGAAGGGACCCACATCTTTTCAAATCCCCAGCACGACTCAGTCACAAGATAGTACTTTGTACTCACATCGTCCAGCCTTCTGTCCGTGCCCAAGGCAAGCAGATTGTTGAATTCTCTCTCCATCACCTGCCGTGCCTGAAAATAAGATCAAATGAGTAACAGTAACACCCTGTCCCTGGGGAATGACTGACACTAACACAGGATTGGCATGCGCTCGGACAGATCCAAGTGTCCAACTATCAGTGCAGCAGCTGTGAGGAAAGGACAGGTCCCTCCAAACGCTGCTGGGCTGCCACGTGACACACAGAGCTGAAGCTGGCTGGCTGGATCTTGCTACTCTAAGACAGATCCTTGACACGGTGAGAACAATATCAAATCCTCCAGTATCAATGGGAATGGCAGAGTCCAGTCAGGAGGGAAACCGTTGCATTTTCAAGGCAGAGTCATTTGGATGACTCTCTCTTCATGTTCTGTGAAACCCCAAGGAGTACACACCAGCACCTCGATACCAAGGAGATGGATGCCTTAGAAATACTTAAGCGGATGAGAGGATGGAGACAGATAGACAGACCGATAATATGCAATAATCTCTGGCAAGCCCATGGTGGAAATGTTCTCCTTACCTGGGTATTCTGCGTGGGTATTTGTAGTACAAGTGCCAGACTATTATGGTCAAAATTTTCATCCAAAGCTAGGAGTGCTCCATGGACTCCACTCTCGATGAGGTTATTTGCATACTCCCTAAGCCCAATGGACTGGATCCAGTGAATGACCTGATCATTGGTCCAGACCAAAACATCTGGAAGACAGCAGGGTCAGACATTCAGTACACACCAAACCTTGAGTAGGATCAATTTTCAGGAATCTCTTGATCCCTGCTGAGCCTTGATCCCTGCCCGTCCCCATGGCAGGGTGACAAGATGACAGTACACAGTGTGTTCCCGGTATATATATTTCCTCACAGCTTATTGGAGTAGCCACATTGCCAGGAGCTACAGAGGAAGCTGAATACCTGTCTTCTCAGACCAAACGAAGGGATTTGGCTAGGCCTGGCCCTGGGGCCACTATCCCTCCTGCCCGTTGACCAGCAGCAGCTCAGGTGCTGTGATCGTATTCTCACTGACGTTTACAAAAAAACCCCAAACCAGGAAGGAAATTGAGTGGATCACTCCTGGGACCTTTACTGCTGTTATCCTGATAAGGGAGGATAGATAAAGAGAGAACCTAAGCAATAGACACTTATACTAGGAGGGTGCACCCCTGTAGGTTCTGCCGGCCAATCCTATTGCACATACCACAGGCTCCTTGCATCCCTCCAACTCCCCCCACAAGATCCTGGTCCCTGGAGGAGCTGCCCTGACGCTGTCTCTCTGCATCTTGCCCATTTAATTACCCCTCTCTACTCCCCATCTACCTCTGCTGGAGACACGATCAACACATTGTATGTATCTTTGGGTCTCGCATCACAAGGCAGCGGTGAGACCGTCTGCTATCACCAAGAGGCTGCAGTGACCAGATTTCTCTCCCTCTGACATTGCCATGTGACATGGTGAAGCACTGGAATGCGTTACCTCGGGAGGTGGTGGAATCTCCACCTTAGAGGTTTGTAAGGTCAGGCTTGACAAAGCCCTGGCTGGGCTGATTTAGTTGGGGTTGGTCCTGCTTTGAGCAGGGGGTTGGACTAGGTGACCTCCTGAGGTCTCGTCCAACCCTAATCTTCTATGATTCTCTGCACATGGTGTACTGTGACCTCCCTGTACAATTCCAGCCCGCTGTCTTTAGCAGTGAAAGCAGAGAGGTGCAGATGCTTGGGGAGGAGTTGGAAACCCCACTCAGATTAGAGACAATGCTACTCAGAGAGTCAAGTTCTCTGGCTGAAAACCTGGCAACTTCCCCGTCCCAACCCCGACTTCAACAGGGTCAGGATTTCTCCCTTTTTTTGTTTGTTTAAATGATATATTTACCTTGCCACGCAAAGATAGCTATCTCTAAGCCTGGATAGATCCGCTGATGCAAGGAGGAATATTGGTGCATTTTATATTCCCTACTTGAGATCTCTCAGTCGTGATCACAATAGTTTAATTTTCCCAGTTCTGTTCAAGAGAGTTGAAAATACCGACCCACTTGACACAGAAACCTCCAGTTCCCTGTGGAAACTAAATTCACTGTCGGGGCAGACAGTCTTTAAGTCAAATGCTGTCATCAAGTGGGCTCTCCAGTTAAGTTCAACCAATTCTTCATTTGAGTCCAATTGCAATAGAGCTGCTAGTGGGGGCTCTTTAGATCCTCAGGGCTTCTCTGCTCGTGCCATTCATCTCCCGCCTGCCGTCAGAATCCCGTGTTGGTTCAAACGAACGTGATCTGACAAACAGGATCAAAGGGGACCGAGAAGGAGCCGGTAGAAATGACTTTGCTTCCAAGCAAGTATTCTGTAGCGAGCAGAACTTATTAAGAAGACACAATTTGCCTGCAGCTACTCCATGAATATGTGAGAAGCCAATTTCCTCTATATTTAGAGGGGGGAAGGGCTAGTGACTGTATGACATTGGTTGGGAAGTGTTGCCTTTTGTATTAAAAAACGAAGGAATGGAAATAGAAGGCGGCAGGGTCTCTTCTGCTGTCATTTCCCCTGAGACGCAAGCAGCTCTTTTAAATGGTTACTGACCTTTGATTTCGTGCTGGCTTTCCTCTCGCCTCCTCTGAAGCTCCTTGCGGTCATAATTTAACCTCTTCAGGCACATGATGCCATACTGTAGGCTGGTGCTGGGAAAACACAACACATCACTCAACGCTCGGGATAGGATACACTAAGACAAGAGAGGGAGGCGTTTGCTTCTCAGCAAGGTTTACAACTCAGCGGAGGGATGCTCTGAGAAACGGTTGAGCCCGATTATCGACACTCCCTAGAGGGAAACTCTCAACCCAAGAACACCATAGTGGAGAAGGTCAAAGACATCAGCACTGAGAAAAACCCTTCCAGCTAGCTCACCTGCCAGAGTCCCTGGTACTTGACAGGGCCAGCTCTAGCACCCAGATCTTCAAAGGTATTTAGGCACCTAACAGCCATTGATTTTAATGACACTTAGGAACCTAAATACTTTGGATCTGGGCCTAGGGATTTGCTGTCCCTAGGCTGGGATGTGTCTGTGCCATTCAGTCCTGTATTCATATGCACTATCAGCTGTACTGGGGCATTCAGCCTCCACCTTCTACCTGCATGGGAGGGCATGGATCCAAACTCACCGACCCACAGCCCTTTGACAGGTCAGAACTCTCTTGCCCGGGAATTCGATAGCCTCGGGCTTGCGGGTTGCTAGCTGGAGCGGGGGTTCTGGAAGTGCCAGGGAGCTCTGCGATCAGTCCTGAACCTGCACTCCAGTCACTGGCAAGGATCGAGAGATGTCGTACTGTCCTTGCTGAGGAAGTTGCGGTGGGACTTTCTGAAGACCCACCATGCACCCAGCTTCCATTCCTGGGAGCAGGGGCCGCGACCCAGCTCTCAGTCAGCGCACCGCAGAGCTGCACCCCAGGGGGCCGACCAGGGGGAACGCAGCCCCAGAGAGCAAGAATTCCTCCTGCAGTGCCTCAATGGGTCGGGGAGCACGCCCCTTGTGACACACCGTCAGGGGCTGCAGCCCACTGTCCTGCCCCCACATGCCATAACAGGCTGGTGTTAGGGAGGGGAGGTCATGGCCTTGCCTCCTCCTCGCCCTCAGCGGTGCACGAAGGGAGCCAGGCCTGCACTGTGACAGCCCCCACCTGGGGGAGGGGGGATGTGCCCTGTGCGTCCCGCTCCCAACACACTTGTGGTTAAGCTCCTGCCAGGGCACCCCAGCTGCAGGTCCCCAGTGAAGCCTTCGGGACCCATATGCAACCTCTTACGTCCAGGTGCAAGGCCCTGGAGCTCTTCTCCGGCTCCCCGGGCACCGGTGCTCTGCCCACGGTAGCAACCCCCTGGTGACGTGCCCGGGGAGGGCAGAGGGAGGAATGCCACAGGAAGGTCTGGCAGCTGCAGATCCACACAGAGTGGAGTGCGGCTTGCAAAGCAAAGCAGGGTGCACCGCACAGACGAGGGGACAGATCTGGGAAGCCATTCCAGGCTGGGAGTCCCCCTGCTTCCCTCAGTGAAATCACTGACCTCCTGGGCTGAAGGAACAGCTGCAGCGGGATGCAGTCCCCCCTTGAGCTGAACAGAGGCTTCATTTCAGCGGTGTCTTTGTAAAGGAAACGGGCTGCATTCTTCGCGATGCGCTGGCCGTCACGCTCTGTCTGACTTTGTGAGGCAGGGAGGGATGCTGGAACGGGGCGGGGGACACTCAGAAGCGTGATTGGGTAGGAGTCGGAAGATCACCTCCCAGGAGCTAGGATTTTCTGCAGCTCCAGACAGGAGGAGGGACCGGCATTGGTTGGTGAGCTACAGAGCAGCTGAAAGTCGTCTATACATGTGTGCACTGCATAGGGATCGGAGCGGTCCAAACCCCAGGTCTGAAAGGCTCCCTGCCTCACTGAGATCTCTGCAAAGGCTCCGACGAGAGGGAGGGAGGGGTCATGTGGATGTAAAGGCAAAAGATCCAGGAATCTCTTCTGTGTCTGGAGAAACCCCCTGCAGATCCCCGCCCGAGGAAGCAATCTCCAGGGGGACGCCAAGGAGCACAAACCAAACAGAAATATGGAGACGGCCCTCTGGGAGCTGGCCGGGTTCCAGAATCGAGAGAAGCACGTCCAGCTCGAAATGGCAGCCTCACACTTGCTAGGGACAGACACTGGCAGCTGTTCCCAGGGGACAACGAGCAGTCAGTCCTTTTGGCACTGGGACTCCGGCTCCGGCGCTGTTCCGAGCTGCCCCTTGGTACTGGCTTGCTGTCCAATGGCCTCACAGTCAGCCCCCTTCAACCCTCCTCCCAGACTGTGCCAGGCATCACCTGGTTGAGCCCAGGGACCTGGACCTGCATTTAACCTCAAGGGTTCACAGTGCAAGTGTGACCATCCCTTAAATAGTGCTTCACCAAGAGATGGGAGCAGAGGAAGGAAGCTGTCCGGGTTTGTGCCCGACCTGGATCCTCTCCTGGGGAGCAGAGACCAGCTGTGCCTGCCTAGTCCTGGCTCTTTGCCTCAGCTCCACTCAAGAGCCTGCTTTGCTTTTACTGTTTCCCCACAGCTGGCTGAGGCCTTGACACCTCGTGGTGCTAGACTCTACACCTCCAGGATGGAGCCATCTGCTGATGGATCCATGGGCTGCAGATTCAGGTTCAAGTTAGCTTCTCATGACTCAGGGGCTTTGGGGAGGTGGATCCCCTGAGGGGATTGCCTGGCTCTGCAAAGGGCTGTGGGTTGGGAGAAGGGAGCCGATTTGAGGGCACCACATTCACTCCTTACTCGGAGAGCAAAAGATGCACCAGCCACCAGAAGAGAGGCCCTCACCGAGGCCCCTTGGGCACTGGATGCAATGATCCATTATGGACAACTGGCTGTCTCACAAAGCCTCTCAACCCTCCAGGGCTTCAGGATCTCCTCTCATGTGGCCTGCAAGCTGATCCCATTGCAGCAGTGATGGCAAACTCTAGTTCACTCGACAGCTGACACTAACGACCCCAACCACGACCCCAATGTTCTTACACCCCCCCGCCCCTCCAATGCAACGTCAGAGAAATGGATGAGCTGCTTCCATGACTGCTCCAGAAGGTGAACAAAGGGAGGGACAGACAGATGAGCAGGGGGGGCCTTTTACCTTTGTGCTTTGGGATGTTCTACTCCTGGGTCAGAAATTGCTCCACCCCTTGTGGTTGACCTGGATTGAATGGTTCTGTGCCACGCAACCACCTACACTGGGGATCTGCACAGGGAATTTCATGAAGGAAAACATCAGCCTTTCTAAGTTGTTCCAGACCATCCAGTTTGAACCTGAATAACTCTTCCTCCAAAGCCGGTGTCTGAGCATGGTCAGCCACATCAGCTGGGTCTGGCTAAAATCTGTGGAGAATCCCACTTAGGAACCCTTGAAATCACAAGACCGACAACAGGCCTTCTCCTTTACTGCTCAGGAAGGGACTTAATACTCTTGACACCTTCCAAGGAAGACCAGCTCACCGATGGAAGCTGTCGACCATCTTTAGGTGCACTCTGAGATCTTTCTTAGTCAGGTGGTCCAGCATCCGAGCATCAACGAGACACTCCATGAAGTAGCTGCGATACTGCGGGAGCCCCAGACTAGGCAGCCATTCATTCCCAATCCATTCATGGTTCATGTCCCCATAGGCCAGCGTCTGTGAAAGCAAAGGGAAAAGCGTGCATACATGCCGGCTCTCAGCAGCCCTGCAGACACAACTTTCCAGGGGACTCAATGGTGGCACTTTAGGACATGTTGGTGCAAGATGTTTTTTCCAAAGCTCTTGCATTTAGAAGAAGTTGGGTGATTTTCACCTGAATTGGTTTTACTGGGAATTTTGCTTTTGCAAACGTCTGTCCAATTACTAATAAATTGTGTTTTGATAAGTTAATAACTTGAGTCAGTGCTTCTCTGCCTGAGCAGACATGTCACAGATTAGAGAAATACAGATGAAAAGCCAGTATAAAAGCTAGGTGTTATATTTATAATGCCCCAATCCTGGATGGATTGATGGAAGAAGGGACCCTTGGATCCCAAAGCATGACCCTCCCTTGTCTGAGCTAAGGGACCCAGCTCTGTTAGCCAAGGCTGAAGCTAGCGTTGGGCAGGAAATGGCTTTCCCATGAGACTCTGAAAATTCTCTCTCTCAAACTGGGACAAAAAATTTAAAGTCTTGAAAACTTCCACAAACTGAAAAATCCAAAAATATTTTCAGATCGAGTCTATTGAACGCTTTGTTCTGATAATCTCAAAACATTTTGTTTCAATTTTGACCTGTTAAATTTTTTTTTTTACTTTTTAAACCTTAAATTAACTTAAATTTCAAAACAAAAATGGCACTTGTGCCTCTCTAAAAAGTCAAAACGAGACGTTCCAGCAATTTCAAAACTTTTTTTTTTTTCAATTAATTTTTCAGAACAGGAAATTCAGTGACATCCACTCTTTCCTGCAAACAGTTAGGTTTTGATAAAATGGCATTTTTGGATTAAAAAAATATTTTCTCGAAAAATTTCCAACTAATTCTAGCTGCAGCAAACTCTTCAACCTCTCTATGCCCCAGCCACCACTAAAGGGCGACAAAGCGCCATGTTGCGTGGGCATGGGCTACATTGTTCTTATTAAGTGTAACCAGTTGGATACTTGCCTACAGTATCTCACACAGACGTTGTGAGGCTTAATTAACTTTTGCAAGGCATTTTGCAATGGTTGGATGAATGATGTTCTATAAATCAAAATTAAAACCAGGGGCCAAAAATTTTCCCCTCTCAATATTTTGCTACTTAAATTTCATAACGTAAATGTTATGCTGGTAACAGGGCAACTCGTAGAACATTTGCTGAGAAAAGCTCAGCGGCTCAGCATTCTCCGATGCCCGGGGACTGCTCAGCACTTCTCCGGTTTAAGCCCCGCTTCTGGAAGTAAGGCAGAAATGTAGACAGTTAAATGTAAATCAGGAAGGAGGAGAGATAGGGCCTCCTGCTCCACTGCCCTGCCCCCTGGTGCGGTTACTGACGCCAGTCTCAAGTCAGTTTAAAATGCCACCCCATCCGCACAGCAGTTCAGCACCCACTTTGCACCAGGCGCAGGGCAATCAAGGATCAGGCCCAAATGATACTATCGTTAACTCCGACCACATCAGCAAGTGAGCAGGACTCACATGGGTGGGTAGGCCCTGGAGGGCTACACGTGGTTTATCAACCCCTGTTTTTTAATCCTTGGCAGGAAGCACTCTCCCACCTCCACGTATCCCTAAAACAGACCCTGTTCCAATACCGGGAGTGGGGGCAGTGTCGTCTTCCTACCAGGAAAGGCAATTTGCTTGGCATCACTTCAGTATTTCTTCATTCCTTGCCCCCACCCCTCTATAAATGGATATTTCCTTCCCTCCCGGGGGAATGAGAGGGTTAGCCAACGCTGCCAGATGTGCAGCACTGCAGCTGTTCTCAGGATCTTTATTACTGTTGCTAATGGAGGGCTTTACTCTTTTCTCCTGGAAAGGACAGTCACGCGCCGAACAGAACAGAGATGTCTTGTCTTTAGCTACAAAGCCAGTGACGCATTTGACAGGCATGGCTGATCAAACAGAACAGGCGAGGGGCTAGGTTACTAAGGGCGGTGGGGAGAGAGGAGGGATTGCATCGCTGCTGGAACACTGCTACGCTGCCTGCCCTATGGTTTTTACCAAGTCCCGGGAAGGAAAGTCCTGGCTAACATGCTCTAGAGGTGCCCAGATGATCAGAACTGGAATCCAGATCTGGTCTCAAAATCAGAGCTCCCCAGAAGCTGGGATTGGGGGAATGGTTTGGGCCCAACCAGCTCATTCATTCATCCAGTCATTTGCCAGCTTTACTAATAGACTATGGAGTGGATGAACGATGACCGGTGACCATAGGGCATGCCATGTATGGGGAGATGAGATCACAAGCATTTTTACTAGAAATGGGTCCCCAATTTTAGAAAACCATTTCCAGGCAGCAGGGAACCCAGGGCTGAGAGTTAACACAGTCACACAGTGCTTTTAGCCATGTATTTTTCATGCCTCGGAAATGGCGAAGCATGCCAAATCTCAGCCTCGTCTGTCACCTGCAGTACACAAACCCAGAAATGGTGTGCTGTGTTAGTTCCTGGGACATCTAAAACGGGAGTCAAAAGAAACATGGCATTCCACCGCAACCAGCAATGAAAGGGCCATGTTCCTGGTGCGGGAGCGTACGGGCTAATACATGTTATTGGTTGGTGAGAGCTAAGAGATGAAGCTCCAGCTCCGGGAACACTATCCCCGCTATACAGTGATACAAAGGAAGAGTCAACAAACCACAAGAGAAAAGAAGAAGGGTTTTTCCCCTGCCTGTGAGCATTCTCTGTGCTGCCTTCACCGACCTTCCAGTGACGTCCCTTTGGGGGCAGGGTTTAAGGGGTAAAAGGGCGGGGCTAAATGCTGAATCATTGTCCGAGGGAGTGGAAATGGAGTGATGTGATTGGACACACACAGTGTCACTAGGGCGTTCAATTCGCAAGAGGGTTGAGAGAGATTCTCTGGGCGGCCGCCCTGCTCCTGACCCCGGTTCGCCTAGCTAACAGACATGGAAAGAGATGACATGGAGGTCTCACCTGTGCCCAGCTGCCCTCCTCTGTGTCCTAATTGTAACAAATGTAGCATGTCAACAAAAACAACAGGTAAAGTCAGTACCTCTGCCCCGGGGGGATCGCGCCCTTCGAACATGAATAGAACAGAACACAGATCTGAAAGGTGATACATTGCGGTCAGAGGATAGAATCATAGAATATCAGGGTTGGAAGGGACCTCAGGAGGTCATCTAGTCCAACCCCCTGCTCAAAGCAGGACCGATCCCCAACTAAATCATCCCAGCCAAGGCTTTGTCAAGCCTGACCTTAAAAACTTCAAAGGAAGGAGATTCCACCACCTCCCTAGGTAACGCACTCCAGTGCTTCACCACCCTCCTAGTGAAAAAGTTTTTCCTAATATCCAACCTAAACCTCCCCCACTGATGTTTCTATGATTCTATGAATCAAAGGGATTTTTGCCACTGGCTTCGATGGGGCCAGGTTTTCACCCTGGATACCATCCGCAGCGCTGCTACGCTCCAGGAGTCCTGTTCTCCCCAGCGTTTACTTCAGGCTTGGAGCCTGGCACAGACACCTCTAGAGCACACGCTCGTTGTGAGAAGCGGGTGTAGCGCTGGGCAGAGATGCCAGGCTGAGCGCCTCCATTTCCCAAAGAACAGACACAAGTCAGACAGCGGCAGTGCAAGCTTCCACCGCATCGCCCGGCCAGCTTGCGCCATCCCTGACCTGGACACTATGCCAGTGACCCACACTCAACACCTGCAGGGCCAACGCAGGCCGATTAACATCCCTTGTGACGGCAGGTTTTGTGATGTGGACACCTGGCCACTAAGAAAGAGACTGAGACCCCTAAAGTCCTGGCCCCACTGAAATAAATGGAAGTTTGGCCCATGACTTTGGGGACAGGGGTGGGGGAGGGTGTCAGGATTTCACATTCTGGGCTGGTTTCTCTGAAGCTTCTTGAGTTCAGTGGGTCTTTTTCTTTTTTACTACAGGTGGACAGAGACACACAGTCATCATGGTCTCAGCAAAACCAACAGGACCTTGAAAAAGGAGAAAATATTTCTTATTTGGGGGAATAAAAAAGCAGCTGTAGAAACTGCCAAGTTATTAAAAGCTGAAAAGCAGCTTCTAAGCATGCACAAACCATTTTCCAAAAGGCACCTTGCTGTGACTGCATGAGATACAGATCCCTTTCCATTCAACTGGACTGAGATTTCAGCACAAACACACCTTCAGCTTGGTAACTGACATGCTGTTCAGATGGGAGACGGGATTAGACAAGAAACTAACCGTTTTGGTGGAAGTTGCCATGTTCTCCATCTCCTCGTGTGTGAGCCAGACATTTCCAGAGGACTAGAGGGAAAAGGTCAGAAAGGTCAATCAGAGAAAGATCAATAGCATGTTACAACAGGAGCACAGCGGTCTGCTCAAAATTCTTAAAAAGAAAAGGAGGACTTGTGGCACCTTAGAGACTAACCAATTTATTTGAGCATAAGCTTTCGTGAGCTACAGCAGCTTATGCTCAAATAAATTGGTTAGTCTCTAAGGTGCCACAAGTCCTCCTTTTCTTTTTGCGAATACAGACGAACACGGCTGCTACTCTGAAACCTGTCAAAATTCTTAGTGAAGCAAGTTCAACTAGAAACGGTATTTCAGGTTCTACAGTGGATTACAATGACACACATACAGGCTTTATGGCTGGATTCTTCTCTCCCACTGGTTTCACACCAGGAATTACTGCTCATTTACACCAGATTGAGATCAGAATCCGGTTCTGTTTATCTAAATCGAAAGGACACTGGTGGATTCCTCGCATTCTTGTCAAGAAACACACTTTCAGCTTCCATGAAATTTACCTAGGACTCCTTACTTTAGTAAAAGAGATAAGACGTGTGACAGGACAGAACGATGAGCCGTGCTGAGAAGGGTGCGCCCAGACACCCCATTCCAAGAACAAAGAGCACATTTAAAATGGATAAAATGCAGTAGTATTTCACACAGTGCATATTTAATTAGTGGAATTTGTTGCTCCGGAATACCAGTGCAGGGAAAAGATGGTTACCTACTTGTAACTAGTTACAGAGTAGCAGCCGGGTTAGTCTGTATTCGCAAAAAGAAAAGGAGGACTTGTGGCTCCTTAGAGACTAACAAATTTATTTGAGCACAAGCTTGCATCCGATGAAGTGAGCTGTAGCTCACGAAAGCTGATGCTCAAATAAATTTGTTAGTCTCTACTCGTAACTGTTGTTCTTTGAGATGTGATGCAGATGTGTCTGCTACTTAGATGTGTGCATTCCCAGAGCACTGGAGTCGGAGAACTTTGCCTCGCAGTACCCACGGGGCAGCGCTCAGCCCCTTCCCTGGCCACAGAAGGCCAGCACCACCCTGACCCTCTCAGTTCCTTTGCACCAAATGTCATAAGCACAGACTCCGATGCAGAGGGGATGGAGGGTGGGCTGTGGAATACACGTCCGCATCACACCTTGAAGAACAACAGGTACAGGTAGGTGAGTGTTATTACTTCTTTGAGTAGATGACATTTCTAAGTGACATCCCGATATTGGACATTGGCAGGGCTGCCACTTGGTCCTCTGGGCATGCACCTACCAATCACTGCTGCGCCCAAATCAGATGCAAACTTGGGGAAGGCAATCCTGCAGCCCTTGTTTAAACAGACTCCGAGCTCTACCTCCCATGCACACCGCTCGGGAGTCACCTAAGTAGAAGACATGGCTGCTGCAGCTACTGACCGCCACAGTGGCATCTCTTCATGGCTGGAGTGTATACTCCCAAAGAACGTAAAGTAGCTCAGGGGGCGGGGGGGGGTCTTTAAAAGAGTGCAGGGTTTCGTCTTCTTTTCTGAAAATAAAACCTGGCCATCAGACAGCAGCTTATGCGTATTCTCCTGAGGGAAGCCTGCCCGAGGTGGCACCCATCTGCCTCCAGAGGTCCTGATACACCTGAAAGTCCTTGGGTCCCGAGGGAGGGGAAGATTCTGGCAGGGGAGAGTCGTCCAAGGCAGTTCACTGCATCAGCAACAGGTCCTGTTCTGGTGCCGTAAGATCTGGTTGGAATAACCCGAGTCCAGGAGGATGGGCTCAGCAGTCACCGGCCGCTGAGATGGTTTGGCCGAGGGAGCCACCATCGGGACTGGTGATCTCACTCTGGAGCACGTCGAAGAGCGGGACCTTAGGGACCGAGGAACGTCCCAAGGAATCTAAAGAGGCCACTGGGCATCTGGATAAAGCATTGGTGGCCAGTAGGCACTAGGCCAAGAGCCCTGTCTTGACTGCACTACAGATGCCAATCTCGGTACCAATGGTGATCCGCAGGCAATCTCTGGTGCCTGTTTGATGACGAGGGAGATGACGACCCTGACCTGGATATTGAGGAGTCCCAGAGGGTCTCTAGTGGCAACAGGGGAGCCAGCGTTGACAGGGAAAACAAACAGTCAGACGTCTGAAGCCCCATACGGGGGCAGCATCGGTGCTGAAGAGGAATGGGGGATTGGTACCAGTGGCCCTGAACGAGGCACACTCCCACATGGTACCAGAAGAGGTGCTGGTACCTAGGCTAAGGGCGCACCAAAGATGCTCCTCAGTCTGAGGTCTGGGTGGTGCAAGCTCTGGTGCTGATGAATCTGGCGGCTCTGTGACGTGCCAAGGGCAGAGTTGGGATGAGGCGGTAGAAACCATGGCATCAGAGAACTCCGGAACAAGTGGAGAATCCAGGACTGAGAAGCAAAGCAGGTCAGATGCCACCAGGTAGCTATTGGCATGGAGACAGTCAGTGCTGGTGCTGACGTTAATTGGTACCGGACTCAATGGATGCCTCATGAGTGGAGTGGAGGAACTGGAGTTGATGGTAGGGGCTCTCGGCATGGTACTGGGGAGCAGTTAGACAGACCTGCTCCATCCTGTGTGCCAGAGGGAGTACGGTGCCGGTCAGCGCTCCTCGAGGAAGAGGAGTCTTCCCGAGCCCTGGAATGGTCCCAGCTCATTTTACAGGACCTTTTCCTCACCGTACCAGAGGAGGGAGAATGACCCCTCTTCCTCTTGTGGGAAACATCAATGCCCGAGAGCGGGGCAGCATCGCTTGCTGGCTCCGAATGCGACTGCCGATCAGGCGAGGCCGCGGTGCCGAAGAGAGACTCATGGCCTACTCCGACAGGGTGACTATTTGACTGGGTGGTTGTTGGTTTGAAAAGTGTGAATTGGGAGTGCTTTGTTCCAGGTGGGCCTTGAGTGGTTGACTGGAAGGAGTTAGCCTGGGAGTTCGCCTGAGGGGAGTTCCCACAGAGTTTTTGCCTTTCAGGCTTCTGTGAGCATAAATACAACATCTGAAGACGCTCTTAGAAGGAAGACAATAGGGATAGTGAGCCATCAGCTGTTGTGACCTGCACAGGATGTGCCACGTTGGTCTTTCTCCCAGAGGGTAGAAGTGACTTCGTCTGTACGAAGAGCAAGCTGGTCTCTGTATTGGAAGAGAAGATTAAAGGACTAGAGACCCAAGTGTCAACTCTGCGTTGCATCAGAGAAAATGAAGACTTTCTGGATGGAAGTCAGCATTTGGTACTGCAGGCACAGCATGCTGAAGAATCAGAGAGGGAAGTGCAGAACGGGGAAGAAAATTGGCAGCATGTGACCTCCAGAAGAAGAAAGAGGAGAACCTACGTGCCCCCCAACACAGATAGAGGTACGAAATTGTTTTCAGGCTCTCTGCACAGGTACTGCGGTGGAGAATGGTTTGGAAGAGTCATCTGAGGGAAGGGATCAGAAGGAGACCCCATCAACCAGAAGGCATGGGATGCATTGTCCTAGGGATGGGGGTTCCATGACCACCACTCCCAAGAGGAGGAGACGGGTGGTGGTGGTCGGGGACTCCCTCCTAAGTGGGAGGGAGTCATCCATCTGCCATCCAGATTGGGAAACTCGAGAAGTGTGCTGCTTGCCTGGAGCTAGAATTCAGGATGTGATGGAGCATTTGCCGAGACTGATCAAGCCCTCAGACCGCTAGCCCTTCCTGCTTCTCCATGTGGGCCTTCAGTGGGTCACTGCAGACTATGTGGCTCTGGGAAGAAGGATAAAGGAGTTTGAGGCACAAGTCGTGTTCTCGTCCATCCTCCCTGTTGAAGGAAAAGACCCAGGTAGGGACCATCGAATTGTGGAGGTAAATGCGTGGTTACGCAGGTGGTGTCGGAGAGAGGGCTTTGGATTCTTCGACCATGGGATGTTGTTCCAGGAAGGAGGATTGCTAGGAAGAGATGGGATCTACCTAACGAAGAGAGGGAAGAGCATCTTTGGAAGCGGGCTTGCTAACCTAGTGAGGAGGGCTTTAAACTAGGTTCACTGGAGGATGGAGACCTAAGCCCTGAGGTAAGTGGGGAAGTGGGATACCGGGAGGAGGGTGCAACAGGGGAGGCCTCCTGATTCATACTGAGAAAGCAGGGCAATCGGCTAGTTATCTTAGGTGCCTGTACATGAACAAAAGAAGCCTGGGAAAGAAGCAGGAAGAATTGGAAGTCCTGGCACAGTCAAGGAACTATGATGTGATTGGAACAACAGAGACTTGGTGGGGTAACTCAGATGACTGGAGTATTCTCATGGATGGGTGTCAACTGTTCAGGAAGGACAGGCGGGGGAGAAAAGGTGGGGGAGTTGCACTGTATGTGAGGGAGAGTAGGATTGCTCAGAGCTCCAGTAAGAAACTGGAGAAAAGCCTGTTGAGAGTCTTTGGGTTAAGTTTAGAGGCGAGAGCAACAAGGGTGATGTTGTGGTGGGCGTCTGCTATAGACCACCAGACCAGGGGGATGAGGTAGATGAGGCTTTCTTTGGACAACTAACAGAAGTTTCCAGAGCACAGTCCCTGGTTCTCATGGGGGACTTCAATCACCCTGACATCTGCTGGGAGAGCAATACAACAGTGCATTGAGAATCCAGGAAGTTTTTGGAGAGAGTTGGGGACAACTTCCTGGTGCAAGTGCTGAAAGAACCAGCTAGAGGCCGTCGTCCTCTTGACCTGCTGCTCACAAACAGGGAAGAATTGGTAGGGGAAGTAGAAGTGGGTGGCAACCTGGGCAGCAGTGACCATGAGATGGTCGAGTTCAGGACCCTGACAAAATGAAGAAAGGAGAGCAGTAGATCCTGGACTTCAGAAAACCAGACTTTGATTCCTTCAGGGAACTGATGGGCAGGATCCCCTGGGAGGCTAATATAAGGGGAAAAGGAGTCCAGGAGAGCTGGCTGTATTTTAAAGAATCCTTACTGAGGGCGCAGGAACAAACCATCCCGACGTGCAGAAAGAATAGCAAATATAGCAGGCGACCAGCTTGGCTTAACGGAGAAATCTTCGGTGACCTTACACGAAGCGGAAACTTGGACAGATGACTAGGGAGGACTATAAAAATATTGCTTGAGCATGCAGCAGTGAAATCAGGAAGACCAAAGCAAAATTGGAGCTGCAGCTAGCAAGGGATGTGAAGGGTAACAAGAAAGGTTTCTACAGGTATGTTAGCAACAAGAAAGTGGTCAGGGAAAGTGTGGGCCCCTTACTGAATTAGGGAGGCAACCTAGTGACAGAGGATGTAGAAAAAGCTGAAGTACTCAATGCTTTTTTTGCCTCGGTCTTCACAGACAAGGTCAGCTCCCAGAGTATGGGGAGGAGGTGAGCAGCCCTCAGTGGTGAAAGAACAGGTTAAGGACGATTTAGAAAAGCTGGACATGCACAAGTCCATGGGGCTGGATGCAATGCATCCGAGGGTGCTGAGGGAGTTGGCGGATGTGATTGCAGAGCCATTGGCCATTATCTCTGAGAACTCATGGTGATCAGGGGAGGTCCCAGAAGATTGGAAAAAGGAAAATATAGTGCCCATCTTCTAAAAAAGGAAGAAGGAGAACTACAGACCGGCCAGCTTCACCTCAGTCCCTGGCAAAATCATGGAGCAAGTCCTCAAGGAATCCATTTTGAAGCACCTGGAGGAGAGGAAAGTGATCAGGAACAGTCAACATGGATTCACCAAGGGCAAGTCATGCCTGACCAACCTGATTGCTTTCTATGAGGAGATAACTGGCTCTCTGGATATGGGGAAAGCGGTGGACATGATATACCTTGACCTTAGCAAAGCTTTTGGTACGGTCTCCCACAGTACTCTATCCAGCAAGTTAAAAAAGTGTGGATTGGATGAATGGACTATAAGGTGGATAGAAAGCTGGCTATATTGTCAGATTGAATGGGTAGTGATCAATGGCCCAGTTTCTAGCTGGCAGCCGTTATCAAGCGGAGTGCCCCAGAGGTTGGTCCTGGGGCTGGTTTTATTCAACATCTTCATTAATGATCTGGAGGATGGTGTGGATTGCACCCTCAGCAAGTTCACGGATTACACTAAGATGGGGGGAGAGGTAGATATGCGGGAGGGTAGGGATAGGGTCCAGAGACCTAGGCAAATTGGAGGACTGGGCCAAAAGAAATCTGATGAGGTTCAACAAGGACAAGTGCAGAGTCCTGCACTTAGGACGGAAGAATCCCATGCACCGCTACAGACTAGGGACCGAATGGCTAAGTGGCAGTTCTGCTGAAAAGGACCTGGGGATTACAACGGATAAGAAGCTGGATATGAGTCAACCATATGCCTGTGTTGCCAAAAAGGCTCACGGCATATTGGGCTGCATTAGTAGGAGCATTGCCAACAGATCGAGGGAAGTGATTATTTCCCTCTGTTAGGCACTGGTGAGGCCACATCTGGAGTACTGCATCCAGTTTTTGGCCCCCCACTACAGAAAGGATGTGGACAAACTGGAGAGTCTAGGAGAGGGCAATGAAAATGATTAGGGGGCTGGGGCACATGACTTAGGAGGAGAGCTTGAGGGAATTGGTCTTGTTTAGTCTGCAGAAGAGAAGAGTGAGGGGGGATTTGATAGCAGCCTTCAACTACCTGAAGGGGGGTTCCAAAGAGGATGGAGCTCAGCTGTTCTCAGTCGTGGCAGATGACAGAACAAGGAGCAATGGTCTCAAGTGGCAGTGGGGGAGGTTTAGGTTGGATATTAGGAAACACTATTTCACTACAAGGGTGGTGAAGCACTGGAATGGGTTGCCTAGGGAGGTGGTGGAATCTCCATCCTGAGAGGTTTTTAAGGCGCTGCTTGACAAAGCCCTGGCTGGAATGATTTAGTTGGGGATTGGTCCTGCTTTGCGCAGGGGGTTGGACTAGATGACCTCCTGAGGTCTCTTCCAACCCTGATATTCTTTGATTCTATGAGTCTCATCGCCCAAGTTCTCTTTGTGAATGACTTGCAGATGGAGCACCGCTCACCTCGTGTGGGGGTCACTGCTGGGGATGGCCGCCCCACAGGACAGACAGCGCTTGAACCCTGGTGAGAGAGTAGACAGCCACTATAACTAAACTAACATAAACTTACCCAGAGGTACTACGAACGGCTATATGTAAGAAAAAAATTCTCAAAAACAGACCAATGAGCAGGGGGGGAAACACCGCATGGAGCTCTGACTGTAGCCACACCCAGTGAGAAGGAACTGAGGGGGCTGGGGTGGTGCTGCCCTGCCCGGGGCACGAAGTGTGAGTGCCGCCCCTTTGGGCACTGCTGGGCAAAGTTCTCCGGCTCTGGTGCGCTGGGCATGCACACACCCAAGTAGCACAAAACAAAGTCAACAGTCATAGGAGCAAGAATAGCACCACCGTTACACTACCTAGGCTGAAGCATATATCATTCCTCATATTCCAGAGGTCAGGAGGCCTGGATCAGGAAGGAATTTCACCCCTACGGAAAGTATCAGGCAATTGGCCAGATACATCATGAGGGTTTTAGGTCTTCCTCTGAAGCTTCTGGCATTGACCGGTGATGGAGACAGGATACTGGATGGACCAGATAGTTTGTTGCAACATGGCAAGTCATATATGTTCCTTACAAAGCAATAATTCATCCTGGAACATGAGCACTGCTTGAATGTAGATTCCCAGACTTCTAGTACTTCAGCTTTTCAGAGGCTGAATGAAATCCAAACAGCAGATCCAGTGAGAAGATGACATTCACTAGGAGGGTGGTGAAGCACTGGAATGGGTTCCCTAGGGAGGTGGTGGTGGAACCTTTGAGGTTTTTAAGGTCAGGCTTGACAAAGCCCTGGCTGGGATGATTTAGTTGGGGATTGGTCCTGCTTTGAGCAGGGGGTGACCTCCTGAGGTCCCTTCCAACCCCAATAGTCTACGATTCTATGATTAGCACAAACCACTTTATCTTTCCCTGGGAGGAAGCAGTCTGTTATAGCTCCCACTCCCATCGTCAGGCTGTTTCAAGCTGAAGCAATGGTCTTGTGAATTCCTGCTCACCTGCAAGTGAGCAAGAAAAATGAAACTCTGCTCCCTTCACAGCCAGCTCCACTGGATAATCTCTGGTATCAAGTATGGAAGAAAAACTGCTTTTTCCTTTGGAAAAGCTGGCAGGGTACACTGTCCTCCATATCGTCTTTCTCTGACAGGGGGATGGATGGCACCCCATAAACAGGGTCAGGGTCTCCGCCACGTTATATACAAGAATCTCTGCAGCCATGAAGCACTTACCGTCCTCGAGGTGGGCGGAGCCGAAGGACTTGTTAGCGACACCATTTCCTGAATGGCCAGACGCAATTTCAGCCGGTGAAGGGGGTTGCTGATGCCGATCTCTCTCTGGATCTCTGTATCGGACAAGGCAGACATGATGGCACCGCTCTTCACGTTGGCTCTGCAGGCTGCAACATACCAGGCGGGCATGCCCACCCACAGCTGGCAACACAGAGGAAAGCAGAGGGTTTCATGTCAAGGTCAGGCTTGACAAAGCCCTGGCTGGGATGATTTAGTTGGGATTGGTCCTGCTCTGGGCAGGGGGTTGGACTAGATGGCCTCCAGAGGTCCCTTCCAACTCTGTTATTCTATGATTCTATGTGCCCATCTCCACCCAGACACACATGTGCTAACAAGGGACACAACCGCCGAGACTGAGGGTTCAGCTCAGTGGTTTGAGCACTGGCCTGCTAAACCCAGGGTTGTGAGTTCAATCCTTGAGGGGGCCATTTAGGGATCTGGGGCAAAAATTGGGGATTGATCCTGCTTTGAGCAGGGGGTTGGACTAGATGACCTCCTGAGGTCCCTTCCAACACTGATATTTTATGATTCTATGATTGATCTTTTTGAATCATTTCTTTAAAGCTATGTCCACATATCCCCAGACAATTCCCATTGCAATGGCAGGCTAGGGAGCCTGGCTCCATCAGCATAGAGCTGGAGTCGTTCTATGCTCCTGATACTCTAGGACAGTGGTTCTCAACCAGGGGTACGCATACCCCTGGGGGTACTCAGAGGTCTTCCGGGGGTACATCAACTCATCTAGAGATTTGCCTAGTTTTACAACAGGCAACATAAACAGCACTAGCGAAGTCAGTACAAACTAAAGTTTCATACAGAGAATGACTTCTTTATACTGGTCCATATACTATACACGGAAATGAAGTACAATATTTATTTTCCAACTGCTTTATTTTATAATCCTATGATAAAAATGAGAAAGTCAGCCATGTTTCAGTACTGTAGTGCCCAGGGGGCTGTACCCATGTGCCCCCCATCCCCGGCTGCGCTCCCGAGACCAGTGGCTCTCAACCTTTCCAGAATACTGTCCCCCTTTCAGGAGTTTGATTTGTCCTGCGTACCCCCAAGTTTCACCTCGCTTTAAACAGTAGTGTGATGTGCCACTTTTGTATTTTTAGGTCCGATTTATGTACCGCAGAAGAGGAGAGAGGAACAGCATGAACACAAGGTCTATCGTGAGTCGCACAATGGATATGTTCCTGTCTCGAGCTGAGCGAATAAATGATTTCCCAGTTTGGTGGATGAACCAAAAAAAACCAAAAAAACAAAAATCCGTTTCAGGTTGAAATGAAAAACAAAACAACAAACAAAAAATTAAAGTTGGGTCAAACAAAACATTTTGTTCCACCTGGAATGAATTTGGGGTGTTTTTTTTGGTTTTGTTTTCAGGGTTGGGTTTGTTTTTTTACCCCTTTTTACGTTCATTTTCACAAATCTAGCTCAACAAAATGAAGCTGTTCAATTAGACAATGTCAAAATGAAAGGTTACAGCTTCTTCCTCCTGCCAAAACTATCCACTGAATTCAACCCAAATCCGCAAATCATTTCGGTTGACCAAAACCTGCACTTTTCAGCAAATAAACTATCCGTCCAAAATTTTTCGCCCAGCTCTATTTGCGTCAGCGTCAACCTCTCCACTAAAATGCCCAGCCTCACCTCCAGCCAAGAGACCACCGTCGGTCCATCCCACTGAGCAAAGGGCATGCCTTTCCTTCGAGCATCTTCCAAAAGCTCGTGCCTGGAAGGAAACGGTGAGGGAAGAGTTAGGCACCGAGGGCCAGGTTCTCCACGCACACACACACTGCCTCTACCAAGTGCTGCAGGCTCACTACCTCCCACACCTTCAGTCAACGTGGTGGGAGCTAAGAAGAGGATGCTGAAGACAGTTATCTGCAAGACACAGGTACATATGGACAAACCCAGCAGGAGTACCATGGGCACAGAAGCAATCGCTACAGGCAGTAGGAGACTGTACTTAGCAACACAATAATAGAGGTACGGCTGACTCAGGAAAGGGAGCGGTGACCAGATGTCTCCGCTCAGCAGGACCTGTGTGGAGAGAGACTCAGGATTCAGGATTCCCAGATCGGCCGAGCCTTGCTGCCAGCTTGCAGGACTCCCCCTCCCTGCCTCACACAGGAGCAGAGAAACAGGCATGCTTACTTCTTCCTCAGCCGCCGGTCCCTCTCTGCTTGGGCTCCCAGCTTGCCAAGTCCCAGCGAATCTTGTATGCTGAGCTCAGGATCGGACATCAGAACTAGGAAAGGAGTCAAACCGTTTCGAAGATTAGACTAGCCATCATCTAGTCCCCAGCTCCTGCCCCCAAGCAGTCACGGCCACCGGCCTAGTGCTGTGCCACGTGGGCACGCATGGCTCCAGCACAGGGTGACCCACGACAGAGAGGGCGACACGCCCCGCCCCGACCCATTTACAGTACAACAGATGCTACCACCCCACGGTCTCTGGACCCTTTGGTGAGGCCAACCAAGGGGTTTTTTTTTCCATCCAGTTCTTCCAGATGTCCCATTCCCTTTGACGTCAAGAGCTTTATAATTACAATAATACCGTACTTAGCACTTCCGACATGCTCTGCATTTCAGAGGGCTTTGCAGAATGTATCGAGCCCGGCAGCCCGGTAAGATTTCAGGAAAGCAAATTTGAGGGAATTAAGGCATCGAATGAGCGAGGAGCAACAGGAGGCAGCGTTAAGCTCTGACCTACACCCAACCGTTGGGCCCCGTCAATTCGGCGGGTATGGTTCGAGCCGGACAGCTCCACTCGTGTGGCTGCAGTTATCCTGCTATGAATGTGCGTGCGGCCACGTCTACACTCTAGCATGGAAAGGGGAATAAGCAATGCACCTTTATCAGTATAACTGTACCCACACTAGGGATTATACCGGTCCTGCTAGAATGCTAAAGAATCACCCACCCTGACAGACGTCGCTGCCCCCGCATAGAGGCCAAGCCGAAGTCAGCAGCTGTAGCGTGGCCGTGCATGCCCAGAGACTGTAAGGACACAGTCCTTCGGAGCAGGGCTAAGCGTTTAACAGAGACCTAACCCTACCCAGAACAAGGCTTGGTTCCCCGCTCTGCACCTGCCGCGCAGACAGCAGCCCCCCACAATCTCTCACGCTGAATCCCAAGCAAGAGACACAGCCACTCGGAAGGTGCTTCCCAGGGCCTGTCACCCCACATCACACCCTGCCCTTCTTTACAGGGGAAGGAAGAGACTCAGACCGTGTCCGGTGGCTCCGTCTCGGCTCAGCTGAATCAGACGGCCTTTCTCTTTCTTGCCGAACAAGCGCCCGATGGAAGATTTGATTCCTTTTCTCTTGGAGCCTTTGTGCAGGGAGTCCTGGCTGCTGGTACTGCTGCTCAGGTTGCTTGTCTGCTCCTCCAAAGAGCTAAGAAAGGGGGCAGGGGGGAAGAGAGAACAGGCAAAACCTTCAGATTGTTCTTTATTTGGAGCAGCACCAAGAAGCAGCACCCGGAGCAATGAGCAGGGAAACCCAGACGCCCCCCTAGAGCCTGCTACTCCTCCAAGGGAGCAGTAAACCTTCTTTGTGTTTACACACCACGCACTCCAGACTGCACACAGAGGAGCTGAGCAGTAGCCAGGCACGGCCAGCCTCTGGCACTGCCGAGCAGTGGGGGAAAAGAGATGCTGGCCAAGGACGCACACAGCAAACCGCCCGGGTCCCACGGGTATGCGCCGTGGGAAGACAAAGAGCCTTTGGTTCCAGAGCGGGTAGGTCCCTCACACCTAGCGCTTGGCCACCTTTACCATCCGCCCTGGCTAGAAGAGCACATATCCTCGCTGTTCACCTCCGTTCCGGGCTAACTCAACGGAGGCGGTGAACTGAGCCTCATCTGACACGGCTTCTCCGGCGATCTGGGTTCAGCCGGAGGGATACAAGTTGGGAGCCATCGTCCGTCTTCTCATTCCCAACCACCCTCGCCTCGGAACGTGAGGCCTGGCGAACCCCGGGTTCCAAGCAGAGTGGATGAGGTGAAGTCGCTGAACCCTACTACTTGGGAATTACCAAAGGGTACGCACCACTCCCAGCATCTCTAGGCTGGGAGGGAGAGCCCTGAGTCACCAGTATGGGCCCAGTCGTCTAGCCCAGAAGCCCAAAGGCCACCAGCCACAGCCTTAGTCCTGCCAGATCCCTGCTCACCTATGACATCAAGTCTGGTGTTTAAAGCATCTGGTGCCTTTATTATTTCCATCCCCATGGCTTGTAGGAGGGTTTCCCTGCTCCACCACACACCACGAGAGGCGGCGCTGGCAGAGTGCATCCGCTTGCCAGGCCCCCTCCTGCCCCCCGTACCTTTTGCCATCCTCCAGACTGAGGGCAGGATGCCCCAGCTTCTCCAGCCGCAGTGTCCTGGGTGAGGAAGGAGGGGAAGTCTCACATTTTATGGTGGTTTTATCTTCTCGGTTCTCATCCCGAGCGGCTGGCGACTAAACAAACAGTGGAGCGGTGAGGTTAAACAGCAAAGATCCCTGCCTCCAGAGCTAACCCGCCTCTAACAGACAGCCCCAGCCCCAGCCCCAGCCCCAGCCCCAGCCAGTGCCTTTAAAAGTGAAGTGAGAAAAGGGCCTCAGTGGTTTTTATGTGCCACGGCAGCCTCTTCTCACAGCATGCCCCGAACCAGAGCCCAGGTGAGGGCCTGTTCCCAGACCAGCAGGGAGCGACGTGCCCATAAAGGGCAGAGAGAGAACCTGATAAGAGTGGGGCGTGGCACAGAAAGGAGGTGCCCTTTTGGGTCCCACAATGCTGTGCGGGAATGAGCAGTCTCCCTAAATTCCAAAGGAAACATGCCCATGTCCTAGCCTTGGATTCAGCCTGCACCCAGCCCCCGGAGGCCCCGTGGGCTAAAGGAGCAGACGTCCGCTGCAGGGATCCTACAAGCGGTGGGCACCAGTTAGGTGAGTCGGCCCGACATCTTTGCAGCTCCCCACTGGGCCCAGGCAATAACCTCGCACTGGCCCGGACACCCTCCCACCCCATGGCACGACGGCCCAAATCCACAAAGGTGTTCAGGCTCCTAACTTCCACTGACATCAATGGAAATTCGGAGCCCAAGTCCCTTTGTGGATCTGGGCCAAACTGCCCCAGTTTTGGTTGGGTGCCTGTCCTCCATGGTGAGGTCGGGGTGTTGAGGGGGAAGGGAGGTCATTCCCTCCTTGACTAATGCAGCGATGGCTTTTCCGGCTGGCCGATCTGTATGCAGGCCCCTGGCCCCACACGCTCCGGGGCTAGAGGGACTGCACGAGTGGGCACCAAATGGGAAAGAAGCTACACGTGGGAGCGGAGCGTGTGGACAAGTGACACAGTTGGTGCCGGGATCTGGGTTGGGGCCACGGTCAAGGCAGAGCAGCAACATCCGCAGCTGGCACTTTTGAAATCCTCCTGTGGCTGCTTCCTAGGAGGCATTAGCAAGGACGCCACCCTGCTTGCACAGAGCTCTTGGTGTGAGTCGAGAGGAAAACACAGCTCCTGAGTCTGCCCCCGTATCCATGCCAGGTGGAATGCTCTCCCCTCGGCACAGATCCCTGCTGCCACTGAGCCTGACACTGGGGCACGTGAAGGACCACGGCAGAGATGGCAAACATGCTTCCCTGCACCATACAAAAGACTTGGCTCTGGAACAGGGAGATGGCCATGGATGCTGGCAGACTTCATAGAATCATAGAATATCAGGGTTGGAAGGGACCTCAGGAGGTCATCTAGTCCAACCCCCTGCTCAAAGCAGGACCAACCCCAACTAAATCATCCCAGCCAGGGCTTTGTCAAGCCTGACCTTAAAAACTTCAAAGGAAGAAGATTCCACCACCTCCCTAGGTAACGCACTCCAGTGCTTCACCACCCTCCTAGTGAAAAAGTTTTTCCTAATATCCAACCTAAACCTCCCCCACTGCAACTTGAGACCATTACTCCTCGTTCTGTCATCCGCTACCACTGAGAACAGTCTAGAGCCATCCTCTTTGGAACCCCCTTTCAGGGAGTTGAAAGCAGCTATCAAACCCCCCTCATTCTTCTCTTCCAGAGACTAAACAATCCCAGTTCCCTCAGCCTCTCCTCATAAGTCACGTGTTCCAGTCCCCTAATCATTTTTGTTGCCCTCCGCGGGACGCTTTCCAATTTTTCCACATCCTTCTTGTAGTGTGGGGCCCAAAACTGGACACAGTACTCCAGATGAGGCCTCACCAATGTCGAATAGAGGGGAACGATCACGTCCCTCAATCTGCTGGCAATGCCCCACTTATACAGCCCAAAATGCCATTGGCCTTCTTGGCAACAAGGGCACACTGTTGACTCATATCCAGCTTCTCGTCCACTGTCACCCCTAGGTCCTTTTCTGCAGAACTGCTGCCTAGCCATTCGGTCCCTAGTCTGTAGCGGTGCATTGGATTCTTCCGTCCTAAGTGCAGGATTTTGCACTTGTCCTTGTTGAACCTCATCAGATTTCTTTTGGCCCAATCCTCTAATTTGTCTAGGGCCCTCTGTATCCTATCCCTACCCTCCAGCGTATCTACCTCTCCTCCCAGTTTAGTGTCATCTGCAAACTTGCTGAGGGTGCAATCCACGCCATCCTCCAGATCATTAATGAAGATATTGAACAAAACCGGCCCCAGGACCAACCCTTGGGGCACTCCACTTGATACCGGCTGCCAACTAGACATGGAGCCATTGATCACTACCCGTTGAGCCCAATGATCTAACCAGCTTTCTATCCACCTTATCGTCCATTCATCCAGCCCATACTTCTCTAACTTGCTGGCAAGAATACTGTGGGAGACCATGTCAAAAGCTTTGCTAAAGTCAAGGAACAACACGTTCACTGCTTTCCCCTCATCCACAGAGCCAGTTATCTCATCATAGAAGGCAATTAGATTAGTCAGGCATGACTTGCCCTTGGTGAATCCATGCTGACTGTTCCTGATCATTTTCCTCTCCTCAAAGTGCTTCAGAATTGATTCCTTGAGGACCTGCTCCATGATTTTTCCAGGGACTGAGGTGAGGCTGACTGGCCTGTAGTTCCCTGGATCCTCCTCCTTCCTTTTTTTTAAAGATGGACACTACATTAGCCTTTTTCCAGTCATCAGGGACGTCCCCCGATCACCATGAGTTTTCAAAGATAATGGCCAATGGCTCTGCAATCACATCCACCAACTCCTTTAGCACTCTCGAATGCAGCGCGTCTGGCCCCATAGACTTGTGCTGGTCCAGCTTTTCTAAATAGTCCCGAACCACTTCTTTCTCCATGGAGTGCTGGTCACCTCCTCCCCATGCTGTGCTGCCCAGTGCAGCAGTCTGGGAGCTGACCTTGTTTGTGAAAACAGAGGCAAAAAAAGCATTGAGTACGTTAGCTTTTTCCACATCCTCTGTCACTAGGTTGCCTCCCTCATTCAGTAAGGGGCCCACACTTTCCTTGACTTTCTTCTTGTTGCTAACATACCTGAAGAAACCCTTCTTGTTACTCTTAACATCTCTTGCTAGCTGCAACTCCAGGTGTGATTTGGCCTTCCTGATTTCACTCCTGCATGCCCGAGCAATATTTTTATACTCTTCCCTGGTCATTTGTCCAATCTTTCACTTCTTGTAAGCTTCTTTTTTGTATTTAAGATCAGCAAGGATGTCACTGTTAAGCCAAGCTGGTCGCCTGCCATATTGACTATTCTTTCTACACGTCTTTGCTCAGACGGCAAAGTCCAGGGCAGGCCGCACAATGGAACACAGAGGCACAGGTGGCTGCAGCCTGTGGGCCGATGCATGCAGGTGTGACGGGCATGCGTGCAGCCAGCATGCTGCCTGCACAACCAGCAGCAGGAGGGAACGCGCAGGCAGGCATGGCAGCTGCACTAATGAATGCAGGAGCGGCAGCAGGACCATAGATGCCAGGGTTGGGAGAGCGCTCCTGTGTCCACCGCCCATTCCCTGCCCCAGTGCAGGACCGTTCTCTCACACTGAAGGGCTTTTTCCTGTCTCCTCGCCGATGACCCTAGTCCGGGGGGCTTGACTTCCCTCAGCAAGACGATGAACTGACCAGGTGCTCTGGTTGTGAGACGTGTCTGTCAGAGCTACAGGCTGCTGTCCTGGAATCTCTGTATCTAATGGTGCTTCCTCTCTTGTGCGATAGCCTCTGGCAACGGAGACCCCGGTATCATCCCCTCATGGTTCCCGTTGCCCGCACGCTCGGCTAGTCTCTCTCCACAGGTCAGGCCCTCAGGCTCCTCTAGCTGTTGCTGCCTTTCCTTGGATTCTCTCCAAACACAAACTGAGATTTTTCTGGAAGTTATTCTAGAGTCTGTGCGCAGGGCAGGACGTCAGAGCATCCCTGGAAGGTGAGCCTCAGTAGTTGAATCACACAATCATAGGACTGGAAGGGACTGCGAGAGGTCATAAGTCCTGTCTTCTGCACTCATGGCAGGACTAGTCTTGTCTAGACCATCCCTGATGGGTTTGTCTAACCTGCTCTTAATAAAAACTGGAAGAAGGCAGGCGGTGCATAGTTCCCAGAGGAAGGCTGGTCTGGTGGGCAAGGCATTAGCCCAGCACCTGGGAGACCTGGGTTCAAATCCCTGCTCTGCCACAGACCCTCTCTGTGACTTTGGGCTAGTCACTCAGATTCTCTCCCCATCTGTGACTGCAGGATCCCACTGTCCCAGAATGGCAATGGACACGGGGTCTGGATGTGGAGTGAGTAAGCCCAGAACAGTGACCAGGCTCCTTCCAGAGCCAAGGGGCTTCGCAACATGTGGGGGTCCAGCAGTTATGCCCATGCACAACACCTGGCTGTCCATCCAGAGAGCAGGACTGGGGCTAGCCTGTGACAGAGGGCAAATATGGGCTAGCAGATGGAACAGGCAAGCCAGTGTGATTCTGCACTGCACCTAGACAAAGGCAGAATAGCCCCTCTCTGTCCAGGAGCCTAAGCTCTGCCTTGCTTCCTGCCCCGGACAGGAGTCTGCTACTGTTTATATCAGCACCTCCGGGCCTCACCTCTGCCATCCGTGCTCCTGACTTGTACGTGGCCCCGCTACACTGTTTCTTGGGGCAGGGGACCTTGTCTCTAGGGGTGTGTCTACACTGCAATCACGGGGCGTCACGGCAGCTCGCCTGGGCTGGCTTTGATGGAGCCAGCTCTGGTGCGGGAGCAGCACCATGGGCTAGCCCTGTGAGTAATTACCCAGGGTTGCAGGCAGGCGTGTGCACACCGGCTGCAGGGCAGAGACACCCTGGGCCTGTCCGTCAAATGCCTGGGACACTGTTGTTCAAATACCCGGACAGGGCAGTAATAAGGGCTAATGCACTAGCCAGGCTGTGCTCACGCTGCAGCTGGCTCCTTGACTCGGGACTTTCCTCGCTGTGCTCTGAACGTCACTGGCGTTGCTCTGGCCCGTTGCTTATTATCTCTTCCTTCTTCCCGCCATGTCCGTTTTAACTTTTGGGCCCGACCACCTCTCACCGGCCATCGCTCGGGGTTTTCCCTTCAAAACCCATCCCGGCCTCGAGCTGGTTCCATCCACGCACTCGGGGGTCTCCCGAGCTGTCGGCACCTAGACTGGGATAAAGCGCCCTCCTCCTCCACACTGCCCTCTGGGGAACCCCATGCACCGGCTGCTGCAGCAGGAACGGCTCGTGGGACGAGGCCCACAGGCAAAGCCAACCAGGAAGGGTCTGAGAGACGGGCAGGCACCCTCAACCGTGTCCGAGGGAGGGGAGTTTGAACATAGCACCAGGCTGGGCTGTGCAGGACGATTTCTCCACAGCAACGAAGATCTGTTCGCGGATCAACCACGCTGCTGTGCTCTGTCCAGCAGGCCCTACCCTACGGAAGGGCTGGGAATGAAGGCTGATTTCTACACTGCTGTCCTTGAGCTGGCCCTAAAACAACACCGCCCACCACAGTCCCGCAGACGCCAGCGGGCTCCCAAGGCCACTCCCCGCCACCGAACGCCCCCACGGGCTGCGTCCATCGACAGGCGCTGCTCGTTATCCTAGTCCTGGCCGTCACTGACCTGTCGAGCAGCATTCAAAGCATGCCAAGACCCCGCGGGCCCAGGCGTCTGCCCGGAGAGCCCTGGGGGTGGCTCCAAGCGAGCCAAGGGAGACAGCCAGCTCCCCGGTGTAGCGTAGGAGCTGTGCACATGCAATGAAAATTGGCGTACACATGTATCCGAGGCCATGAACTGCCCGGGACAGCAATCCAGAACCCCGGTCCCCAGGGTAAGCGGTACTGCACAGTGCCTCTCTTCACGCAGAGGGGACGGCAGGGGCCCTGTCTGTGTACGTGTTACGTGACACAGCTCTTGGCTCGCATCCCAGGCAGCACCTGGCCCCCGTTTCTCCCCACACACCTGGGCTGCCCGCAGGACACTCGTTTCTGTGCCGCAGTGATGTGTGGAGTGAAAGGGGCAGCGCTGGACAGCGGTGATCGGAGCTGCAGGCGAGTCATTCTGCTGTCTCCTGCGGACGTGTCTGAGAATGGCTGAGGGTCACTCCTGTGTCCCACGGACAGACCCTGGGCCCAGCCTGACGGGATTTGGCCTTTCCGTTAGGAGCTCCATGCTGGAAAACGTGGAGAGGCAGAGTGGGTTCCGACCACTTTCAGCACACCCCTCTCTGACCGTGCACAGATATTTCAGCAGCACCCAGAGATCCCCGTCAGGATCAGAGCCTACTGTTCCAGGTGCCGTACAAACATATGTACATCCCAGGGCACAGCCCCGGCCCCATATTGCTCACAATCCTTCCCCCTGACCAGTTTTCATTCCTCAGCATACAAACACACAGGAGCAGCTCCCGCGTGCAGTTCAACAAGTCGACAGGCACCGCAGCGGGGCCTGGGACGGGAGCAAGAGAGAGAGTCCAAGAGCCAGAGGAATTAGAGAGTGACTCACAAGCAGCTTCCTCCGGTGCTTCCGTAAGTCACTGGGCTGGTTGCAAGAGGCAAACAGAAAGAGACACAGAAAAGGAGGCAGTTAGCTGAGAATTCCCCTGCGGGCAGAGCAAAGCGAGAGAAGTGCTGACTGCAAAACGCCCACCCCAGACAGCCCACAGAGCCAGGTGCGGGCCCTGGTGAGAACCCCGCTATGCAGGGCTTTCCCTAGGGCTGGG
This sequence comes from Chelonia mydas, assembly GCF_015237465.2. NCBI lineage: Eukaryota > Metazoa > Chordata > Testudines > Cheloniidae > Chelonia > Chelonia mydas. The sequence goes on along the minus strand of NC_051261.2, from coordinate 14,019,588 downwards.
CAAATCAACGCAAGGAAACGACAACAAACACACTGGGCTTTCAACACCCGCCGCACTCACACACCCGGCTACCCTCCCATACACCCCCGACAGCTCTCACACCCCCACACCGCCCTCATACACCCAGCCCCTGCCCAGTTCTACACACAGCTCCATCCTCACACCCAACCCAACTACACCCCCCCTCAGGTACCTGTCCACCTGCCCAGCCAACACTACACCTCCATCCACACCCCTCACACACATCCCTGCCTGGGTGCACCTCTCCCCCACCCCCGCCATGTACACTCCCACGCTTGGTACACCCACCTTTCCATCCAGCCCCCCACCCGCCCCACCTTCATTCACACATCACCCTTGTGCCCTCCTAACTGACCCTGCATTCGCCCCCCGCATCAGCCCCCGCCTCCCCCAGGCCTCCTCGTGCCCCCCTTTCCACTGGGAACAGCACAGCACAGTTGTGCTGGCCAGGAGCCGGCGTGCGAATGAACACGCAACGGGCCATGAAGTTCTAGTGAGCAGCATCCAGAGGTGCCACCTGCGGGCTCAGAGACACCCTGCTGTGCCCCCGCCCCTGAGGCAGGCAGGTGTTATGTGGGGAGATCCCAGAGCGGCGCCCGCGGGCCCCTGTGGGTTCAGCGGCCTTGGCTGGCACCAGCGCACCCCGCCCGGCTCACCAGCGTCATGATCCCCATGCGGTCCAGGTCCTGAGCGGCGCTGCGAGAGGACAGCTTCGGGGTGGAGCGCCCGCTGACCGGGGGCGAGGAGCTGGCCAGGGACAGGGCTGTCAGGGAGGTGGGGATGGAAGCCCGTTTGCGGAGCTGCATCAGGTTCAGGCCCTCCATGCTGCCAGTCGTGACGCGGGTCTCCAGCTCCTCAGCGCGCAGCTCCGTGGATTCCTTCTCCTCTTGAATCATCCTGAGGAATTGCAGACGGGGTGAGGTGTGGCAGAATTCCCGCTTCCCCGCTGACGGCCCGGTCGCCATTCCTGGGGGTCCCCCGGCCCGCCTCCTGCCTCCGCGGCTGCCAGATTCCAGCAGCCAAACGAGATGGCACCACTCTGCCCCCCAACTGCAGTGCCAGGAGGCCCCGTCCCCTCTCAGGGAGGCGGCTGCATGGGGCCCCCTTCTCCACTCCAGCAGCGGCAGCCGGGCCCTGTCCCTCAGGAGCAAAAGGGGTGGCCCCGGGGCCCCCCGCAAAGACCAGGCGGAACGAAGGTTGTTCAGGGGCCCCTGCAGTGTATTTTGATATGAACCCTTCCCTATAACTCCAGCACAGCGGGGCTTCGTCTGCAGGCTCCCAGGGCTTTTCTAAGTTAAAAATGTCACACGTGAACACGCCCCAAGGAGCCCCTACGGGATGCTGCCCCATGATGCTTCGTCTCTCCAAATCATTCCGGATCTCAGCCTGCCATCCTTCCCGCCCGCTGGAACGCCCACGCCACGGTCCTGAGGATGCTCCAGCTGCTTTTGTCCACTCTGGGCCGCGCAAGTACCCTGAGCTGAGTGACCCGGTCTGCTGGGTTTGCAGCGGATCTCGGTCACTAGAGCAGGGCAAAGCAGCCAGAGGGTACAGCTAAATTCCCACCCCATCCTCCAGAATCCCCCTCCCAACATTCCCCTGCACGCCCCCAAATTCCCCCTTCCCTCCTGCCCCTCCTGACATTCCCCTGCACGCCCCCAAATTCCCCCTTCCCTCCTGCCCTTCCCGACATTCCCCTGCACGCCCCCAAATTCCCCCTTCCCTCCTGCCCCTCCCGACATTCCCCTGCACGCCCCCAAATTCCCCCTTCCCTCCTGCCCCTTCCCACATTCCCCTGCATGCCCCCAAATTCCCCCTTCCCTCCTGCCCTTCCCGACATTCCCCCGCACGCCCCCAAATTCCCCCTTCCCTCCTGCCCCTCCCCACATTCCCCAGCAGGCTCCCAAATTCCCCCTTCCCTCCTGCCCTTCCCGACATTCCCCTACATGCCCGCAAATTCCCCCTTCCCTCCTGCCCCTTCCCACATTCCCCTGCACGCCCCCAAATTCCCCCTTCCCTCCTGCCCCTTCCCACATTCCCCTGCATGCCCCCAAATTCCCCCTTCCCTCCTGCCTCTCCCCACATTCCCCTGCACGCCCCCAAATTCCCCCTTCCCTCCTGCCTCTCCCCACATTCCCCTGCACGCCCCCAAATTCCCCCTTCCCTCCTGCCTCTCCCCACATTCCCCTGCACGCCCCCAAATTCCCCCTTCCCTCCTGCTCCTTCCCACATTCCCCTGCACGCCCCCAAATTCCCCCTTCCCTCCCGCCCCTCCCCACATTCCCCTGCACGCCCCCAAATTCCCCCTTCCCTCCCGCCCCTCCCCACATTCCCCTGCACGCCCCCACATTCCCCCTTCCCTCCCGCCCCTCCCCACGTTCCCCTGCACTCCCCCAAATTCCCCCTTCCCTCCTGCCCCTCCCCACATTCCCCTGCACGCCCCCACATTCCTCCTCCCCTCCTGCCCCTGCACCCATATCCCCGGCCCTCCTGCCCCTCACGGCTGCACTCAGAACCAGACACTCTGCAGATTCTACCTGATCTCCTCGTTGATGGCGTCCAGCTGCTCCTGCAGCATGATGGCCAGGGTCTGGGCGTCGGAGTGCCCGCTGGGGGACAGCACGTCCATGGAGCTGAAGAGCGCCTCGCGATCATCCTCCTCCACGTCCGAGATTTCCGGGTCGCTGTCGAAGGCGTGAGACACGGTGGCCAGGACGCCGCCTGGCTGGGCCTGCTCCCAGTCCTGAGAGACGGCAGACCCCACACAGGTCACTACTTCCCCAGCAAGCAGCAGAGGCCAGGGCCCAACCCATGGGAGTTAGGCTCCTAACTTTGAGCAGCTGGGCCAAGCCATCAAGATGAAGCAGCCAGCAATGGCTCCCCTTGAGTAGGGGCAGGGTCTGCTCCCTGGCGAGGCGTCGCCGAGTGCCCCTCATTCCTGTGTGAGCCTCCCTCTCACAACTGTGCCAGGAGACACTCGTACACAAAGGCACCAACACACTGCCCTGCAGCAATCTCAGAGCTGGGCCCCGGGGAGACGGCCCCCCATACGACCTCCAGACCCAGACCCTGGGGAGAGCCTTCCCTCTCAACCTGGTTCCTGGGAAGAGGGGCCCCCAGATTTGGGTCCCAGGGCAAGGGGCCCCCACACGCACCCTAGAGCTGGGCCCCGGGGAGACCCTTCCCTCTCAACTTGGGTCCCAGGGAGAGGGGACGCCCCCTTAAGCCAAGCTGAAGGGAAAGCCGCGGCCCTCAGTGCTAAGTCCCATGGAACAGGGCCCCCAGGTGCCCCAGAGCCTGATCCTGGTGAGAGGATCCAGGCCCTCCGCCATTCCCCAGGGAAATGCAGGAACAGAGACACTCTGCTCAGGGCAGTGCCCTCTATTCACCAAGGGCCGTAAGTGCACACCCCCTCAACCCCCCATGCCAGCCCCACGCCACGTGTGTGCGCTGTAGTGTAACGGCACTGTGAACCCACTTCACCCTGCACTTTAAACCAGGGAGTAAGTGCTGGCCTGGCCACGGTCCAGTCGCTTCCCCACACAATAAGGAACCTCTTGGCTAAGAAGGGGGTTTAGGGCAGCAGCCCTGCAGCTGTCCCTGCCTAATGACCCCAGCAAAGCCCCCCTCATTCGAAAGGGCACAGGCAGCTGCCACAGCTGTTTCAGTTGCAAACACACTCCAAGCCGCCGGCGTAACTGGAGCCTGCATGCAGGCCGGCCGCTGCCCTCGGAGCCGCTGGCTGGAGATCAGCCACGAGCCGCACTCGGAGCAAGGCCGACCCTGGGGGACTTTACCTTGGGGGCTTCTTCCCGCAGAGCTGCAAACCGACCCTTCTGTGGCCGGTGCAGTCCAGGAGGCGTCCCGAAGGTCTCGGCGGGGGCATGAACCCCAGTGCTCAGGGGGTACCTGAGGTCCGTGGCGCTGCCCACGTGGGACCTAGGAGAACGAAGGAGAAGAGCCACGGCGTGAAATGCTGCGGTTATGACAGCACAGGCGCATCCCCTCCTGCCCAGGACGAGCTGGCTCACGCGGCAGGCTGCTAAACCCGTCCCCCACCCCACAGGCCGAGCCGGTGCGCTCCGTGTCCAGCCCGGGTTTGCACTGAACGGAAGAAGAGATGGAGACGGGGAAGTCTGAGCTCCCGGGGCTGTGACCTCCTGATCTGAACTGACAGTGCCTACTCGGGGCTCTGGAGGAAAGTGAAGCCCCTATCTCACTGTCTCTAGATCCCAGGGAAATTTCTCCCCACCCTCTGGAGAGGCAGTTCCACCTGGTGGGTGTGAGCAAGAACTAGTGCAGGTAACCAGCCAACCTGCGATGCAACTGGCACCCAAGGCCCCGCTCCTCAAAGATATTTAGGCATCTAACTCCCACACAGATCAGGATCTGGGCCCAAGTAATGGCCCATGTTTTCTTGCAGCTCCGTGTGCTAGGCAGTACAGGTACCAACCACCTGGCTAAGAGAACCGAGCCACTAAGAAAAAGCCCTGCCGTGTGTTTACTCATTCCCCTGTGAGCCCCTGAGTTCACACAGTTCTCATCCGAACTCTTGTGATCCTCCCGACAGGACTCAAGCCGCCCAAGATCCTCCTGCAGCCTTCTCTTCTCCATAGTTCACTTCAGCCCATCCCCGTGGTGAAGATCTGCCTCTAGAGCTGGCCGGGAAGTGACCCACCCACCCAACCCCCAGCACCACCACCAAAAATTTCAACAAAACCAAAACTGTTTCCTTTCTGTCAATTTTTTTTCTTCAGCATTTTTGTGGGGTTCATCAAAAAGCTGAAAAATTTCAGTTTAAAACCAACCATTCGGGGCAGGGAGGTTCCCACAAATGGACAGGTTTTATTCATTTCACTGGAAAAACCCTTTTGGATAGCATATGATTGAGCCACTCTCCCCGCCATGTCTCTGCACAGTACAGGAGCTCAGACCTGGGTATCCCGGTGAGGTAGCCAGCACACAAGCCAGCACAGTTTGAGATGTGGCCTCACCCTGCCTTTGCCCAGTGACGGAATTGTTTCCCTGGTCTTCTTTACGACAGCACTTGTCATGCAGCCTGGAATCATGTTGGCCTTTTGTGCCGCAGGTGGCCACGGCCTTCCCCACTTCACTTTGGTCCTAGCCTGAGTCTCTTAGGGCCAGATCTACAAAGGTATTTAGGCACCAAAAGGTGCAGACAGGCCGCAGCTCGGACTCCGTGTGTGGAAGCAGAAACAGGCGCCGTTCCATGGGACCTCAGCCCTACGCATTTTCATTTTGGAAACGCCTGACACCCCATTCAAGCTACCGCCACGGAAAGGGAATCCAAATGCCGTTGGGTCTGACTCAGCAAACTTCAGGGCTTCCCCTCCCACTCCCGCAGCCCAGCGCTAGTCTCAGCTCAATCTGCAGCTCGATCCTGCCAGCCCCAAAGACACCGGCGCCGCTCCTAGATCACCGCTCACGGTGCAGGGAGAGAATCCGAGAGAGCAGGAACCTGAGCACGCCCACGGTTCAGGTCTATGGCCCAGGGTGGCAGGTGGGGCTGCTCTGCAGCGCCCCCTAAGGGACCACGTGCGGGATTGCAGGTGTTCGCTGCCTTACTTTGTAAGTTGTGGCCACCGGCTTGGAGCAGGGTGACCCGCGACCTAAGCGCTGCGGGTCTCTCTCAACAGTTGAATAGCATCATGAACTCAGGATTCGGCTGTCTGCATTTTTAAGTACAGGGGGAAAAAATCCCTCAAATGCAAGCACTTAATTGTAGTACTTGAGGGTAAAGGCCTGACCTGTCCCTGAGATTCTGGGCTAGCACTGAGGAGCTCCTCCTCTTCCCAGTTCCCCCAGCTCTGCCCCTGAGAAGAAGCAGGCCAGCCTTGCTGGCCGGTCTGCTGGCTGTCTCGCTGGTAGCCTGGTCTGAGCGGATTTTCCCGGAGCCAGGGAGGAAACCGATGGCTCCTGCAGGGGGGCAGAGAAGGCCTGATAGATCCCGTCACACCCAGGAAGCTGACATGCGGTGCACGCGGGGCAGCAAGACAGTCTGTGGCCAAGGCCGAGGTCCTTACCTCATATGTACGCTGTCCGCAAATGTCCCGCTTCTTGTCTTTAGCTGGTCAACCTCCGACCGCAGTTTGTCAATTTCATCTGACAACTTTCTCTGTTCAGAGAGAGACGGGACGGGAGGTTAGTTTGTACTGAGCAGCTCATCTTTTGGGGAATCTAGTTTCTCTACAGTTAAACCTGTTTTAAAATATCACACCCGTCCCAGGCTCTGGGCGTCCTTATCGTGCCTGGAAAGCCACGGGGAATGCAGGCAACGGTGGATGCTGCTGCTAGGGCCTATGCAGGGCCAGCTAGGTGTGTTACAGGGGGAACAGACAGATGCGTACACAAGGAAATGATGGGAATCTGTTGTTGGTTTGTTACACGAAGGAGAAGTGACCCCACTTGCATCTGCACTAAGTGGCCCCGTTATAAATTAATAGCTGCCAACAGAGAGGCCACAGCTAGGCAAGGAGGCATCACAGACTGGACTGGAGCCAGGAAACCATTATCGCCGCCTGGCAAACTCCTGCCTTCCCAGAAGGCGGCAGCCGCATCCCATCAAGTCACTGCTCATGAGGCCAGATGCATCAGCAATGACTCGACGGGGGGCTAGTGTAAATGGACGAGGACCAGGTAACACCATCGCACCAGGCTCCAGTCCCGTGTGCAAACGGATCAAAACTTGGGTTTCTCCAAATGCTCCTTCCGCCAAGCACAGAGCACCATGTCAGTTCCCAAACATCCAGTTCCCTGCACCGCCCTGAGCAGCCATAGCCCTGCTAGCGGGAGATGCCGACAGCTAAGGCCATGCTCACACATCCCGAGGGGTCAGGGCGCAGCAGACAGCATAAAAGAGGAAGGGCTAGCTGAGAGCAGCCCAAGGATAGTTATGAGCGAGCCCCGGGGATGAAAGCAGGGCTGCTTAGACCCCGCACTGGCTTCTCAGCGAGGTGCAAGGGAGAGGCAAAGTCCTGCTCCTGATCTTCAAGGCCTTCGGCAGGCCGGGCTGAGATCGATTATCGCTCCGAGATGGAGCGAGCTCCTAGGGACCAGGCGAGCTGCTTCCCTGGCAGCCAGCCCTGAGTGTGGAACCACCTTCAGCAAGCGCCAAGATAGTCCAGGAGACTCACTCTGTGGAAACTTCACCTGCTTAGCAGGGCTTTCCCCAGAGCCCGCGAGTTATTCTGCAAATCCCCCTCATATAAACTAGGAGGAAGGGGCAGGGAGCAAGGATCAGCTGGCCAACTTTACGCTCCCTTTGGAAGGGGCATGGTTACGCTGGGGACGAGCGCAGGATAAATCCTGAGACAGCTCAGACTGGAGAGAATGTGCCTGTTAAATAATACCAGGGGCTGGAGGGACTCGCGGCTTTCACCCACGCCACGGCACGGCTTTATTCATGGGACTCGTGCTGCCGGGCGTTTTGGGATCCTGGGTCTTGAACCCATCACCAGGGTGTTTTCAATAGATGTGGCTGCCACGGGCACGGGACTGGGAGTGAGGCAGCCCCCCGGGGCGGCACGTACCTTGTCATGCTGCTGTGCCTCGATCTGCTTTTGGGTGCTTTCCAGCTCTTGCAACAACGTATTCTTAAACATAAAAAATGAGAGAGAGAGAGAGAGAGAGAGAGAGAGAGGGAGTCCGTTTAGTCAATCATTGGGCATGTGCCCACGTGGTCGATGAGCCTCGGGGGGGGCAGGCTGATGGACACCCGTCAGAACAGAAGGTGACGTTTTCCAGACTCTCAGCTGGCAGTGATTGGCAGTGGGAGCGATCACACGGACAGATCCACCTTGGCAATAACTAGCTGTGGCATCAACCATCTGCTTTAAAATCCCTTCCTCAGGTACTCGCGGCTGCCGCAAGATGGAATGTGAATAAACAATATCTGCAAACTTCGCAGCCCTGCCCAAGGCCTGCACTGGGCATGCCCCAAGCCATGAGAAGAACATCCGATGGGAAGGGACGTCTGAGGCCATCGAGTCCAGGCCCCACTATCACAGGCCTGTCATATCATCCCCTTCATAAATTTACCAAGCTCCATCTTCACACCAGTGAGGTTCCTTCCCCCACTGCTCCTATAGGAGAAATATCCCCCAGTCCTGAAGCGAAGGGCGAGCAATCCGGCATGCGCCACAGACAACCCCCCACATACACACACACGCACACCATGTGCCTCATCCCTGCTCCCCACACTGCGGGAGTCTCGCCTAGCTAGCCTGTAAGCTCTTTGGGGCAGGGACCTTCTGCTCCCTGGCAGCGTTCTGTAGAATGGCCTGTAGATGTTACCGCAATATGGATAATAGTGAGCAACACTGAATCGGCACTGCTTGTGACCAGCCTGGGAGGCAGCAGGTGAGATTTGCAGAGCTGCCCAATTCCCAGTAGAAAGGGACGACCAATCCCACAGTGGGGTTGGAAATCCGAGTCCTGGTTTTTCCAGCCCTTCCGCCCATCTCTCCCCTGTGCGGAGGCTTCAAAGCTGTGCTCTCCACAGAGGCGTCATGGTCTCCTCTTGCCCCTCACCCTGCAGTCTGGTACCTTTTCCTCCAAGGCTGCCATCCGCTCCTTCAAGTGAAGCTGCAGCCGCTCATTGGACTCGCTCAGCAGCCGATCCACCGTGTCAGACAGCCGCTTGTTATGCTCCTCGTTCATCTTCTCTCGCTGCCGGGCCTGCAACGGCAAATGGCAATCAGCAGTCTGAGCCCCTGGAGCTGGGAGCGCTGGGAGGATGCTTTTCAAATAGTTCTTTATCCGAGCTGGGAAAGGCCTAGCCCATCTCCTGGCCACCACAGGCCCCTACCCAGCACTGGGACTGCTTCCAGGCCATCATTTGGTGCCTGTAGGATTTAGCGAAAAGAATCTATTGAATGTGAACCTGGTTGAAACTGCTGTCATGAGGTCTCCCTGAGCCTGCAGAGAGCATGACCAGGTGTTACCTGTCCCACTGATTTCAATGGGGACTAACTCTGAACCCTAATGATGACATGTCACACAATATGCCAACACTGTTAGCTATTTCACTGCTCGTGGATTAAGCACAAGCGCCCGGCTTCCCCACTGGTGTTGGATGCAGTGGTGGGTATTGGGGGAGCTGGTTGCTGTCAAGGGGTGCGGACCTAGGACTTCAAGAGACTCCCAAAACTTTGAATGACTTCCAGCCTTACCCACCACGGGGAACGAAAGAGGAGATGCACCCCATGTACACCTGGTCCAAAGCCTCTCAGTTCCTGGCTGTCAAAATGCCTCTGCTGCCTTCTCCCCAAATTGCCAGCCTCCCCTGAGCACTCAAGTAAGGAAACCTGCCTGGGTGCCAGTGACCCTCCTGAACAGTGCTGTGGGCACGGCTCGGCTAAGGGGGCACATTCACATGGTCATTCCAAGCCCCTGTTTTCAGACTCTCACTAACCGTCGGAAATAAGTGAAGATTCAGGTTGAAATTCTTCCAGGCCCAAGAGCAGGATTCACACAGGACTCTGCTGGGCTGGAGTCGGCCAGTTTTGAGTTACCAGAGCAGAGAATTTATTTATTTATTAGAATGCTTTAGCTCTTGCTTTTGGGGCGTGCAGAAGTGCCTGCGTTTCCAGGCTTTCAAACGTGCGAGAGCTGACTGGGTTCTTCGAAAATAACAAGGGGCAGAGCCGAGGCGCACCGGGAGATTATCACCAGCATCAGAGGATCACGAGGACAACCCAAGGAGAGCAGCTCACCACTCCACATGCTTTAGAAAGGTGGGGCGGGGTCCTGATCCCCACCTGGGGCCCAGAGGCGGGAGGGTCATTGGGTCTGAGGCCATAAACAAGTGTCTCAGGCCGTTCATTCCTGGAGAAGCGGACTCTTTGTAAGTCAGTGTAGAGGGTCACCTGGCCATGGGCAGCTGGAGCTGGTGAGCTCCCAGCTGAGAGCTCTCCTTGCCATCCTCGGGGCTTCTCCACACAGCTACCTTATCCTCCTGCAGCTCCCGCCATGCCTGGGAGCCCTGCCGAGCTCTCTGCACAGCTCTCCCATGATCCCGGCCCCACCCTGTCTCTCCGTATAGTTCACCCAGCATATTGCTGGAACACGTGCTTGGCTGGCTGGTTTGACAGCAGCTGGAGGTTCTAACCACGTAACACACGTCTGGCAGGAAATCTAGAACATGGTTTCTCAAGGCTTCTTGTTCTAGTTTTGCCCATGACCCAGAGCCAGTCAGGGGTGCGGAAAAGCAGCCGTATCCAGTCTCCGTTTCTCTGCCACTCATTGCTTCTGCCAGGTAAGGGAGCCCCTCCGCTTAGACCAGCCACGCACTGCTGAGCTGGGTTAAGATGGTCTGGGAGCGACCCCACCAGCCAGCCTGAGATCATTGTGTGCACAGCACAAGTCTACTTCTGGGGCTGGACCCCAGTAAGCTGAGTACAAGATACTAGCTTAGGGCCTGACCCTTTACAGTCAATTCAAGCTCCCTGCAGGGACAAAGCAGGCCAGTGAGAGGGAGGGGAGTTCGGCTCCGCTGATGCAGAGAAGATGCTCAGCAATTTAACCAGTGCTTCCTGCAAGTGAATAGCCGCCCCACACCACAGCCTCTGGGCCTCTTCTCCTCTCTTCTGCCCTATTCCGCACCAGTGTCACCGCCCTGACTCCAAGAGCGTTACAGCTGTGAGAGCGGAGAAGCAGGCCCAGGACTCTAAGGCGGTACATTGCTGGATCAAACAGATGGAGCGAGATTACCATGCAACTAGCATGATGGGGCAAAGCCCTAAAGACTAGATGGTGAGCAACCCAGGAGCAGGAGAGCAGCCCTCTGTTTACACCGCACGGCTTCAGAGACGGAGATTATCAGGGCTTTCCCCCCGGTATGGGAGGCAGCATTCTCTGGGTGTTCAAGCACACGACTGGGAGTCAGGAGATGTGGGTCATATTCCCAGCTGTGCTAGTGGCTCAGTGCTGGGCCTCAGGAAAGCCATTTCCTCTTGCTGGGCCTCGATTTTCTCATCTGTAAACCGGGGATGATCATTCCTTCCAACCTCAGAGGGCTGCGGCGGGGATGACGTGTCCACACGGGAAGGACTTTGAGAACCTCAGATGGAAGGTGCTAGCTAGAGCCGTGCAAAGGATGTGGCTAATACCCAGTACCCACCACCTTTCAGTCCCCCAGGGGCATGGATCGGCATTCATGTCGTGCTCCCAGTCAGTGCCGTTAATGATCCCACCAGAGGACCAAATTCAGTGATGAACCCTGGTCATGCGGCGCCTGAGAGATGTTGTGCATATGCTAAATAGAATTCAGTCCTCCCAGAGACAGGCCTTGTTTAGACTAGGGAAAAAAGTGTGTGTGTGTGTGTGTGTGTGTGTGTGTGTGGTGGGAGAGGAGTTATAAATGAAGGGAGCTCAGCACCTTTGACATTCTTCTTAGCACCAGGAGTAGGTGCAGTTTAACACCCATACATCTGAGTAACCTTAATGGGTAGCCTAGATAAAGCCACAGAGATAAAGCAAACATGGCATGGGAGACTCCCCATCCCCTCACCCAGAGCTCCTCCCTGAACGCCCCACAAGCACCTCCTTCCCCAGCCCCACACAGAGCGACCCGCGTCTCTTCCGCCGCTTCGCATTCCCATGCAGAGATGCCACAAGTAGGAGCGGAGGAGCAGCAGCCCAGCTCGTGTCCACAGCAGGAACGTGACTCCTGCATTGGTGGACCTTACCCTCGCCAGCTCCTGGTTCTTCTCCTCCAGCTGACTCTCCAGCTGCCGCAGATGCTCCTCGATGCTCCCGTGCCTCTCCTCCGCCTAGGAAAATCCAAGGAAGCTTCTAGGAGAAGCCAGCAGGTGAGGCTCCAGAGAGCAGCCGTCCTGCCTAGGAACCGCACTGACCCACCAGAGGGGGCAATGGGACTTCAGTGCACTCCAGGACTGGACTCGACGGGACCCCCGTGGTGTCCCCAGGCACATCAGCTGGCCTCGCTCACTGAGCGGGCAGTGACAGCTCTCCATGGGGGGCTTGGGGACTGGGCGGCCCTGGCAGAGGGCTCAGCTGGGCCTTGCGCACTGGCTCTCGGGCCTGGCATTCGGGTGCTGAGAGAACCCTTGTTCAAACACAACATGACAGATGTTTGTGGCTCACTGCGCTGCTCTGCACCAAGCAATGACGAGACCAGGCAGGTAACTCCTGCCTCTCGGGGACTTGGGGTTCCCTCTGCCCTCCATCAGTCCCTGTCCCACACATTTCCAGTAAACTGCTCTGCAACAGGTAGGGGAACCCTTCTCCCCGCTTGGCACGGGCTCCCTCTCTCCCCAGCTCCTGGGTGCCCCATACTCCCTCAGGCACGGAGGCTGGGGACAGCCGACTGAGCACCCTCAACAAAGGCCAGCAGAGTCTGGCAGCGTGAGCTGGCGAGGATCAGGCAGCCGGGCAGGAGCAGGGACACAGAGGAGGCTGATGATGAGGCACAAAGGAGGTTGTAAAGACAAAGGCCACAGTGGCTGCTGCACCCCTCCCATCCCCAGGGCAGCCCCAGCTCTGCCTATCGGGGGCGTCTTCGGCCCTTTAAGGGTTGCTAGAGGCCGAGTGCCCCGGCGGTGCCCGCTGGGTGTCTGGGCTGGTGCACACCCTGGCAGGCAGCAGGTGCCAGAATTAAACTGAAACGTGGCAGATGGACTGGAGGCACCGGGCGGAGGGACCTGGACACCCACACATCCCAGAGCCGCAGGAGCTCAGGTAGCAGGAAGGGTGGGTGTGGCCCTGGCCGCCTAAGTCACGCCTCTTCTCTGCCCGCACTCCCCACACCTCATCCCCAGCACCACCCACGTTAGTTCAGGCCACAGCCCCGCAAGCAACACCCAGCTCCCCACCACCACCATGGGGTTATTTGGCCCCATCCTTCGCCGAGCCCCTCAATGGAGCCCATCCTCCAGCAACTTCGCACGGCACAGCCCCTGGAGGAGCCTCTCTGCTCCTCTCTCTAGCAGAGTAACACAGGCAGCTCCGCTCTGGCACGCACATCCAGAATGCCCCTTCACTTAATGCTGTCAAAGGCCTTGGGGTTCGGCATCAGGGACAGCCATGCACCATCCAGGCAACCCCTGCGCGGGCAGGGGCTCCTCTCGGCTCAGTGCTAGGGCTGAATGGCCTGTGTTAGACAGGCGGTCAGACGAGGGGATTCAGACGAGGGGATTAACAGGTCCTTCTGGCCTGAGAATCTATGAATAATGGGGGGCGGGGGATGTTCTCTGGGGAGGGTCCTGGCTACTCCCACTGCCCACTTACCTTGGTAAGGGCTGCTATCCTCTGGGCAAGCTCTGCTTCTACCTCCGGCAGCGTCTCTGCCTTCCTCATCGTTTGCTGCAGTTTCTGCTCGGCCAGCTCCAGCAGCTCCTGAAGGTGCCGAGCCTTCTCCTCGCACTGCAGGACAACGCAGAAGACACACTTAACCCGGAGCCCTCTATACCCCGCATCATCCCAGCTGGCACACACACAAGCAAACAGGAAGGACCAGGGGAATCTGCCCTCCTTGGCTGGGTGAATTTCAGAGACTGGGGGTTCAAGAAAAGCACCAAACTTGGCTAGTCTCCCCCCGACAGATATTGCCAGCCTGGGTCACACCCATCGACCAGTCTCCTGGCTCCACCGCACCTGCTGCAGAAGAAAGTGCAAGGATCCCCCTAGTGGGCAACTGTGGAATTACCTGCCCACGTGGGAAGTTTCTTCCTGACCTCTTTTAGTTGTGATTGGCTCATGCCCTGAAGCAGGAGGGTTTTATTACTTATTAATTTTTTTACCCTCCCTAACATAGCTGTGGATGTTTTCACTATCCATAGAAAGGGATAACTCCATTCTGAATCCTGCTGAGTTCTTGACTCTCAATAATCTCTTGGGGTGGTGAGTTCCCCCGGTTAATTATGCAGGATGGAAAAACTACCCCTCACACAATACATTTTGGCTAGCTCTAGGTATCAGCTGGGCTGGCAGTTGGGTCTAAACCTAGGACCTCTGCAGTGACACCCCTGCTGAGATTTCCCCGACTTCAGTCCCTTTCTGAGCAGTAGCAATGGCTGCGTCTAATTAACTGGAGCGGGCCGAGCCCGGCACAGCACCTGACCCTGCAGAGGGAGGGCGTGAAGGATGGGATCCTCTGTCCCATCTGTTTGGCCTGTGTTGTTTAAGATCTGGTTACAAGGGGTTAATTCAAGCAGAGGTTACTTGCAAGAAAGAGGACAATAGGTTCAGACAGCCCCATTGACCAGTACTTAAAAAGATAATGCAGGTGTCATTTGCTTTTGAAGTTTTAACTCTGACCACCACGGGAGGGCTGGTAACCACAGTTTCCAGGCAGGAAAAATTGGAGCAAAGAACTTTGAAGGATACAAGGGAAGTCCACGGAGGACTGGGCAGAGACTGAGGCAAAGACTGCTGGAAGGCAGGCTGCACTCCAGTCCCCAGAGGCTGGGGCGTCTGGGACAAGTTAGCCCCTGCCTCAGCCGAGCTGACAGACCCCGGCGAGTACCCAAGGTGTTATGGAGCAGGTCGGAGGGTGGGAGAACGGTGGGGTTGCGCCCTGCGAGCGTGTAAGGTGCAGCTAGCTCTGGAGCCCTGACAAAGGGCTTCCAGGGAAGACCGACGGCTGATCAGCAGGCGGGGGTTGACTCCCGACGGGGCAGGCAGGCATCTCCAGACAGGATGCTCAGCTGAGGGGACAGACGGGGGCTTCCAGGCAGCTACGGAGTCTGCAACCCCCCCAAGCTGTTTCCTGTACGTACACTGCTCCGGCAATGCCGGGGAGGGCCCAGTACCTGGCGATGCAGAGACTCCTTGTTGGCCAGCTCATTCTCCAGCTTGTCGTTGAGGTCGTGGATGGAGGTGGCTTCTCTCTGGGCTGCCAGGTAGCGCTTCTCCAGCGTGGTGATCCTCTCCTCCATGTCGTCCTTCTGAGCCAGAGCCTGCGGGGACAGGGCACCGTTAGAGTCACAGCGATCCACAAGCCCACAGGCCGCTACCCCCAAGCCTGAGCACGGAAGGGGGAGCCCTGGCACGTGCCAGACAGGGGCTTAGAGCAGTAGGAGCTCATAGGACAGGGCTTGACAGCCATCAGGGGTCACGGTCATGGCAAGAGACCCTCCTGTGCAGAGTAAGCTGAAAACCCCTATCCAAGTGTAAAGCCCTGGAGAAGCCACAGCCCCCGGCACCAACACGTCTTGCTGCCATGGGTCAGCAGCATGTTTGGGGACCGAGCAGGCAAAGGGGCAGAGATCCCCCAAAACAGGCCTCCAGAAGCGATGGCCTCGTTTGGGAAAAAAAATTAAAAATGTGGCCCTTTCACCTCTCTGCCTTTGTTTCCCCCGGTCTAAAACAGGAGCAAGGTCCATGGGCGGCGCGGGAAGCTTCCCCTGGGGGAGGCTAGCACCCTGCCCCGCCTCTTCTGCGCATGGCCCCCTCCATATTCCATCCCTGCTCGGCCCCACCGCCACTCAGCCCCCTCCCTGCTTGGCCCCACACCGCGTTCCTCCTCTCCTGCGCCCCCCGCGAGGCCGTGTCCCTGCTCTCCTCCACACACCCCTTCCCCTGAGGCCCCCACCACTCGTGCTCTCCCCGTCCCTCCTCTCCCCCCCACCACGTGAGGGCCCACTGCTCGCAGGGATGCGGGGAGCAGCGGGGGAGAGGGGTAGAGGAGGGAGGGGAAGAGGTGGAGTGCAGGCGAGGACACCACGGCCACGCCTGGCCTATTTACACCCGCCGCCTACACGGCAAAGATCCTGCCTGCAGCAGAGCGCCTGGAAGCCGAATTGGTCAATATCTGCCCGGCACTTTGACGCTGCCCCGTGCTGTTAAGAGCACAGGGATTGTTAGCCCGGCTGGAGCACAAGCATCTGACCTCTCGCAGATCCCTTTGGTACTTGCTGCTTAGCTCTTCTGATTTTATCAGATCCTTCCTGGCGGTGCCTAGATCCTCTTCCAGCTCAGCAACACTGGCCACCAGCCCCGCCAGCCGCTCTTTATCTTGCACAAGCTCGAAGTTCTGCTTCTCCAGGAGCTCCTGCAGCTCCACCACCCGACTCGCCTCGTCGTTGGGGTGGATGGAACCATTGGGAAGTCTCTGCAGAACCACAGGACAGAAAGCTTTAGCGCTGGGGCGGAGCAGCGTCTTACAGAGGGCCCAGAGAGTTGCCTGCAGGGCAGCCGGCCAAGCTGGCTAGTGGAGAGCTGCTGGAGGGTGCAGAGGAGGGATGTGGAGCTTTCTATCTGGGGTGGGGACTGTTTGAAGCAGATGGTCTCCACTTAAGCAGGAGGATTTGGGCTCACAGTACATTTTATCTGCTCCCTGTTTAATCATGGGCCCAGTGAAGTGCTCGATGCCCTGGTTAGGAGTGCCCCACAGGTGTCTCTCTTGGAAAGCACAGCCCACAATGTCCTCCAGCCCAGTCCCCAAACCTCAGGGCCCAGTCCTCTCCTCTCACCACGGCCTCACACCACTTCCCTCTCCCAGAAGGGGGGAAACCCAATTTGCCTGGCATGTCCCAAGATCACGAGGCAAGGAAAAGGATCATGAAATATCAGGGAACCAGCTCTGTGCTCGGGCACTGGGGGAAAGAGGATGACAAAGCCACCGCAGAAAGCTCCGAGGTCACCTGCAGCTACGCACAGCCGCCACTCAGACGGCAGGCATGGAATAGCGCAGTCCCTCTCTGCGCCTCGGAAGGGCTCTCACCTTCCAGAGAATCTTTTGCCCTGGTTCCTTGCCCTCCACCCTTTTCTCATCTTCTCCGACTGGGGCTTCCCTCTGCGCAGGGCCCTGCTGCAAAACAGTTACCTGCAAAATGCAACCACGTTTAGGCATAAGCTCCCAGCCCTACTTTTAGTGCCCCAGGCCCTCCGCTCCCTGCCAGGGCTGCGGGCCCCTGCACTGCAATAACCGAGATCGTTGTTCACAGAGTCAGAGATTTAAAGGAACCATTGAGATCATCTAGCCTGACCTGCACCGCACAGGCCAGAGAACCTTCCGAGGGACTTCTGCATCCAGCCCATCACTTCTGGCCAAGCTAGAGCAAATCTGTGACCAAAGGAGGGCCTGGAAAGCCCAGCTGATCGGCAGCGTTAGTCCAGATACAAGGGAGGGGTGAGAATGGACTGTGTACGTGTAGGTAGGTAACAAGCGGTAGATCCTGAGCTAGTGTAAGCTGTCCTTGCCCGTCGAGCTATGGGTCTCGTGACAGCAACGGAGTGATAACAATTCGCACCAGCTGAGGATCTGCCCCTTGATCCCCACCTACCAACACTCTAATGTGAGGACCCACGGGTGGGAGGAATTGGGCTGGCACATGGGGGTCGGGCTCGGAGAAACGGGATAGACCCGAGACAGGAAAATCAGGCTGAAGAGGAGGAAAACTCCCAAAGAGCAAGATCCGCCATGCCCCTTGCTCTCTGCCCAGCTGCTGACATGCACCCCCACCTGCACCCTGCACTGGCATGGGGCCCCCACCATACCCCCGGCAGTGCCAGGGCACTGCATTCATGTGGCTGGGCTGGTTCAGTTCTGAAGGGAGGGAGGGAACTGGGGTGAAAGGGCAGAGAGGGGAAGATCATAATCAACCCACCCAATCGCCCAGCTCCCCGTACCTTCTGCTCTCCCCCACTTCCCCACACTCCACCTGTCAGCAAGCAGGGACTGCAGCAGAGTCAGGCTCCAGGCAACCTAATGAGCACAGCTGGCTTGTAGAAGGGCTGCCCGATGAGTGGGAACAGCCAGCAGCCCAGCCGTCGCTCACAACATTCGCCCCTGGCTACGATAGCTCCTGCCTTGCCTCCCTGCAGTAACCCGGCTCTGACCCTCAGCTACTCCGGCTCTGATCACGGGGCACGATCACCCACATCCCGGTTGCATCCCCCGGGCACCGCCTTTAGGAAGACACCCCTGACACTCTCCGATTTTGTGCCAGCACCTTCCTTTGCACAAGCCTCAGGAGCCCAGGCCGGCGCTGCCTGTGCGCACTCTATTGTGCAATGCACGAGAGGACGGCACACGTGGTTCTAGGGAGAGCCCGAACCGGCACCACACAGCACAAGCCCATGCTCATGAGCCAGTGAGTCACACAGGGCAGAGGCCTCATCCTGCTGCTGTTGGGGCGGGATGGTGGCCCAGGGTGGCCAAGTCCCGGGAATGGGTCTTGGAGAGAGAGGGCCAAAGGTGGGTGGCTGTCCATTGGGGCAAACGAGGGAAAGAGCCGCAAGTCCGGAGGAGGCGAGAAAGCCCCATTCTCCGCTCTCAGATGTGGTCTAAGATCCCATCTCGAGCACTGGATTCATTGCCCAGGGGATGCCCCCACTGCGATCAGAGCTGTGACGAAAGCACACGCAGGCAGAGCCGGCTAGCTCGGACCCAGCTAGCGCCAATCCCAATAGCAGCGATGCTGCGGCAGCCCAGACTCGTCCCTCACGTACGTACCCAGAGCCCAGGCTGTGCTTTTACAGCCCGTACAGCAGCCCCGGCTGCTAGGGCTTCGCTGACGTCGGTTCCCGAGCTAGCTAGGCCACAGCTGGCTCGGGCAGGTCGACCGGTGCGGCCGTCCCAGCTCGGAGCGCAGTGTAGACACACATGCCAAAGGACCAGGAGCGTCTTCCTTCAAGGGGATGAAGGCTGGTCTCTCTCCTGGAGTTCACAGATCAAATGGGGTTAAGGCAGGAGTCGAGCCTCTGCCACCGGGCGGACGGGTTCACTGCCCGATTAGGTGCCTGCTGCTCCGGGCCGGACCAAGGAGGCCTGGGGGAGCGTCAGTGTTTTTTTCGGCCGCAGCCCCCCAGGAAGCACACGGCGGCCCAGCACGATGTCCGTAGCAGATGAGGCCCCGCGGGCCCCAAGGGAGGATCCCAAAGCCCCCTCTTACCTGCTGATGGGCACTCGCCAGCTGCTCTTCTAAGGTTGCCACTCGCTCTAACGCCGCTCGCAAGCGCTCTCGGACCTGCAGGCATCCGAGACAACGGAAAAGGCGGTTACTTAGCTGCTGGGTGGGCACTGCTGACTCCTCGACTTGGCCCGACTTCCTGCCCGGACCCAGCACGTGCTGGGACCCAGGATCACACCCGAGCAGCATGGTACTGCCCGATCATCAGCCAGGGGCCAGAGCCGGGAGGGGCTGCAGGAGGAAAGCCCAGGGGTCACTGAGAGATTCGAGTTTGTGCTACTCCCACAGTGCCTTTCCACTGAGGGCTGAGCATGGGCATCAGATCGGACCCCCAACCCCTGCGCCGTGCGAGCTGCATACAAGGCGTCTCATCACCAGGCTGCCCTGGAGCCCCAGCTGCTCAGACGGGGCCCAGGATTTTGCTCCCCTATATAAGTGGGCTACTCCCGTCCTACTTGGCTCCAGCCCTCCCCCTCTGCTAACTCTCCTCCTCTCTCCACCTCCAGGCTCCCCGGGTTGGCTTTCCGGAGAGAGCCGCACGGCCAGCGCCAGCACCCCCAGCCGTCCGTCCGCAGCATGCAGCAGTGTGGGGTCAGGGCAGCCCGAGGGCCGAGCAGAGAGGGGCCCGAGGCCAGGTATCACTGGGGGAGGGGTCAGCATCCCACCACCAGCGACAGGCACCCCAGCCTAATCCCATCTACCTCCCAACAGCCATGCGCTCCGCCAGGGCAGCCAGCCACCGGCGTGTCCCAGGGATGTTTACACGCGAGTCTGGACGGTGACTACGCCATGGAGCTGTGCCCTGAAGAACCTGAACCAGGCCTGTGGCTACAGAGTAATAGGGTCACTGTCTCCCTGCCAGCTCCCCTGGGCTCTGGGGGGAGCCAGGAGTGCGTGGGGCCTTCTGCATCATCGCTCAAACGGCTCCTTTGCCTGCTTCCCTGCTGGGCCGGGGGAGCCCCTGGGAGAGCAGGAGGGGTGCTGGCGCTGCAGGCCAGAAGAGGAGAAGCCAAGAACCAGCCATGTCTCTGAGTCTCTGCCCCAGGCCAGGTTAGAGCAGCCTGGGGGCTGTTCCACCTTATCCCAGCTGGCAGAGATCCCCAGTGGGAGCGACCCAAGGCAGAGGATCTGCCCCCGAGCACTGATGGAGGCCCCTTGACTTTCAGCCTGCAGGGACAGGACACCAGGGCTCTCATATGAGCCAACTCCTTCCAGATGACTGATCCCCCCCACTGCCGAGCCCTGCCATGCCTCTGAGCCCCCGTAACTATCTGAACCCTCCCAACTCCTCTGCCCCAGGGGCCAAACTGCTCCTCTGCTTCCCCACAGCCGCTGACAAAGCTGAGACAGGCCCGTCCGTCCCTCGCGCAAGCCGCATGCCGGGAAGCACTGTGTTCAGCAAGCCAACGCCTGCAGCTCTCTGGCTGACCCACTTCTGCCAGGAGAGCTCCGGATAAAAATCCAGGGGGAGGGTGATCTCGCTGCCATAATGCCCCAGAGGACTGCAGAGAGCCCTGCAGTCCCGCTCAGGGAAAGACGTCCTGCTGCTTAGAGACAAGGAGATTCTGCTTTGCACAGGAGAAAAAAGGAGATGGAGAAAGGAATGGCTTGAGGGTTATTTCTGGGAGCTGCCTTCCCATAGGCCTGAAGTCCAGCCTTCTCCATCCATGAACACAGAGAGGGAGGGGGCTGGATGCTAGCCAGGCAGGGCCAGTGAGAGCGCTGGATACAGAGTGTCCCAGGTGTGGGGCAGCTGGCGATGGTAAGGGGGCAGGGCCCCAGCTGGCTCCAGGCCCCTCTGTGGGCAGCTCACCTTTTCATCCAGCGCTTTGTGATGTTCGAACAATGACTTCAGCGCTTTGAGGACTTCCACTTCGCTGGAGACGCCGGACGGGGACTGAGCCTGCCGCTTCACCACCGTCATCCTCAGCGAGCGCTCGTGTCTCGAGACCAGGCACTCCAGGTGCTCCAGCAAGAGCTGCAAGAGAGGGAGGGAGAAGCCTTCACCGCCTCCCATGGCCCTGCCCTCCGGTCTCAGCCCGGGGGGCTGAACAGGGCACTTCTCTCCTCCCCAGTTCCAGAGCACAGGCCACGGTGGTACAACGCACGGCAGCCCCCATCTGGGCGACCAACCCAGCTCCGCAGCCCAGACCTGGGCACATGCTTTACCGCCTGCCCAGCGCACAGTGGGGGCTACAAATCTGAAACCTCTTATTACTGGGGAGGGAGATCTGGAGACCCCTCCTCACCTAGCTGCAAAGACCAGGAAGCCTTTGGAGATCTCTCCCACGAAGCATGGAGCACCCACCCTGCCTTATGCTCAGACCTGGGGAAAACGTACGATGAACGGCCAGCAAACACAGCCACAAAATCTCCATCGCACGCTCACCTCGCCCTGGCCATTGAAAATAAACACCGTGCGGCTAAAGGCCACACTACACAGATCCCTGCTGTCCGGCATCTTTGCTTCCCCAAGCTCAGGCCCCGGCACACTGCAGCGGATTGGCCGTGTTGAGAGGGGAAGTATAGTTTGAGCTGAGGGGCTACTGCAGTGTGAAGTTCCTTAGCAAAGCTTAGGGCCTGGGGCAGGGCTGGACCAGCAGGGATTTCTATAGTGTAGGACCGAGGTTCCTCTCTAGTGCTGTGTGGGGATCCAGGACAGTCAGAACAGCCCGTATGGCAGTCCATACACTGCAGTGTAGTAAGTATGAATTCAACGGGGTTGTAGAGAAATGATGGGGGGTTCTGTTCCCAAGCCGTACAGAACTCAGTACAGAATGAGATCCCGCCGAGGCAGGTCCCTAGGGGACAAACTCCAGAGACTTTATCGCCAGCTTGCCCAGAACGTGACAAACCAGAGTGTCCATGCAAGGGGGAAGACAGCACAGGGCTTGCATAGCAATTGTTTCCACTCTGCCCAGCTCTAGCCGGTATCGTTAGTCCCAGAGTTAGGAACCACTGGGGTTTTTAATAAGCACCTCTGCTCACAGAGCTTTAGAAGCAGCCAGGTATCAGGGCTAGGAACGGACATTATTCCCCATGACTTACCCTGGTGTTATTCCGCTCGGCTTTCAGCTCCGAAATCTCCTCTTCCCGCTCCAGCAGCTGTTCTCGACAGGCACTGAGTTCTCTCGTCAGCGTGGCAAACTCCTGAAAAAGGTCACAACGCTACAGCGAGCGGAGATCGCAGAGAGGCCGGGCGCTGCCCTGCGTGCTGGGAGGCTTTACAAGCCCCCGAGAGGAAACGGACCGTCCTGGTGCGTAACTGTTCAGACTGATGTCCGATGAGGACACAAGCGAGGTCCCGATCTGCTACTTCGGGGGCCTCTGGCACTGTTTAAAACCACGATACAGCCAGAATGATGCCAACAGCGAACTCCCAGCCAAACACCATCCTCAGCTCAACCGGACAGACAGCCTCTTCCCAAGCAAAACTTCGCCTCCTCCGGAAACGACAGCCTCTGACGGACTCCACCGCCTTTAGACTCCCAGGGGGGAAATGGGCCTTGCTGGGTACCCTGCCTGCTAAGCCTGGTGGTTTCAGAGGGATGCCCTGCCACCACCCCCACCTCCATTACACCACGGGGGCTCCTAGATCTCCACCCCACTCATCGGGACCGCAGCAGGGCCGCTCAGGGAGAGAGGCCAGCTATCCATCTCCAACCAGGTAGCACTTTTTAGGCTAAAACCACCACCTTAAATTTGACCCACTAACCAACCAGCAGCTAAGACAGCCCCAGAGCACATGCTCCCTGTAAGGCGAGCCCCTGCCGTCTGGATCAGCCTGAGTTCCAGGGCTCGTTGTACGTGCTCTGGCCAGAATTTACAACTGAGCTGGCCTGCGGGCTCAGGTTATCCAGAGGGTGACGTTGCATTCCATATTCCTTATGAAAATATACTTATGATATGAATGACATAACTGAGAGATACTTTATGCCAGATGGCTCATGTGAGATATCATTGGAAAGGGAATGATTTACTGAATGTGATTATACGATCTGTGTGCCCGTATCATTTCTGTATCTGAAGTTAGGAATATTGACTATGAATCTGTATTTCAACTATGCTACTTTGAGTGATGCCTACTGCTAACACTTCAGGTACAACCACGGAAAAGCCAGACAGGGGATGGCCCATCCACAAGGACGATAGACTGTAAAAAGCTTGGTCTTCCTGTGGACCCTCCATACTGCTCCTGACTCATGGATGCCATTAGCCTACAGAGTCAGCTGGTCTTGTGACCTGATACTAAAACATTACCTGGGACTTCTTGTAACTTTCCACTGTAAGGGAAGCGGGGGGTCAAGTTTGGGAAACAAAAGATTCCCGTCTTATGTAAATCCTATTTAAGGGTGGGGAGGAAGGCAAACAGGACTCCTCCTCTCCATGGCCTGTCTGCCCAAGAAGAAAGATTGCAAAAGGGAAGGCAAGGGGGGAGTCCAGTCTGAGACGGGTCCAGTCTGAAAAGGAATATAGCTGGAACTCTGAACCACAGAAACTTTGCAAACTGCCTGCAACGATATCAAGGGTGAGAAATATTATTTGTAACCAATTGCTTTAGTGAAACTAGCTTAGTTTGCGTGTTTGATTTCATTTGCTTAGTAACCTGCTTTGTTCTGTTTGCTACCCATTTTACCACTTAAAATCTGTCTTTTGTAGTTAATAAATTTTTTTAATTTCTAATATAACCCAGTTTCTGTAATTTCTAACTGAGGGGCGGGGGGCGAGAAGTTGTGCATACCTTCCTCCACATTGAGGGAGGAGGTGGATTTCATAATATACCTTTGGGCCGGCACTCCAAGGGAGGTGGACACCTGAGCCCTGGAGCAAGTCCCTTAAGCTGAGTCTTCCCAGAGTTGATTTGCAGCTGGCTGTGGCCCTACCTGTGTGTGTGTTCGAGGCGGTTTTCAGAGCCTGGCTCAGCAAGACAGGTTAAAGGGGGCCCATGCTGGCAGAACAGGCAGACTCACGGGTATCTCAGCACAGCAGGTGGCTTCCCAAGGGGTCCAGCCCGTCACACAGAGAAAGAGTTAATGGGGGATTCCCCTGCCCTGTCCAGCCTCCCTCTCCGACCAACAGTGGAGAACAATTCTCTGGAGCTAATGGAACCACCACAAGCTCCTCTTGGTTCAGATTCCAACATCTCCAGTTTTTCTTCATCTGTCTCCCTGGCTCCCCTGAAGGAACTGCCCTCCCCTGGCAGGACCCAATCGGCGCTCACATTGCTCACCCCGACAGACATGCAGGCAGCCCCATTTGCTGTCTAGACAGGAAGCAGCTCCAGGGCTCCTAGGGCAAGTGGTGCTGGAGCACGCTGCTCACAGCAGCCCCACTCAACCCAGCCGACCAGCCTCCCACACCTGTCTGTGCCATACAGGATGTCTGGTCTAAGGTACTTCTATGGCCTTCATCACTGGAGTAGCCGAGCCCCTTGCAACCTTTACCCCATGTGGCAGGGCAGTGCTGTATCCCCATTATACAGATTGGAAACTGAGGCCCAGAGCGGGGAAGTGGCTCACCCAAGGTCACACAGTGAGGCTCTGGCACAGTAGAGACCTGAACCTGGGTCTCCCAAGTCCCAGATTCCCACACTAACCTCTGAGCCACCCTTGCTCCCTATGTTACATTTGACAATCTGGGTGTCTGCTTCTAGAGCAGCAGCATTTTGGAGAGACCAGGGAGAAATTACCACGACCGGTCTAAGGGCTGGAAGCAGTGGATCAAAAGCGCAAGAAAGTCTGAACTGCGCTGAGCGCCCATCAGAATATCACAGTAAATCAGGCGTCCTCAGACAGGGCAGAGTCTGGGGGGGTTTACTGGGGGTCTAAACACTAGCCGAGCATTTAGAAACAGCTTGGAATGCACGGACCAGGGGCTGTCTCCACAGTTCCTTAGCTGCAGTATGCACCCAGGAGAAAAGCATTTGCCCAGGCAGCTCTCAATGGGTCTGCTTGGCAGCTCTGCACAAGAACTGAACCAGTGGAGAGAAATACTAACCTGAGCAGCGCGCCCCGTCGTGAGCACATTCCCCCCGGGCCCCAGGCTCTGCGCTGGCTGCCGAGGGCTCTCTGGGTGCAGTTTGAGATGTGGACTTGGAGCTACGGAGCCCTAACCAGCCCGGCACCTGCTCCAGAGACCGTCTCTCTCCCCACTCCACCGGCTTCAGTCACCACAGGCAGTCCAGCTCGAGCCCTCGCGGTTTGCAAGAGGGGTCTGACTTTGGCCCTTGCGCCCCAGCTTGGTCCAAAGTAGCCCAGATGTGTTGCCCTTTAGAACATCCTGCAAAGACCATCCATTCACTCGGGCTTCTGGGGTGGGTGTTTGATGGGGGAGGGGTATTTTTCTTGGTTACTGGTGGGGGTGGGGAGCGTTTTATTAACAAGGAGTGTTTCTCAAAAGTACATGGAAAAGGCACTTTTTCTCCTCTGTATAATACAAAATTAGTCCGTGTGTTCCTACGGCAGCTTCTTTGCGAACAGTGCAATCATACGTATTATCTTGCTGAAGAGGAAGGGAAAAGACACACAGAAGCACCCCTGTTTTTAACCTCGCAGGGGCTTGGGTGAGAAGATTTTCTCCTTGGCAATAAAGATCAGCTATCCACAGCTTAGCCCAGACGAACGCTGCCCATTGCTCCTCTCTCTGGAGTTTCTATTCCATTCTACACAGAATTTATAACACTCCCGGGGTACTGACCTCTCTGATCACAGTTTCAGAGGATCCCATCACGCCACTGCTCCTCTTCATGTGTTGCACTTGTCGACAGGCTAAAGGAGACACATGGAATTGGGAGCTCCTTGGAACAGGGACCCTGGCTTTGCACAGCAGCTGGCCAGTGATACTCTGCTCTGGACTAGGGCACTACAGTACTAGCAATGCTGATTATTAAAAGGCAGACAGAGCGAGGACCGGTGCCCATCAGCAGGTATGCAGGAGAGCACAGGGTGGAGGGAGTCTGCAGAAGACAGCCCCTTTGAGATGGGGCAGTGCACAGACACAGGACAATGCAGAGGGGACCTAACAGCGCAGGTGACCATTCGAGATGGCCCAGCCCGAGGGCTCCCTTCCAACGAGGTGTGAATCCTTCCAGCCATCAGGCAAATTGTCAAAACAGGAAGCACGTTGGCCTCCCTGATGTGCAGGGCATGACTAGATGGGATTATGCTTTTATCTCTCCGCTGATGCCCCAACCCCTGACCCTGGAGAAGGCGACTTTCCCCACGTGGATACTATTCCCATAGGGACTTTTTAATCCTGTTTTTTTCCTGTGCCCAGAATCTGATTAAGGCTCGAGCCCCTTTTAAACTAAGAACAG
Organism: Chelonia mydas; assembly: GCF_015237465.2. NCBI lineage: Eukaryota > Metazoa > Chordata > Testudines > Cheloniidae > Chelonia > Chelonia mydas. Next base: position 13,993,356 of record NC_051261.2, on the reverse strand, counting down.
TTGATGAGGTGGAATGTAAATCAGGCGATTGGATCCCTCTCTCTGTGTCTTGTTTAACGTTTCAGATGCTTTTTTTGTATCACTCAAGCTCGGGAGGGAAATCTGTAGGAAATCTCAATCTCATGGATTGAGAACTGGTTAAAAGACAGGGAACAAAGGGTAGGAATAAATGGTAAATTTTCAGAATGGAGTGGGGTAACTAGTGGTGTTCCCCAAGGGTCAGTCCTAGGACCCATCCTCTTCAACTTATTCATAAATGATCTGGAGAAAGGGGTAAACAGTGAGGTGACAAAATTTGCAGATGATACTAAACTGCTCAAGATCGTTAAGACCAAAGCAGACTGTGAAGAACTTCAAAAAGATCTCTCAAAACTAAGTGATTGGGCAACAAAATGGCAAATGAAATGTAATGTGGATAAATGTAAAGTAATGCACATTGGGAAAAAATAACCCCAATTATACATACAATATGATGGGGGCTAATTTAGCTACAACGAATCAGGAGAAAGAGCTTGGAGTCATCGTGGATAGTTCTCTGAAGACGTCCATGCAGTGTGCAGCGGCAGTCAAAAAAGCAAACAGGGATGTTAGGAATCATTAAAAAAGGGATAGAGAATAAGACAGAGAATATCTTATTGCCCTTATTTAAATCCATGGTACACCCACATCTTGAATGCTGCATACAGATGTGGTCCCCTCATCTCAAACACATACTGGCATTAGAAAAGGTTCAGAAAAGGGCAACTAAAATAATTAGGGGTTTGGAACAGGCCCCATACGAGGAGAGATTAAAGAGGCTAGGATTTTTCAGCTTGGAAAAGAGAAGACTAAGGGGGGATATGATTGAGGTCTATAAAATCATGAGTGGTGTGGAGAAAGTGAATAAGGAAAAGTTTTGGTTGTTTTTCAAAGATACGAAGGTCAGAAGGGACCAATTATGATCAAATAATTATAAAAAGTTATTTACTTGTTCCCAGAATATAAGAACTGGGGGTCACCAAATGAAATTAATGGGTAGCAGGTTTAAAACAAATGAAAGGAAGTTCTTCACTCAACACACAGTCAACCTGTGGAACTCCTTGCCTGAGGAGGTTGTGAAGGCTAGGACTATATCAGGGTTTAAAAGAGAAATGGATAAATTCATGGAGGTTAAGTCCATTAATGGCTATTAGCCAGGAGGGGTAAGGAATGGTGTCCCTAGCTTCTGTCTGTCAGAAGGTGGAGATGGATGGCAGGAGAGAGATCCCTAGATCATTACCTGTTAGGTTCACTCCCTCTGGGGCACCTGGCATTGGCCACTGTCGGTAGACAGGATACAGGGCTGGATGGCCTTTCTTATGTTCTTATGAAGGCTGAGCACACATAATGAGTCCAGTTTGTGGGCGCCTGTTGGTGCCCGTCAAGTCCTATCTAAATCTTTATTTTGCATCTCCACGTTGCAAAATCTTTATTTTGCATCCACCTGTTGCTATCAGGAGTTCTGTGGCACACCAACCTCAGTATAAAACTTGACTGTTTATGCAACAGATTTTTTGCTTTTCCTACCTCTTCTTCCTGTCAAGGTCTCTGTGCTAATTGGGTGTTTTACTGCAACAGGTTCCAAGCCAGTCTCAGTTGCTTCCTGGGGTATCCCAAATGGCTTTTATATAACCGATAATGCCATTGGTTTTTTTAAACCAAGTGCCATAGGGATGGTGAACCCTGGCTCCCTGGTATCGTACATGCCATTTGGGACACGTCAGTGTTTTGGAGAAAGAGGTCCAATCAACGAGAACGCAAGTACTCCCTGGGTCTGCCTGCTTTTCAACATGAAGCCGAACTGGGCGAATTCATCAACAATCCCCATTTACTAGCAGACTCAAAAAATTAGCCAGTCTCTCTCTGGGAGCTGAGCCAGAGCCCATATCCATCCAACCTAGAGCCCCTCCCAGCAGACGCTTCCCCAGCCTCTCACTCTGTATATCCCCTATGGATTAAGTGAGACACCACAAAGGCTGACAGCACGTGTGTGTGTCTCTATCTCTGTGTTATGCAAGAGCTCAGAGAGAGAACAGCACGTGTGTTACTTCCTAGGGATTACGCAGGGGCTCTGTGAAAGCCAACAAGCAGAAAGCATGGCTGTGAGACACGCCAAGTATGTTCCGAGGTTCCTAAGCATCCAGATGAGGTTGGCACATTGATGGCTATTTCATATTTAGGGATACGTTTACAAAGTCCCTTCATAGGCTGGAACGCAACTTGAGAAGAGTTTAGATGCAAACCACAAGCATCACTATAGACAGCCCACAGCACCCCGGATTTTGGGAGCCCTAGCAAAAAATATCAGGGTGACTCTCCATCGCTGGCCTTCCCAAAAATGTCAAGGCCAACTCTGGGCACAGGGACCTGAACATGACGCACAGCAATCGCTGAAGCATGAAGAGGCCTGAAAAATTGTTCTGTGAGCCGACGCAAAAGGCTACGGTTGGCCCTGTCCAAGTGAGAGTCCCGAGAATGGCAAATAGAACTGCGCACCTTTGGCAATTCCCGGAATGGCTAATTGGGCAGGGAACAGTCACCTGCTGCAGATTTCACTGGGGAAATTTGCAAAGGGAGATGCACAAATTTTCCCCCAAACCATCCCCAGCTGATGAACCCGTTGGAAACATGGCGAGTGCGGTGGCACACTTGCAATTACTATTATTATTTGCATGACGGTGGTGCCTAGAAGTCCTCGTCATACACCAGGGCCTTGCTGTGCTCGGCGCTGTACAAACTCCAAACATTGCATACCCGAGCCACACCCTCGTCAGGCAGAATGACTTTGCCCATCACCATTACAGCTCCACACGGCAGATACTCCTCATGCTGGATACGGGCCGTAACCATGCAGAAAATGATGCTAGCTGCAGTTGAACTGGGGCACCTGGCTGACCCCCAAGCAGAACAGAAGTTGTCACATGCTGTCTACTGAGTGATCCGCACAGAGAAGGCTCCAGGTATCCTGGTCTGTGCTGTTGCAAGCAGGGGAAGGGAGGACGCCGCTTACAGAGCGGTCCTAGGCTACGCGATGCTGACAGCCAGAAGAGACTGGACCGCTTGCCTAGCAAACCAATCCTTCATCCCAAACAGCAAAGACATTACAAAAAATTCCGTGTGACACCCAGACAGCTCCTGCCCCCAGTAAAATTAACATGCGCCACTCACAGCAGGACCCATTAGGGGTGCTCCGAAAACAGGGCTCACTCTCGATCACCCAGGAGGAAAGCAAGTCCCCTACCCAGAACACAGCCGAGGCTGCAGGAGCCATCGTCCAAGTCTTACTTCTCATTTGCGCCGGCCAATCGCTCCCCGTCACAGCGTGGCTGAAAATACAAGCGTTGCCACTGTGCTCGGCAGAGCGGGAGGGCGGGACAACGCTTTCGGCGATCTAGAGACAGCCCCTCTCCCCGGAACTGCCCCACAGGGCCCGGGACGGTACGAGCACCCCTTGCAGAGGTATAATCAGTGCCCGTTGTGGCACTCGCTGGCTCCAAACTTGGGGCACTGCTTCTCCCCAGAGCGGGCCGAGGACACACTGGGGCAGGGCCCGGCTGCAGCCCTAGCGCCCGCTGGGAATCCTGCGAGGCTGGAGACGGGCTGGCTGGAAAAAGTCTGTTCTGTTCTTGGCGTCTCCTCGACCATCCTCACCCCATTCCCGCCTCCGAGGGAGAAGCTCAATCAGTTCCTATCCCTCCCTGGCCAGCATGCTCACCCTAGTTCTCCCCCCCTACCGGTAGAGAGAGGCTGACCCACGCCTGCTGGATCGGATGCTGACCACTGTCTCTCCTCTAGCATCCCTCCCTCGTGTGGAGCCTGGAGGCTGAGGGAAAGGAACTTGGCAGTACAGCAGTGTATCTCCCCAGGGATAGGTGCATCTACTCTAGGCCCTGGGCCAAACTCAGGGGTGAGTCTAAGCTGGTGCAACTCTCAGCTTCTTCCAGCTCCTCCAGGTGTAAGTGACACCAGTTAGACTCCTGTCGACTCTGGCGCAGGGACTGCCTCGGAGTGTCTAGCGAACACATTGGAGTCCCTTGCGAACGTAGGCGCCCCTTACTAGAGGGGCCTCCGGACTTACCTGGGAGAGTTCCGGCGCGGAAGACCCTGAGCGTTGCGATCCAGCCTTGGAGACGACAACTCCCGGGAGGCCTTGGGGAAGAGAGACTTCCAGGGGACGCGAGGAGAGCATGCGGTGGGCCTCCATTTTGGGAGAGGAGCGGAGACGGCTTGATGGAGCTCTGTCCAAGCCAAGACCTGCGGCCACACCGCTGCTAGGAAGCCAGAAGCTGCCGCTGCAAGCCTGCTGGGGCTTTGACCGAACAGGGAGCCTCAGAGGCTGTTGCTGTGCCCGGAGCTGACTGAGGTGGGCCTGCAGCGAAGGCAGTGGGAGTAACCACCACCTTGGCTTGGGAAAGACCACGCCGCCTCTTCTCCAAAGTTGTTGTTGACCTCTGGTTCAAACAACTCCAGTCTAACCCTAATCCTAATTCCGAATGAGAGTTGTTACTGCCCCTTGTTGCCCGGGCTAGACGGATTCACTGGACCAACAAAGTGCCCACATGAGCACTGAAAACCCAGAAGCGTGCACACACTCAGGGGTGGGGCAAATGGGGGCCGTGTAAATGCAAGTTCGAGAAGTTTCATTTACTATTGCAAACTGTATTTGTTAATTGATTTATCGAACTGCCCCCTGCTGATTTAAATGAGCGGTGACATTTCATCGCAGTCTGGCGTAGCGTTTTCTTAAATGGTTAAGGAAAGATGTGCTCATGCCAGCGTAAGTGCAGATTGTTCGGAGTTGGGGTTTTTGATTTAGACCCATTGCAAAGAGGAGCTCAGGTTCATTCCTGGAGGCTCCCCAGGCACGCCCTTGAGAGTGAACAGGGCCCAGCCAGGTGGAGGCACGGCCGGTTTTAATTTCCTTTGCAAGTCAGAGGACTGCAGCAGAGGCATGGAGAGAGGATTCCCATCCAGCCAACGTTATCCCAGGGTACTCCGGATTTCCTTTACTGTTGACATCACCAGGCGCCCGGGCATCCAGGTAAGCGTCACCTGCCCCCAGTAACCCAGGGAGGAAAGGGCAGGTTATATTAACGTGTATCATCCTCATATACAGATCACCTCCAAATCTGACCCACTGAGGATGTGAGAAGGTGGAAATCAGAATAGGGTGGGGGCTAATTTACAATGCACCGATTTACACCTTCCAGTTAGTCCCTTTACTTGCTGCACTCCTCTTCTGGCCCCTTGGCAGGCAAGTTACACCCATCGAGACTCCCCGGGGCTGAGATTCAGGGGGCCAAATTCAGAGGGGGCAGGTAAGGTGATCGCAAGGGGATGCAAGGCTAGGGGTGTCTACGTTAGCGTAACGTACATGACTTCATTGGAGCCAGATTCTGCGATGAACTTGGCCCTTTACGCCCATCCCGCGACTGACTCTTGGGAATAGCGATAAGGTGGTCAAGTTGCAGCATAGATTTTCCTGGGGGCCTCATATAAAAAGATCTTTCCTTTCTTTTCCCCTTTCTTTGAGGGTAGAGTTAAGAGTAAGTGTCTCCTTCCCTCTGTCGCTGACCAAGAGCCCTTGCAGATGAGAGAACCGCGTGGCAGATCTTGCTCTGACTGTAGATCTCAGCACGTGCAGAGAAGGCTGGACTATCATAAGCTTTCCAGTCTAAGCAGGGATACCTATAAGTGGATTAGAAAGTGAAACAGGGAGGCCTAATAGCGGCTCAAATTAAGAATGATTTATAAACAGAGCTGGAAACTAACCAAAAGGGCCCAAGGAGGGGACCCCCCCGAAAAAGGCAGCTCCGGACATTCCAAATCTTCAGGGCTCGTATTAAAACCCAAAGTGTAGGTCAGTATAACCAGGCAGACAGAGCCGCGAGCCCGAAGGACCCGCCCCATGGTTCGTTGTTTCCCTCTCCGCCCAGTGAGGATAATGTGAAGTGCTTGGAGATCTACTGATGAAAAGTGCGATAGAAAAGCTAAGGATTATTCCTGTGCCTCACAGAACTGGTATTACCTCCATATATGACACTGGTGAGACCAGTACGGGAACTGTGCCCAGTTCTGGGGTCCACACTTGCAAAAAAGATGTTGAAAAAATGGAAAGCGTGCAAGAAAAGAGCTACAAGAATGATCCCAGGGCTGGCAAACCCGTGAGAGACCCACAACATTCAGTCTTTTAGACTAGCGGGACTAAGAGGCAACTTAAGCACAAGATCATGGACGACAAAGCTAAACGAAGTAAGACGGGAAATAAAGGGCACAATTTTACCTCTGAGGATAATTAACTAGGGCTGTCGATTAATCACAGTTAACTCATGCAATTAACTCCAAAAAATTAATCGTGATTAAAAAAATTAATTGCGATTAATCTCACTTTTAATCGTACAGTTAAACAATAGAACACCAACTGAAATTTATTAAACATTTGTGGATGTTTTTCTACATTTTCAAATATATTGATTTCAATTACAACACAGAATACAAAATATACACTGCTTACTTTATATTATTATTTTAGATCATTTTAACAGTGCAAATATATGTAAACAAAAGAAAGAGTCATTTTCAGTTCACCTCATACAAGTACTGTGGTGCAATCTTTTTAGCACGAAAGTGCAAATTACAAATGTAGATTTTTTTTTGCTATATAACTGCGCTCAAAACAAAACAATGTAAAACTTTAGAGCCTACAAGTCCACTCAGTCCTACTCCTTGTTCAGCCAATCGCTCAGACGAACAAGTTTGTTTACATTTATGGGAGATAATGCTGTCCACTTCTTATTTACAGCGTCACCTGAAAGTGAGAACAGACATTCGCATGGCACTTTTGTAGCCAGCATTGCAAGGTATTTACGTGCGAGATATAAAAAATTTATTAAAGCAAATGTTAAAAAATTATATAATACACAGGTTGGGAAAAGAGTGACTGTACGTCTGGGTATAATGCTTAGATTATCCACAAATACAAAGTTTGTTTTTAAAGTCATATGATACAGAGTACAGAATCAGCAATAACCCAAATTTAGGTGAATAGATTTAACAATACACTTTAGATATTAGAATCCGAATACTCAGGTACATCACTCATGAAAAGTTGTACAGAGATTTCGTTGTAGAAAGCAAATTATATCAATGAGTGGAGATTGCCCCTCAGTAATTGAGAATTAAGTTGGTTGTCCATTTAGAAAATACAATCCGTGAGGACAGTATTTGTTACTTTCCTGACTACACTTCTCACCGGTATTCCAACTCCTCCCTCTTGATATAGCCGATGTCCGGTGATGTGTTCTATGTAGATGTCCCTCAACCACCTGATGGCATCCGACACCGTGAGTTGCTGCATCAGCTGAGCGTAGCGTTGACCAATTCCGCATTCTCTCAGCACTCGTTCGTTACTGGGGTCCCATGTGCCTCAGGCTCCGACGATCAGAGCGTGTGTCTGGACCTGGTAACCCTTACTTCTCAAGGTTTTGGCCAGAGAGGCATATTTCTCTACCTTTTGAGCTCGGGCACCATGGAAGGCCGGGGTCCTGTTCTCAAAGGGCACTGTGACATCCACCATGATGATCTTCTTCCGGTCCTCGTTGGTGATGACGATGTCCAGTCACAGTTGGCTGTCGGTTCCAGGGATAGTGGAGTTTACGGCAACCTTCCCCATGGGCGCGGGATGGCTCTGGCCAGGCAATCTTGGATGGCATTGTGTTGAAGCTGCCAGGCTCTGGAATGGGGCTTGTCCCGATTCCCATGGCGGACGGCTCCGTTCAGTGGGACACAGTTGAGCCGGGCCCGTGGATGAACCTCTGGTTGGCAAATCGGGTGAAGCTGCCCCCAGGGAGGAAGTGGTTGCTGACGTCCCACTTGCAAGTCACCTTGAACGCCTTGCCCTGGTCCGTCTTCCGTTTCAGGTTTTCCCCTTATTGGCAGTGGATGGCATCCTTCAGTGTCCTCTCCAGCATGGTTCTAGCTCTCGGAGTGAAGATAGTGTGATCTGTATTCTTCACCCATGACATCAGGACTCCCAGCTCCTGGCATTCCTCACACCATGCTAAACATTCATATGCCCCTTCATGCTTTGACCACCACTCAGACATGCTTCCATGCTGATGATGCTCATTAAAAAAACGTGCTAATTAAATTTGTGACTGAACTCCTTGGGGGGAAATTGCATGTCTCCTGCTGTTTTACCTGCATTCTGCCATATATTTCATGTGATAGCATTCTCAGATGACGACCCAGCACGTTGTTCATTTTAAGAGCACTTTCACTGCAGATTTGACAAAACACAAAGAAGGCACCAATGTGAGATTTCTAAAGATAGCTACAGCACTCGACCCAAGGTTTAAGAATCTGAAGTGCCTTTCAAAATCTGACAGGGAGGAGGTGTGGCGCGTGCTTTCAGAAGAGTTAAAAGAGCAACACTCTAATGCGGAAACTACAGAACCCGAACCACCAAAAAAGAAAAATCAACCTTCTGCTAGTGCCATCTGACTCAGATAATGAAATTGAATGTGCATCGGTCCGCACCGCTTTGGATCGTTAACGAGGAGAACCCGTCATCGGCATGGATCACGTTCTCTGGGATGGTGGTTGAAGCATGAAGGGACATATGAATTTTTAGCGCATCTGGCATGTAAATATCTTGTGATGCCGGCTACAACAGTGCCAGGAGAATGCCTGTTCTCACTTTCAGGTGATATTTTAAATAAGAAGTGGGCAGCATTATCTCCTGCAAATGTAAACAAACTTGTTCAAGCAATTGGCCGAACAAGAAGTAGGACTGAGTGGACTTGTGGGCTCTAAAGTTTTACATTGTTTTATTTTTAAGTGGAGTTATTTTTTGTACATAATTCTACATTTGTAAGTTCAGCTTTCATGTTAGAGATTGCACTACAGTACTTGTATGAGGTGAATGAAAAATACTATTTCTTTTCTCTTTCACAGTGCAAATATTTGTCATCAAAAATAATAACAGAAAGTGAGCACTGTACACTTTGTATTCTGTGTTGTAATTGAAATCAATATATTTGAAAATGTAGAAAATATCCAAAACTATTTAAATACACGGTATTCTCTTATTGTTTAACAGGGCGATTAATTGCGATTAATTTTTTTAATCGCTTGAGAGCCCTATAACTAACCCTTGAAAAACCTTACAAGAGATGTGTTGGATTCATCGTGACTTGAAGTTTATAAATCAAGATCGAACATCTCTTTTCTACATCTCCAGCGTGACCACAAGCTCTAGGTTGGAAGCAGGAATCCCGGATGAAGTTCTCTGTCCAGTGAGCTGCAGGACATGTGCATTACGCAGGCACAATGGTTCCTTCTGGCCTTAAAATCTATGACATTATGGAACTGGTGCAACCTGGGCTGCTACACCTAATTTGGTTTCCACCTGGTTCTCAGCACGGTACTTTAACTTGATTCCTTACTGAATTACACTACAGCACTATAAGCCCTGTTTAAATCTAATTAACAGTGTTCACAAAGGGGTTTTGCACCAGTTTAAATTGCTTTTTAAACCAATTTAAAGTCAAATTGGAACAAGTACAGAGAAGGGCTGCTAGGGATGGAGAGCCTGTTTGATGAGAGCAGATGACAAGAGGAAGGCTGAGCAGGGACCCAGTTGCTCTCTATAAATACATTGGGGGTGGGAGGCAAACACCAGCAAGGCAGAAGCACGACTGAAGCTAACGGAGATCATTGGCACCAGAACAAATGGGGATAAACTGGCCACAAATACGTGTAAGCTGGAAATGAGAAGAGGGTTTCTAACCAGGGAGGTTCTGGAACCGCCTCCCAACACGAGTCGTGGGGGCAAACACATATCTCTGTGTATAAGATGGAGGATGATGCGTTGATGAACGGGCTGATAGGGTGGGATTGCCTGAAGGGTTCCTTACAGCCGTATGGTCTTAACTTTTAATCCAGACAGGAACATTAAGAAAGCAAAGTGAAAGTACTCCCAAATCAGGGAATGCCAAAGTTAAGGCTGCCTGCATAACCCTAACTCTGCCCCTTTGGGCATATGCTTTCCAATATAGCTACATCTCGAGATGCTATAAATCGGTGTAGTTATGCTGAAGTCAATGCTGAGGCTCTGGCCCAACGGTCCTTAGCTTCACAAGCATGTTCCATCTTTCCCCCAGGTCCCTTGCCTCAGTCAGTGGTTTGCAGTGGCTGAATTAGCCAGAGCTCTCATACATATGGGCCTTGTTTTTGGCCCAGCTCAGACTCAAGTTTGAGTCTGCAGTAAATCCAGATTTACACCAATGTAACTAAGAGAGAATCCAGGCCCCCCGCAGACAGGCTGGGTGGTGTGTAACGAACTAAGCAGGCTTCCACTGAACACGGGTTAAGTCTTGGTTTACAGTGTATCAACTTATCGGCTTTTCTGTACTACACTTCCCCCCCACTTGCCCAATCATCCTGGGACCAGAGTCCCAGGGGAGAGGGAAACGCTCCTTAGCTCCAGCTGAACAATGGATGGATATGGGTGACGGACCTTCTCACGCCAGCCCATTTCTCTGTATTCCCTGTAATGGCAGCCATCCTACAGTAATGCCGCACATCCTACAGTAACTCACGGTGATGCAAAGGCCCTGGGCCCAACAATTCCACACCTTGTCTGTCACGGACACCCGGGCAAAGCAGGCCCATTCGGATTCCCACCCGCACTGCACAGGTGTCCGTAACGAGGTGCAGGGCAGGGTGAGCATCAGGCCCCCTGGCTCCAGTTCTCTAGCGAGCACCTCAACCATTCCAGCACAGACCCTGTCTTAACAGAGAGATCGTCTGGTGGACGCTTCCCACCCGCGATCCCGTTCTCCAGCTGGCCGCACCCCCGGGCAATCTCAGCACTCGATGGCTGAGGGAAGGGATATTAGGGAAGCCCCGGGGGGTTTGTTCAGTGCCTCCAAATCAATATGTGTGTTGTCCTGTTTGAATAAAGTTAATTTCATTCCCCCCTTATCTGTGCTACTTTCTTTGTCCCCCCGGCTCCTGTGCATAAGCTTCTATGGTTCCCTTCCCCCTGCACATGCTCCTCCTGTCTGATCCTTCTCATCCCTTGCTCCAGCTGCCAGGTCTCCTTCTGTCCCAGATATTCCTCTCACTCGGCAGCCCAGCCCACTGGTGGGTGGGGCAACTCCAGCCCCACTAGTGGTTCCAATCCTGTTACTTGTGATCTCCAATCTCTTCTCTTCTCCTCTCTCTCAAAGGGGGCAGCAGCCTCTAGTGGGCTGGCAGCTCTGTCTTATTCCAGATGCTTTTACCGCTGTCCCAAGATCTTTCTTTGCAAGGAGCAGCAGCCTGAACCATGAGAGCTGGCAGTTCTCCATGGACCAGCAGTAAGGGCTCTGCATGTCACAGCTTGTCCTGTCCCTCTGCGATGGACTCGAACCTTAGCCGGTGTGGAAAGATGGGCTTGCAGCTCCTCTGAGAGCATTCTGGGCCCCTGGTCTGAGGGTCTGCTGATGTTGGGGTGAATTTAAAGTGCTGAAACCCCTAGTCAGATTCCTGAGAACAAAGGAGAGGCCCTCGGGAAAGGATACAACTTGCAGTTTTAAGACACAAAATTTAGGAAGGCATCAATTAGACAAGAGCCATCCTCTCTGGCTCTAAGCACCTCCTGCAGCAAGAAGGAGAACGTGGCACGGTGTTTCTGAAGCAAAGCTAATATCCGTCGTCCCTTCGTGGCAGGAGTGCTTTGACTTGACTACCGCAATGGAACTCAAGGAATAAATTGGATCCATCTGCGTGATTAATCTCATTTCAGGCCCCTAATTGGAATGATTGTTTCTGACAGGCCTGCATTGTGAAGAGAAGAAGAGGCAGGAAGGCTGTTTATGCTGGGAAATCAGCACTATTGACTTGGCATTATAGGGGGGAACGGAACGGTTAGAAAAGGAATCTGTCCAAAGCCATCTGTACCGTGGCTTTGACACTTCCATTCAGTTCTAAGCCTCAGACATTCTCTAAGGCATCCTCATTCTTCCACGGGAGCCCTGCGGGTCTCGGGCAGTCTATTCTCCCATCCCCTTATGAGGTTCAAGGAGGAGCCAATCTCGAACAAAAGAAAGGCTCGGCTCCAGTGCTTTTCATCACTTAAATCTAACACCCAGGCCCAGTAACACAGCAGAATAAATGTTAAGAGAAAACTAAACACATCCAGGGGATAACACAACCCCGAGCAATAAGAGGCATGGAATTATGAAGAGTAAATCTTGCCAGACAAACTAGGAGACCTGGGTTCTCTTCCTGGCTCTGCCACTGACCAGCTGCATGACCATAAGCAGGTCATGGCCCTCTGCTGTGCCTCAGTTTCCCCTCCCACCCACTGTGTGCCTTGCGTAGACACACAGCTATATAAGGCAGGGACTGTCTCCTACCCTGCCTAGCACAATGGGGCCCTGATCTCACCTGGCACTGCGGTAATACAAGAGTAGTAATAACAGTGATGGATGAAGGGAACGTGGTAGACACGTAAGAGGATACATTGCCAAAGGTCCTCTGTTCATGCCCAGAACACTCGCCTATGAGCCTGCTCTCTGCAGAGATACAGGACTTACTCCCTGACTCCCAGGCAGTGCCACCCGTTCAGCACACGACAGGTGAGGGTTGTAACCCTCAAGTGAGCAGTGGAGGACATGTGCCGGTCCATCTCCTGGGCTGGAAGGGGCCCCGGGCCTGTGCCATCCCGCAAGGCTGGATTTGCACCGCTGGGTCCTGCTGCCGCCTTGCTCAGAAGAGAGAACCACGCCCTGCAGCACCAGATCCCCACGTGGCTCCTCCCTGGGGGTGGATGGCATTGCGCTCTCTGGGAGCCCCTTCACTGCCGTGCGGGACCCAGGGTCCTGGCCTCTGGGGAGCTGCTACTGACTGAGCAAGCCTTCCTCATGCCCCTATGTGGATTGTCGGCCGTGGGGCGTGAACCCAGGACCAACCTATGGTTCTTAAAGCACAAACCTCTCCTGCCTGAGCTGGGCCCAGCGCTGTCAGCCAAGGCTGCAGCAGGAGTCTCAGCCTCTGTACGTGGCCCAGCCACCGCTGGGATGGGGGACCGAGGGGGCCAGATTACACTCACGTGGCTGAGCTGGTGGTACAGGGCACTGGGTAACTCCTCTCCCAAGCTGCTCCACACGGACACTGTCCCTCGGGCCCCTCGCTGCCCAGAGACCTGACTGCCGGCCGAGGGCGGAGGCAGGGCTGTGCTTGCTTTCCCCGCTGGCACGGGGCGGAGAACTGACCCTGGGAGCAGGGCTGCCCCCGTCCAGGTTTTTCCCAGAATCGAGCCTTTGTTGAGGTCGCTGTCCGGGGACGTCTGCCAGCTGGGCTCAGGAGCATCCTGGACAGCCCAGTTCCTTGTACCTCAGAGGTGGCAGTCCCACCTGGGAGAGAAGGTGGCCCACTGCGGGTAGGGTTGCCAACTTTCTAATCGCACAAAACCAAACACCCTAGCCCCACCCCTTCCCAGAGGCCATGCCCCTGCTCATTACATTCCCCCTCCCTCAGTGGCTCGCTCTCCCCCACCCTCACTCATTTTCACTGGGCTGGGGCAGGGGTGCAGGCTCTGGAGGGACCAGAAATGAGGGGTACAGGTGGAGGGGGAGCTCTGGGTTGGGGCATGGGGGTGAGGACTCTGTCTGGTGGTGTGGGCTGCAGGGTGGGGCTGGGGGTGCAGGAGGGGGCTCCAGGCTGTGGGGTGGGGCCAAGGGATTTGGAGTGCGGGAGGGGGCTGTGGGTTGAGGCAGGGGGTTGGAGTGCAGGAGGGGGTGAGGGCTCCGGCTGGGGGTGCAGGCTCTGGGCTGGGGCCGGGATGAGGGGTTTGGGGTGCAAGACGGGGCTCCAGGTTTGGGTAGGGGGGCTCCAGGGCTGGGGCAGGGGGTTGGGGCTCGGGGTTGGGGTGCAGGCTTACCTTGGGCAGTCCTGGTCAGTGGCGCAGTGGGGCTAAGGTATGCTCTGTGCTGCGCTCCAAAGCAGCCAGCAGGTCCAGCTCCTAAGCGGGGGGACCAGGAGGCTCCACGTGCTGCTCTGGCCCGCAGGCACCGCCCCCGCAACTCCCATTGGCCGCAGTTCCCGACCAATGGGAGTGCAGAGCCGGTGCTCGGGGCGCGGGCAGTGCACAGAGCCCCGTGGGCCCCCCTGCCTAGGAGCCGGACATGCTGGCTGCTTCGAGGCGCAGCGGGAGCCAGGACAGGTTGGGAGTAGCCTGCCTTAGCACCACAGCACCGCCAACCGGACTTTTAACAGCCCGGTAAGCGGTGCTGACCGGAGACGCCAGGGTCCCTTTTCGACCGGGCGTTCCAGTCAAAAATCGGACACCTGGCAACCCTAACTGGGGGGGGACGGACAGCTCTCTGTAAGCCATTAGTTCACTGGGGTCCCGGATAGCTGGCTTACCAGCTAGGGGATCCCCAGAGTCAGAGCTTCCCCACAATACTCGGCTGAGTGGGGCCAGCTGTGGCTCAGGCCTGCTATGGATTGTTCACTGAATGTGGGCCAAAGGGACTGGAGGCTCAGGCCCAAATCCCTGAAGGGATTTAGGTATCTAACACCCCTGTTAAAGGGATTTAGGCACCGGAGGACCTGGGCCTCAGTACTTTGCTTGCTTGCTCCTAATTCTAAGAGACCTAGATCCACGGGAGCTGCTGCAGACAGAACGCCCTGCACTCTTTTGTACAGGAGACTTAGGTTGGCTCTTTCTGCTGGCTGGTAGGAGCTAAAAACCAGGGGGCTAGAGTGAGAGACAAGGTCAAAGAGACGCGGCCGCTGGAGTAGCATTTGCCCGTCTCTCACTATACAGGAGAACACCTTCGGAGTTACGAACACCAGAGTTACGAACTGACCGGTCAACGCACACCTCCTTTGGAACCGGACGTACGCAATCAGGCAGCAGCAGAGACAAAAATACCGAAACAAATTCAGTGCAGTGCTGTGGCAAACGTCAACTACTAAAAATATACAAGTTTAAAAAACAGTTTGACAAGCTAAGGAAACGGTTTCTTTGCTTGTCTCATTTAAATTAAGATGGTTAAAAGCAGCATTTTTCTTCTGCCCAGTAAAGTTTCAAAGCTGGATGAAGCCAATGTTCAGTTGTAAACGTTTGAAAGAACAACCGTAAGGTTTTGTTCAGAGTTCGGAACAACCTCCAGGCCCGAGGTGTCCGTAACTGAGGTTCTACTGTCATTCGTGTTTTTTCTTCAAACCCCAACTCCTGCAGGCCGGCATTGACCCGAGTGTCTCATTTTGCGTTCTTCCTAGTCCTGGTTGCAGAGAAAAGCTTGAAAACGTGACCTGAGCGCACCCCGAAGGCTCACAAACCAGATGGCAAAGAAAAAAGATCAACAGTGATTTTCTTAAGCCAATCTCATGATTGGTGGGGCCTGACTCGTGATTTTTTGAATGCTTGGGGTTGGTGATGCTGCTACGGATCAGCTACATGAAAACTAGAGAGGAAATGAGGAAGTGAGAAGAGTCTGGATATTGATTCAGGGCCTATAGGAATAGGGAGTATTTTAAACTTTCCAAAGTTCCCCTGCTCAGGTGTGATTCGGACACTGAAATAACACGTGCCTGTCCCATAGGCTCCGACTTCCACTGTTCCTGGTGGCTGTTCGACCCCAACCCCACTCCCACCCCTGCACAGCCCTCGCCCTCCCCCCATTCCACCCCTTCCCTGAAGTCCCCGCCCCCTTCCCGCCCCCATTCCACACCCTTCCCCTAAGTCCCCGCCCCTGCCCCGCCTCCTCCCCTGAGCACGCTGTGTCCCATGCTCCTCCCCCTCCCTCCTGGAAAGTCCTAAGCGCCGCCAAACAGCTGTTTGGCGGGCAGGAAGCGCTGGGAGGTAGGCGGAGGAGCGGGGACACGATGTGCTCGGGGGGAGGGGCAGGGGAGCTTGGCTGAGCGCCCACTAATTTTTCCCCATGGGTGCTCTGGCCCCGGAGTCAGTGCCTATGGCCTGTCCCCTTTGCTAAAACTCTCTCCTCATTTCTAGGACTACAGAGGGAATCAAAGTTTCTGCTGAGCCTCTCCAGCGATGGGAGAAGCTCAGCCAGTCGCAGAAGCAGAGAAATACCATGCGACTTCAACCACGTAACGAAACCCTGCTTGAAATGACCCTGAGAGGCATCCCGGAAAGGCACACCAACGCCAGAACAAATTTCAGACCCAAATGCCATTTTTCAAAAACAAACAAACAAGAAACGCTGCATTTTCACATGAGCCCACACACCTTACAAGAGGAGATTTCAAGCAACTTCAAGCACTTGCCCAGAATCATAGAAATGTGGGGCTGGATGGCACCTCGGGAGGTCATCAAGTCCAGCCCCCTGGGCTGAGGCAGGACCAAGTAAACCTAGACTGTCCCTGACAGGTGTGTATCCAACCTGCTCTTAAAAACCTCCAGTGACGTGGATTCCACAACCTCCCTTGGGAGCCTGCTCCAGCACTTAAATACCCTGAGAGTCAGACAGTTTTCCCTACTATCTATCCTCAACCTCCCTGGCTGCAATTTAAGCCCATTCCTTTTGTCCTACCTTCAGGAGACATGGAGAACAATTGATCCCTGTCCTCTTTCTAACAGCCCTTCACATATTTGGAGACTATCCACTCCGTCTTCTTTTCTCAGCACTACACAGTGTTTTTAACCTTTCCCTGTAGCCGTAAGACAGGTTTTCTAAACCTTTTGTCAATTTTGTTGCTCTCCTCTGGACTCTCTCCAACGTGTCCACATCTTCCCTCACGTGTGACACCCAGCACTGGACACAGGACTCCAGCTGAGGCCTCACCAGTGTCTTAAATACGACACTGTTTGCAACCAAGTTTTCACCCAGCCCTAGGACTAGGTGCACCAGTGGCCCCATCTGATACTGGAAATCTACCGTAAAACAACTGCAGACTGGGACTTTTGGCCGATCAGGATTATTTATCATTTGGATTGCAGCAGCCCCTAGGAACCCAGTCATGGACCCGGGCCCCGCTGTGCTAGGGGCACAGAACAAAACAACAGGCGATGCAGTCTTTTCAACTTGCCCTTTAATTCCCACACAAAGGCCTGACTCTGGGCTGTATGCGGGGTGCCTGCAGGAGCATAGGTCCACTTCCAGATGGCAGATCGGCCCCTGGGAATAAACTCTGGACCCAGGAATGAAGCACAAAGAGGGCCCAGGTGCAGCTAGCTGGGGGAGCAGGCTCAGCTCGGGCAGGACCTACAAGCCCATGCTGGGCCCAGATGTCACTGCTTGTGGGGAGAAGGCTCCGGTTGGAAGCTGAATGCCCCACTGCACGTATATGCAGCAAATGGGCTCAACCAGGAGCCTGCTAGTACGTGAGGGACCCGGCTGCAGACACATGCAGAGAGCAAGTCTGACCGCCTGCAAGGGTCTGCAGACACAGGAAAGGGGAGCCCAAGGGATTTGGGAGCAGACTGACACAGGGAGAGGGCCTCGCTCCAAAAGCACGCAGAGAACGGACCCTGCCTGGAAGCCAGCGGTGCAGGCTGCAGGAGCAGAGAGGGGCGGCCATCAGCGCTCAGTCATTAGCCCCAGGAAGCACGGAAAGGCAGGCCTGGCCAGAGCTTGGAAACCAGTGTTTTCAGCCTGATGAAGTCACACATGAATAAATAAATCACGTATGAAGCATTAAGGGAGCTTAGTCTCCCTGGGAAATCGCACAGCAATTCGGCCTTTTGGGGGCCATGGCATGCCAGCGAGGATTAGGAGAACGACTCCAATGCTCTGGCGGCCCCTTGGCAGAGATCGCTTCCCGGGCTCCGACACGTGGCATCTGGGAGCTTCGTGCTGGCGCCGGCCCCGAAGCAAGGGGCAGCCACTCAGTTAGTGACAATCGCAGGCACCTCACAGCAGCGCAGGGAGACTAGATGTAAAGGGATCGCATCTCAGCCCCTGGGAGGGGCCAGGGGACACAGGGGCCCCACCCACCCCCCTACACAGTCCCCTTGCGCCCCATTCTGACCCTGTCTGCATGGGGTGCATCCTCCCATCAACCCCAGCCCTGCCCCCTATGAACAAAAAACACACCCTGACCTTATACACACACAAACTCCTCGAAGAGGCCACCCCCAGCCCCAAACAAGCAATCCAGCCGCAGGGATGAATGCCAAGAGCCGTGAATTCCTGCGTGGGAAGGCAGGCTGCTCGTTCCTCGCAGAGCACATCTGGGAGCGGGCAGAAAACCCAGCTGCCCCGCTCTGGCTCAGGGCAGCAGCATGTCTCCTGCCAGCCCCACACGCCCTTGTTGTTATAAGAGCAGCCGGGGCAGGGCACGGGCACGTAGGCATCTCTGACCCTCCTGCTGAAGCCGTGGCAATCTCCTGACATGACTTGCTAGCCCTGCTGCTGGGGGGCGGCATATCCCAGATCAATATTCCCTAGCGGGGGGATTCCCCTTATTTCCTACTCCCAGCACAATCCTGGTGTATGGAACACAGGTAGCTCGGGCGCTGTGCCCAGCACGCCCACCCGCAGAGAGTGGCCGCTGTCACAGCCGGGAGAGCAGCAGTGGGCCCCGGGGAGAGCCAGGGCCATGCACACCCGGCTGGCTAGGAAGGGCATATAGGGCCTTAGGGGTTTGCTCTACCTGGGAACCCCCAGCCTAATGTCCTGGCTGTGGCCTTCAATGAGCACCCACAAACGCAGACTCCCCCGGCCCTGCGGGTCAATTCAAGCAGCCAGCCTGCCCCCCCTCATCCTCACCTGACCACAGAGCAAGGCGGAGCCACCCCCATGGCAAGCCATGGGCAACCCCCACCTGACCCCTCTGTGAGCCAAGGGCTCCCACTCCTCACCACAGTGCAGGACAGAGCCTCCCCCTCACCTTACTGCACTGCGAGCCACAGGTGCCCCCCCATCTGAATGCAGCAAGAGCAAAGGGTCCCCCTGACCTGAATGCGGTGCCAGCCAAGGGTGCCACCCTCTGAACATGGCACCAGCCAAGGGCCACCATAAACCTGCCAAGAGCCAAGGCCTTCCCCAAAAACGTCACAAGCCAAGGGCCTCTCTAAGTGTATCCGAAATGGCTTGGGGGCTGGTGCTCCCTGGCCAGCAGCAGCACCGAGGCTGCAAACACAGCCAGAGACCCTGGGGTGGGGGCTCCAGCCATCCTGGCATTTGCGAAGGTGTCATCTGTGCCCAGGATGGTCCAAGAGGGGGGTTCTCTCGCAGCCTGTCTCCCCTCCAGACATGGAGCCTGGCAGAGAAGGAACTCTGAGCACCACGGGGGAAATCGGCGGGTTTACCCAGTAGAACTGATGCCCGTTGATGAGGCTGATGTCCCATTTGGGCCCTAAGAGCCCAGAATCCCCCTACTCCAGAATCCCCCTACTCCACCTTTCCCGGGTGGGGAGCCCCGCTTACCTGGTACATGTACATGCTGAAATGAGTCCCATTGGGCAGATGAATCGTTATGGATTTGTCCCCTGCATTCATGCCAGGGAATCATCTCCCGCTGGAGCTGTAAATCCACGGCTCTGCCAGCCTGGGGGGAGAGCAGGCGCTAGCCCCGGGGCGGGGGGAAAGGGGGGTCGGTTAGCGAGACCCAGGGTGCTGAAAGTCCAGGCACGAGGAACCGCTCCGAGCCGAAGGCAGCCGGGGAGCTGCTTCGCGTCGAGCCTGCCTCTCTGTGCAGGGGACGGAGCGCTGGGGCACTGGGAAAGGATCAGCGATGCACTCGGCAGGAGGAGGCATTTGGAGCTCGCAGAAATTCCCCATCTGCTGCGTGCGCTAATCGTTCCCCTTCCCAGGGTCGGAGGGAGCCAGCCCCATGGCTCAGACGGGGAGCCGCGAGCGGGCGCCCGCAGCGGGGGGACCCAGCGGACGAACCCGGAGGAGCGCACAGATGCACAGAGGCCCTTTGCAGTGA
The DNA here is from genome assembly GCF_015237465.2 of Chelonia mydas. Taxonomy (NCBI): domain Eukaryota; kingdom Metazoa; phylum Chordata; order Testudines; family Cheloniidae; genus Chelonia; species Chelonia mydas. Next base: position 13,973,445 of record NC_051261.2, on the reverse strand, counting down.
CCTAGTTTGCTCTGCTTCGCTTGCATGTTCCCTGTGCGGAGACATGGAGGAGTCGGAATTGGAGCAAGAACTGCAAGTAAATCCGCACAGCCCCTTAATCCGGGAGTGGCTGCAGCAGCCTGTGGGGTGGGCAGCCCTCGCCATCAGGGTGACCTGGGATGCTCTCGCTCCAGCTGCCCACCATGGATGGACGCAGCGGCCCCTTGCCCAGCTGGGGGAGAGGGCACGGGGCCCAGGAGGAGTGTGATGGGGCATCACCCCACTCGTGTTTGGGGGCAGGACTTTGTTCAGCGGAGGATAGGGGCGCAGCCTAGTGGGCATCTGTCTGGGCTGGGTCCCACAGGCCAGCTGGAGGTTTGCCAGGGTGGGGAGGCAAAGGACCATGGGGCGCCGAGCTCAGGCAGTCAGCTGGAGGCAATAAGATGCTGTGGTCAGCTAGTCCAGCTCTCGCTCCCCAGCCTGGCATGAAGCGCCCGGCTCCTGCGGGATTCAGGACCAGTCCAGCACCATGGAGCAGGGCCCTTCCCCAGAGGCATTTTCCTGTGTTTCTTCCGGGCATGCAGTACCCACTGAAGGGTGAGAGGTCCCTGTCCCTGCAAACTATGAGCCAGCTGCCAGCCTCCAGCCCCGGCCCAAGCCTGTGGGGCAGCGTGGCCCTGGCTTTATCACACCAGGTTCAGCCAAGTTGCCTCCCCAGGATCTAAAGTCTTTGCTGAGATGGAGCCAAATCCCTGGCGCTGGGATTTCGGGGGCAGGAGGGGAAGGAGCATGAGGGTCAGGCGTCCCGATGCTGGAAGAGAGCCAGTGAGGGGCCAAAATGTCTCAAGCCTCCCGGGCTCCCTGGCAGATCGGTGAGCTCCAGCCATGCAGGGCCCTCTGGCCCCACTCTCCCTGCCCTACACCTTGTGGCCAATGGGTCGGTCCCCAAGCTCCGCTCTCCATTCTCCCCAACGCACCGAGCACTGGTGGAAGAGGACCCATGAGCCTTCACACAGGCGAGATACCCAGGGGGCGTCAGCATCTCTCCCTGCAGGCAGGAGGTCAGAGCCAGGGCTCCTTTCCAGGGCTCCAGACCTTTAATAACTGGGAGCAGAACAGCCCCAGGTGCCCTGCAGAGAGAACAATCCCCCCTCACACGAGCGCTGTAGCAAGCCCCGTTCTCCGCTGGCACCCCCTCCCCTGACCCGCAGGCTGGGGCTGCTCCTAGGCGTCCAGCCCAGTCCCCGCGTCTGCTCCAGCCCAGAGAACAGATGGGCCCATGACAACATCCTGCGCCCTGCTCTGCAACCCAGAGAGACGAGCCTGCGAGGCAGGAAGGGACAGGAGCGTGGAGGCAAAGGGGACCCAAGCAGGCTCCCCCTGCCAGAGCTGGACTCTCTCCCCGGCCGAGAGGCCGAGATCTGAACAGCAGAGAGCAAACTCCTCCCTGCCCCCGGCATGGCTCTGCAAGGTCCAGCCAAACATCCCTGCAGGGGCAGGGCCGTCCCTCCAGCCAGTGCTAGTGACTCTGCAAAGCCCAGCAGTGTCCAGACAGCTGCGCAGCCACCTTGCCGCCCCTCCCTGGTGCTTTTAGTGCCTGTGGCTTCACAGGCAGGAAACCCCTCCTGTACCGCACCAGGTGCGGGCCGAACGCTGGCAGGCGCTGAGCACGCACAGCCCCTGCTGACTGCAGCAGCCCCCAGAGCCGGCCTGGCCAACGCTAGCAGCAGGCCCCCGGGGGTGCCGAGGGTCGCGTGCTTTGAGACCCGCCACGCGCACGGGTGGCTGGGCCCGTTGTTTGCGACTGGTTTGGACAGCGCATCAAGCCGGCTGAATGAGGGACATGGCCCGGCGTTCACCTTCCCCGGGGCAGCTCAGTCCATTAACACCCATTGGACACCCCTGAACTCAAACCCGGCCACGGTTAGAAAGTGACAAGGTCCCAGCTCGGCCCAGGCTCCCCACGGCCTGCGAGCTGTCTGCCCACTGTGCACCCAGGTGCCAGGCACATCCCAGGACCCCTTGCCAGCTGTGCCCTCCAGTCACACCCGAACAGCGCTTGTTTGTGGGGCTCCCTATCCCAATAACTCCCACCCATCCCTGGGATACAGGCATGTTCTATACAGCTCACCATGCTGCGTGGGCATGTTCCAATCCCACCTGCCTGCCCTGTCATCCAGATCAGGCTTACGATGTCCCACGATGCCCCCCAAGGCCCACGCACAGCCCACTATCGCCCTCACACCACGCTGCCCAGGACTCCGGCTATGCCAGAGCACAGGGTGGATCCCAGTGCGACCCGCCACGCTGTCCTCGACACGTCCCGCAACAACCAACCCTTGGTGCTGCCCTTTGCCCGGACACCTCCCGGCAGAGCCGGCCTGCCACGCCGCCCAGGGTGCCAGCTGATCTGGCGTACAGCTCAAAGCACGTGTAGATCAGCCGCCGTGCTGCCAAGAGCTCTGGGCATGAGCTTTCTCGCCGTGAATTTAAATGAAATAACAACAAGCAACAGTAGCCCAGCTGGGACGTGGTCAGCGGGTGAGCGGAACCCAGCTCGGAAAGGGTTAAGCAGCCCCCTCAGCAGGCAGCAAAGGAATCAGACAAACTGACTGAGCAGCTCAGACTCCAGCTGACTGCAGGCCAGTGCCCTTCACCAGTGGAGCAATGGTTCAACCAGATGCCCCCTTCACAGCACCTGCCGGCCGCCTCCGGGAACTTGGCTAGCCTGGAGCACCACCTACCGGCATTAACCGCCTATTGCAATAGCCCAGGCTGCATCCAGAATGCAGCTATGTGGCTTTTCCGCGAGCATCATCACCCCACTGCTTTAGAGCAGCTGCCAGCCACGCCCGAGGGCGAACAGCCTCAGAGATGGAGTCTGGGCAGCGCTCAGCCCCCACAAGAAGGGTGGAGCCCCCTGAGATCAGAGTCAGAGCTGGATGTTTTTGAGGGGTGATCCCTGCTGAAGGCAGGGGTGGGGGGTGCAGTTTTCCAGGCTATGAACTGGTCCTTGCTGCTTCCGGACCACCTGAGAACCTGCCACGTCCTCCTTCCCTCCCAGGTTTACGTGGCCCGAGGGGGAGGTGAGGAGGGATTAACGGTGCGGTGCTGGCAGGCCAGACGCCAGCTCATGCCAAGGGCCCCCTGCCTCAGTGGCCCACTGACAGACACCTGAGGGGCAGTGCGGACCACCAGACAGGAGAGAGCCGTCAGCGAGTGTGAAGGGCTGGGCTCCAAAGAAGGTTGAGTTTCACCGCTCTGTATCCCGCATGACAGAGGAACAGTCCTTGGTAGCCGGAGAAGGCCAAGCCCTGGGCCCCTGCTCTGCTCTAGGATGGGAGGGGAGGCTACTCTCTTGTGTGTCTAGGCAGAGCCTAAGCCACCCCCGAAGGATGCAGAGCACGGCTCCCCCTCCCCATGCAGCAGTGCCCTGGCCGGCCAAGGAGGAGATGCTCTGCTCCCCACTGGAGATCAGGGGAGGGTGAGGTGCAGCCGCCGAAGGACAGAGGCTCCCAGTGACAGGCTGGGCAGAGAGAATCACGCGGAAACGCCGCAGCGGGCAGGGAACAGCCCTGAGACCAGCCAGGGAGCAGAGAGGCCGCAGGCCAGGATCCCCAGCACCCTGGAGCTGTGGCCCCCTTAGGAGACAAGGGTGGTTAACACCCCCACACGCTTCGTAACAGCACCCTCATCCCAGCACCCGAACCAACCCACTGTGAGCCCTGCCTACGAGTGCCCCAGAGAATCCCGGGCGGAGTCCCTCCCTCAGCCTCGGCGGGTGCTGCAGAGGGCACGGCCAGGCCCCCTGGGCTGGACAGGCAGGAGCGGGAGCTGGGCTGGGCTCCGACAGTGCAGGTTGCCACACACGCACGGCAGCAGAGTTCAAAATTGCCCGGCTGCGCTGTGTGGGAAGCGCCCCCCTAATGCCACTACGCCTGGCTTTCCAGCAATTTGAACTTCAACTCTCCCGGCACGAGGGGCCCAGGGCAGAGCTCAGCGCCGGCAACTGAGAGAACAACCAGGGGGGCCTTCTCCCGCCCAACAGAACAGCCATAGATCCACGGACATCGCACGGCATCCCGTGCAAAGGGCGAAATCCGCAATGGGACAGCAGGACCTTGTGGCATCCCCCCAGACCTCCATCTAGACCAGAGCACAGGCAAGGCCTAGCAGGCCTGACGCACTGTCAAGGAGACGCTGCCACACAGATGCAGGTGCCGGAGGGACAGTGTCACGGTCCGTGTTTCTCAGTCGCACCCAGGGTCTGACCGTGAGGGGTGCTCAGCACCTGTGCCTCCCACTGAGGTCACGTCTCAGGATCAGGCCCAAAATAAAGAAAAATAAACCACGTGTCCCCATTGCATGTGTTCAGGAGGTGGAGAGGTCAGGGGTGGGGAAGCAAGGTTTGTGTTCATTCACCTGCCCAGGTAATGCAGGGCCATGGAAGGAAGGCCTACTTCAGGTCAGTCATTGCCCCTCTGTGCCTCAGTTTCCCCATCTGTACAACAGGGATAATAATGCTGGCCTCCTTTGGAGAGCGCTTTGAGTTCTATTGGTGAAAAGGACGATAAGAAGAACCACGTCCCCATTTCCTCTTCCAGGGAGTGCAGAAGTGTGGGGGCCACTGGTGGGGAGCAGGTGAGCAGGAGCCCAAGAGGAGAAGCTGTTGGGGCCCTGTCATGGTGGACAGCCGTAATCTGGAAGCCAGGTACGGACTGACACACACCTGGAACCCAGCAGAGCCAGGACAGCTGGGGGCAGGAACCCCCTAGTGTTCCCGAAAAATCACCCAGGACCTAAGCCCTAGTTGTGCTGTTAGGTGGAAGATACCCTGACAGCGTTTCCGCAGGTGTGGAGCGGCCTTTCCAGCTGACAGAGCCCCGGGATGTTCTAACCTGGCTAATCATGGACCTAATACCCCAAGTTCCAGAGGTGCTGCCTCTGAAGCCAGGGGGAACGGCAGACCCCGCAAAGATCCAGCCATTACACCATTAGCTTGGCTCACCTTGGCTGTCCATTCTGGCACAGTGCCTGGGCTCCAGCAGAGACCGTGCCCTCCTGAGTCGATGGGGAGAGGCCAAGGGGTCTAGTGGTTAGAGCAGGGGACTGGAGACAGGAAGTCTGACAATTCAGCCACTGACCACCGAGGGCAAACCACATTGTTCTCTGTGCCTCAGTTTCACCACCAGCTGCTACCTCCCTCCCAGGAGTGTAGGGGAAGGTTAGCCCATGGGCTTGGCTACACATACGCTTAGTTCGCAGCAAGCTGGGGTGCAAATCTACCCCCACACTAGCCTGCTGCGAGCTAAGTGTCCGTGTGGACCCTGCAGCCGCAGTTCCCCAGTGCGCTTTAAAACTATCCCGCTTTGCAACGGGCCATGCTTTGGAGTTATAACACGCTGGCCCAGAGGCCAGTCCTGCTCCCAGGGCAGGGAACGTGCTCCTGCGTTCCACCGGCAAGCAGCGCTATTGCCCCTTCAAACTGCCCTCTCAGGATTATCCTAAACATCTTGAGGCGTCAGCCAGCATATTAGATCCCCAGTCAGGGGTGACAAGTTCCTCATCCAGCCCCAAAGGTCCAGCCACCCCCAGAGCCCTGCCAAACACACCATCCGACATCAGGGGCGTCAAACACCAGCCAGACCAGCAGGCTGCGTGAGGGGCCACCAGCCAAGGACCTAGCTTTATTTTCTTCCTCCTCAGACCGTGCATATTAACCACTGTTCTCTCCTGCCAACATTTTGCTTGATCTTCTCATTTCTATAACCCAGGATCTGCAGCCAGGACTCACTGCACCGCACACCTCATTATGCCCCAAGATTTAAAGTCATCTGGTGGCAGATGGCCAATTTCTTTTGCCTGGACCAGCAGCCCCCCTGTGTACTGTATGTGCAGTGTGCCCAGCAGAACAACTGCCATCGGGTCATAAGGAGAGGGCCACTGGACTGGCAATCCGGAGACCTGGGTTCTATTCCCAACTCAGTCACTGGCCTGCTGGGTGGCCTTGAGCAAGTCACGTCACCGCTCTGTGCCTCGGTTTCCCCACTTGCACAATGGAGATTAACAATACCAACCTGATTTGTAAAGCGCTTTGATAACTATGGACAGAAAGGGCAATAAAAGAGCTGGGTGTTGATATTAAATATATATTTGGGGCCTACAAAAATTTCCACGAACCATATTTATCTCCCTGACACACCTGCGTTTTTGTGAGACTCTTGCGTTTTAACCAGCCATGTTAATGCACTGAGTGAGACCCCAGGGAGGACGTCTGATCAGTCCGCGGCTCAGGGAGAATTTGGTTAGAATGCTCTGAATTAGGTGCTCAGGTCCCAACACAATGGAGGCAGCGTGGCCTAGTGGACAGAGCACTGGGCTGGGACTCAGAAGACTTCAGTTCCATTCGTGGGTCTGCCCACTGACCAGCTGGGTGACCACGGACACGTCACTTCCCCGCACAGTGCCTCAGTTTCCCCATCCGTACCAAGGGCATAATGATCCTGACCTGCTTTGTAAGGCTCTTTCAGCTCTGTGGCTGGAAAGGGACAGATACCAGCACCAGCAGCTCCAGCAATGCGCTGCAGGCACAGCTTCCCCGCAGGCTGGCGGGGACAGCGGGTAGTGACAAAGCCCTGCAACACCGGGCTCCCGCCCGGCCATGCTCAGTTCCAGCCAGCCCATAGGCTTCACGCTGTTTGAGGCCCTTGATTAAAACAGGGAAACCCTGCCAAGCGGCTAAACCCTCAGCTAGTGGCCGAGCTGGCCCAATGGCGAGGGCAAAGCTGGGGGTCACGGCAGCCAAGTCTCTGGGCTCGTGAGCACAGCTGGCCCCTCACGCCCCTCGCTGCCCTGTGCTGAGGGCGTGACGTGCCTCTGACGCTCAGCACCAGCGCCCTGCCCCGCCCCACCCCTCCCCCGTTCAGAGGAGCGATAAATGGCACTTCGGTGGTGCCCGTGACCGTAGTATCTGATCACCTCCCAATCTTTACCCTCACACTCCCGCTGTGGGAGGCAGGGCTATTATCCCCATTGTACAGATGGGAACTAAGGCCAGAGAGGCTAAGGGACTCACCCAAGGGCACACAGGGAGTCTGCGGCAGAGCAGGGGTTTGAACCCAGGTCTCCCAAGTCAGCGCCCTAACCACTGGGCCATCCTTCCTCGGGTTGGGAAAGGCTGTGAGCAGGAGAACATGAACGTTTGCTCTCCAAACCTCAGTAGCTCCGGTTCAGGGATACACGACCCAAAGCTGGGACCCAGCTGTTGGGACTGGGACAGCAGAATCCGCCCTCCCCACCCGCAGAGTCTCCAGGAGGCCGTCAGCAGGGAGCCACCTGCGCGGGGGAACTTAGAGGCCGGGCAGCGCGGGTCTGAGGAAGGGTTATAATGAACGTGAACGGCCCCACTGAGCGGGCAGTTGGCCTTCGCCTTCAGGGACATCTCTTTAGCCCCATTGAGGCCAGTATGTCCAAAAGGGGCCTCGATTCCCGGGTGCCCAACCTCACCCACCTAACACGTGATTTGCCGGGGTGCTGAGCCACCGTCACTACAGCTGCAGCCAATGGGATCTGCGGGCGCTCAGCACTTTGGAAGTATCAGGCCCAAGGGGTCGGAAGTCAGACACTCGGAATGAGAGGCCGCTTCTGGGAATGTTCTGGCAGAGCTGCATTTCCTGGCTCCATCCTGGCTTTAAGCACCAGGCTGCCAGGTTTGCAGCAGCCCAAACCGGGCTAGCCTGGATGCTCGCTGTACAGCAGTGCTAGCAAGGAGCCTGGAGAAATCCCGGAGACATCTACCCTATTCCCACGGCCCTGCCAAGGTCCCCAGCCCTGGCCCTCCCTCGTCCCAGCAGAGCTCCGGAGCCGCTCTCCTTACCTGCGGGAGGGCAGAATTGAGTTGCCTCTGCAGCTGGTCTCGCTCATGCCCGGTCTCCTGTAACCGACTCTGGGTCAAGGCCAGAGTCTCCCGGGTCTCCCGCAGCGTTTCCAGCAGCTTGTCTCGCTCGTCCAGCATGTTCACCATTAGCTGCTCGAAGTTGGCCTCCGAGTCGGGGCCCTGCTGGGACCCCAGGGGGTCGCCCTCGTTGATGGTGGGCATCACCTCGCACATCATGGTGGTGGTGGTGGCCCGTTTCAGCCACGTGCCAGTCTCCAGAGAGGCCAATTCGCCTCGCCTAGGGGTTTGCTTAGACGACCTCCTCGGGGTCTCTCTTGGGGCCGTAGATCGGTCGGACAGCAGATCACATCGCTACAGCTGCCCGCGGCCCATTGCGGCGATCGTCAGAGACAGGCAGCTTGGGACAGGGTGCAGGCTCCCCCACGCCTGCTCTCACCTCGCAGCCCCGAGTCATTGGTTAAGCTGAAGCTTGCACTGCTGAGATCAGCGTTCCCTGCTCCATGGGCTACCCGGTGTCCTTTAAACCAACAAGGCCCCCGAAGAGACGACCGCCTCTGGCTCTCTGCGGTTCATTCCAATCAGCCACCCAGACAGCTTCGTAGCCCACAGATGAGTGGATCCCATCTGACGCAGCGCATGGGTGCCAGAGCACAGCAAAGCCATGGGCTCAGAGAGGAACGCGGCGCCCTTCCAGCACGCACCCCTTCAGGGACCCGGCAAAGCCAGTAGCCCTAGGAGGGGCTGGGGGACTTTTCACCTGCCTGGGCATGGTGAACGAGAATCAGTCTGTTGGAAGAAATGGAGGCCGAGCGACGCACTTTGCAGTGAGCGAGATACTCCCCAAGCCTCTGCCCCACGGAGCTGCGCTTGCGATCCAGGTCTGTGACCTACGGGAAAAGAGACACAGTGAAACACTTCCCACCTGCGTGCCACTGCTTCCCAGGCTCCTACCCGCCCCATGGCTGGGATCTACCAGCACGCTCCTTCACAAACATCCAGCCAGCACCGAGGCGCGGCATCAGCCCCTCCAGACAGCGGGAGAGCCAGATTAGATTCTCGCTTATAGTACTGGAGCCCGTCCCAAACCAGGACCCCATTACGCCAGGCGCTGTACATTAAGCTTCTCCGCCTCCACAAACGGGTGCTAGTGAACCGCCCTCCCAGCAGCCTCCCTCCAAGGTCTCTAGCCTGCATCCTTATCGCCATGGGATCTAAGTGCAAGCCTTGTAGGGTAGGTCAGGATTCAGGAACCTGCTGGCCCACAGGAGGCCAGCGGCATGGCTCCGTGCTCTCCTGCGCTGGCCCAGGGAAGCCTCGTCTACCAGCTGCTCCCCCCCGCGCTGCGGCTGTACTCACAAACATCCGGGGGGATGTAAACATTGCGTGAAACCAAATCTATGCACACAGGCATCATGGGACCATCCCACACACCAGCCCCACCTGCGTCCGAGTCCCTAAAGTACCAGGCTCTGGGGAAGGGGGAATCTCCCCAGAGAAACAGGCCACATTACCCCATTTCTCCCTCAGATGAAGTGCAGCAGAGGAAAATGGATCCCAGAGAGGAGCTGGAAGGCAGGGTGCTGCCGTCCCCATCTTCAAGGTGCAGCATGTACCTTGTCGGAGTCTGTCTGCGTGCTGGCTGGACTATCCCAGCTCAGTGGGAGCTCTGGCCAGGGACCGCTGGCTCCCAGGGGCTGCAGAATTGGAGCTGCTCCAAGGCAGTTGTCTCTAGCTCCAGCGGCAGGCTGTGCTCATGCTCGGTGCCGTTGGGAAGCCAGGGCTCCGGGCCCAGTGATCAGCCAGATAATTTCCTCTGATTGTCAGGACTCTCTCCCTGTCGCCTGCCTGCCTCCCCCCCGGCCTCTCCCAGCAGCTGTCAGGAGTGCACTGGCAGGGGCTTGCAGCCACGTGGCTGCCAGGCCAAATATAGCAATGATTCACAAAGGGCGATTTGGTGAGCAGCATCTCCAGCCCTGCTCGGGGCAGGTGCCTCCCCCGACTGTACACCAGCTGGGAGAACTGGAGGTGGGCACCCACCTGGGGAATCTGAGACCCAACCCCTCCTCTCTCTGAAAACCCAGGTGCAGAGGGATCCCCTCTCGGATGCACCCCCTGTGCACTGCTCTGAAACCAAGGGGGTGGTTCCTGGCTCGCAGACCGCAATAAAGCCACAGGATTGCCGCTGGCTTCAGTGGGATTGCCAGGAGAGTGAGATCAGAGTCTGGCCCTGAGCATGCAAAGGGCTAAGAGAGAAGGCGAAGTTGCTCCTTCCGTAGCAACCCTTGTAGCCAGTGCCAGGAAATCGGCAGAGGAGAGAGAGCTGCATCTGCCAGCTGGTGGCAACGTACGTCATCCCGGCTCAGACCAATGGCCCATCCAGCCCAGGACCCTGCCGATGGGCTTCAGTGGTGCCGGGCAAGGTGAACACCCCTGCTCCCAAGGTGTTGGCATTTGCTCAATGTTCTGCGGAGCCAGGGGGGCTGTGGACTGGTCACTGTTAAGCAGCGGTCCTGTCCTACATCCGTCCAGCTGCTGCTGGAGCAGTCCAGAGAGTTACTCGGGCTGCTTGGTCACAGCGCCACTGAAATCTGAGCGGTTGCCCCTCTGTTCACACCAAGCGACGGCCGGGCCAGATTTCAGCGTGTGACATTGCGAGCTCACCCTGAGATCTGGCCCAGCCTCACCTCTGTCCTGCCAGAGGGGCAGTCAGGCCGAAAGGTACAAATCTGTTCCTGGCCCGTGGCACTCAGGCGTGTCACCAAGACCTTGATTCCTGGCAGCATGGGCTCATGCGCTGGGTGGGTAAAAGAGGGGAGACTCTCGAAAGGGATGAGTGGAGACAGGATTCCTGCCAGGGTTTGGGGGGGGGGGGGGAAATTACCTATGATGTCGCCTAATGCAGCACAGGGGGTAAATTCCCCTCTGGACCCCAAGACAGGCAGTTACAGCCCAAAGCCTGGATTTTCAGTCACTCCTGGTCCTGCACAGTGGGCCTCAGCTACTTTCATCCAACAGACCCCTTTGCACAAGAGAGATCAATGGGACACCAGAACTGCCTGGCAGGATAAGATCAGGGGTCCATCTAGTCTACAGCTTTGTTTCAGAGAAAGGTGCATGGAACCCCCTTGTAGAGAATTATGGAACAACCTGCCACGAGCAAGAATTTCTTTCTAATCCCTGGCAGTTAACGGTTGGATTATGCCCTGAAGCAGGAGGATTGATATCTTTTCTGATTCTTGTATCCTGCCTAATGTAGCTGGGGTGTTCTCATTACCCACAGAAACATCCAATCCCTGCTTTGAATCCTACTAAGCTCTTCGCTTCTAGGATATCTTATGGCAATGAGTTCCACAGATTAGTGATGTGCTCCGTGAAAAAGTATTTCCATTCATCAGCGTCAAGTGCGCTGTTTTTCCAATTTCACGGAGAATCCCCTTGTTCTTGTAGGAGGAGAGGGTGCATAGCAGTGCACTCAGCCCCCTGCTGTATTGGGCCCTTTGCCAACCAAAGGCCATTTTGAGCTTTGACCTCAGCATGGCTGTGTAGCTCTTTATATTGCTCACTGCTCTGCAATGGCTAATTTCTTTTCGGGTGCCCTTTTAAAGGGACAGTCAGAGAGATAGAGGTGGAGAGAGGTGGGGGCAGAGAAGCAGAGGCAGATGAGTAGTGGTGGAGGACAGAGACTGAGGGCCAAGGGTGGTTTTGGCGACTCCCTTTCTTCCCCCTGGCAGGTGGACATACCCTGCTCTGCCCCTCCAGCTCTGATGACTCTGGGCACGGCTACAAATCTTCTTTTCAAAATACTAAATCAGCTGAACCAACATTAACTAAAAAGCAGCAAATTGATCCCAAGGGGGAAAAAAATGGTTGATAAAACATAGCCTAGCCTCACTCTCTCTGCAGAGGCCTGGGGCTTTAGTGGGGCAGAGAGCCTGAAACACCCCATGACATCAGGTATCCGGCAGGTCTCTGCACTTAGCCCTGAGTAAATAGCTTGTCTGTGCCCTGGAGCCTGAAATCAATAGCTCCTGCACCATTAGCCAAGAGAGGAGGCAATTCGAGAGAGAAGACACTTCCTCCTATGCCCGCCCGTTCCAATCTAACAGTCCTACACTGACGCTTCCCCGCCATCACCAATGCTCTGTCCTTCCTCCTGATGCTGCTCTCGACACAGGCGAGGGAACTAAGGGTGCGGGGGTTTTGCGCGGTGTCCCGGCTGCTGGCCCCGCTCCCAGGACTCTGCTCCCGGCCTGCATGTGGGGTCCTGGCTGCTGGCCCCAGCCCGGGACTCCACACCCAGCCTCGGCCCCCTTACCCGATCCGTGTCCCCTCTCCCGAAACCACAGCCCTGCTCCCGGCCCCAGCTCTAGGGGTGGCGGAGGGCGCAGACAGAGGTAAGCGGGGGGAGGCGCAGCTCAGCCCCCCCCCACTCTAAAACCCGTTCCAGCTCACTGGCTCTCGGCCTCCTCCACCTATAGGGAACAGCCTCTCACCCCGTTCCAGCTCACTGGCCTCCTCCACACTGCACCGACAACTGCATCACTCCCCCCTCTGCCAGCAGCACAGCGGAAGGCAGGGAGCAGGGGGGCTGGAACAATTTGTATAGTGGGGGTGCTGAGAGCCATTGATCAAACTGCAAACCCTGTGTATAATGGAAAGCCCTTCAAGCCGGGGGTGCGGCAGCCCCCCAGCATCTAGTGCCAGCACCTATGGCCACGAGGGGTGTCAGGAGCAAAGACTCATAAGGGATAGCCGGTTGGGCTTTTAGGTTGACCAGCTGGCATTCACCTGAACCCACCTGGCTTATGGAAAGACATGACTGTCTTTTTACACCCCTTATTAAAAACACTTCACAATGAAACCAGGATGGCATAGCACCAAAACTAAGCTATTATTAATACCGTTCAGCTAAACTGCCAACAAGCCATACAACCAGCCAATCAAGGGCAAATCCGTCAGTCAGTCTCAATACTGGTTTGGCATTAAGTCATCAAATTAGTTAAATCAAATGAACACTAAAAATAGCCAACCCTTCAAAACACTAAAGCAGATTTGAAGGTGGTGGCTTTCCATTTGGTTATCATTCCAACTAAAGAATTCAATCACACCTAGAGTTTGAATCCAGTTAAGTAGCTTAATACGGAAACCAATTGTTTATCGAATACCTGGAGCACAACCTCAGAGTCCATTCTAAAGCTTCCTTCGTAGAATTCAACTCATGCAGCAGCTAACCCTTTCCTCCCGCAACAGAGAGATTATAACGCAGACGTGAACAGAGCACCCATGAGAAGCAGAAGTTTGACAACTTTTGTTTAGCAGAAATGACAGGTGACAATTTCAAATCTCTCAGAACTTTTAAACACAGAACAAAGCGATACGTTCATGGCACGCTCACACACACACACACACACTAGGGTTGCCAGGTGTCCAGTTTTTTACCAGCACACACCAGCCATATCAAAACACATACTGTTTGCTTGCACTCAGTTTACTAAGTAATCCAGATCGTTCTGTGCCAGTGACCTGTTCTCTTCGTTATTTACCACTCCCCAATGATGTGTCATCTGCAAACTTTATCAGTGATGATTTTATGTTTTCTTCCAGGTCGCTGACAAAAATATTTAATAGTGTAGGGCCAAGAACCAATCCCTGCGGGGACCACACTGGAAACAGACCGACCTCCTCAGTGACGATTCCCCATTTACAATTACATTTTGCGACCTAGCAGTTCGCCAGTTTTTAATCCAGCGATGATTGATGTCATAAGTAAATGTAAAAAGAAATCTTGGTGATTTGCATTGTTCCTTGGTGTAACTGCTAAGCCTCACCCATCACGTATGACAATTGCTTGCAGGCCTGTATTGGTGCGTTCAGTACATGCCTAGATCTTCGGCTGCATCTACACACAGTCGATGAACTGTTGACTGAATACTGACGTGGTCCTGGGTAAATGAATAAAGTGTTGATAGGTTAAGAGTAATCAAGTGTCCAGATCTGAGAAATACTGTCCAAGATCAGAGTAGCAGCCATGTTAGTCTGTATTCGCAAAAAGAACAGGAGGACTTGTGGCACCTTAGAGACTAACCAATTTATTTGAGCATAAGCTTTCGTGAGCTACAGCTCACTTCATCGGATGCATTCAGTGGAAAATACAGTGGGGAGATTTATATACACAGAGAACATGAAACAATCGGTGTTACCATACACGCTGTAAGGAGAGTGATCACTTAAGATGAGCTAATAGGAAGATGACGAACAGTCGGGGGAGGGGAATAAACATGGGGAAATAGTTAACTAAATACAATTAACTTAGGCTTGAATAGAGACTGGGAGTGGATGGGTCATTACACAAAGTAAAACCATTTCCCCATGTTTATTCCCTCCCCTCACTGTTCCTCAGACGTTCTTGTCAACTGCTGGAAATGGCCCACCTTGATTATCACTACAAAAGGTTTTCTTCTCCGCCTCCCACGCCCCGCCCCGCTCTCCTGCTGGTAATAGCTCATCTTAAGTGATCACTCTCGTTACAGTGTGTATGGTAACACCCATTCTTTCATGTTCTCTGTGTATATAAATCTCCTCACTGTATTTTCCACTGAATGCATCCGATGAAGTGAGCTGTAGCCCACGAAAGCTTATGCTCAAATAAATGTGTTAGTCTCTAAGGTGCCACAAGTCCTCCTTTTCTTTTTGTCCAAGATCATTGTAAGAGTTGACCTGAAATGAATCTAGCATTAACTCAGAAAGCAAATGCTCCCAGGACTCAATAAAAGGAGTTCTCCTATTCAATTCCGTTCTAATATTGGCTAGAACACTTATCCAATTGCAAATCTAGTTGGTTAGACTTCAGCTTTACAAATCTATCTTGTCCCATGGAGAATTAATAAAACTGACCACCCCCACTTTCACACTTACAAAGTTTGACGCAAAAATCCTACAGAAATAGCTGACTGGAAAAACCAGTCACTCAATATCCATGAGCAAAATTAAAAATAACTTGGGTTCAGTTCCATCATGTGCACTTCCTTCTGAGAAATGAGGCATTTTACAGTCATTTTCCTATTTTGGAACTAGTCCATTGGTTAAGTGGCTTATTTTCTGGAATCTTCATCTTCATAGAGAAAAATTACTTTAAAGCCTATTCAGATGAAATCCATTTAAGAAATAGACTCATAGACTTTAAGGCCAGAAGGGACCATCGTGATCATCTAGTCTGACCTCCTGCAGGCCACAGAACCTCACCCACCCTCTCCTGTAACAGACCCCTAACCTCTGGCTGAGTTACTGAACTCCTCAAATCAGGATTCAAAGAAGTCAAGTTACAGAGAATCCACCATTTAAACCTGCAACTGACCTATGTCCCATGCTGCAGGGGATGGAAAAAAACGCCGAGGGTCTCTGCCACTCTGACCTGGGGGAAAATTCCTTCCCGACCCCAAATATGGCGATCTGTTAGACCCTGAGCATGTGGGCAAGACCCACCAGCCAGACACCTGGGAAAGAATCCTCTGTAGTAACTCAGAGCCCTCCCCATCCAGTGTCCTGTCTCCAGCAATTGGAGATATTTGCTGCTATCAGTCAAAGACCGGCTCCATGCCCTTGTACGCAGTCTCATCACACCATCCCTTCCATAAACTTATCAAGCTCAGCCTTGAACCCAGTTAGGTTTTTTGCGTCCACTGTTCCTATAGGGTCTGTATTCCCACAGATGCTTTATCTCTCATAGCCGCATCCGCTGGTTTATACTGCAAGGTTCCCCAGCGTATGGCACTCCTTGTGAGTAAGATGCCCATGGGCGGCGGGGGGAAGCCAATGAGCAAGGAGCAGGCCAGCTGTTTCTGTCCCAGTTAAACAGGGAATGCTCAGGCCATCTCGTCACACATGGGAGAGGAGAACATGGAGCCAGGCAGCTCTCCCAGATCTTGGCCGGACAAAAGGACAGTTGTTTCTTTAACGTTCATCTGCTCCTAATAAGCAGCTCCAGCACTACGCACCGACTTCCACCACACAAGAAGAGTCATGCCCGCCTGCCCATCTGACACCAATGACCTGTGCCCTTGAGAGAGTCCGGGGTTTCCCTGGGAGCTATGGGTAAGGCGGTGAGTCTGTCAAGGAAGTCATGGATTCTGGGACTTTCCAGGACTTCTGCAGCGACTGGTGCAGCTGGCCCGGGGGCCACCTGAGCAGCTCGGGTAGCCCCTGGGCCAGCCACACCAGCTGCTGCTGGGGCAGATCTGAGAAATACTACTCCGCGCCTCCCCCTGCCCCCGAGCACCAGTGGTAGCCTTGGGCTGCATCCCCGAGCACCAGCGGCAGTCCTGGGCCTCATGCCACCACCCCACCCCCAGCACCTGGGCCGCCCCCTACCCCAAAGCACCCAGGGCACGCCTGGAGCCCCACTCCAGAACACTCAAGTTTTAGCCAGGGGTATATAGTACAAGTCATGGACAGGACAGGGGCCGTGAATTTTTGTTTATTGCCCATGACCTGTCCGTGACTTTTATTAGAAATACCCATGACTAAATCTTAGCCTTAGCTATGAGTTATGGTCCCTGAAGCAAAGAAGTAAGAAAGAGAAGCAGCCACGTGTTCCCATGTCAGCAATCTAGGCTGATTGACCCTTTCTCAAGGCAGCTGCCAGTCAGGGGAAAAGCCCAGGAGAGTATCCCCCGAAATGCGCCCGCTGCAGTTGGAAGGATTTGCTATGAAATTGTTTAAAATCATTTGAAAAATCGGTGAACTATTTCCGGACAGTATGCTAACAGCGCCCCAAGCCTAACGCCACGTTAAATGGTGAAAGCAG
The DNA here is from genome assembly GCF_015237465.2 of Chelonia mydas. Lineage (NCBI taxonomy): Eukaryota > Metazoa > Chordata > Testudines > Cheloniidae > Chelonia > Chelonia mydas. The sequence goes on along the minus strand of NC_051261.2, from coordinate 13,956,766 downwards.
GCATCTGGGTGGGCCCGCTACTCCCCCACCTCCCCCCAGGAGGCCAGCCAATTCGTGCCTGACCCCAACGCATCCATCAAAGGCTATGGGAATGGTGCTTCAGGAGGGTATGCACACTGGCCAAGGAAAAAACCGCATGCTACCAAGAGAGACCCGGCCATAAATCTGACTGGAGCTGTACTCAGGGCAAAATTTATCACAACTGCAAAGCGAAGAATCGCTTGGCTAAGCGGGAAAGTTACAGGATAAGCAGCGAGCCACGGGCTGACTGAGAGCATCAGGTGACCGGGCGGAGGACACCCTCCCCAGTTCTTCTAATGCACCTCAGTCCAGACCTGCAGCACTTTGTGCCACTCTAATCCTGGGTCCCCTCCTAGCTCTCTGTTGCAGCCCTTGCTGCTAACCGCTGGCTGGGCCTCTCCTGCCCCACGCAGTTCTTAGCAAGAGACCAGGAGGCTGGCTCACTTGGGGGTCTGTACAGGAGGAGCCTTGTTACAATCCTCAGGGCTGAGTGCACCGCTCTCCACCTTTCGGTTTAACCTTTCCTAGATGAATTACCATACCAGAGCCTGGCCTCTTTTGACAGGGGCAGGAGAGGGGTGCTTTGGTCAAGACTGGATTCCACAGAATGGGATCCATATAGGATCCGGTGCGGGGCTGGAGAGGGGGGTTGTTTGTGTGAGTGGAAGGGGACAGAGATGACAGATGCGGCCCCTCCAGGGGAAGGAAAGAGATGTAAGAATTCAACGCTTCCCACCCCTCGCCCTGGGATCTGTCTCTCCAGCCTCCAATTTCACGAGAAGGCTGCTAAAGTTTTCCCCGCTTACAGCCCAGTTCCACTTCCCCGTACGGGGCGCTTCTCCCTCAGCTCTCCACAAATTCCTTCTTCCAGTACACAAATCCAGGCCAGTGAGAGACGGCGAGGTGGAGTAAGGATGGCAGGGCCATAACAGAGTGGCAGCCAGTTTATGGCAAATCCTGGCCTGGTGTGAATGGATGAACCCCAGGAACACTGCAGCTGCTGCGTGTGGCCTGAACTGGGCCATGGGAAGGGTTGGGAGGGCACGGGCTTCCTCAGCTGCCGCTGTGATACTCACAGCAAATACCACTCCATTGCTCCAAGGAAAGGCTTGCCCATACACACACACAACGGCCCAGGAAGCCTTTGGAACCCCCCGCCACAAGATGCCATGGAGGCCCAAAGCTTGGCAAGACTCAGAAAGGGTTTAGAAATTTCTGTAGTGATGCAGGAGGCCCAGAGAGCAGTGGGAGAGTGCCTGAGGGGAAATATATAAGCTCAAGGCTAATTAAGGCGTAGTTCCCTGTAGACTAGGGAAGGTGGCTGCAGATTAATTGGAGCACCTGCAGTCAATTAAGGCCCTGTTAGGAACCTAATAAAACCCCCTGAGTCAGGCAGACAGAGGAGGAGGAGGAGGAAGAAGAATGGACTGGAGCTTGGAGATGTATGGAGAGATTTGGAAGACCTGAGAACTGGAGTAAGGGAGACCCTACCCAGCAGGACAGGGAGACTCCCTTCCCCCCCCCATCTAAGGACCGAGGGTAACCCCACCTAAGGGGGACGACAGTAAGAAACCAGCAGGGGTTGAGAGGGGCTGGGACTCAGAGCGAGGAGCAAAGCCAGTCCCCTACCCCGCTTCCCTCCTCTACCACCTTCCTGGGCTAGTAGCGGGGCCCTCTGCACCCAAGAGCAGGGGCAAAAGGTGGCATCTTAGCTCCCTGCCAAGAAAAGTGCAGGACCCACCAAACTAAAATCGGCCACCTTGACACACGGTGAACAAGAACAGTGAACGCTTAAAACCAACCAACCCATCCTGAGAATGCAGGACAGGGCCTAACCCCTCCTGCTTCAGGCCTTGTGCCACCTACTTCTAACCATGGGAGTCAGGAGGATGCTCGTTCTCCAAGAGAAACAAGGTGGGTAAAGCAATATCTTGTATTGGCCCAATTTCTGCTGGTGGAAGAGACAAGCTTTCGAGCTACCCAGAGCTCTGCTTCAGGTCTGGAAAGGTATGCAGAGTGTCCCAGCTCAACACAAGTGGGACAGATTGTTTAGCATAAAGGGAAGAACACATGACTCGCCCAAATCTTCCCCAGATCTGAAGCAGAGCTCTGTGTAGCTCAAAAGTTTGTCCCTTCCACCAACAGAAGTTGGTCCAATAAGAGATTCCCTCCCCCTCCTTGTGTCTCTCATATCCTGGGACCAACACGCTACAGCACCACTGCTCTCTAGGGGCAGATTATCCCGAGGGCTCTACCAAATTCACGATCCATTTTGGTCCATTTCATGATCATAGGATTTTTAAAATTGTAAATGTCATGATTTCAGCTCTTTAAATCTGATATTTCACAATGTTGTAACTGTAGGGGCCCTGACCCAAAAGGGGGTGGGGTGGGTGGGTGTGTGTGTGTGTGGGGAGGGGAGAGTCACAGTATTGCCACCCTTACTTCTGCACTGCTGCCTTCAGACCTGAGCCCTCAGCCAGCAGCTGCCACTTTCCAGCTGCCCAGCTCTGAAGGCAGCGCAGAAGAAAGGGTGACAATACCATGACCCCTCCCTGCCCCGCAGCTCCCTTTTGGGTCGGGACCCCCAGTTTGAGAAACACTGGTCTCCCCTGTGAAATCTGTACAGTATAGGGTAAAAGTACACAAAAGACCAGCTTTCCCGGGGGAGATCAGATGTCACTGTCCATGATGTGTTTTTCACGGCCATGCATTAGGTAGGGCCCTCCCGATAACAGCAGGTTTCTTCCCCTCTCCTTCAAACCAGCAGGTACTAGTGGGACACACAGCTAGCTGACCACTGGCATGGCAACTCCTCTGTTCATATGCACTGTGCAGTTTGGGGTTAATGGTGTCAGAAGGGGATCGGATTGCCGGACAGGAGCTGCCCTGCCCAGGCAGGATTTGATGGCTCTGCCGCTGTACACTTTGAACTTCATAAGGGTGCTTGAGCTTTTCCAGCATGGATTTACAGACTTCCACGGATTATGTCCATGAATGCTGGGCACCGCCCTGCTGAGGATCCTCCTCCGAATCTCCCCCCGCTACACAACCACAGCCCCGTGGAGAGGATTTAGCTGACTTCGCCAGTGAGCGTGATAGAGGCGGCTCTGTGCTTTCTGTGCGTACACCTCCAGTCATCTACAGCTCATATGTGCATTAAACAAATCCTGGCACGTTCTAAGGCCTGGCCTACATAGAAAGGTTAGGTCGACCCAGCTACTTTGCTCAGGGATGTGAAAAAATCCACACACCCCTGAGTGGTGTCGTTAAGCCAACCTCACCTCCAGTGTAAACCGCGCCAGGTTGACAGAAGAATTCTTCTGCCAGGCTAGCTACCACGTCACGGGGAGGTGGATTAACTCCAGAGACGGGAGAACCCCTCCCGTCGGCCTAGGCAGGGTCTATGCGGATGCACTACAACTGTGCTGTGGTAGCATTTCAGATGTAGACAAGCCCTAAATCATACTAGTGTTGACAGAGGAATAAGGGGAAGCAAAGGGCTGGATTTCGGTCGGTTATTCAGTGCTGCTGTATTACGGCTAGCTTTAATCTTATCCGCAAACACTGGTAACGCATTTTGATTCTGAACCGTGACCTTTACTAAATGACAAAACATGCTGCTTGCACCACGTTAAGATTGCCCAGTGAGAGCTCGTGCCCTTTCCATCGAGTTCAGCAAACGCAAACAGCTGAAACCCAGCAAACGCAGAGGGAAGGTAAATGCCCACACCACCTTAACTCTGCCCCCCTGGAGCTGGCAATAGCCACTGGGAAGTAGCCCCATGCACCCAGCTGCATTCCCTGGGTTAGGGGTAGCTGCACTGAATGGTGGAGGAACAAGGGGGAGCAGCTGCTGTGAATGTGGTATGAAGAGAGCTGGGAATTAGTTTGAGCAGTGTCAGATCTCGGGTAGCGATAGGAGGAGACCTGGGTCTGACCCGAGGAAAGAGGTGCAAGTGGATCCTGAGCTTCCAGTCTGCACCATTTCAACTCTGAATTGGGGTGGGGGTCAGAGCACTGGGGACTTACCCGGGCATGGTCAGTAGTGAGGAGCAGGCTGTGGCTTTAATGGTGGGAAGGGGAGACATGCTTCCAGATCTCCCTCCCATTTCTCTCCTGGGTGGGTTTTCAACTTCAAAGTTGCTAGAAACTGTGAATTTAAGGATATCCTGTTTGGCCTTCACAACATCCTCTGGCAAGGAGTTCCACAGGTTGACTGTGCATTGTATGAAGAAATACTTCCTTTTATTTGTTTTAAACCTGCTGCCTATTAATTTCATTGGGTGACCCCTACTTCTTGTGTTATGAGAAGGAGTAAACAACACTTCCTTATCTACTTTCTCTACACCAGTCATTATTTTATAGACCTCAATCATATCCCCCCTTAGCCGTCTCTTTTCCAAGCTGAAAAGTCCCAGTCTTATTAATCTCTCCCCATACGGAAGCCGTTCCATACCCCTGATCATTTTTGTTGCCCTTTTCTGAACCTTTTCCAATTCCAATATATCTTTTCCGTAACCTGTGCAGAGCCACCCAGACCCCTTGATATGAAGGTAGTTTTCCACGTGGTTAGTCTCTCTGTCTGCACATGCTCAGTGTTACGTAGGCAAGTGAGCCTTAGTGGGCCTAACTGGGGAAGCAAACACTTGAATTTTATTGCCCCCAAAGCACTGGGGGGTGTCAGGCGCTGGGGTAACCCTCAAGCCTTTGAGATCATGGTGCAAGGATCTGAGCCCTGGTTTCATCTGTATTCACGGGCAAGAAAATGTTGCCAGATTGTGTCAAATCTTAAAAATAATAATAAATAATAATAATAAAATTTAAAAAATCTCTCTCAGGCACCCCCTGGCTCACTGAGCATCCTCCAGGCAGCACGGCAAATTTCAAGGAAATCTGATTAATGGTACGGATTTGAGAGCACTTATAACATTCAAGCTTTCACGGAAAGCCTGGTCTCCAATTATAGCAAAGCAACCGCCCTGCTGTAGTTAAGGTTGAGACATATCACTCGCGATGGGGTTAACAGCAAATCACAGTCTATCAGATGCTGCTCTTGGAAATACCTTTAAAAATACCCACTCCCTTTCTCAAATGAGGAACGGTGCAATCATCCACCCAGCCAGGTGTGAGCTCTGAGGGCAGACATCCCAGGGAGCCGATGTAGGGGCTGGGACAGGCGGAGAGGGAGAGCGAAGGGAGGGAATACTGCCGCGGCTGTGAAAGGGAAGAGCAGTAGCCGGACATGAGGGGGTGTCAGCATCAGCAACCGAGGAAGTGAGCTGTAGCTCACGAAAGCTTATGGTCAAATAAATTTGTTAGTCTCTAAGGTGCCACAAGTACTCCTGTTCTTTTTTCCAGCCATGAGGGGGTGTCAATAACTGATTTGTAGGATCAGGCAGGCTCCAGCCCCAGCAAGCAGGCTCTTCCCACTAACGGGGCAGCTGCTAAGCAGATACACATATGACTTTTAAAAATAAATGACCCAATTTCCCCCTCCCCATCTTTTTCCGAGGCTTTTCTATCAAGGCAGGGGTCAGTAAGGGGCCAGAGCCCTGGTGCCGCAGGACAGGAGCGCTGAAGTGTCTTGAGTGATCAGGGATTAGGAGAAAGCAGACCCTGGGAGACCTGCAGTGGCTAGAGAACAGAGCATCATGCAGAAATGAGGTTGTGGAAAATCTCAGTGGCTGAGGACCCAACAGAGCCTGGGCATTGGGAGAGCACGAGCATCCTGTGCTAAGAGAAGGGTCCCAAAGAACAAGCACCAGCCAGCACCGGCTTTGAAAATCCCTTCACTGTTTGGGTTCCCAGATCCCCTGCAGAGAACCTGTGAAAATCCCCCTGCCCAGAATGAGATTTTGACTAGGTGGGAAGCAGAGACCCCGGAGAACCGAATTCATTGCCTTGCCCATTATCCAGGCCGCACCTGCGTGGCCCAAGCCCCGGGTAATCACGGTGTTTACAAATTTCAGAGTAACAGCTGTGTTAGTCTGTATTCACAAAAAGAAAAGGAGTACTTGTGGCACCTTAGAGACTAACCAATTTATTTGAGCATAAGCTTTCGTGAGCTACAGCTCACTTCATCGGATGCAAGCCTCATCTACCGAGCAGCCAGGCTTTCCAGTGCTCAAATCCCCCAGCCTCAGGTCATGCCCGTCCACACCATGGTATGGTGGATGCCAAAGTTTTTTATGCAGCAGCCACCAGAGATCCTGGCACAGCCATCCACTCCACTGACAGACTTCCCCCATGTCTGAACCATCTTCCTGAGCCTGACCGTTCCACCAGCAATTGCGTGGGTGGTGCGGCTGGGAGCAGCTAGGTGGTTTTACAGCCCAGCGGCACAGAGTGGAAAATTAACATCTGTAGCCCTCAAGAACAATACGAGCGCCCAGCGTAGCTCTGGTGCTCCTGCTGACCTGTATGCCTCCAGCCTGGGGGCTTGCGTTTTAATAAGCTGTCAGCACCGGGGGCACAGTTCTGAGACATGAGATTGATGCTCTTATCTGTACTAGGGTAGAACCCGGAGGCTACAGCCGGGATCAGGGGCCCCCTATACTAAGTGTGGTACGGTACATACACACTGTAAGAGCATCTCTACCCTCAAGAGCTTACGGTCTAAACCAGAGGTCCCCAAACTGGGGGCGCACCCCCCCTAGGGGGGTGTGGAGGAAGGTTCAGGGTGGCATGGTGGGGCCCGGGCCAGCCCCCACGGGGGGGCAGGGAGGGACTGCCACCCAGCCCTGCTCTGCTCCCAGCTCTTCTCCAGCCCAGCCCCCAGCCACAGCATGGAGCCCCAGCCTCAGCCCCTGACGAGGCTCCGTTCCTGGCCCCGCTCCCGGCCCCAGCCCGTGTCCCCCCCTCCCGGAGCCGCGACCCCGCTCCCAGCCTCGGCTCGGGGGGGGGGGGGGGGCGGGGGGAAGGGTGGAGGGGTGTGGACAGAGGGAAGGGGAAGTGCAATCCTGAAAAGTTTGGGGACCACTGCTCTAAACAGACAAGACAGGCAAAGGTTGGGGGCATAGATGCTAGAACTAGGGGTGCTGGAGGTGCAGCTACACCCCCTGGCTTGTAGTGGTTTCCAGCATACAAAGGGTTTACAGTTCGGTTCAATGTCTCTCAGCACCCCCACGATACACCTGGTTCCAGCGCCCCAAGCTGGGAGGGGAAACAAGACCATGCAGTAGATTGGGGGCAGAGCTGGGAGCAGAATCCAGGGCCCCATTCAGTGGCCACATGGAACTGCAGCTCCATATTATTTACTATGTGCCACGAGCGGGGCTGTCCTTAGGCATACGCAGAATACACAGCTGCGTAGGGCACCACAAAATTTGGGGCACCAAATTGCCGCAAATTTCATGGTGCCCCAAGCAGCTGAGTGCTTTGTATGCAGCAGCGCCGGTTGCCAGCCCCATCCCCCAGCTGGCCCTGCTGTGGGGTGAGCCCACTGCAAGGGACAGAGACGGTCCTAGGGCTTGAGGGGTCCGGGACAACTCCCTCTGCCCCACTCCGCCACTTCCCACCCCCATTTTCCGCCCCTTCTCCCAAGCCCCCTTCCCCAGCGATGGACGCGGCCCAGGGGATTAGCGGGGGGGCCTGGCACTGGCAACAGGGCTCAGGCCTACCCCCGCACTCACGGGGGGGGGGGGGGGGGGGGCAGAACAACCCAGCCCCAGCCTGGTCCACTCTGCTGGCTCCCCATCGTGTCGCTCCACTTCCTGCTGCCGGTGAGCGCAGGATGGGGGGGTCGGATCCCTTCCCCCAAGCTCCCTCCCCTGAGCGACAATGCTGGGTCTGGGTCGTTCCACTTCCTGCTGCCGGCACCAGGCCCCCCGCTAATCCCCCAGGCCGCTCTGGGCCTGTGGGGCCCCCCAAAGCACCCCCCCCACAGCTCCTGCCTCTGCGGCCCCGCAGGCCTTGAGGGCGGCCCAGACCCTCCGCAGGGGCAGAGGGGCAGGTGCTCGGGCTGCGTAGGGCACCATAATTGGTAGAGACGGGACTGGCCATGAGAGCACTAGTCCCTGTATCCGACAGGGAAAGACAAGGCTGTGACCAAAAGCACCCCTTATTCACACCCTACACGCTACTGTAATAATCTTTGTAAAAAACACACCTTGTGAGCGATCATTTAAAAACGAACACCGCACTGATTAGTCTTGTGCCATGTACGTACAAAATGTGTATCGAGGGTTATGAACATAAGATGAAATTAGGACAACAATGTGTTTACCAGACAAGTCTGGGGAGCAGGGTAAACCAGTTTCTCAAAGACAAAGGACAAGCTGGCACCTCTAGCCAGGGGTCAAAGTTAATTGGCCATCACCGGTCAAGTGGCCATTCTTTGGCAAGGAAGGGGGACAGGGACTGATCTATCTCCATTATAGCAAACAACACGGCTCCTTTTCACTACAAGACTCGGTCTCCATCCTCTCGGCTGGAATGAACTTTATCTAGGGTTGACCCTCAGGAAAATGCACTTCAATGGGTGACTCGACTATAAAAGTGAGGGGCAAACACACACCAGGTGATCTCTCTCTTTAACCTAAGTCAACAAAGGAACCAGCCCATTGACTTCAGGGGGAGACCCTGACTTGAGAATATGGCCAGCCATATTTTACCTTGAACCAAGTTGAGCTTGTTACATTTTAGCTACTAGAAAGCTTTTTATCTTTGTTTCTGACTTTAATACCTTATACTTGTACTTAAACCCTCTCTCTTTGCCAAGAAAAGCGCAGGACCCACCAGACTAAAATCGGCCATCTTGCCACATGGTGTCAGCGGTGGGATTTCTGCACCTTTGACTTTGTCGTTAAATAACCTTGCTTTATTTTTAATCTAAACTAATCCAGTGTTGTTGAAACTGAATTGAGTTGGTAACTCCAGTTAAAGTAGCAAACTGTTGGACAGGGGCAACAGACCTGTGTCATATGAACCGTCCAGGAGAGGGCTGCGAAAACCCTGGGTCCGGGAGTGGGTTGGGATGCCCCAGCAAGTAGTAAGCAAGGCTGGTGGATAGCAGAGTGTGTCTGGTGTGCTGCTGGCAGGCTGCTGGGGTCAGAGCTGCTGGACCAGGGCTGTGGGTAGACACAGACACTCAGGGGGTGACCTGCCGGCTGACAGGCTGTTTGTGAGCAACCCAGGTTGGGAGCTACAACAGCAAAGCATTGTGACAGGTTTCAGAGTAGCAGACGTGTCAATCTATATCCGCAAAAAGAACAGGAGGACTTGTGGCACCTTAGAGACTAACCAATTTATTTGAGCATCAGCTTTCGTGAGCTACAGCTCACTTCATCAGATGCATGCAGTGGAAAATACAGTGGGGAGATTTTATTTACGCAGAGAACATGAAACAATGGGTGTTACCATACACACTGTAACCAGAGTGAGCAGGTAAGGTGAGCTATTACCAGCAGGAGAGTGGGGAGGGGCAAGGGGAAACCTTTTGTAGTGATAATCAAGGTGGGCCATTTCCAGCAGTTGACAAGAACGTGTGAGGAACAGGGGAGGGGGGGCGGGGGCGGGAAATAAACATGGGGAAATAGTTTTACTTTGTGTAACGACACATTCACTCCCACGCTTTATTCAAGCCTAAGTTACTTAGGATGTGTCATTACACAAAGTAAAACTATTTCCCCATGTTTATTCCACACACACACACGCACACGCACACGCACACGCACACGCACACGCACACGCACACGCACACTGTTCCTCACAGGTTCTTGTCAACTGCTGGAAATGGCCCACCTTGATTATCACTACAAAAGGTTTCCCCTCGCCCCTCCCCGCTCTCCTGCTGGTAATAGCTCACCTTACCTGATCACTCTCGTTACAGTGTGTACGGTAACACCCATTGTTTCATGTTCTCTGTGTATATAAAATCTCCCCACTGTATTTTCCACTGCATGCATCCGATGAAGTGAGCTGTAGCTCACAAAAGCTTATGCTCTAATAAATTTGTTAGTCTCTAAGGTGCCAAAAGCATTGAGAGACATTTATGGTTGCAGGGCCATATGGAACTGGTCTGGATTGCACCCCAGAATTTCAAAGACATTTGCCCCAGGATATCTGACTCTTTAAAGTTAACAGCAAGGTACCCGTTGATTTTAATGGGAGCAGCATCAGACCCTAAATCAGTACACTAAAGATATGACGGATTTGACTTCTGCCATAATTAACAGGCAACAAAATGAAACCTACCTTGACCCTTAAAATTATACATGGTAGCACTCCGTAAAGGATAATGTCTGGCTTTAAAGGGCCTTACTGATCGGATAATAACTGGTTAGAGGAGCTAGAATCCAAGGAAACAGCTGGTAATCAGGGGAAACAGACATCACGCTGCTCTAGCCCCTTTACAGGGTATTTTTAGTTCCACAGGGCTGCTAGGAGCCGTGTTGCTGGAAGCAGGTTTGTTACTGGTGAAAAAGCTTCCCCACTTTGCTATTTAAGAAAAACAAAAACTCTCATCCATTTTCAACAGCAAGAAACTGGTTACGCTGCCCCAGTGCTTCAAGAGGGCAGTTTACAGCCGGTGACAACCGCATCCAATCCAGTCCTTTGAGGCTGATGAGTGACAGATTTCCTTTTCATACTTGAACGGTAGGGTACCGATGGAGCTGAATGACCAGAGAACGTTGCTCCGCTCAAACCGCCATGAGAATTCCCCTCCTCGGTTTGATGGCAGGGGCCAAATTCCAGCTCTTCCCGATAATCAGCTTCTTACCCCAAACCACCCCAAAACCCCTGGAAAACAGCAGAGATTCTGGGAACTAAGAGGGCCCACCAGCCCTGCCATTACAGCCCTCACCGCTCCCCCTTTCCAACAAACTTCTTGCCCTCACCTTTAAGGTCCTTCATGACTTAACCCCTCCTTACGGTGCCTTCCCCCACCTTACCAGTGCCCCACTTCTTCCCCGTCCCCTTTGTACAGGCATGCCAGCCCCCCAGGACAGAACACCCTGCCAAGATCAGAGTTTGAGATCAGAAGCTACCTCCCAGCTTATCCAGTCCGACCTGTAAATCACAGGCCACCCGCACACTAAGCCCAACAACCCAAAAATGTCAATGCACAAAGCCAGCATCCTGGCCTCCTTAAGCCCGTTTCTACCACAATGCCTCTGGTCAGCTAGCTGGCCAGGCCCCTGGGTGGGTCATCAGCATCAGGGACTGAACCTGGAACCCGGGGAGCTAAAAGGATGCACCTTTCCTGTCTCAACTAGAAGACCCAGCTCTGCCAGCCTAGGCTGAAGCTGGCCCATCAACCGCTAGATGGGGCCAGCTAGCATGAGAGGGAACAGAGTGGCACCCAAGTGGGTGTGGGTTACACGCTGGTTAGGCAGGTTGGCCAGCGCCACCATTACGAATATTCTTAGTTGGTTTATTTCATAAAAGCCTCCTTGGGACTTGAAACCTGCCACGTGCCCCAAAGTTGGTCCATTTTCCCACACGTTGATGTGACCATCACCCCCAAGGTACCACCCCCTTCAATTTTATGCCACACCCACTTTTCATGCCCTGGCTTAAACCATACACTAAAAACTCTGTGGAAGTGTGGGCCACACCCAGCACAACGGGCGTCCTGGCCCTACAGGAGTACAAACAGTAAACAACAGGCAGGAGGGCATCAGAAAGCCAATTGCACACCCCGGCCAAAACCAAAATACCACCACCACTAGTGCTGGCTAGCCACTGACCTCTCCCTCTCGGAGGCCATCCTCAGCAGAAAGATCAACGACGACATAGCGGGCAACAGAAACCAAATTTTCACAGGTGGTCTCATCGGGGCAGGATGAGTCCAGGAGGCATTTGGCACTGCCGGTGCTCGTGTCTGACCTGTAGATAGCCAAGGCTTCAGGATCCAGTGGTGCCACACTGGCACTTTCCATGCCCTTGGACTCCTCCTTAGGGCAGTGGGTGTTGTCTGAGGTTCTCTGCTTGGCATCCCCCTCTCCCCTCCCTGTGACCTGAGCTCCATCCCTACCGGTTCATATTTTGTCCCAGAACTTCGCTAAGCCTCAGTACCGGGGCCCCTCCCTCTGCTTGAGGGGGCAGTCTTGTATAACTTTGGTAAGCTCAGTGCACCAGTCCCAGCATTTAAATAAAATGGCACTTTTTACCAGCACTAGAAATTCACCCCAATATTTATACAAATTAAAAAACAGCTGGAGTGCTGAAGGAACGGGAGATTCCTGGTGTTCCCAGAACAGCTCCATTCTCCAAGATCCTTTCTGGTCTTAAAAACTCTGACTCTGTTTGCCCTTAACGAATTCTCCACCGCTCCTTCAGGGCGATCAAAGAGGGTTTCACACACACACCAGCAACAAGGTTTAATAGATGTATTGTCCTCTAAAAATGTCAGTTATCTTCTGCACTCAAGAGATTTTCCTTTTCAGCCACCCAAACTGTCTTCAAACCATCAGCACTGCACAGAGAGTGAACCTGACAGGCGATATGATTCATCTTACACCACCTCTCCAGCACCTAATGCTACCAACACTGACAGGATAGTTAACAGTATTATCCTCTGCCGATTCCCCACAATCACCACACAGCCGCAACGGCCCAGCCAGCAGCCGCGCTCTGGTGGAGAGCACCCCTGCTGCAGAAGTGACCTTGAACAGGGTCAGCAGGGATAGGAGGACTTCACGCAAGGCTAAAGCGGAGCCCCTCCGCTGTTCCGCGTTGGCCCCTTCTCGGCTCTGACTCGCGGATGCTTCTTGCTCTACGCAGCCTGGTACAGGATGGGCGCATAGCTGGGCCCACCCCACGGCACAGGGTAGGAGCATCTGAACAGAGGTGCACTTCCCCCGCTGAACACAGAGCTGGGTAAGGGAGCAGGGAAACCACCTTCATTTTGCTCTAGGTTTTTTTCCTAATTCACTAGCCATATTCCTGCTGGCTCTTCCTCCTTGGTGCCCTCCAATAGGCGCCAGGGGGTTCACTTGCACCCTCTGGAAAGCACAAGGGGTGGGAGGCAACTCTGGCTCCCCTTTTATAAATGGCATAGCCCAGTCTGCTTCAATACAGCCATGCTGTGCACCCCAGAACACCCCATCCCACTCAGACAGCCCCCCACCAGACTCCTGAACCTGGCAGCCAAATTCTGACTGCCCCCTGCATTGGCACAATAGGGTGGGAGAGGGGAGAAGGTTCCCTGCAGCATCCGCATGAGCTAGCCACGACTCACCCCTCACCTCCCCCGTCTCTGAGCAGCCAGGACCTGGCCCGCCTGCCATCGGTGAGACAAGGATCTGAGCCACCCTGCAGTTATGGGATAACCAGCCACCCAGGAGTTTCCTTCTGAACTTCAAGAGATAGAGGTCACCTCATGGCCTGAACACAAGGGTTCATACCCCTTCCTGGCTCTTGAGCCTTTGTTTGGAGCATTTACTATTCTCACTCTGCATATCCTCCTTCCGCGTAAAAAGCTCCAGTCCTTTTCACAAGCCCGCTGAACTCTTGGCCTCAGTAATATTGGGTGGCAGTGAGTTCCACAGGCTAATACATATTGTGTGAAAAAACTGGCTCTGAATGTGAATTATAATTATATATAAAATGTAAATTATAATTTAATCAAATGTCCTCTTGTTCTTGTGTTATGAGATGGGCAGAACAGATGCTCCTGCCCTCCCTTCTCCAGCCATTTATTATTCCATATACTTTTATCATGGCCCCTCTTACCCATCCCCTCTCTAAGCTAAACAGCCCTAATCTTTTCAGTCTCTCTTCCTGGAAGAGTTTTTCTATGCCCTTAGTCATCCTCATTACCCCTCCTAAACCCCTTCTATTTTTGTCATTCCCATTTTGAGAGGAGAAGACCAGAACTAGACACAGTATTCCAGGTGAGGGCCTCTTATCAATTTCTGTAACATCGTATTGTCCATATTAATCCCCATCCTGGCCCTTATGCATCCTAATGTTTTGTCGGCTTTTTTTTTTTTTAAACAATGCTGCTCATGGAGCAGAGGTCCTCACTGATTCCCATTCTTGGGCTGATACCGTTAATTTAAAACCCTACAAGGTGCATGCATCGCTGGCATTATTCCCTCCAATGTGGATTACTTTCCTTTTGTCCACACCAAATTTTATTTACCATCATGTTGTCTGTTCGTCCAGCTTGGTTAGGTCACTCTGCCTAAGCCAAACACTTTTGTGCCATCTGCAAATTTTGCCACCTCACTTCTCACCCCCTTTCATATGTTTATTAATGATCTGGAACACCCTGGTACTCATGTGGATCTTTTTCACCCACTATCAGCCTTTCACCATGATGAAAATTTATCACTTATTCCTACTCTTTGTTGGGTCTCTTAGCCAGTTCTGATCCACTCGCTCCAAGACTGGTTCATTTCCTTAGTAACTTCTTGCGAGGGACTTTGAAAGGGCTTTTGTGTAAATCCAAATAGAATGACTTCAAAGAGGCCTCCTTTATCCATTATTTTACGGACACATTCAAAGCATTCTAATAGATTAGTGAGGAACAATTTTCCTTTCATAGACTATCAGGGTTAGAAGAGACCCCAGGAGGTCATCTAGTCCAATTCCCTGCTCAAAGCAGGACCAACCCCAGCTAAATCATCCCAGCCAGGGCTTTGTCAAGCTGGGCCTTAAAAACCCCTATGGATGGAAATTCTACCACCTCCCTAGGTAACCCATTCCAGTGCTTCACCACCCTCCTAGTGAAACAGTGTTTCCTAATATCCAACCTAGACCTCCCCCACTGCAACTTGAGACCATTGCTTCTTGTTCTGTCATCTGCCACCACTGAGAACAGCCGAGCTCCTTCCTCTTTGGAACCCACCTTCAGGTATCAAATCCCACCTCACTCTTCTCTTCTGCAGACTAAATAACCCCAGTTCCCTCAGCCTCTCCTCCTAAGTCATGTGCCCCAGCCCTCTAATCATTTTTGTTGCCTTCCACTGGACTCTCTCCAATTTGTCCACATCCCTTCTAAAGTGTGGGGCCCAAAACTGGACGCAATACTCCAGGTGTGGCCCCACCAGTGCTGAATAGAGGGGAAGAATCACTTCCCTTGATCTGCTGGCAATGCTCCTACTAATACAGCCCAAATGCCGTTGGCCTTCTTGGCAACTAGGGCACACTGTTGACTCATATCCAGCTTCTCATCCACGGTAATCCCCAGGCCCTCTTCTGCAGAATTGCTTCTTAGCCAGTCGGTCCCCAGCCTGTAGCAGTGCATGGGATTCTTCCGTCCTAAGTGCAGGACTCTGCACTTGTCCTTGTTGAATCTCATCAGATTGGCCCAATCTTCCAATTTGTCTCCGTCACTCTGTATCCTATCCCTACCCTCCGGCATATCTACCATGCTGACTGTTCCTGATCACCTTCCTCTCCTCCAAGTGCTTCAAAATGGATTCCTTGAGGACCTGCTCCATGATTTTGCTGGGGACTGAAGTGAGGCTGACCAGTCTGTAGTTCCCCGGGTTCTCCTTCTTCCCTTTTTTAAAGATGGGCACTGTATTTGCCTTTTTTGCCTCCCCCGATCGCCACAAATTTTCAAAGATAATGGCCAATGGCTCTGCATCAGCCAGCTCCCTCAGCACCCTTGGATGCATTAGTTCTCGACCCATAGACTTGTGCATGTCCAGCTTTTCTAAATAGTCCTTAACCTGCTCTTTCACCACTGAGGGCTGCTCACCTACTCTGCATGCTGTGTTGCCCAGTGCACAAGCCGTGCTGGTTAGACACTATCATATCATCATCTTCCAGGTGTCTAACTTGTAATCATAATTTCTACCATTTTACCAGCACGGCTTCTGGATCAGAATCACACTAGCTCCACGGCCAGCTGCCTTCCATGGCTGTAGAGGCAAGGGCAGGAACTGCCCTTCGTGCCCATGCTCCCACAGAAGTCCAAAAGAGGCTGGGGTGTGGTAGGAAAGTAGGGTCAGGCCCAGTGTGACTTTGCTTGGTTATTTACAGAGTCTGTCCCTCCCCACTGTGGCTACATTCCTACAGATCACAGTGTTACTAAGCTACACTCAAATCTATTCCATTTTAGCATGCTAGGTAGGGTGACCAGATAGAAAGTGTGAAAAATCGGGACGGGGGGGGGGGGGGAATAGGCACCTACATAAGAAAAAGCCCCAAATATTGGGACTGTCCCTATAAAATCGGGACATCTGGTCAGCCTAATGCTAGGTCTGCAAAGAGACTTGACTGATGGGACAGAGGTCATGCCAGGCCAGATCTTCAAGGGCTCAGCACACTGGTCTCAGAGCTCTCTGGAAGAGCCGGCCTTTGAGGAGAGGGTGCTGGAAGAGTGGTTAGCTAGTGCCGTATGGTCTGGGCACAGCATATTGCGGGTGGGGAGTCAGGAACATTCAATTAAGAAGGGTATTGACTGAGTTAGAAGTAGGGAGTCACAGAGATGGGAAACAGGGATCGTGAGAAGGGAAATAGGGCGAGACCAGAACTGGAATGATCTTCCCCTTCCCTGTTTATGCTTATCTCCTTCCCTGTCAGCTGCCTGGCTGCTTCTGGAGGCTCCTCACCTGAAAATCCAGCAGGTTGGGTCATTCCTAGCAAGCAGGTGAACTAGGCCCACCTGGGAACCAAACCCACTGGCTTAGCCACTGCTGCAGAGGCAAAGGAAACAAGGCTTCCTCCCAGGGATCAGCTTGGTGGAGGTGGTGCTGTCTCTCCCCCTCGCCCCAGGACAATACACCCCATAGCAATAATCCTATGCAAAGTGTGATGGCTAGATGGACGTATAAGAGGGGCTAATTGGCTACAGAATAGGAAGTGTGAGTGTATGTTTGGGGTGGGTGGAGGTGTGCAGAAGAGGCAGAGAACCATGGGCCAGTGGCTAGAGCACTTGGAGACTGGGTTCAATACCCTGCTCTGCCACAGACTTCCTGTGTGACCTTGGGGAAATCCCTTAGTCTCTGTGCCTCAGTTTCCCAATGCGTACAAGGCGATAGCATGCCCTACTGCACGGGGGTATATGAGGATAAATCCAGCGTATGAAGCACTCTGCTATTACAGTAACAGTACTAATGGTTATTACTCAGTACTTAAGACAGACAGGTACCATAGCACCCCCGTCTCCCTCTCTTTGGTAGATGCAGTGTCTGCTAGAATGTCAGATCTGGGGACTGTCATTTTTAATGACTGTGCTTCTGCCAGAGGAGCTGGTCAGACAATGGAGCGAATACTCTCATGGAATATCCCCGCCCACCCACAGACCCACACTTACTTTCCTGTGGATACTTTTTTCAAACCTGCTCTAGTTTCAGGACACAGCAGTAGTGGCAAGAGATACGACGACGATTCTGCATGGACGCCAAATTCAAGATGTGGACATCTCTCACTACAGGGGGAAGCCAGCAGAGCTGGGTTTGATCAGCAAAGTGACGATCCTGTGACTGGCGAGGTTTTCCTGACGTTTTCTAATTTAACAAACATTTTAAAAATTGGCTCTGTTTTTTTAAATCATTTCTCACGGAAACAGCTTTGACATTTCACAGTTTCAGAGATTAGTTTATCCTGAAATTGCAGGGGGCCTGGATTTCAGGGATGCAAAGTTACGCAGAACCAAATGATACAAAATGCAGACACACGCGTTCAGAGTACAGTCTGCCATAGCTAGCCTGGCATAACCACATAACACAGATGCATTCACGGGGGGAGGGAGAGCTCAGTGGTTTGAGCCTTGGCCTGCTAAACTCAGGGTTGTAAACTCAATCCTTGAGGGGGCCATTTAGGGGTCTGGGGCGAAAATTGGGGATTGGTCCTGCTTTGAGCAGGGGGTTGGACTAGATGACCTCCTGAGGTCCCTTCCAACCCTGATATTCTATGATTCTCAGCAACCGAAGGGGTTTTTCCATCACCCTAGGAACACCGCCTCCCCCAGCAACAGTAGCTAGGTGGATAGAAGTATTCTTCCGGAAGCCCAGCTGTGTCTACGCCAGGGACTAGGTCGGCATATGGTGCTCAGGGCTGTGAAAAAAAGGTCCACGTTTTAAGTGCACACCAGCCTCCTCGGGTCGCACATGTGCACTGCTAGGGGGAGCTGGAAAGGCCCCAGCCTCCCACCCTCTTGATTAGGGTGACCAGACGTCCCGTTTTTAAAGGCACAGTCCCAGTTTTGGGGACTTTTTCTTTTATAGGCGCCTATTACACTCCACCCCCTGTCCTGTTTTTTCACAGTTGCTATCAGGTCACCCTACTCTTGATGCACCCCCTTCTCCACAAGTGGCCTGCTCTGGAGAGCGGGATGTGAATGCCCCACCCCTCCGGCGTTTTCATCTCAGCGTGCACCAGCCAGCTCACCCTTGCAGCCCCAGCACCTCCGTTGTCCAGTCCCACACACCGCAGCCCAAATGTCACTCTAAAGTCAAATTCTCATCCGGGCCCCTGCTGGACTGAGGACTGGCACAGCCTCGACGTGCTCTGCCACATGCAAATATCAGGAAATGGAAAGTCAGAGCAAACAGAATACGAGATACTACAAAGAACTAGACGGGGGTAAAGGAAACCATTGCAGTTGCTGTGGTTACCAGAGTTTAAGTGCACACAAGTCAGGAAATTGGAATCCGCTCCCGGAGCATTGTACTGACAGATGATGCGGAGCTAAAAGAGACCATGTAGCAGCATCGTGAGCCATTGTTTCACATCCATGGCGTTTCTGCCATTTATTATACAGACACTAGTCATATTAAAGCTCATCATGATCCACATGGCATTACATCACCTCATGGGGGTTACGGCCAGGCCGCTTCTCTGCCTATTCTCTACGCCCCTTCTCCTACCGAGGGTCTGAGCACCCCACCATCAGATTTATCCACCTCGCAAAGGGTGGGAGGAAAACTACCTGGGAACAGCCAACTCATCCTAGTCAGAAGGGAGACCAGCCAGCAGAGCGCTAGGCTTGTGTGTCAGCAAACCCCACCTCTCCAGAGCAGGCCTTGGGATAGAGCCAGGCTGCGGTAGGAATCCTGCCCCGCTCGCTCGGCTGCATGGCACAAGCTTTTGGATGTACAGCAGGTACTTCCTTATTGGAAGTAAAAAGCCCTCAGGCCTGTGCTGCAAAGCTACGTCCTGCTTTGCTTAGAGAGAGATCCAGGCCCTTTGATTTCTCTTGACACCTGACATCCGCTTTCCCTTCTAGGGGCACTGGAGAGATTCTCTGCTCTTTAAATAACTGCAACATGCAGAGGACACTGGGTGTTCTGATGGCCGTAGGCATGTTACTATTCCCGCTCCACATGGGAGAAAGCAGAGCGTTTCTAATCTTTAGAAAGCTGGGGTTATTGAGGCCAGCACCTTGCCCCACTGCTCTCCAATCTAAGACCTGCCACCAGGGCAAATTCCACAAGAGAGCAGCTATCCCCGGCCTGCTGACTACTTCTCACTGGGGCAGCAGCTCTTACACAGGGCTAACTAATGACGTGGAAAAGGAGCAGAGAGCTGCGGAGGTGGCAGGACAGCAGATGGGCTCGATGCGGCATGCTCCGCTTTCAGTGGGACAAGAGGAGAAGGGCCAGGAACCCCTCAGGCCTGTCTGCACCTAGCCCACGGCCCATGCTGCGTCGAGATCATGGGTCTTCGGTCTGCTCCCAGCAATGGGACTGCTCAGAGAGCACTGGAAACGAGCAGGGCACAAGCTGCCCCTCTCTCATGCCGTTTATTTGAGACACTCATCAGAGCGGCGGATGTCCAAATGATGCAAAGGGTACACAATGGACTTGATGCTTCCTTCACGCAGCAGAGAAATGGGATTAAAGCAGAGGATTCAAAGAGTCACTGGAGTGAAGCCGGTCCCAAGACACGCCTGTTAGCACCCACCCAGAGCTCACCTGGGAGAGCCCAAAGTGCATGCAGAACACCCATTCCTCGGCAGCTTGCTGCAGATTGATGCAGGGCATGAGCTGGAAATTAACCTTGAGATGCGTTCCCTTCATATGAAGTTACACATGAGAGCCACCCTGCGGCAGCATGTTGGTCATGACATACTCTGCAAACAGATGTTAGTCTCGGGGGGGACACGTCATAGCTTGGGCAGGCCAAGCTCACTGCACTCACCCAGGGCTCCTTGCATCCCTCCATTCCATCCTACGAGTTTCCTGAATGCCACCCTCCCAGCCCACTCCCTTTCAGGGGCTCCCTGCAACCCCTCCCCTATACTGGGGCTCTGTAACCCCCAGTTCCCCCTCCACTACATGCCAGTGGTTCTGTAGGTCCTTCATTCTCCTCCTCCATGACTGGGGCTCTGGGTGCTCCCCTGTTCCCCCATACCAAGGTCCCCCCAACCAGGGGTTCTGGGTCCTCCTGCCCTTCCACGCTTGGGGCTCTATACGCTCCCCCTTCCTACTTCCCCCACACTAGAGTCCCCAAATCTCCCCCCACCAGGGGTTGTGTGCTCCCAATTCCTATCTAGATCATTCTATCGGATGACAGCACAGGGGTGTTGTCCTGGAAGGTGTTAATGGTACCATTAGCTGGTTCTTTGATCTACAGACAATGATAGAGCCTAGACACTTGGCTCTGCCCACCAAAGGAAAGGGGCTCTTTGGGTCCCCCATTTTTCCTGTTCCACTTTTCCATCTGTAACCAAAATCCACAGGGTTCTGCCTTTCGAGGCCGAGAGCATTCCCTGGAATCAATCGGATGCAGCATCTAAACATTATCATGTTACAGACACACCGAGCAATGCCATCGAGCTGAGTGCAGGGTTGTGGAAATGCAGGCAAAAAATTACTCACTTGGCTTCAGCAGCCCTAGCTCCCCCAGCCTTCAAGTACAGTAGAGGAATGGACCACAGCATACAAGTGCGAGGCTGGATTAAGGCATAGATACTATAGGCCATGCCTAGAGCACCAGCTCTTAGAATCACGTGATCACAATCTCAATTTTAATGGAAGTGTCTGCAGCCTGAAGAAAAGCTAAAAAAAAGTGACTGGAGCAGCCAGCCTGGTTGGGTGTGCAGTGAGAGTGATGGCCCCATTCATCTCAATGGGGTGTTCATCCTGAGGCCCACCATCCTGAGCAGCCCCAGCAGAGGGACTGTGTGCGGCAGGAAGAGAAGCCTGCAGCAGACCCAGCCCGGCACCCAAGTTAATAACTTTGCCCCCTCGAGTACTTACACTGGCTTCTGGGGTGCCTGCTGCCACCCATGCTGGGGGAGAAGGAACCCTGCTAGTGTTCCTGAAGACCAGCACCGCCACTGCAAGCAGGGCCATGGTGAAGGCTGGAGCCATAGGGCCCTCAAGCTATAGTGTAGCTAGAGCCTGAGACACCGGCTTCGAAGAGGCGAGGAGAGACCTGGATTCGTTCAGATGGGACGTGTGTGGAAATCATCCCACCCATGGCTCTGGTGCAATGCTCATTCCTGAGGGTCTGTACACATGCGAAGTCATAGCTCGTTAATACCACACTAACGAAGTTACCCCTAGGATCCTGCAGAACCTGAGCTGCTGCCGTCCTCGCTCCTCTGAAACAGCGGGCGACTGACAAACTTTCCAGCCTCTGTCGTAATGTTGGCCAAGGAGCCGAGGCAGCTGCCGCTCAGGTGCCAGAGCAAAGCCCAGTGACTATCATGGAATCAGAGAAGATCAGGATTGGAAGGGACCTCAGGAGGTCAACTAGTCCCACCCCCTGCTCAAAGCAGGACCAACCCCAACTAAATCATCCCAGCCAGGGCTTTCTCAAGCTGGGCCTTAAAAACCTCTAAGGATGGAGATTCCACCACCTCCCTAGGGAACCCATTCCAGTGCTTCACCACCCTCCTAGTGAAACAGTGTTTCCTAATATCCAACCTAGACCTCCCCCACTGCAACTTGAGACCACTGCTCATTGTTCTGTCATCTGCCACCACAGAGACCAGCCGAGCTCCATCCTCTTTGGAACCCCCCTTCAGATAGTTAAAGGCTGCTAGCCGCTCTTCTCTTTTTGAAGTCTAGTTTGAGGATTCCTTGGCAAACAATTGCCATTCGCCTACAAGACAGGAAGGCCTCTCATACCTTCCCAGTGCCACGCCAGGGACTTGTCTAAAGAGCAGCCAGTAATTCCCAGCCCAGTTCAGGGAAACTTGCCAACTCAGAGCCTGGGGCAGTCCCTGCTTTTTCCACTTGCTCTGACATAGACCACTCCTGCTCTGCCTAAGTCAGACACTGACAACAAGACGCATGTGCTAATTTATTCAGTAAAATTGGAAGAGAGTTGCCAGCACCGAAGGGGGCTGCTGAAATCTGTGCCAATGACACACTAAAGCCTTGACAAGAGAAATAATTATGCCTCCTCCCAATTGCTCGCTAGCTTCCGTGCCTCGCTCCCCCTGCCTTGGCACTTGAGTCACAATAAGCTACAATCTCACACAGGCAGAGAAACGAAGGAAGGAATCGGCCACCCAGCCATTCCGGCAAGTGGACAGTGGGGAGCGGAGATGCCCCCACACTGGCTCTGCATGGCCCCACAGTGATCCCAGCTGCACTGCCCTTAGACCCATAGCAGAGACGGTTATATTCCCAATTGAACAGGGAAGAACAAAAACAGACAATAGATTACAAGGTGCAAAGCCTCGGTCCAGCAGCCAGCATCCTCAAACACAACTCTGCGCTCTCACTAGCTTCCATTGTCCGTAATCCCAATTCCCTGTGCCCACTGCCTCTCCCCTCCCCTGCAATTTGCCCCTCAGCACCTCCAGAACACAGCCCAAGGGCCAGGTTTTCACGACCGCTCAGCGCACACTGGGTGCTGAGTATTCAGAACAGCCAGCCATGTGCCCACCACTGCCCCTGCACCTCCTCCTCTGCCATAAGCATCCACTACATCAAGAGGAGCAGGGAGCGTCCTCAGGCCGTGGAGGGGAGTTCAGCTAAGAGACACTCATGGCGGGTTTCTGGTGCATAGGGCCCATGGCGACAGAAGAGGCCACACTGCAAGAAAACATCTTGGCAGGTCGCATGCTGATGGTGGACTGCACAACAAGGCTGCACGGTGAAGTGATTTTGCATAGCAAGGCTCCTACCCACGATTCGTGCCTTCTCTCATGCCATCCCCCGTGCCTGGGACAGCCTCATCTACCAAGTGCTCTCTCCCGCTGTCTTGGAGAAGAAACCTGCATACAATCCCTGCTCAGCATTAATAACCCACAGACTCTGCGGCACTTCTCCTGTCCGTATTGCAGGAGCGCCAGTGCTCTAGGCCCTCATGCTCTGTAGCAAGCTGGACCTAAGGGAGGCAGCGTGGCCTAGTCAGTACAGCACTGGCCAGAGATGCAGGAGACCTGAGTTCTACTCCTGGCTCTGTCACTGGCCTGCAGGGCAACCTGGGGTAAGTGACCTCTCCCCAGCAGTCAAATGATTCTTACTTCCTTTGTCAGGTGCTCCCCGAGACTTACTCATGTGAGAGGCTAGATAAGATCTAGGCCTGGGTTCTGTGCCACTCTGAGAAACAGGCTGGAAATCCCTCAAGCCTCATTTAAATTCAGAACTGGAAACTCTTCTATGAACTCGAGTCAAGTAACACCCGGTACAGCATCCCTCCTGGGGCATTTGTTTTGATATCTAGTTCCATTTAACGTTGGCCCCGTGACAGATACTGCAATCACAATATGG
The DNA here is from genome assembly GCF_015237465.2 of Chelonia mydas. Lineage (NCBI taxonomy): Eukaryota > Metazoa > Chordata > Testudines > Cheloniidae > Chelonia > Chelonia mydas. The sequence goes on along the minus strand of NC_051261.2, from coordinate 13,933,166 downwards.
TCCCCAAAGATACTGCATGTATTAAATTTATGAACGCTTTCTGTAAGACTGTGTTCTATTCCATGCAGGAAGGGTTAGCACAGCTCCTCCAGGAATTATACACAGTGGGAGTGATTAAGGTGAGTCACTGAAACTAAACACCTCTGGAGAGGTGCCACCTCCTGGGGTAGTTTGCATGTGCTGGTCCAAGCCAAGCTCTCCAGAGATGAGGAGACAAAGAAAGAGCTGTTGGTACAATGGATGAGCTTGAAGGGAGACAGAACCTTCTATCTGATCCAGCAAATGGACAGAACTTTCTGTCCAGGGGCCCCAACCCTTGTGGAAGAGCTGGAAAGACTGAGCTGCTCAGGTCCCGTAAGACGGACGGGTGACTCCTGGTTTGTTTAGTGTGTTTCACTCTTCTTTATGTTTTTACTGTAATGCCATTGCTTTACAAATAAAGGTGCTTGCTGCGGAAGAGCTGGGTAGTAACTGCTGGCAAGACACTGTTCATAGCCCTTGGAGAGAAAGCAACACAGGGCACTGGCCATTAGGCAGACTGGCTTGCTGGGGATAACATAGTGTAAGGCTGGGAACTGTACAGCTGTAACCCCCCAAGTCAGAAGGGAGTGAGATGAGACTCCCAGCCCAGACACAGGTGATAGAAGGAGACCTGACTAGAAATCCTGGAGTGGACCACGGAGAAGGGAATACAGGTGCAGATACCCTGAAAACCTGTGAGAGCCCCACACAGGTTTAATGGACCATAGATTTTCACATTGACAGTGAATAACTGTACTACAGAAGGTGCCTGAAGCGGAAGCGGGGGAGTTGGGGGCTTTGGCAGCTGGGTAAGGGGCAATCAGGGCTTTTGGCACCAGATACCATTTGGAATTATTGGCTAAGCACTTTGAGTCTTTCTTTTAAAGTGAGCAGAAATGGAAGTGGTCAACAATGTTGACATGTACAGTGTCATCATTAAGTTTCAGAGTTAACACTCCATTGAGATAAATGGGGTCATTCACACCTCTCAGAGGTGTAGTTTCAAGCTGTTTGCAGATTCAAGAAGACATTACATTACAGATTCAGGAAGACTTTCACTTTAAATAAGCAGTCCGGAAGCTCTAAAGCACAATTCCACAGCTGTGGACACCACAGGGCCCCAACTGTGCTCCTCAATGCAGAGAGCACATCTTACCCATCAGATTTTAAAGCACTGAGCTTGCATCATTCTAATATTATGTGCAGCACCTATTCCCCAGCCCAAGGGTTACACTACACCTGCACAGGCTGAAGGCTGAGATAAATCCACTTTAATTAGGCAGACTCTGCTTTCAACATGAGGAGGAGGAGATGCTGATGAAGAAGGTACAGTCAGCTTCCAGTCCTGGGAGCAGAAAGCCACCGCTGCCACCCAAGGAGGATTTATTCAGATGCACAAAGAATTTAACGTCTCAATGTCACTGAAAGATTTCACAGCCAAGACGGATGGGGTCCCCTAGCAACAGAACTGTGATCATGTGAGCAGCGATAATAGGCCGTGGAGGCAGTTCGGAGCCTACGATGCACATACTGCCCTCAGTGTAAGGTCTGGCCCGCTCAGGGACGACCCCAGTTCCCAGGGCTCTTCCTGCCGAGGGCACAAAGCCTGGGCAGGTATTTACTGAGCTGTCAGCAGAAGGAAATTTCACAAATGCAGGAGGAGGACACAGGGAGGAAGCTAACTCTGAAAAGGAGAGACTACTTGCCCCAAAGAGATCACAGGAGGGGAATTGCCAGCCAAGTGCCAACAGCATCAGGAAATATCCCTGCCCTGTAGAGGTTTTAATTGGGGATCACCTGTTGGCTGCTAAAAGCCTTCCAGCCCAGTGAGTCCTCCTGCACTGCCGGCTAAGCATCAGATAATCTAGTGAGTAACCAACAGCTGCATTTCTACAATGGAGGAAGGGAACTAGCATTCTAGTGCATTTCCCTTCTCTTAAAATAAAAAAAAAAAAATTTGTTTTCTCAAAGAAGGAAATCAGGGTAGTGTGGCACAATCTACCTTTGGTACATTTAAGGATCTGTTGTACTGTTGGCCATATTCATAAATGATCTGGAAAAGGGGGTGAACAGTGGAGGTGGCAAAGTTTGCAGATACAAAATTACTCAAGATAGTCAAGTCCAAAGCTGACTGTAAAGAGTTGCAAAGGGACCTCACTAAACTGGCAGATGAAATTCAACGTTGATAAGAGCAAAATAATTCACGTTGGAGAAAATAATCCTATGACGGGGGTCTAAATTAGCTGTTATCACTCAAGAGATCTTGGAGTCATTGTGGATAGTTCTCTGGAAACATCCACTCAATGTTCAACAGCCGTCAAAAAAGCGAACAGAAAGTGAGGAACCATTAGGAAAGGGATAGATAATAAGACCGAAAATATCATAATGCCTCTATATAAATCCATTGTCTGCCCACCCCTTGAATACCGCGTGCAGTTCTGGTCCCCCCATTTCAACAAAGAAATATTAGAATTGGAAAAGGTACAGAGACAGGCAACAAAGACGATTAGGTGTATGGAACGGCTGCCGCATGAGGGAAGATTAGAAAGACCGGGACTGTTCAACTTAGAAAAGAGGTGACTAAGCGGGGATATGATACGGGTCTATAAAATTGTGGATGGTGTGGAGAAAGTGACTAGGGAAGTGTCATGTGAAAGGGTAAACACAAGAATCAGGGGTCACCCAATGAAATGAATAGGCAGTATGTTGAAAACAAACATATGGAAGAACTTCACACAACACACAGTCAACTGCGGGAAACTTGTTGCCAGAGGATGGTGTGAAGGCCAAAAGTATAACAGGGTTCAAAGAATTAGACAAATTCACAGAGGACAGGTCCATCAATGGCTATTAGTCAAGGTGATCAGGGATGTAACCCCATGCTCTGGGTGTCTCTAAACCTTTGACTGCGGGGACTGAACAATGGGAGATGGATCACTTGACGATCGCCCTGTTCTGTTCATTCTCTCTGAAATATCTGGCACCGGCCACTGTCAGAAGACCGGATACTGAGCTAGATGGACCATTGGTCTGACCCAGTATGGCCGTTCTTACATTCTAAGAATGTGTATTATTGTGAGTAGGGATTGCATGTAACCTCTCTAGGGATGAGATGTGATGTGAAGCCTGGGAATGCAAAGGACTAGCCCAGTGGTCAGCAACCTGCGGCACGCGAGCCAATTTTTAATGGCACGCTGCTGCCAGCCGGGGTCCCAGCCGCCGGCCCCACTCAGCCCGCTGCCTGCCTGGGTGAACGGAACCCCTGGCCGGCTGCAGGCTGAGCAGGGCTGGCGGCCAGGACCCCGGCTGGCATGAGCCGGTGGATGGAATCCCAGACCGGCAGCGGGCTGAGCCGCTCAGCCTGCCGCCGGTCTGGGGTTCTGTCCGCCGGCCCCGCTCAGCCCGCTGACGGTCTGGAGTTCTGGCCACCAGCCCCTTGCCAGCTGGGATCTTGGCCGCCGGCCCCGCTCAGCCCCCTGCCGGCCGGAGTGAACGGAACCCCCGGCCGGCAGCAGGATGGGGGGGGCCGGCGGCCAGGACCCCGGCTGGCAGGAGCCGGCAAAACCCCAGACTGGCAGCGGGTAAGCTGCTGCCGGTCTGGGGTTCTGTCTGCCACCCAGCTCAGCCCGCTGACAGTCTGGGGTTCCAGCCGCCGGCCCCTTGCCAGCCAGGGTCCCAGCCATCTGCCCCGCTCAGCCTGCTGCTGGCCTGGGATACCAGCCACCGGCCCCACTCACCTCGCTGCTGGCCTGGGATTCCAGCCACCCGGCCCCCTGCCAGCCGGGGTCCGAGCCTCCGGCCCTGCTCAGCCCTCCTGCCGGCTTGGGGTACCGACAGCCAGCCCAGGGCTCTGCTCCTGGCCTGGGCCCAGTGCTCTGCAGGCCTTATCAAAAATTACACTACAATTAGCTTAAAAACTTGAAAACTTAAAAACTTTGTATATTACAGTAATTGTTAAAAAATGTATAATGTTAATAAATACATTGGTTTGATGAAACAAAGTAGTTCTACTTATGTGCCTGCGCTTAATTTGTGTTTTCGATGATTTACCTTCTAAAAAAATCTCGCATGTCTTGCGCCCCCAGAAAGGGCATCTCGCACCCCCAGGGGGTGCGTGCACCCCAGGTTAAGAACGACTGCACTAAACTGATAAGATCTGCATTTTAATTTAATTTTAAATGAAGCTTCTTAAACATTTTAAAGACCTTGTTTACTTTACATACAACAATAGTTTAGTTACATAATATAGACTTATAGAGAGAGACCCTCTAAAAACATTAAAATGTATTACCGGCATGCGAAACCTTAAATTAGAGTCAATAAATGAAGACTCGGCACACCACTTCTGAAAGGTTGTCGACCCCTGGACTATACTGACAGTGTGCTAGACAAGAATGGACTTTTGGGACAATAAGCATGCAGTGGAAATCTTTTTAGCATGCTTGTAGGTTCTCTCATTGTTTTTAATACACATTTTTTTTGCATTAAGAATAAACGTACTTGCTCAGAAAGAGCCGTGCGGCAACATATAGCTGCTGGCAATACACAGGGCATAGCCTCTGGAGAGAAAGCAAAGGGCAGACCCTAGCTGTTTAGGCAGCCTGGGGATATCACAGTCTAAAACAGGGAGCTGTACAGATTTAACACCCTAGTAGGAGGGAAAAGGTATGCGGGTCTCTGCCCAAGAGAGGTGATTGCTGAGAAGCCTGGAGAGACCACAGGGCCAATACAGGTGCTGATCTGTGACAGCAGGAGAAGAGCAGATACCTGGTCTCAGCGAGCGTAATGCTCTGCTGAAGAGGACAGAGAGTGGGGCCAGTGTCACCACATGCCAAGCGGACAAAGGGCAATGATGGAGAGAAATACCAGGCATGACCCCAACTGCCCTGATAACCAAGCAGGAGCAATTCTGTGCTGTCACTTCCTGCAAACGTCCAGCGGTGCCAGCAGGCTTATCAGACAGGGAGGAGATTCCAGTCAGCTGGGTGCCAGGTCTAGTTATCCCAGCTCAGCAGCTGATGACAAGTGACACAGCGAGCGAGCAGCCATAAAGGGACTTCTTAGGAACGTGACATTTCAAAAGGTACCTGGGGGCAAGGAACAGACACTAGCTCTCCACACCAGAGTCACCCTGCGTGGCTCTACGGCACCTTGGCCTTCAGCCCACTAGCCTGCCTCACTCGTGAACCAGATTAGACTATTGACCCTGTCTGCTCTGGTACGTTGCCTCAGCCAGCTACTATTTTGGCTGCTTCAAAAAAAGATAGGAGATCCCCACACTGCCCTCAGCCAGGTGTGCAACCCTGGGTATGGAGGAGAATAGCCCCCTGACTGACCTCCCTGGGGATCAGTGAATCAGGGAGCCAATTTCCCCAATTTTACAGGCAAATTCCCAGTCTATGAATTCTGCCAAATGGCCACAAACAGCCCTTTGGCAGAATTCATAGACTCCAAGACCAGAAGGGGCCATTATGATCATCTAGTCTGACCTTCTGTATAGAACAGGCCAGAGAACTGCCCCCAAGTAATCCCCGGAGCCCATCTTTGAGGAAAAATAACATCCCATCTGGATTCTAAAATGGCCAGTGATGGAGAATCCGCCACAAGCCTTGGTAAACTGCTCCAATGGCTAATTACTGTCACCGTTAAAGATGTTCGCTTTATTTCCAGTCTGAACTTGTCTGGCTTCAACTTCAAGCCACTGCGTCGTGTTATACTTTTGTTAGACTGAAGAGCCCATTATTGAATATTCATTCCCCATGTAGGTACTCACAGGCGAATCAAGCCACCCCTTAACCGTCTCTTTGTTAAGCTAAATAGATTGAGCTACTTGAGTCTATCACTTAAAGGCCGGTTTTCTAATAGCAATAGACTCAAAGAGCTGATCTCACACTTGCACAAGATGGAACTCAGATTCTTTAAAGGGCTGATGACACACTTTTAAAAGCTTCTATAGAGATGTGTCAAAGAGGTTAGCAAAGCAAGATCTAATCCATCATAATACCCAAACCCACTACCATCAGATTCAGGACCTACAGCAGAGAAAACAACAAAATACATAGTTCAGAGACAGGAAAGAACACGAGTCGGTCCCACCTCCTGCTCCTTGCCCTTTCTGCGATAACAGATCTAGGAACTGGACATCAGGAAGCACACAGATGGTGGAATATCATTCAAACTGACATTCAAATCAGTTGTGCCTTTATGAGAGAGTGAATTGCTCGGTGTTTACCGCTTCAGACAAACAAAGAAGGTAATTTCCCTGCATGGAATTTGACACAGAATCTACCCTTTGCCGGAGGATTGTGCCCCAATTGAAGCTTTCACTAAAAAGGTCCCAGGGTTGAGGAGAAATCTTTTAAATGTAAACGAAAGGCAGTACATGTGAACTGAGAGGTGTGAACTGCCCCATTCAGCTCCAGGAGGTGAGAGAGGATACAAATTTTTGCATCAACATTGGTAATTATTTCACTGCTGATCATTTTAGCATCCAGCTCACATGCTGATCCCACATGGCCAGGCAGCCTCCCACGCTTTTGCAGACATGAGAAACCACAACTGTCCCCTACCCAGCCGCCAATCCTCCATCTCTCCCCCACACCCTCAGCCAACTGCTGTACACAAAACCAGGCATTTTCAGCACAAAATCCTGAAGCAGGCTGAAAGGCTGCAGTGCAGGCAGAGCATGAAACAAGGGGAGAATACTCCCCTTCACTCTCCTCGGCAATTCATGAGAAACCACGCCCAATCTCCGTTGCACTGGAGTGTCACAAAATGCACGAAGCTTGGGACAGAGTTCAGAGTGTGATGGTTCTCAGGGCACCCAGGACTGAGAGTCACCTTGGTTACCCCTCCCCCCCCCACCTTGGTTACCCCTCCCCCCCCCCCCCCCCCCCCCACCTCTTGCTCGTGCTCATTTGGGTGTCAGCTCCCTGATGCCACCAGCCTGTTAGCCACTCATACACTCCCCTCTGGGATAGGCCAGCCTTTACTTTGTCTTGCAGGTTAACAACAGGTGCACCCCAGTTCCCAAGCCCCTTTGGAGCAATCCCCCGTAGTGTCCAGCCCTTTATCCACTGAACACTCACAGAAATAGCAGGTCTACTGTCCCCAGGGGAACAATGCCCACACCAGCTCGTCTGATTCAATTCACGATCAGCACCTTGCTCAACATCACAGCACTGAGATACACTGATAGTGAAAACAAGGATGCGTGCATTACCAAAGATTCAAGAGAACGTGAGCACGGATACCGGAAACAAACAGCTACAGATAAAACAAAATCATTACATGCTTTTGAGATGCTGGCTCATGCCAAAGCCCCAGGCCACTTGACTTGTGTATTAGTTTAGATAAAAGTGATTGTTCAATGTATAAGAGTGTATTTGGTATTTAAACTTCATGAAAACTAATGGGATGTTACTGGCATTGTTTTCACTTATCTGTATAATGTAATGGCAAACATTTCCATTGTGTGTACACCAAAGTAACTAAATAACCCACCAGATGAAAAAGAAGCCTTGTGGAAGGCAACTGAAGAAGTTTAATAGAAAAGTGCTAATTTCAAAGCAAATGATTATTCTGTGTGATGATCGGAGGTCAAAGACTCCAAGTGCATTCCTCGCTCTCTGTCATCAGAGGAAGAGCCCACGTGGGTAGTGACCCTGTCGGCTTGTTTTCTCTGAGAAGCAGCTATGAGAATGAATTCAGGGAAAGAGCCTTCATCTCTGGACTGTCTGGATTCTTACAGGGCAGAATAACTGAATGAGAAAGTTATTCTGGGTAGCCCTGAGAGACTTTTGAGAAGCTGGCAGATGACTACATCTCTGCTACCATTTGGAGTTATAGACTGACTCACCTGTGTATATATTTTACCTGCTTTAACCTCCCAGTAACTCATTTCCTTTTCTTAGCTAATAAACCTTTAGTTAGTTTACTATAGAACTGGCTACCAGTGTTGTTTTTGGTGTAAGATCTCGAGTTTCAGTTGATCTGGGGGTAAGTGACTGGTCTCTTGGGACTTGAAGCAACCTGAATGTGGTGTGATTTTTGGTGTAAGTGACCATTTCATCAAAAAGTCCAGTTTGTCTGGGTGGCAAGACAAGCTGGAGAGTCTAAGGGGACCATCTGTGACTCCATGGTAAGACTGGTTTAATGATCCAGGAGTTCAGATTTGTTACTGGTTTGGTGAAATCTGATTATAGAGCACACCACCAGTTTGGGGTGTCTGCCCTGTTTCCTGAGAGTCTGCCCTGAGATAGACACTTACTGTTGTGAGCTGCTCCCCCACAGTGTGACAGCTTTCTAGACACTAAACAAACAAGTTAGCTTCCTGTCTAAAGAAGTCTTTGTTCACCAAAAATCTTCTGCAGCGTTTCCAACCAAGGCTGGCTGTGATCCTGTTTTCATGAATGCAAACGTGCTTTCCGTTTACTTCCTAGGTGCAGGGGTGTCGTCTTCTTTGCCTTCTACTTATGCTCACCGAAGTTCACCCTCTGTACTCAGACAGGATAGCCCCCCATGGCTTATTTTCCTGTGTGCTGATTCCCTGTTGGCTTCACATCTCTTTCCGTTGCCTCCGCACGTAAGTGGGTATCCGTTGTGTTAGCTTATGATGCTTAGTTTGCATTCTGACACAGACTGGCGAATAAACATCTCTGACACCACCTCTGCTGTGACACAGACACGAAGATACTTTCGGTATACGTACATCATTCCTCACATAGCATCTGTACACAGTTCAGGAGACCTCACATGACAGTCTGTGGTGAACCAGGATGTACATATCAGAATCGAGATATTCCTGCAACCCACTTGCCAGTTGGCATGAAGGGGTTCTTGGGTCACACGGAGCCCTGCTACGAGCAGGCTGTCACCAAACACACACACACACACACACACCATTGCCATGGCACTGCTGACTGCAGGCACACAGGCCACGCTCACAATGTTTCCCAAAAGAGAGGAGTTTTTTTGCACTGGATTTTAACTTCCAAGTGTCCCAGCCTCAAGAACAGCAGCCCAGATCCACTGGGATTTCCAATAGTTATAATTCTGTAACAGGAATCACGGGTGCCTTCCCCAAATCCAAAGGAGTGAACTGGTAGCCAGTGAAGGGAGCTCTCCCTTAAGTCATGACAGCTTTATGATGCTTTCCCTGCTATCTTCCCCCCGGCCGATGTACCACATCCACAACAACTCACAGACCCAGAACGGGGGCACTAGGATCCATGCAGTGCTCTTCTCCCCCCCCCCCCCCGCCGCCACCCAACTTCCACTGAGCCATAGGGCTGAAGGGGGCAAAAATTCCAGGGAGGAGCAAGGTCCAGAGAAAATCTCTCAAGCTAGCAGACACCGAAGCAGCCTCGACAGGTTCTGCAGTGACTCCAGACACGGGGGATAATCTAGAGCTGGGCAGAGAAGTTTCGACAGAACCATAGTCCGTTGGACTACATGGGTCCATCAAATCAGACACCACGGAAACTCTCAGACCCTACGTAAAAGCGTTCCTCAATCTGGCTTCTGAAATGCTGTTTTTTGTCATCCACTGGCCCCTTTTGGGTCACAGAATGGAGACAGGCACTTGTTGCCATCAGCCGCAAGCGAGGGAAAAAACAGCCCCTGGAGGCACTGGTCATCCCGTGTTGGTGCCTTTTCCAAAGGCTGTTCAGACCGCCAGACCCTAGCTCAAAGCCAGACCTGTTCCAGCATGCTGCACCCATGGGCAGCTGCTTCACACACCAACAACCCAGTAAAGAGTCAAGAATAGATCGGTATCTGGGCTAGGCGGGACTGGCAACTCCCCCCACTACACGCCTGTATCCTTACAGGAGATGCAGCACTGACTGCAGAAAGTAGCTTTCCAGCACAGGGATTTAGCTGCATTAGCCAACGGCATGAACGGGAACCAACACCAGGTGCTGCCTAAGGCATTGGAGAGGTGAATCGTCTACAGACCGCACTGCTTTCACATACACTTTCTGGTCTTCAAGAGGCAGCCAGGTACAGAAGAGAGAATGACTTCTCCCTCCAAGCCCTTAACCACCAGCTTGCTGGAGAATTTACTCCTCAGCACGAACGCATACACAGCACCCCTCCTCAACCCTCATGCCGGGGGCAGAGCCACGCTTCCTAGCCAGGCTTCCTCTGAGACAACCAGCCTTTGGATAAGAGCCCTGTGATCGGGACACAGAACTGCCACTGGGGCAGGAGGAGACAACTGAAGAGTGATTTAATTGGGGATCGGTCCTGCTTTGAGCAGGGGGTGGGACTAGATGACCTCCTGAGGTCCCTTCCAACCCTGATCTTCTATGATTCTAAGAGACGTTCACTCTCGTCTGCAGCCACATGACACGAACGCTTCGTTCGTTCGGCAGGCTTAGAAGCTGCCGCTGTAGATCCACCCTCCTGGAAAGCACCTGCTTGTCATCAAAAGAAATTCAACCTGGATATCTGGAGCATGCATTCTGCCATTCTGAGCTGCAGCCATTACCTCCTCTGTGGAGGGCTTGGAGATCTGTGGCTGAAAAGCGCTAGGTGGCATGGGCATCACTGCCAGCTGTGCCATACACAAAAGAAGGCTGGCTAAAAAGGCATCAAGGCCTGGGGACAAGCAGGAGACCCAACAGAGGAGGGGAAACAGCACCAGTAGCCACACTGCAATTGACAGGATGCCCCTGTATCTGCTGGCCCAAACAACGTCCTAGAGATGCAACCGATAAAAGCTTTTAAGTAAACAGCAGCGTGTACGTGTATCTAACTGACTTCCACAGAGCCTGCCTGGAATACATATTGCTGCTAGACACACACGAGTGCCCAAGATTGCGGGAGAAACTCCCCTCATCGATCGAGAAATTGTAAGCATGTCATTAAAGCCTGCAGGGCGATGCACAGCGCACAGGGCAGAGTTAAGGATGCAACTTTAGCCTCATTGATTCCCGGCTTGAGCACGTAGCTGGGCAAGCTGACTAGCGCCTTCTCGTTGTGTTTTGCATGGGTTCCCTTGAACGGGCACGTGAAGGCAGAGGAAGCGGAGCAGAGGGAGAGGGGAGCAGCTCATGGGAATGCTGCGATTTGGCATCGTTTCCCTATTTTTAGGCAGGATTTGAGGCACCAGGATTTGAAAGAGCAGCGCTGACCTTCAGCGAGATGAAGGGGGTCAACTTGAAAACACTCCAAAAATCTGAAGAGCAGCAGGGTTTGCAGCCGTGCTGCCGAGATTCAAAGGAGGCCCCTTCCCTTTCCCGGGAGGAGCGCGATTCAGAGCTGGTCGTACCACAAAAGGCAGCGCTGGCTATTAGCTCAGCTCAATTTCCCTTCAGCTCCCTCCTAAAATGTCAGCTCCACAGAGCTAAACTAATTCAGTGAGTTCTGCAGCCTGGCCGTGATCTCCCAAGCCCAGCGCTCCCCGGGGACAGCCCTGAGCAGATCCTCTAGCCAGTCATCCAGAGTCCACATCACTCCCCAGCTAAAAAGCCCTTAGAGGCCGGCTCTATCTGGAGGCACCCTCAGAGCGGCTGTGCCCTGGTCCATGCTATATACCCATCGGCTCAGCTCTGCCTGTCGGTCTGCCTACAGAGGACAGCTCAGAATAGCTTCAACATTACCATGCCCCTCCCACTCCAAACTCCAAAGGCAGGGACCCCATCACCCCAGCCCCATCCAGCAACTCACAATGTCGCCAGCCAGCAGGACGGCTGCAGCTTTCATACTCTTCCACTTCAGATTGTCTCATTCCCCTGCCACATCCATCCCTGACTCCCTATGCCGTGGGCCAGTGCAGAGCTCCTTCAGGCACCTGTCCGCAGTCACAAGTGGCATTGTGAGGTTGGGCTCTTCCCTGATGGGTTCTGTACGGAGACTCACAGAATCCTAGAAACACAGATGTGGGGCTGCAAGGGACCCTGACAGGTCATCAAGTCCAGCCCCCTGCACTGAGGCAGGGCCAAGTAAACCTAGACCAGCCCTGACAGAGGTTTGTCCAGCCTGGTCTTAAAAAACTCCAGTGCTGGGGATTTCACGACCTCCCTAGGTCACTTGTTCCAGCACTGAACTACCTTGGGAGTTTGAAAGCTTTTCTGAAAATCCTATCCAACTAGCCTTTGCTGCAAGCTAAGCTAATTCCTTCTTGTCCTGCCCTCAGTGGCCACGAACAATAGATCACTGTCCTTTTTACAACAACCTTTCACATAGTTGAAGAAATATGTTCCCCTTCAGCCTTCTCTTCTCAGGACTAAACATGCCCAGTCCCGTCAGCCTGTCATCATAGGTCACATTTTCCAAACCTCTGATAATTTTTGTTGCTCTCCTCTGGACTCTCTCCAATTTGTTAACCTCTTTCTAATCACATCTGGACACAGTACTCCGGCTGGGGCCTCACCAGTGACAAGTGGAGCAGCACGGTTACCTCCTGCGTCCCACATAAAACACTCCTATTAACACATCCCGGAATTACATTTGCCTTTTCCGCAACAGCATCGCACTGGTGACCCGTTCAATTTGTGAGCCCTGGCAACCCCCAGCTCCTTTTCACTAGTACTAGCCAGTTATTCCCCATGTTGTATTTGTGTAGTTGATTTTTTCCTTCCAAAGTGAAGTACTTTACACTTTTCTTTATTGAATTTCATCTCGTTGATTTCAGACCAATTCTCCAATTTGTTGAGGCCGTTCTGAATTCTAACCCTGTCCTCCAAAGTGCTTGCAGCCCCTCTCCCCACCAGCTTGGTGTCATCGTCTAGAACAGCAGAAGATATTGGGACCACAAGAACATCCCAGTCAGAACCATGAGGTTCTAAGAAGCCAGATGGTCCCCAGCTGCCTCAGCTCCTGCCACTGAAGCCCCAATTCCTATCAAAGCAGGACTCCAAGGAGAAGGGAAGACTGGTGGGGAGTGAGACGACACAGAGGCAAGAGACAATGCTCTCAGTGTGCCATAGTTAAGGTGGGCAACCCCTCTTCAGTGTGGTATCTGCATGCCCCCACTTCCGGGATTCTAGCAGGAACAGAACCCCCAGGAAGGTGCACCGAAGAGTTCAGAGTAGACCAAGGTGGCAGAACTGCCGTCCTAAAGCGAGCATCAGGTCTAGATGCCAAATCAAGACTGTCGTGCTGCACAGACTGGTGAAGAGAACTGCAGACTTTGGAGAAGGAAACACTGCAGAGGCAGCCAGGGCTGCAGTTAGTCCTAGGAGAACCCACTGGTGGGTATGTTACAAGGTCCCCTTCTGCGCCCGACACACAAAGCGTGAGTGGTTACAGCCCCCGGATAGAGCACTTTGGCTCTGTAGCTCAAGCTGTAGCCACCCTTGCTTTCAGCTGCAGATGTCCCTGTTCGATCCCTTGTGGGTCAGCAATGAGTCACCTGGACTATCTGCACCTACCAGAGCTAACAAGCAATGGATCACTGGGGTCAAAACCCCAAGGAAAAGCTCTCCAGGCACATAGTCCTGACACCCCTCAAAAGAAACTCAGGTGGCGGGGGACCAGTGACTCTGGGGGTGCGGGGCTGTGGCAGGGATTGGGGCAGCTCCTCCGGGCAGCCAGAGCTCGGGGCAGCTCCTCCAGGCAGGTGGGCCGGTGCATGGGCTTGGGGTGGCTCCTCTGGCCGTGGTGGGGGGGCTCAGGCTTCCTCTGGCCCCTGTGGGGGCGGAGCTTCAGGCAGAAGGGACGGGGCAGGCGGGTAGCCTGGGGGAGGTTGTAACACAGACGCCGGCACAGCCATTACGCTAGGGGCTGCCAACCCCTGGTGCTGTGACAGCAGGATGTACCAGGGTGGTCTCCATCACGGCAGTGCACGCTAAGCACCAGTGACATGGCAGGCTCCACTCAGCCTCTGCTGAGGTGGTGGAGGTATTAGATTTCCATCAGTCAGCCAGGGTGCACAGTGCCCACCCTCCCCAGCTCTTCTTCCCCCAGATTAATGCCATCCCCCTCAGTACAGCACCAACGACATCCAGTGCTTTGCTCCAAGGGCAGCAAGCGAGAGGGACGTCTACCTAGGGAGTGCGACAGCCACCACCACCGTAGTGAGCAAGCACCTGGGCGTCTTCGGTGTAGATACCCGTGAGCCAGGGCAGGGCTGCTCCCCTCCTTTCACAGATGGGGCACAGAGGCACAGGCCGGATTAAATGACTTGCCCAAGGGCCTGTGACTAAGTCAGGAATTGAAACCACGTCTCTCGCGTCACGGACCAGCAGCCTACCCACTATACCACCTTTCCTGCCCATTCCCATCCAGCCACCCTGAGCACCGGCCAGCCAGGGCTGCACTGCAAGAGCTGACGTGCAGGTAGGAGACAAACAAGAGAAACGCGACTTGGGATCATTTTGTGGGCCTGCACCGTGCGAAGCTCTTTCCCAAGAGAACACAGTCTCCCTGTAGCACTGAGAGCCCATGCACACAGCGCTCGTTATACCTCATTCTGTGACAGGCAATGGCTCTCCCCAGCGTGTAACTCCCCGACAGACACAGGGTACGTCTACCCTGTGGAGACTCTCCCAGATTCGCGACGCCAGCCTACACTGATGGAAGGGGTTTTTCCATTGCTGTGGGAACACCGCGCCCCAAATGACGGTAGCTACGCCGAGGGAAGCATTCTTCCATCAACACAGCTGCATCTACACTAGGGGCTAGACCGTCACACCCCTCACTGATGTAGCTGTGCCATCCTAACTTAAGCGTAGGCCAAGCCCCACACACGGGTCTGGAGAAGACCAGAAAGCAAAGCTCCCAGTGTACCCTAAACGGCAGAACACAGAGTCCACATTTTTCAGAAGCAGCCAGGTGCGTTTGGGAGCCTCTGGGGTTTTTTTGGAGCCCACCCCGGGCACCTTAAGGTGTCTCCAGAATCGGGCACCCAAAGCCAGTGGTGATGAAGATTGGGCTCTGTGCTCGTGCAGAAAAAGGTTCTTCAGACTCGTGATCCAGGAGGTGTTGTCCTGACCAAGGGAGGTCCACCTTGGCTTCCAGCCATCGTGAGAACTCAATGCGAGTGTGAGTAACGGAGAAGCTTGGCTCCAAGGTCTGCAGCTACTTGTACAGCTCTGGTCCCATGCCTGACTGTGCAGAGTTCAAGGAGATCAGACTTCAGGAAATGTCATCGGCGAGTCAGGTGCAATGGGAAGACGACGAACAATCCTCCAGTAGAGGAAAGGCCCAGGGAAATCCCATGACATGGGCTGGGTCTCAGTTAGGGCACAATGAGAATTCTAATAGAGAACAAGCAGCAGCGAACAGCCCTGGCTATACAGGGAAAATGCATCACGTAACTAAAACATGTAATGCGTACGGAGGATGGCAGATGTATTTCTGAAACATAGCCGCCGATCCACGATCAGCTGGCACATTTCAAAACACACCATGTCTGTCACAGTCCAGGATCCAAAAAAACGACTGCATTTAGCTTGGTGGGAGGGAACACAGTTGAGGCAGTGTGGCCTAGTAGAAAGAGCACTGACCTAGTACTCAGAAGATCTGGTTTCTATTCCCAGCTCTGCTACAGGCCTGCTGGGTGAAACTGGGCAAATCACTGCCCTATCAGTGCCTCAGTTTTGCCATATGTAAAATGAGGATGAGGATACGGACCTTCTTTGTAAAGTGCTTTGAGATCTATGGATGAAAAGCACCTAGAGAGCTAGGTAATATTACTAGGAACAGCAGCCACAATGCATTTTCCCTAGTATAGACAGACCAGCCTGGTGTGGCTTCATGATTCGTCCTCAAAGACACAAGTTTCTTAAAAAAAAAAAAAAACAGAAAAAAAAACCCTGGCAATTAAAACACAAGGGTGAGACAATCAGACAAGGACCATCATTAAGTATTTCATCCCTGCAGACTGAATTAAGGCAGCCGAAAAAGCAAAACTTTTGGGCCTTTTCGCTAAGGGACAAGAAGATATGAAGGAAAGGATACCACAAGGGAGAAAGCTGGACCATTAATAAATGTGGAGGGGGGAGAACATGGCTGGGCCACTGAACTCCTTCAAACTAGTCTTCATCTAGAGATAGCTTTTCTTAAACCCTACTTGTCCAGACTATCTAAAAATAGCAAGTGATGAGAGGATACAACTGGGAAACTCAGAACATCTAAAGTCAGCCACACTGGATAATGCCCATCCGAAAACTGACAAGCTGGCTGACAAGCCTGTTGAAGTGCTAACAAGACGACAGGAAATCAGCAAATGTAGTACTGATCTTCGGAAAAAGAAAAGAGTGATACTGACTATTACAGTCTTAACATCTAGAGGACAAAGGAAACCATGCTAAACACAGTGTTGGTGGTTGAGAGCTATGAAGCCCCAAATGGTATGCATTCTAGCGGTTCACATGCCACTTCTCTCCAAATCTGCCATCACAACGGTCCATATAAACCAGAGGGCATTTGCTAACAGTCTTCACATTTGACTGGGTACTTTGTGAAGGGCCCTCAGCCCTGTTCTCCCATCCGTCTCAGTCTGTGACTTTCATGGCATGATATAAGGCCCACCTGTTTTATCCGGTCACTTAGGGAGACAAGAATGGAGGGATTTTTGCTTTACCTGGGGCATTTAAAGTAGACACCCTTCAGCAGGACCGCAGATTTGTTTAAGTGTGCAAGGGGCATACTTCAGAAACTTATACACTGGATTCATCCCATCTTTTCCCACCAAATTGGAGCATGTTAGTGGATGCATGAGTTGCAGTGAGGACAGCTAATGTACACCTCTCGGCTAATGTACACCAGCGTGACTCTCCGATCCCGGGAAGTCTGTAGGGCTGGCAGCTAGACTCTGTGTGTGTGTGTCTCTCTCTCTCTCAGTGGGTAACGGCTACACTGCAAGTGAAGGTGTGATTGAAGCACGGGTAGCCATACCCGTGCCGGCTCTCCTCTACTTAGCACAGGTAACAACAGGAGTGTAGCTATGGTAAGATGGGCTTCAGCACGGACTAGCAACTAGAGTTTATATCCAGGGTCCCTGGCAGGCTTGGACTCTGGTTGCTAGCCCATGTCACCTTATCTAGATTAAAGCTTGCACGGGTATGCTTATCTGTACTATGATCACACCTTCACGAGCTGCATAGACATACCCAGGGAGAGAGACAAGACCCTGGGGAGGCCCGTTATACGGTCACTTTTCAGGGAAGAATTGCCCTTTAAGACTTGTGTGTGGAGACAGTAGCAGAGCTGGGAAGAGACCCCCGACCACGACCAGCTCCTGACTAACCCCCCTGCCCCCCGGCCATGGTCCCTCCCTGTAACGTGATTTGCAGAGAAACAGAGACAGTATGTTTGTCTGTGAATCCACAGGCACAAAGGAAAGACAGTTTGCCAGAACCCTGCAGCCCAGCTGATGCTGTGAAATCTGACCTGGCCCTGGCAAGCAGCATGCTGTACAGCAGGTGCCCACACCGGAGGGAGGAGTTCTCACAGACCACCCTCATTCCAGCTCCTACCCAGCAGACAAACAAACAGAGAGACATTATTAGACCCTGGCCAATTTACTCTCCCATTTTACTCATTCTTACCAAGAAACCCTCCTGTTTTTCTTACTAAATCTGATGATCCCCCCCCCCCCCCCGCCCCCGCACACACACACCCAGCTCCGCCCAAGCTGCAAACAGTGGCTACACACAGCAACAGCTTAGATTTCCCATCGCCGGCTCCCTTCCCCGTTGCATCTCCATCACCACTTCCCCAGATGCTCACAAGCTGCATTTGTGGATACAATTCTCAGCCTGGGAGACTTGAAGGGATTTCATAAAAACACACACACACACACACCCCTCAACCCCTCCCTCTCCTCCCATCAGCTCAGCACTGGAGGCAGACACAGCCTGTGGGGTTGCCTCATTGTTCAAACTCTCAGAGCACGCCCAGGGTTCAGACCATCTTGCTCTGTACTGTATCTGACAATACGAGCATTTTATTTTATTTTATTTTACAGATCTCGACAAGCGCGAGGTGAAGGCAGCCAGAGCAACCCTGCGATGAGAGACGCAGCTGCACAGTGGCAGGGCTCTTTATAACCCACTTCACCATCTTACAGCGTTAAAATGTACAAAGGAAAACAAACCAGCCAAAGCCACAGCGGTACCCAGAGCCGACTTCCCGTCCGCAGGACCTCGCTGGAATCTCCTCCGTGGCTCACAGGACTCTCCCCTTCAGCGGAGGCAGGCAAAGCGAACCCAGCCCCGCAAAGACACAGGCAGGTCCCCATGCAGCGAAGGAGCCCTTCCCTCAGCCAGGAAGAGCACTCGCCACTCTCCCTGTTGGCAGGGATGCCCCGAGCACGGAGCCCCTTTGGCAAGCTAGCAGCTGAGCCGCGGCTCTGCCATGCCCTTTAGAACCCAGAACCGACTGCCTGCCTGCTTCCATCACAGCGCAGCAAGCTGCAGCCACCCGCACGGACGTGCCCCCTCGCTCTCCCTCCCCAGCCCCCCCATTTCTCACCCCTCTCCTCCCTGGCTCGCAGTCCATGCTAGCTGTTAGCCAGATTCATACCAGCCAGAAACTGCAGCTAGCAAATCCACCCCCTCGACCCACCCAGCACGCACTCACAGGGAAACATCTGGCACACCACAGATCCGCAGAACTGGCTGCCGGATGCTCTCCCCCCAACAGCCTCCCTTAAGGAGGGTCTAGCGTTCATCCAGATCTGTGGAGGATCTGTAGGAGCGGAGGGATTTTCTAACCTCTCCCCTAGGATTTGCTCTGAAAGCTCAGACACCGGTCACCAAGGCCAATGGGGTCAAACAGACCACGCCGGACCCTTTAGGAAGCCAGTCACGACCCCTGGGCAAACTCCCAATTTACCTTGAAGAGAGGCCCAGCAGGCCAAGGGCGGAGGCAGCGAGTGACAGTTGGGTCCCAGGCGCCTCTGTGGGGCTAGTGGTGCAGGACCATGGCAGGAGAAGCAGGGTTCGGAGACCTCAAGGGGCAGGAGGGGAAGCTGCTCGAGGAAACGGCAGTGCGATGAGACCAAGCTCCACAGGCAACTGCCTTTTTCTTCTGTGTTTGTACAGCGCCTGGCACAGCAGGCATGACTGGGATCCCGTGTACTATCAGCAATGCAAATAATGGGGGGGGGGGGGCAGAGACAAGGAGAAGGAAGTGGTTGGGCATAGCCACCCCAGAGACCATGTAGGAGCCCTCCGAGCTCCTATGTTTAAATACTGCCGTGACAAGCGTTCCACATGCCAAAGCCAGAGAGCGAGCCACACAGGGAGGCTAGGGGGGAAGGGTGCTGCTGGAGAACAAGGAGCCGGTGCCAGGGGAGAGAGGCTACTGGGTGTAGCAGGGGGACAGGCTGCCTGGCAGCAGCAACAGGAGGCTGTCCAAAGGGAAGCAGTAGGTGCTGGAGCTAAGGGGGCTGCCGCACCCCTGGGCTTGACGTGGTTTCCATCCTATCCAGGGTTGACAGTTTGGTTCAATGGCTCGCAGCATCCCCCACCGTACACATTGTTCCAGCGCCCCTGGTAAGCCGCGTCATTGCCCACACCCGAGAGCCAGCAGCCGAGGAAGACTGACACCAGGCCAGGTGGAGGGGATGGCCGCACGGCAGGGAAGGCTGGGAGGGGTGAAAAGGGTCCAAGTTACAGAAGAGCCTAGAGAAGCCACTGAGCAGGGAGCTGGCATCTGCAGCCCTGGGCACCAAGAGGTTGGGGGAAGCAGCCAGAGGGAATGTCTCATGTGAGCTAGCCCCAAGAGGGACTGGGGGAACAGACTCAGACCAGCCTCTTTACTAAGATATTGGTACCAACGAGGAACCTACTGTTCCTGGAAATTCAGGCCTCCACAGTTCAACCTTTCAAAGGAGGCCTTCTCCAAACCGATGCAGGACATCCGCCATGGGGGTGCTCAAGGCAGACAGCAGCGCCGAGGGCCATAGTATATTGTGCATTGCTTGGGCAGAAGGATGGCCTAGTGGTTAGGGTGCTCGTCTGGGACTTGAGACCCAGGTTAGATTCTCTGCTTTGCCACAGACTTCCTCTGTGCCCTTGGGTGAGTCACTTACCCTCTCTGTGGCACAGTTCCCCACCTGTAAAGTGGGAATAACACCACAGCCCGACCGCACAGATGTTCTGGGCGGATAAATACAGTAAGGGCTGCGAGCTGCTCAGATACTATGGTAACAGGGGGCAGATAAGCACCTAAGTTAGATAAAAGCCCTTGTCAGCTCATTCTGTAGAGTCAAGGAAAAAAGCTGCATGATACAATTATCGCAGTGAGCCTCACCTTCCTAATCACGTCCGCTTCCTCCACCAGAGCTATTTTGGGTGGCCACGCGTCGTCTGAACTCATTCAGAGCTCTTTAGCATTCCAGGGAGTATCTGAGTCCTGCCGGATGCAACAGCCACCCAATGAAGCCCTCGGACAGGTTTCACACTCCTCTTTGCAGCCTCATTTGTGATCAAAGTTGGAATGAGGAGGGCTCCATACCTATTCAGGCTTTTCTGTCCCCCAGCCCACTACTGTACATGCAGGCCAACGAACCCCAGAAGAGGCCAGGGAGTGGGGCAAATGCTCATTATTTCAAGCAAGCTTGTCTCTCTGCCAACATAGGACCCCTATAAATTAAGGCCCAGAAGGGACTTTGTGATCATCTGGTCTGGCCACCTGCATAACACAGGCCAGAGAATTCCTCCCACGGATTCCTGCATCAAGCTTCAGTTGTGGCTGAGCGCGAGCAGAGCATTTGGAAGACATCCAATCTCAGTTCCAGGTGCCCGACTCATGGAGAATCCATGGTAACTTGTACCAATGGTTTGTCACCCTCGCTGCACCTTAGTCGCTGTTTGAGTGTGTCTAGCTTCAACTTCCAGCCACTGGATCCTCTCCTCTCACAGGAGAATTGCTCCCAGATGGCAGGATCCAGATCCCACCACGATAAGAACCTGCACACAGCAAGGGGTTACTGTGATGCCAGGGGTGTTTCAGCCAGCTACCCACCGTTAAAGATTAAAAGATGAAGTACCCGGAGTTTCCTTGCCTCGTGGGGACTGTGTGGACTCCTTCAATCCCCAGGACCCAGGGTTTTCTCCAAGATCATGTCAGTTAAAGTTTGTGCCTCTTCTATTTGTGTTGTGGTAGCACCTATGAGCCCCATTCATGGCCCAGGCCCCCACTGTGCTAGGCGCTGTACAAACAGCAAAACCCTTTAAGGTTGATACTTGATAGTCAAGTTAAGATGAATGTTACCATTTTTAAACACCAAGCATTTATCACTATGGAAACAAACAGAGAAACAGCCAAATATCCTCCCAGTTCATACGGTCTCTCAAATAACTGAACCCATCTGCAATATCATATGCATGTCATCTTAGCTTTGCCCCATATGGACACCCAGCTTTTAACATTGTCCAGAAACCTGCTCACTCCAGCCATCACATGCAGTTCCAATATGGGCTATGAATCCTCAAGCTATTACCCACCATACATGGCCCAGAGAGCATCCTCCAGTACACCCACTTGGCATGGGCCACAGACCCCAGCACTTCTGTCACACGCCAGACTCTCAACCTGTCACCACAGCAAGCTGCTACAGCCAAGAACCCATCTAGTTCTCCACACATGGTCAAGGACAATATCCTTCTACTCATCCACCATTAGCTAAGAGACCCAATCCACTCATCCATCCTCCATTTGCCAACTGGAAACCTCAGTATACCATTCACCTTCCCCTCACATTGAGCACTGGAGACCAGCCATCCAGATACAACCACCTATCCACCTTCATCCAATCCACAGACCTCAAGCCAGGCTAGCACATTACTTATTTACTATGGCGAGAAAGGTGTCAGACTACAATGGCATCACGCATGATACAAATGGCCAGCTAGTCAATGCGTATAGAATGCGATACACGGCATTTTCAGTCCGCGACTTCCAAAGCTCAGACACAAGCGTATCCTCATGCAACAGGTGGTGATGGTGGACAGGCGATGTCAGAGTTGAGGCTGCATGTGTAATACAATTGAGAGGCTGGATGAGCTGTGAATATTTACCTTCTCTGAACTCTCCATGCACATGGCTTAAAGGCATGGGATTTTGGTTGGGGTTTTTCAGTGCGATGTTCCTTGAACAACATTGTAAAGTGCGTGATGGTTTTGTCCGCTTATTCAAGAAAAGCCAGTTAGGAACTTGACCTTTACAAGACCCTCAGCTTTGCCCCACCACCACTCATCCCCCCCGCAACCCAGGCCCTCCAGTAAACTCTTCCTCTCTCCCTGCCCTGATTTTCCCTGCCTTGCAGAGCTCAAGAGGGTTACAGCCTTTGCTCTTCCCACTGGATAGAGCTGGAGCCATGGAGCAGATTCTGTCCCCTACTCCAACCCCTATGCAGTGCCCTAGCAGCACACGGGGGCTGGCACTGGGCTGCAGCTAGCCAAGGCAGAATTTCCAGACACAGCAGACGCCACTGCTCCTCACAAGCTCCGGCGTGGGGGACAAGCTCAGAGCATCACGCTGTGGGGATTCTGGACTGGGCCACAGCACAGGATGGATTACTGGGGGGCTGCTCTAAATTTAGGCCGGGGCCATACTGGCTCATGGTACAGCCCAGAAGGCACAAAGTGATCTTTTCCCCACTCCTGGAGGACTGAACCTCCTGCAGGCGCGGCACCAAATCAGACCCATGGGGCAGGGCCCGTCTGCTTGCTCCGTGTTTGTACAGCGCCTAGCACAATGGGATCGCGGGCCAGCACTGGGGCTCCTAGGTACTACGATCATACAAATAATAAACAGTTTGTGCTAATGGCTAGAGCTAGTGCATTATTGAAGTACTATATACAGAGAGCAGGATGTGGCCCAGGGGTGGGCAAACTACGGCCTCTCGGGCCTTTGGATCTGGCTCGTGGGATTGCCACCCCCATGGCGCCGCACTGCTCCGGGAAGCGACCACACCATGTCCCGGCAGCCCCTGGGAGTGGGGGGGCAGAGAGCTCCGCACGCTGCTCCTGCCTGTGGGTACCTCCCCCAAAGCTCCCATTGGCCAGGAACGGGGTACCGCGGCCAAGGGGAGCTTCGGGGGAGGTACCCACAGGAGAGGGAAACACGCGGAGCTCTGTGCGACCCCCCTCCTCCCCAAGGGGCCACGCAGGGACGTGGTGCCGGCTGCTCCCCGGAGTGGTGCGGCGCTGGGGCCGGGGCAGGCAGGGAGCCTGCCCTGGCCCCGGTGCACGCAGCTACCACCCCGGAGCCGCTCTAGGTAAGCAGCGCCGGGCCGGAGCCTGAACCCACCCTGCACCCCAACTCCCTGCCTTGAGCCCCCTGCCTGCACCCCACACCCCTCCTGCACCAACTCCCTGCCTTGAGCCCCCTGCCTGCACCCCACACCCCTCCTGCACCAACTCCCTGCCTTGAGCCCCCTGCCTGCACCCCACACCCCTCCTGCACCCCAACTCCCTGCCTTGAGCCCCCTGCCTGCACCCCACACCCCTCCTGCACCCCAACTCCCTGCCTTGAGCCCCTGCCTGCACCCCACACCCCTCCTGCACCAACTCCCTGCCTTGAGCCCCCTGCCTGCACCCCACACCCCTCCTGCACCAACTCCCTGCCTTGAGCCCCCTGCCTGCACCCCACACCCCCCCTGCACCCCAACTCCCTGCCTTGAGCCCCTGCCTGCACCCCACACCCCTCCTGCACCAACTCCCTGCCTTGAGCCCCCTGCCTGCACCCCACACCCCTCCTGCACCCCAACTCCCTGCCTTGAGCCCCTGCCTGCACCCCACACCCCTCCTGCACCAACTCCCTGCCTTGAGCCCCCTGCCTGCACCCCACACCCCTCCTGCACCCCGACTCCCTGCCCTGAGCCCCCTGCTGCATCCTGCACCCCAACTCCCTGCCTTGAGCCCCCTGCCTGCACCCCACACCCCTCCTGCACCAACTCCCTGCCTTGAGCCCCCTGCCTGCATCCCACACCCCTCCTGCACCCCGACTCCCTGCCCTGAGCCCCCTGCTGCATCCAGCACCCCAACCCCCTGCCTTGAGCCCCCTGCCTGCACCCCACACCCCTCCTGCACCCCAACTCCCTGCCTTGAGCCCCCTGCCTGCACCCCACACCCCTCCTGCACCCCGACTCCCTGCCCTGAGCCCCCTGCTGCATCCTGCACCCCAACTCCCTGCCTTGAGCCCCCTGCCTGCACCCCACACCCCTCCTGCACCAACTCCCTGCCTTGAGCCCCCTGCCTGCATCCCACACCCCTCCTGCACCCCGACTCCCTGCCCTGAGCCCCCTGCTGCATCCAGCACCCCAACTCCCTGCCTTGAGCCCCCTGCCTGCACCCCACACCCCTCCTGCACCCCAACTCCCTGCCTTGAGCCCCCTGCCTGCACCCCACACCCCTCCTGCACCCCGACTCCCTGCCCTGAGCCCCCTGCTGCATCCTGCACCCCAACTCCCTGCCTTGAGCCCCCTGCCTGCACCCCACACCCCTCCTGCACCCCGACTCCCTGCCTTGAGCCCCCTGCCTGCACCCCACACCCCTCCTGCACCAACTCCCTGCCTTGAGCCCCCTGCCTGCACCCCACACCCCTCCTGCACCAACTCCCTGCCTTGAGCCCCCTGCCTGCACCCCACACCCCTCCTGCACCAACTCCCTGCCTTGAGCCCCCTGCTGCATCCTGCACCCCTCCTGCACCTCAACTCCCTGCCCTGAGCCCCCTGCTGCATCCTGCACCCCAACTCCCTGCCCTGAGCCCCCTGCTGCATCCTGCACCCCAACTCCCTGCCTTGAGCCCCCTGCCTGCACCCCACACCCCTCCTGCACCCCAACTCCCTGCCTTGAGCCCCCTGCCTGCACCCTGCACACCTCCTGCACCCCAACTCCCTGCCTTGAGCCCCTGCCTGCACCCCACACCCCTCCTGCACCCCAACTCCCTGCCCTGAGCCCCCTGCTGCATCCTGCACCCCAACTCCCTGCCTTGAACCCCCTGCCTGCACCCTGCACCCCACACCCCTCCTGCACCCCAACTCCCTGCCCTGAGCCCCCTGCTGCATCCTGCACCCCAACTCCCTGCCTTGAGCCCCCTGCCTGCACCCTGCACCCCACACCCCTCCTGCACCCCAACTCCCTGCCCTGAGCCCCCTGCCTGCACCCTGCACACCTCCTGCACCCCAACTCCCTGCCCTGAGCCCCCTGCCTGCACCCTGCACACCTCCTGCACCTCAACTCCCTGCCCTGAGCCCCCTCCTGCATCCTGCACCCCAACTCCCTGCCTTGAGCCCCCTGCCTGCACCCCAACTCCCTGCCCTGAGCCCCCTGCTGCATCCTGCACCCCAACTCCCTGCCCTGAGCCCCCTGCTGCATCCTGCACCCCAACTCCCTGCCCTGAGCCCCCTGCTGCACCCTGCACCCCAACTCCCTGCCTTGAGCCCCCTGCCTGCACCCTGCACCCCTCCTGCACCTCAACTCCCTGCCCTGAGCCCCCTGCTGCATCCTGCACCCCAACTCCCTGCCATGACCCCCCTGCCTCCACCCTGCACACCTCCTGCACCTCAACTCCCTGCCCTGAGCCCCCGTCTGCACCCTGTGCCCCTCCTGCACCCCAACTCCCTGCCCTGAGCACCCTCCTGCACCCCAACTCCCTGTCCTGAGCACCCTGCCACATCCCACACCCCTCCTGCACCCCAACTCCCTGTCCTGAGCCCCCTGCTGCATCCTGCACCCCAGCTCCCTGCCTTGAGCCCCCTGCCTGCACCCCTCCTGCACCCCAACTCCCTGCCCTGAGCACCCTGCCGCATCCCGCACCCCAACCCCCTGCCCTGAGCCCCCTCCTACACCCCGCACCCCTCCTGCACCCCAACCCCCTGCCCTGAGCCCCCTCCTACACCCCGCACCCCTCCTGCACCTCAACCCCCTGCCCTGAGCCCCTTCCTACACACCGCACCCCCTCCCACACACCGCACTCCGCCCCCGCGCCCCAATCCCCTGCCCCAGGCCTGCAAGCAATTTCCCCACCCAGATGTGGCCCTCGGGCCACAAAGTTTGCCCACCCCTGACGTGGCCCTTCACACGGTAGCAGATGTACCGTGCTAAGCTTCACGGCAACAGTAAAACACAAAATGGTGGCTGTGCAAGAGCCAAGTCATTTGATAATTAAAGTGCCGGTATTTTCAGGTTCGAGAGAGCGTGCGTGTGTGTGTGGAACAGGCTTCAGAGTGCATGCCTGGGCCACTCACTGCAGGGCTCTTAGAATTCAATTTATTGGCCATGTGCTGAAGAGATGCCAGCACCCGCGGAGAACATGAAGTAACTGCGAACGCTAATACTTTTGATTGTTTTTTTAAGATTTAAAATTACTTTCGAGAGAAAGTGCAAAAAAAAAAAAATAAATAGAGAGAGAGCCAAGTCATTTCTAAGCTACAGAGCACAAAAGACACACTTTGCTCTAAATCAGGTCATTTTTAAAACCCGGTGACTAAAATTAAACAAAACCCAGTTGATCAAGTTATTTCCCCCAGCACAGCCTGAGAGGAATCACAATAACGGAGATATTTACAAAATACTTTCTCTGTCCAAAGCTTTAAAGGTAGGAGGGGAAAGGCGACCATCTCCCTCGAACGCGTTAATCGACTGTCTCAGACCATGTCTATGGGGAGCAGGCAGGTTAAATAACCAAAGCAAGAGTTCGTTATAAGAACAGTACTACGAAGAAGTCACAGGGGACTGGGGATAATCTCTGGGGCTGAGGCAAGGCCGGTTACTTTCCACTTGGTTTATCAATGGCTATCAACAGCAGGGCATCCGATGAAGAGAGCTGTAGCTCACGAAAGCTTATGCTCAAATAAATTCGTTAGTCTCGAAGGTGCCACAAGTCCTCCTGTTCTTTCAACAGCAGGGCTGTGACTCAACTTTCAGTTTGTCAGGAACACTAAAGATAGAAATATCGTTAACACCTCTGTTATCATTAGCGGATAGCTGTCGGAAAGATGCCGGTGCCAGGGGACGGCAGGGCAGGAAATAGGAGAGGTGATGCCTTTTACTAAGCTAAAAAATCCCACGGGAATCTTTTGCATTGGTAGGTAAAAAAAAACTGGCATTTCTGGGCAACCAGAAGGATGTAAGAATCTGATTCTCAGCACCATGAAGAGCAAGAATGCATTGCTCTCTAAGGTCCCCCTGACTGCAGGATCTGAGCACTTCACAGTCTTTGGCATATGTGCCCTCACGCGCCCCTACGAGCAGGGCAGTGCTGTTTTACAGATGCACGGAGGCTAAGTGATGGGCCCACAAGTCCCACAAGGAGTCTGTGGCAGAGAAGGGAATTGCACCAGAGTCTCCCGAGCCGCAGGCTAGCATCTTAACCACTGGGTCATCCTGCCCCTGTGCAGTAGCAGCAGAGACAGGTTACTTGGCTGCGGCAAAACAACCATTATTATGAACAAGAGGAGAGAAGGTATTTTACAGCTACAGAAGAACAGGGAGATGCCGCACCCTGGAAGACTGAGTCCAGCTGGGGCACCTTGCCTTGCAGGAGGACACCTTCTGGAGGAAGTCCAGAGAAGAGCTTAGAGGTGGGAAGGGTCTGGTAATTTTTATGACTGACTAAAGAGCCAAAGTCTCTACATTTTGGAGAAGACAAGGCCCCAGGTTGATCAGGGCAGCTGGTTCATCTTGAAAGTCATGAACACAGAAGCCTACCTCCAAGGAGAAGATCTCAGAACTAAGCCACACCAGGGACTCCCTCACTCTTCAGCGAGTTCGTCGAGCTCAGGTGACATTTGCAGACTGACCGCCAACTGGGAGGCGAGAATGGAAGGGCCCTTTCAAAGCATGGAGTTCCCTGCCCCTGCCCCCACCCCTCCAAAGCCATACAGGCCAACTACACCTCCTCTCCAACGCTGATGACTCCTGGGGGGGGTGGGGCGAGACAAGTACCACACGTGCATGGTGGACGATGGGCCCAGCTCCCTGGAAAGGTCCAGGGTCGCTAGGATCAGCAGGGAAGTGGGAGCTTTGTTCTCTGCACATCTTCATTCTGAACACAAAACCACCACATTAAAAGCCAGACAATACCAGCAAGCGCCTGGAACCACCCTTTGCAGCCCAGTCAAGGAGAGAGTATTGACGACAACTGTTTCTAAGCAGAAGGAACCTCCAGGACTTCTCCACAACCATTGTTTAATGCTGCAAGATCCTCTGAGACGGGAGAAGGCAGCTAAGCAACAGCGAAAATTCTGTTTAACACCATAGATTCATTCAGGGGCTCAGGCATCACATCCCCTAGCCCTCCCCCTCTTCAAGTCTTCCTTCCCAACTTCAGCTGGTCACCCATCCCCTGTGCTATCCCCAGAGCCATACTGCAGATCAGAGCAGCACTTTGCCAGCTGTAACTGTTCACAGAGCACCAGTACGTGGGGAAATCCAGTCTACTGCCAGCTTTATACCCGTGTTTCCAGCCACACATCTTGAGGTCCAAAATGAGCTCAGCAGGAGAGGATCATGTGTGCTGCAAAGCATCCTTCAGCCCTGCGTCCCCTCCCCTCCCGTCTGTCTGCAAAGCCTGGCTAGACGTGAGAGTCCTTCACCTTGCAAAGCTAAGTGTGCCAACTGCATCTCAACAAGAGGGCGAGGGAAGTGACAAGCACAGATGGAGAGGCAGGCATTCAATCCCCTTTTGACTACCAGGTGTGCAATGGCAGTAGGCCATCTATTATTCTCCACTGGGTAGACAGTTGCCTTTGCAAGGCCTGGTCTACACAAGAAAATTAGGTCAGTGTAACTACATTGCTCAGGGCATAGTGAAGCCAACCTACGTCCCCATGTAGACAGTGCTAGGTTGACAGAAGAATTCTTCTATCGACCTAGCTACCGCCTCCTGGGGAGGTGGAGTTCCTACAGCTATGCCACTGCCGAGTTTAAAGTGTAGACAAGCCTACGCCACGCCCCAGCTAACAAAATACCAAGCTAAGCAAGTAAGCAGACACCAGAAGGCAGCAGCCATTTGACTGCATCGTGTTAGGCCGCTCTGGGGCAGAGCCCTAACTGACACAGCAACGCCACCCTCAGGTGGGGGCAGGAAATGTTACTGACATGCACTCTGCACCCAGCCAAGAGAACTGCAAAGAACTGCACTGCAGTCAAGTCAGTCCACAGGAAGGTGACCAAGCTGGCCCCATCCAGGCAGCCTCACACACGGCACAGCTCCAGCAGGTCTCCGGAGGAGGAGCACCAAAGGAAGGTGCTGAATTCAGCCTCTAGGCACCAGCGATCACCATTGCTGTTCATTCCACAACAGGCAGACTGCCTGCGACCGCTCCGCACCAGGGCTCCCCTCTGACGGAACCATGCCCATGGTAGCAACTGTGGGAAGTTTCAGGGGAAAGAAATTCTAGCAGCAACACAGCCGGAGAGAAAAGCAAGATCTGTCCGTGCGGCTCTCACACTTAACACTTCCCTTTCCCCGAGGGGTAGGAAAACTGAAAGGGAGTGAAGGCAGCTCATCGGAGATGGTACCAAAAACGACTTCACAGCATTGCATGCGGCGGGGCGGGGGGGATCAACGTCCAACAAGGCGACAAGATATTCAGCATCACCTCAGCTACACCATCTCCTGCAAGGTAGCCGACCAAAACCAGCAGCAGAGTGCGCAGGGGCTGGGAAGAGAAGGTTGTGCAGGGCCCGAGAGGAGTGCAAAGAAATCTTTGGAAGATACACAAAGGCAGGTGCTCAAGGAAAGCAGGAAGGAGCCCCAACTGCAGCAGCAAGGAGAAGAGAGGGTGGCTAGGGAGAGCCAAGAGCCTCCAGCCGCATCCATCACCAGTGCTAGGGCAATTAGGACAGGGTGGGAAGAGGTGCACTGAGGCAGTTCTTGGAATGGTCCTGCCCCAAAGAAGGAGCATCGGGGCTGGAAGGGGGAAAGTGATGCCCTGTGCTTCCCGCCCCGCCTTGCTGATGGATGTTGCCGTTCCCGTGCCGTCTGCTCCTCGAACGTAGTGCTCTTTAGTGGGCTCTTCCCTGACTGAGGACATGGGGAGGGCTAGCTACTCTCCCCACCTGAAGGTCTAGCACACCCAAGCATGGACTCTTTTCTGAAGCAAGCCACTTGCCTCATAGAATCATAGAAGATTAGGGTTGGAAGAGACCTCAGGAGGTCATCTAGTCCAACCCCCTGCTCAAAGCAGGACCAACCCCAACTAAATCATCACAGCCAGGGCTTTGTCAAGCCAGGCCTTAAAAACCTCTAAGGAAGGAGATTCCACCATCTCCCTAGGGAACCCATTCCAGTGCTTCACCACCCTCCTTGTGAAATGGTGTTTCCTAATACCCAACCTAGACCTCCCGCACTGCAACTTGAGACCACTGCTCCTTGTTCTGTCATCTGCCACCACTGAGAACAGCCCAGCTCCATCCTCTTTGGACCCCCCTTCAGGTAGTTGAAGGCTGCTATCAAATCCCCCCTCACTCTTTTCTTCTGCAGACTGAAGAAGCCCAGTTCCTTCAGCCTCTCCTCGTAAGTCATGTGCCCCAGCCCCCTAATCATTTTTGTTGCCCTCCACTGGACTCTCTCCAATTTGTCCACATCCTTTCTGTAGTGGGGGGGACCAAAACTGGACACAGTACTCACCAGTGCTGAATAGAGGGGAAGAATCACTTCCCTTGATCTGCTGGCAATGCTCCTACTAATACAGCCCAATATGCTGTTGGCCTTCTTGGGCACACTGCTGACTCATATCCAGCTTCTCATCCACTGTAATCCCCAGGTCCTTTCTCATGGCACCTCAATGCCCCACAACGAGGCTGCCTGAACCCATCTCACTATTCTGCAGGAATTCCACCCCCAAGGGAATCCCTAACCCAGGCAGAGGTGGTGTGGAGTTGGACCAGCATCATGCTAACCCCCCGCCCACAAGTTTCACCTCACTTAAAAACTACTTGCTTACAAAATCAGACATACAAATACAAAAGTGTAACAGCCACTGTTACTGAAAAATTGCTTCCTTTCTCATTTTTACCATACAAGTATAAAATAAATCAACTGGAATATGAATAGTGTGCTTACATTTCAGTGTATCGTACATAGAGCAGTATAAACAAGTCGTTATCTGTGTGAAACTTTAGTTTGTAACATTATAACATTTAAAAACCAGTCGGAGAACACTTCAATCTCTTTGGTCACTCGATTACAGACCTAAAAGTGGCAATTCCTCAACAAAAAAACTTCAAAAACAGACTCCAAGGAGAGACTGCTGAACTGGAATTAATTTGCAAACTGGATACAATTAACTTAGGCTTGAATAGAGACTGGGAGTGGATGGGTCATTACACAAAGTAAAACTATTTCCCCTTGTTTATCCCCCCCACCCCCCAACTGTTCCTCGGACGTTCTTGTCAACTGCTGGAAATGGCCCACCTTCATTATCACTCCAAAAGGTTTCCCCCCACCAACCCCCTTTCACCTGCTGGTAATAGCTCACCTTACCTGATCGCTCTCATTACAGTGTCTGTGGTAACACCCATTGTTTCATGTTCTCTGTGTATATAAATCTCCCCACTGTATTTTCCTCTGAATGCATCCGATGAAGTGAGCTGTAGCTCATGAAAGCTTATGCTCAAATAAATTGGTTAGTCTCTAAGGTGCCACAAGTCCTCCTGTTCTTTTTTTAGTTTGTACTGACTTCACTAGTGCTGTTTATGTCACCTGTTGTAAAACTAGGCAAATCTCTAGATGGGTTGATGCATACCCCTGGCTGAGAACCACTGGCCTGAACAGCTCAGGAAAAGCAAGTTGCTCCCTCTTAGATCTAAATCAGCAGGCGGCTTGAACCAGCCGCAGCCAAGAAAGCTCGGGTGCGTTTTCTGACTCTTCACAGGGGAGAGAAGCAGCAGGAGGTACTAAACAGAGAGCTCTTACGGATGCCAAGCACCGGGCTATAGAAAAGATTGATGCATTCCTTGGATTGTCAGCTCTTTGGAGCAGGGGCGGTCTTTGATCTGTGCCTGTACAGCACTAGCACAAGGGGGGCCTGGTCCATGCCTGGGGCTTCTGGGCATTAGGACAACCATAAGAAGAATGGGGAGTCAGACTAGGGCATGGTTTGGAAATTCAGGTACCTCCGGGGGAGCTCTAGCGATGCTCATTCCCCAGCAATATTACAAGCACTTTCCCTGATTTACGAAGGAAGAGCCCTGACAAGGGGATGCTGTTCCATGATGCAGAAAACTAACCAACAGGTAGAAATCTGTGTCCGTGCCCACACAGCAGATGGGATCTGACTAGCAACTTCCGGACAGGAAAAGCCACTGACTGCCAAGATTCGCCGATGGGGCACAGCGGGCTCAAAGCAGGAGATAGGGCTCAGTGTATCTGATGCCCAAGCCCGTCCCCCCTGGCCATGAAGAGGACTCCTCTTTAAGTGAGCGTATCTCTCGGATGTGTTACGGGGTACAGAAATCCCATGGGTATAACAGGGACGTCAAGGCCCCAGCAGATCAGATTTGCCCCGTCCCCATGTATTAGCCATGTCTTGAGTTATGCTTCGGGGAGGGGAAAGAAGTCTGGGCTTTGCTCACTGCAAGCCAGGAACGAAAGCAGAGCCCTCTCTCCGCACAGCACCAGGCTGGCGGGCGGCAGTTCTGAACAGAGGTCGGCTTCTCTTACAGAGCTGCGCAACGTGAGCCCCGCCAAGGCGATTGACCCTTTCCATCATGGGAAACTGGAGCACACAATCCCAGCAGCAGCCTCACCTCCTCCCCAGCCACGCAGCAGAGGGCTTGCTATTTCAGGACGTCAGACAGAGGCAGTTATCTGCTCAGAGCACAAGATCACCTCCCCCAGAGAGAGCTGGGTGCACAGTTTGGCATTTCCTGCCCTGAAATTGCACTCACCTGGGGGCAGCCAAGCACTCCACCAATGCAGCAATCAACGTCACCCACCGGCGCTCGCTCAGGGGAGCCACTTCCCAACCAGCCACTGCAGGGGCACAGAGCATTACACAGCGGCCCTTGGGGTAGCATCACGATCGCAGTCAGCCAGCGGCTTCGGCAGCACCCCGCGGATGAGAGCACACACGAGCCAGCCCTGCTCTCGCATCTTGTCACCCTGCCACAGCGCATGCCCATCAGCCAGCCCTGCCCTCGCATCTTGTCACCACACCCATCAGCACATGCCCATCAGCCAGCCCTCCTCTCCCATCTTGTCACCCTGCCACAGCACATGCCCATCAGCCGGCCCTGCGTTGGACCGATGACAGCGGCCTGTCCAATTACCACGCTCAACTCAAAGCGCCCCCTTGTTGGAGCTGGTCTGCGCGTGGCAGGGTTGGTAACAGCACCACCCGGCCTCTCATAATGATGTATCTGAGCACCTCACGATCTGTAATGTATTCCATGTCCCGCATCACCATAAATACGATGGATTAGATAGCGAGAGGGGTGTGTGACGGGGGAGGAGGATGGACAAATAGAACTGGTCCACACACAACATTGCACTGAAATAACAAGTGTGAATGAAAACCCATTTCGCTATTTCTGCGTATAGCCTCACAGGCACTAGTTAAACCAACATCAGAGAGTACACACAAGGGTTTGCACCTGTTTGGCTCGAAGCTACATTTTAAACCAGTTTTTGTTCTACCAGTGCAACTTCCGTGTTCAGACAAGGCCTCCGTTCTCTGTAGCTACTTTTATTCCACGAATACCCACACAGCTTGCACCAAAATAACTACATCGGTTTTAACTCACGCCATTAGTCATCTCAGCGCAAGCCTGTGCGCGCAGCAGCCCCCAGACCATTTAAACCCTGATTCTGTTCACACATTTAGCTCAAACACTTGAAGGAAAAGCTCTGCTGAGGATTCAACACGCCGCCCCTTCAATTAATGGCTCAGAGATTTCCCAGTCCATGTTTGCAAGTTATCTGAGGAGGTGGCAGGGGAGAGAAGATCAGATATTCCCAAGTAGAAAACCCCTTCTTTTAGAAGACAAGATTTGAGGCTCTCGCTGTGTGCTGAAGAATCTAATATTTCTTCTCTGGAGAAGATTAAACCAGAACTTTACCAGGGTAAATTGTGCCAGATGATGACAGTGGTGCCAGACATTTGTTCATAATTTTTTTTTTTTAAACACATCTCCTCCTGCCCCATCTCCAACAGCTGCAGTACCTGCATCAAAGTCCCCATGCACTAGACACCTGGGTTAGGTGGCCTTAAAACAGGATCATGGGCTCCAGGGCTCGATCTCTGTTCCTCTCCTCCCAAAATTCCCATCTCTGCAGCTGGACTCTGGCAAGGAAGCCAATCTCTTTTGCAATATGCTGTGGTGACATGAGCCACCAGGGACCTTATGACCCACAGACCCGCCCCCGCTCTCCCCAGGACTTATCCTCTCTTCCTCAACTTCCCCCCCGCACAGCCATTGTGTACTCAGGCACATCCACGCTCCTCCAGAGCACTGTACAAGCAAGGGGCCAGGAGGTTCACTGAAACCCAGGCTTCTGATAGACTGCAGAAGGACAAAGCCTGAGAACAGACACACCAAGCCAACCCTGTCCCCTCCTCCCCCAGTAGACAGAGGCAAATATCCCAGCAAGGGACCAAGGGCAGACACTTTCTCCAGACCCCTCCCGAGACTATCCTGTCTGATCTCTGTGGCAAAACGGGATCAGCAGCCTGGTTCTCAGGAACAAGCAAAGCAAGACAAGTTCGGTCAACAAAAGCAGCAGCATCCACAGGAAACACACAGCTCAGCCTGTATCACACCGAGACCTGGCGGGAAACCACCACCAGTACAGGACCAGAGCAGCTCAGTCCAGGGGCTGCTCAATGAGATGAGGAGATGATATGGCCTCCTCTCACACCACACGGAGGCACCCCACCAAGGAGGTAGAGCCATCTGAGCCCACACGCCTGCTAAGCGAGTGGCAATAGGACCATCCCAAGAAGTTCACTGGCTTCCTTAGCAGAACAATAAGAGCTGCTGTCCAGTCTGGCACTGGAGTCTCCAATAATACCCACGCAGATAACAAGATCTCACGTCCATCATGAAAACCTTAAAGTTCTCTCATGTGGTCTTTGGTGCCACCTTAGACTCCATGTCCAGCCTAGGCAGACTCATCAGAGGCATAGCAACCTTGCTGCTATCATCTCCACCCCCTCAACTTCCTCCCCTCTGGAAAGTGGGATTAGTGAAGACCGTCCCAGTTAAGATGTCCTGGGCCCAGTAAGTTCCCAGGACACCATCCAACTGTGGAACCTGTGCCCCAATGAACTCTTAGCAAATTTCAGCCAACTACCATCCACACCTTGATAAACTAGCCCCAAACACTCTGAGAACAAACCAGGGCAGCTGCTGCCCCAGAATCCATTTCTTGGTGCGAACAATCTTGTCAGCTTCCTGCCTTGAACAGTCCCTTTAAAAGACCTATTACTGAGAAACTGGTGGCACATCAGTGACACCTGGTCTCTACCAATCCTCTAGCCCCTACCCAATTTAGACTCAAAATCAGAATAAGGCACAGAGGCAGGTCAGATAGGAGACATCCTCGTAGACACAAAAGCTGAAAATCTCCCAGGATTGTTGGATCTGTTGCTAACATTAGACACTGTTGACCATGAAGCCCTGAGGGCTCACCTACAGGGATGAATGGAGTTACAGTAAGCTGGCTTCACTCATTCTTCTCAGATAAAGCCCAAAGAGTTGAGAGAGGCACCCACAGCAAGCCCACCTGGTTCCTAGCCCTACTGTCACTATGAGACACTAAGGGCTTTGATGACGGATCACCTCTGACTACTATGATACTCTTACAGCTTCCTCAGAAGCATCTGGTGTCGGGTCACTGCTAGAGACGGGACTTTGGACAAGATGGACCTTGGGTCTGACCTAGAATGGCAATGCCTCTGTTCCTACACAGATGACCCTGGCTCTCAGTTTCATTTCCATCAAATAGAAAAGGAGGACTTGTGGCACCTTAGAGACTAACAAATTTATTTGAGCATAAGCTTTCGTGAGCTACAGCTCACTTCATTGGAATGCATGAAGCTGTAGCTCACGAAAGCTTATGCTCTAATAAATTTGCAAAAAGAAAAGGAGTACTTGTGGCACCTTAGAGACTAACCAATTTATTTATGCATCCGATGAAGTGAGCTGTAGCTCACGAAAGCTTATGCTCAAATAAATTGGCTAGTCTCTAAGGTGCCACAAGTCCTCCTTTTCTTTTTGCGAATACAGACTAACACGGCTGCCGCTCTGAAACATTTCCATCCAATGTGGACAATGCCCCAGAGGAGATGCCCCAGTGCCCGAGGGGACATGGGTTAAAAGCACCCAAATCAAGTCTAAGGGACAGTGTCACTTGAAAAGTCACACTGCCACCCGAAAGCAGTTCACCTCCATGGTTTCATGTTGTATTTAATGCCACCTGGGAGAGGGGTGGGGAATAATTTTTCCCCATCTATTCTTGTGTTATCGCCTGCCTTCGCCAGCACTGCATGTCCAGCCAGTTTCACCCTCGTGCCGGTGCAGCTAGCCTGGCTCCCTGTTTGCCTGTGTGAGCGTTTCACCCAGCAACGTGGGAGAGAGCCCACTTGAACTCGGTACAGGAAAAGAGGGTGGAAAAAGCCTCCAAAACTGGCAGGAAAATTCAGGGCCAGATGGAGCCTCCACACCGCTGCTCACTCACTGCAGAGAGGGGCTGTATTCCCCTGGGCTCCCGGCAGCAGGAAGGCTAGTAGGAAGGGGGGCATGATGAGGACATGACAGGACATCCCAGCGCGGAAAGCACTGGAGCAGTGTGCCGCCCCAGAGAAAAGCCCCCCCCCCGGTAAGAGGGACCCCCTGGCTCTGAGACCCCCCAGGACAATGTGTCCTTCCACCCAACAGAAAGGGGCCCCCCCCCAGAGCAGTGTTCCCCCCGAAAGCACGGGGGGGGGGGGCGGCTCAGAGATCCCTGGAGCACTGAGCCCCCCGAGAGAAAGGGTCCCCCAGGGCAGTCTGCCCCCTCCCCCGATAAGAGGGGGCCCGGGCTCAGAGACCCCCCCCGGAGCCGTATGCCCCCCGAAAGGGTCCCCCAGGGCAGTCTGCCCCCCGCCCCCGATAAGAGGGGGCCCCGGCTCAGAGATCGCGGGGGTCGGGGCAGTGCCCCCCGAGAGAAGGGGTCCCCCGCTCGCGATCACTCACCGGCTCCCGGGGATGCGGCGGACGCAGGAGCCAGCTGAGCAGCTCCCCGCCTGCCTCCGCCTCGCCGCAGCGCCGGCCGGCCGAGCCCCGCCCCCTCGGCCTCTAGCCACGCCCCCTGCCTGACTCCCCTCCGCCCCGCCCCCTGCATCTCATCAGGCATAGCCCCGCCCCTGCCCCACCCCCTCTGCCTTCCAGTTCCCATAGAGGCTTTGTGTACTAGCCCCCCTTCCTGACAGCACAGGGCCCCAGCCAATGGGGGGGGGGTAGGTCCCTGGCTCCCTCCCAGCCTTCAAGCCCCAGCTGGAGGACTTGTCCCAAGTGCGCCTCAAGTCAGAGAAGGGCAGGCCCTGATCCACTCCTGTTAACAAGCCTTCTATGTCCCATGTGGCCATCCCCTTTGTGACCCGCCATTCCTCTATCCGGGGTTGGGGGGGCAGGGTTATGGATTGTGGACCCAACCTGTTGGTGATTTTTTAAACTCATTTTTAAAAATTCACACAGTATCTCCTGATTTCTCAGCTCTTCCCCCCCCCCGCCCCCCCCGCCCCCCCCCCCACTTCCCTACCAGCTAGCAGGCTGCTGGGGCTGTGGGGGATGGCAGCCCCATGGAGAGGGACAGGCAAAGTCCAGAGGAGGAGTGGTCACCTACTTCCCCTTTGCAAGGGCCAGCGTGGGGGGCCAGGAGCTCCACCAGAAGTCTAAGTGGGAGCTTGAGTCTTGCCCCTCCCCAGGAGGGGAAGCAAAGACCTTATCTGTTCCCTTCCAAGGGAACAAAGCACTGAAGGCCAGAGGTGACCTATGGCCCACCCAGTCTCCACCACACCCAGGGCAGATGAGAGCCACTGAGGGGGCTGATGGGGAGGGTGTTTCCCCTCTCTGTACTGCACTCTTCACCTGCTAAAGGGAAGCCTGGCTGAATGTGCAGCCTGCTGGGTCATTTCAATCCTCCTCCTCCCAGTGCGTGTGGCCTGACCCCAGGAAGGGGAGCACCACCACCACCACAGCAGCATATTAGCTCTTCAGGGATGGAGGCTCAATTCCAATGTCTGGACCTAGATCGATGGGTCTGGGCTGTGCCCTTCCCAAAGTATGATACCCCCGGCTGACACGCTTGCAGGCTCCTCTCCCAGTGTCTGTCAGGGTTGAAATGTAATCTGCAAACACCCAGACACGCCCTTTCCCCGCACATTCATATTCATCCACAATATGTTACATAAATACCCTAGTTCTAATGTGCCACGTTTTGCTGGGAGACCTAGCAACAAGGGACACTGAATCCCCAGGAACTGTCTATCTTGGGTACTTAGCTGGCCTCCATTACTGTAATATTTGAGCACATCACAAACTTCAATGCATTATAGTGTGTGGCAGGGAAGGGCTGTTATTCCCACTGCTGGATGCACTGTTGTAGCCGTGTTAGTCCCGGGATATTAAAAAGACAAGGTGGGTGAAGTAAAACCTTTCATTAGATCAATTTCTGCTGGTGAGAGAGACAAGCTTTCAAGCTACACAGAGCTCTGTTTCAGAAAGAGCCTCTTGCCTCTCTCACCAACAGAAGCTGATCCAATAAAAGAGACTACTTCACCCACCTTGTCTCTCTATTATTCCCATTGTACAGCTGGGAAACACAGGGAGGCTAAATTACTTACCCAAGGTCACACAGAAAGTCTGTGGTGGAGCAGGGAACTGAATTCAAGTCTTTCAAGTACTAGAGTAGTGCCCTAACCACTGGGCCATACTGCTTCTCTAAGCATGGCACCTCCTTCCTTCCCCAGCTCTGCCAATAGCTCCTGTTGAGTCTCTCTCTCCTTTGCAGGTAACAACATATTAGACAATCACAAAGAAACCATCCTGAGAAACAGGGGCAGAAGGAGAAATCATATGGAACACAGTGGTTTATAGAGAAAGCATGGTCATTCTCCCTCCCCCCTTTTTTACCTTGTACATATCAGGATTGTCAAGTCTTCTGTTCCCTAATTCTGCTAGAGCAGTGCTACTCAAAGTGGTGGTCCGCAGACCGGTGCCGGTCCGTGAGCCATCGGCTGCCGGTTCTGCGCACACATTGGGAAAAAAAACTGCCGGTCCCCCACATCAGATAGCTTGAGAAGCACTGGGCTAGAGGACTTCTTGGCGTCTCAGAGGCTATGTATTGTGTGCTCCCACACTTCAACTGGGGTGGGGCAGAGGTGTTGAATACCCTTTCTCCAAAATGGCCATTGGACACTGGTGTGACCAAAACCATACAAGACAACAGGATTTGAACAATGTGACTAAAATACGCCTTCCCCTCTCAGTTGCTCAGACTTCCGCCTTTTGTCTACTTTCACTAGTTCTCACTTGCCAGAGTATTCCAGGGTAGACAAGACCTGAATTTCATACGTAAGAAAAACAGAAACACCAACCTGTCACACCTTATTATTGTTATCTATTATTTGTATTACCATAGCACTGAGGAGCCCTTGTCATGGACCAGGACTCCACTGTGCAGACACCTACCACAAGGGGATCCTGAACCTGAGAATGGTTCGGTACTACTGTAAATGGCACAGTCCGAGGGCAAAAAATTGTCAACAACACCGAAGACACTTAGCAGCGTAAGTCCCATTTGAAAAAGTGACTTCAGCAGGTAGGACCATAAGTATCTCTTGAAGCCAGTGGGGCTCAGGCTATTTGGGTCCTTTTGAAAATGTTATCCCTAACCGTTCTTTTCCTTTGCCCGTCACCTTTAAAATACAAGTTTTAATAATTTGCTCACCACAAGGTGGCACCGTTTCTTTGATTGTCACACGAAAGCACCCAGCATCGGACTCAATCCTAAAACAAATAGCCGGGATAGTTTAGTATCAGCCTAAACTGGGTCTATCTGTTTAGCTTGCACCATTTAAACCAATCTAAGGCTACATCCACACTAGAAACACTAGAGAGGCAGCGCTGGAGTGGAGACAACTACAGCAACAGAAAGGAGTCTTCTGTCAGAGTAGTAAATCATAGAACCCATAGGCTACGGTGACACTACAGAGGGGGCGGGCAAACTTTTTGGCCTGAGGGCCACACTGGGATTCCAAAACTGTATGGAGGGCCTGTTTGCTCAGTGTAGACAGCTCACATCGCATCTTCCCTGCTGACCAAGGTGGCTCCCCTCCCTCTCCCCGCATGCCAGGGGCTCTGTGTCCCCCCCAGACCTTCCCCCATGCCAGGGGCTCCGTCCCCGCGCCCCCCCATGCCAGGGGCTCCGTCCCCGCGCCCCCCCGCCAGGGGATCTGTGTTCCCTCCCCCACCGCATGCCAGGGGCTCTGTGTCCCCCCCAAACCTTCTTCCATGCCAGGGGCTCTGTGCCCCCCCCCACCAGGGGCTCTGTGTCTTCCCCCCCATGCCAGGGGCTCCGTGTCCCCCCCCCCCCGCCAGGGGATCTGTGTCCCCTTCCCCCCCCGCATGCCAGGGGCTCTGTGTCCCCCCCAAACCTTCTTCCATGCCAGGGGCTCTGTGCCCCCCCCCACCAGGGGCTCCGTGTCCCCCCCCCCCGCCAGGGGATCTGTGTCCCCTTCCCCCCCCGCATGCC
This sequence comes from Chelonia mydas, assembly GCF_015237465.2. NCBI lineage: Eukaryota > Metazoa > Chordata > Testudines > Cheloniidae > Chelonia > Chelonia mydas. The sequence goes on along the minus strand of NC_051261.2, from coordinate 13,892,495 downwards.
AGGGGCTCTGTGTCCCCCCCAAACCTTCTCCCATGCCAGGGGCTCTGTGACCCCCCCCCACCAGGGGCTCTGTGTCTTCCCCCCCCCCTGCCAGGGGCTCCCTGTCCCCCCCCGCGTGCCAGGGGCTCTGTGCCCCCCCCCCCCGTGCTCCCCACGGTACAGTTTTGTTGTTTTTTTTTGAAGCAGAAAAGAATTTTATTTGTGTAACACTTACAAAGAATCACCCAAGAGGATAAAGCAGAACTATGCAACAAAACAATGCAAACAGAAGGTATGACGCAGCAGCCTTCAGGAGGGAGAAGCGTTCAGGCTAGCCTGGGCCCAGAGCCGGGGGGGCTTCCTCGACACTCGTGGTCTTCCACCCCCTGGAGTTACCTAGTGCCGCGCCCAGCGCCACCGATTATCCCGCTCCTGGGAGTGCCCGGCAAGACGGGCACGGCTGCGGGGTGGGCGGCTGGGGGGGGGGGTTACACCCGCGTGTTGTAGGACCCCCCGAGGTGACGGTGATGACGGTATCCACAGCGGCTGGGGCTGGGGCCTCTCGCTCGGCCCCTCAATCAAAGGGTCAGACGGAGGGAACCGGTCGGGGTCACCGAGCAGAGACCCCAGGGTACGGTGGCCCGGTCGCTCCATGGCGGGGAGCGGGCAGGCCCGCACCAGGGGGGCGGGGCCCCGCGGCGGGGGCGGGGCCAAGCGCTGCCGCGCCCCCGGCGGCCGGAGGACGTCAGAGCGCGCGGAGGGCCGGGCCGCTCTCGCGAGAGGGGCCGGAGCAGGCCGCGGCGCGGCGCGGAGCCGGGCGCAGGGGGGTGCGGAGCGCGCGGCCCCGCTCCCGCCCGGGACATGGCCCCGCGGAGCCGCCCCGCAGCGACCCCCGCGCCGCGCGCCGCCGACATGCGCAGGAGAGGGGCCCGCAAGCGCCCCCAGTTCCGGGCCGATGACGTCTGCTGCGAGCGGGGTGAGGGCCCCGGGCCCCTCCTCCCCCGGCCGCCGCCCCCCGGCCCCCCCGACCCCCCCGCACCCTTCCCCTGTCCCGGGGGGGGCGCCCGGCCCCTGACTGACCCCACCCCGCACCCTTCCCCTGTCCCGGGGGGGGCGCCCGGCCCCTGACTGACCCCACCCCGCACCCTTCCCCTGTCCCGGGGGGGGGCGCCCGGCCCCTGACTGACCCCCCTCCGCACCCTTCCCCTGTCCCGGGGGGGGGGCTCCCGGCCCCTGACTGACCCCACCCTCCACCCTTTCCCTGTCCCAGGGGGGGGGGTGCCCGGGCCCTGACTGACCCCCCCCCCCGCACCCTTTCCCTGTCCCCGGGGGGGGGGGGGTGCCCGGGCCCTGACTGACCCCCCCCCCGCACCCTTTCCCTGTCCCGGGGGGGGGTGCCCGGGCCCTGACTGACCCCCCCCCCGCACCCTTTCCCTGTCCCCGGGGGGGGGGGGTGCCCGGGCCCTGACTGACCCCACCCTCCACCCTTCTCCTGTCCCGGTGGGGGCGCCCGGCCCCCGACGGGACCAGCAGGGGGTGTGCACATTCACTGGGTCAAGCCCCCTCCCTCGCTACCCCTTTCAGGCCCCTTTCCTCGTGTGGTGTTCAAAGCCCCGTCTCTGGGGGCCCCTCACCCCAGTCGCCAGGCAGCCCCCTCCCGTTCCCTGACACCTCTCCTTTCTCTCACCCCGCTAGTGACCGTGGCGGATTACGCCAACTCCGACCCTGCCATCGTCAAATCCGGGCGCATGAAAAAAGCGGTGGCCAACGCGGTGCTGCAGGAAGGTGAGTCTGTCCAGAGATCCCGCCACCTGGGCTGTGCACTTCTTCCTCTGGCTCCCGCTGGCCAGTCAAACGCCTGCACCCTGCGGGTGGTGGGGGCGGCACCTGCAGCCCTCTGAAAATCTGGATACTTATTTTGGTGCCTAAATGGGAGCTGAGCTTCTTTGGAAAATCTGGTCCTGAGTTTTGTAGTATTTGTGTTGCGGTAAAGCCTCGGAGGCCCAGGCACGGATCACGGCCCCCTTGTGCCAAGTGCTGTACAAACATAGAACAAAAAGACAGACCCTGCCCCACACAGCTGGCAATGTAAAGCCTTGTCTACACTGTCGCTCTACAGCTGTGTCACTTCAGCATAGACGCCACCTATGCCAAAGGGCGGGGTTCTGTCGGCATAGGTAATCCACCTTCCTGAGAGGCACTAGCTAGGTCAAAGGAAACATTCTTCTGTTGACACAGCATTGTCTATACTGGGGTTAGGTTGGCTTAACTACGCTGCTCAGGGATGTGGGTTTTTCATACCCCTGAGCAGTGTAGTTAAGCTAACTTAATTTTGTAGTATAGACCAGGCCTAAGTAATTTACCCAAGAGGTTGCACAGGAAATCTGTGACAGAGTTGGAAATAAAACCTAGATCTACAGATTCCTTAGACAGGAAGGAACATCTTGTGTCTGGTGTTGCAAGAACTCTACTTCTCTCTTAACTGAAGCTGAGAATATTGTTTTAAGAAATCTCTAATGCTTTGCCAGTTTACATCAAATTTTACAGTGAAAAATCCTGGGTGGGGTGTGGGTGTTTAAGCTAATGCTGCTGAAATTCCTTTTCCAAGTTACAGGTGATGTCTTACTTTTTTGAGGGTGTGTTTTGATGTCTTTTCGATTGCTGAATCTGTTTGTCTAGCTAGGCAGTTTCTCAGAGGGCTGTTGCAATCAATAGTCTGTGCTGCCAACATCTGCTCTTTGTTTTCATTGCTCAGAGTAGCTGAAAACCTGTCTGAGTCAACCTCCCATTCTTAAATGTAAATGGTCACATATGTAGAGTGAGACTATTTATTGACACTAATAACAAAAACTAAGGACTTGTTCACATGGGGAAATTTACCGATATAATTATACCACTGTAGTTATACGCTTCCAGTGTGACATAAGCTAAATCACAAAAATGCACTTTTATTCTGTAATAAGTGTCCACACAGGGAGCTATTCTGATATAGTAATGCTGAAAAAATTTCCTCATGTAGATAAGCCCTAAGAGACATGGAGCAGATATCAAAATAAAGAGATGCAGGAACATAAAAACATAGACTATAGACAGGAAAACTTGAAAGCTGACAGCACAGGGATGCATTAAATGGAAACTTCCACTCTTAAAAGAGAGTTCTATGTAGTTCATGTGGGCTAGACCCCACCCCCCCAAGTCCCCAGCAATCACATTTATCTTTTTTTGTATAGCTTTTTTTCCCTCTCCCTGTTGCTGTGAAAGATCCACACGTAGTCAGAATCATTTTCCCCTCTACAGAAGAAACCATGGCACTGTCTGCATCCAAAGTGCTGTCAAATGTACAAAATAAATTGAAAAAAGGAGAGCTGTTTTCTTTTTTTTTTTTTAGTTAGAGTAACTTTGTGCTACAAATACCTCTACAAACAAACATTTCAGAAAGAAATGTGACCACTTTTTTTTTTAAAGTTACTGGCATCCTACTAAATAGACTGCAAGGTAAATCTTTTTACAACTTTCATAATTTCATGGTAACTGTAAGGAACAACCACAGAAGTTTCAAGTCTCTAGTCTTCACCTGTCTATGGACTGGGACACACATCCCTCTCCTAACTGGGGGGTAGGCTGCTGTCCCTGTGCACTCACTGGGTATTTCTACACAGCTCATAGAAGTGAGCCCCGCAGCCTGGGTCAACAGACTTGGGCTAGAGGTGAGCTCACAGTCTATAAATAGCTGTGTGGACAGGGCTTTGAAGTTGAGGCTTGGGCTGGAGCTCTGGCTCCGAAGCCTAGGGGCAGGTTTGTTAGTTTGTAGAGGAGTTGTGGTAACCTTCTTCCCCTGAAGTTGAATGGAATCCCTGGCCCACAATGATTGATAGAACATTCATAAATGTAATACAATATGGTCTTCAAAGATGTTGCATCTGGTTGCAGTATCTGTCACAACCACTGTCCAAACAGCTGAGGAAGTAAACACAAATGTATATCAGGTAATTTGTTCCTCCAACCAGTCCCTTTTTATATTTGAGAGACTCTCCTCTTCCAACCCCAAGTGATCCATTCTAAAAACTCCCTCTTTGAGTGACAGCTCCCAGGCATGATCCGTCTCACTTGCACGTCCTTTGTGCTGTAAAACAGCACAATCTCCTTTCTCTCTGTCTCCCCTTCCTGTTAAGATTTAAACCGCATCCCTTACTTGGGTCCTGGTGGATTACTCTGACAGTTCCAGATCATCTTAATTCATTAGACTGTCCCAGTCTTGCAGGTATTGATCCCCCTTACTGAAGAGTGAGCCTTCAATGGGTTACGTACTCTGGTTATGGGCATGGATTATAATAATGGGTTTCTGTACTGGTGAAAGAAACCTGGTGAGATTAAATTGCTGATAAATTACAAGAGCTCTAATACAGTTTATACCATCACAATCTCTCCTGCATCTTTAGCCATGCACACTCCTTTGTCTTCCCTTAGTGGCAGTACATCCTGTCTGTTGTCATATAGGAAAATAGAACATGAATTCAGGCATTTTAGAGATGATGCAGGGTCCTTGCAAAACTGCAAATGGCAGAAAGGGTTGCACAGGACAGGAAAGTCTGTCATATGCGGAAGATCCATTAGATCTGTCAGAGGAGCTGGTGGATTCATTCATAACTCCCCATGACTTTAGGTATGCCATTGGGATCGTTACTAAGCATCCACTCTTACAGCATCAGAAGAAATATCCTTTCTAGTATATTAGCAAAGATTGCTCATGGAGATGCCTCTCAGACAACTGCAGCCAGCCCTCGTAGACCCTAATCAGCTCATGTTACTTCTCATAGTGTACTGTGTGTGTGTAAAATCTATTTCTTCTGGTTCTAGTAAAATCCCTCTGTGGTTTGGAAGCCTCATGTGTTCCTGCCGAGGAGGTGCTCTCCGTGACTGGGGAATCCTGTGACAGTAGCGATGAAATGGATGTTAAGGAAAGCACCAACGAGAGAACTGCCTCTAGAAAAAAGAAAAGCAAGAGGCACAAAGGTAGGACTCCTTCACTCACCCAGTCAGCTCTGCAGGGTCCTTCCTGGGATCATCTTCTGCATTTGCCAAGCTATTTACAGATCAGCAGTGTGTTTCTTCGAAGAGTTCAGTGGAGTGTGTTTGGGTATGTGTGCATGCATGCAGTCATTTGCACAAAAGCTTAACCAAAGGAATGCTAGGTAGGAGATGTGGTTCCACAATCCTGAGTGTCATCTCCCCTTTCTTACTGAAGGTGGACTGTTGCAGTTGATTGAATCATGCCTAACTGGTTGATTTTGACCATGTATGTGCTGCAGATACAAACTCTCCTGAAACGCTATATAAAATCCTACAGTTATGCCACATGAAAGGAGACCTGCAAAGAGAAAAACATTGTACCTTATTTATTATTTTGATGTCTCAGGAGAGCACCCCCCCCTTTTTTTTTTAAAAGAAAAATAAAGGGTGGCGATTGGTGAATTGTTTGTATAAAGTGTATTACCTGTTCTTGTGAGAGGATTCCTTGAATGACTAGAGAACAGGAGTGAGAGCTCTGACAGCTGGTATAGGGTGTTGTATCTTTCACACAGAGCTTATCTTCCAGTTTATTAGGAATGTAAGTTAAATAGTCTGTTAACAAAAACAGACTTAAACAGTTGGGCTAAAAATTGCTGCCCTTGTCACTTGCACAGATTCCATTCTCATGTTTCTTGGGACGTTCTCCTAGCTCTGAGCAGTATTCCAGGAGACTGTGTCCTGCTAATGTACAAAGCAAGCCAAAACCGCTTATCCCTTGGTGGAAGAATTGGGTGCTTTTATATCACGAAGCACAAGCCCAATGTCTTCCCTGTTTGGATATCAGCCGTCGTGTTGCAAACGCGAAAGCATTCCAGAAATGCAAAAGAGAGGGGTTCCGTTAGCAACACTGACTCTGCAACTTTTGCTCTGGAGCTACATATTTAGCAGTTTAAGCAATGATTGAAATCTATAAATGGGCATTGTGGGGAGATTAATGTTCATATTAAGAACATAAGAACAGCCATACCGGGTCTGACCAAAGGTCCATCTAGCCCAGTATCCTGTCTTCCGACTGTGGCCAGTACCAGGTGCCCCAGGGGGAATGAACAGAACAGTTAATCATCAAATGATCCATTCCCTGTCGCTCATTTCCAGCTTCCGGCAAAGAGAGGCTAGGGACACAGTCCTTGCAAGCGCAGTTATAGCCAGAAAAGTGACTGTAAACTGACGCTACCTTCCAGCAGGCTAACCCCAGTGTGTATTGGAATTAGTCATGTTGATTTGCCGCTAAAGTTAAAATATAACTTGTTTGTTTGTTTTTGTTAGCCTTACAGAATTAACACAGCTCAGGCTTGTTCATCTTCAGCAGAGCTATCAACTAAGTTTGATTATCAGGTCCAACTTCATTGTCTTCAAATTACAATTTCAATTACATCTGTGCAACCCCATGGAAGACACAGAATTGTATATCTGTAACTGAGAGCAGCATTTGCTCTGCATAATCCTTATTGCTGGCAACAGTACATGAGCTTGAAAGAACCCAGCTTGACTCTCAGATCCGAGCCTGAGTTTGCGAGCTTAGCAGTTCATTAAAAGATGTTAGGATGACGTTTTTTTTGAGGGTCAACTGAGCAAATTTGGAGCAAAGGACCCACTTTTTTTTTTGTTTTTAAACAGTCACTTCTGAGTAAAGCAGTGCTTCAGCAATTCTATTTTATGCAGCTCGGTAGGATATAAGTTGCGCCACAGCGTAGATAAGCTATATAGCTGCAATGCTGTGGATGCAGGATTATGCAGCTTCAGCAATTCTATTTTGTGCAGCTCGGTAGGATATAAGTTGCGCCACAGCGTAGATAAGCTATATAGCTGCAATGCTGTGGATGCAGGATTATGCAACTTCACAGTGCAATGGGTCATATCCTAGCTGAAATTCAATCAGAATTTAATTGCATACAATTGTGAGGAAAATTGTAAGTTTTTATAAAATAACGTAGTTAATTTTAAAGAAATTGACTTATGTGGCCCTTTCCATCTGAGAATCTGAAAGCATTTTACAAATAATAATGAATTTAGCTTCACAGCACTCTGGTAACCTAAGAAACAGTTCCCGGTTTTAGAGATGACAAAATTAAGGCCAAGAGACCAGCCACTCCTTGTCATGCTTGCCTTTGGGAGCCAAGCGGGGCAGCCAGTGTATTTATGTGCTGCTGCCCTGCTTTGGAAGGTAGGCTGCATGCCTTGGGAAAAGGTGCTGGCGATATTCCAGATAGGTAACTGCAACTTTAACAAAGTGTGGCCTCAACTTTTGAACCAAAAAATGCAAACAGCTTTCTCACAGCCTTAACGATGGGAATAGTCGCACCTCCCTGTGTCACCAGGGGTGAGTGAGGATAAATATCTTAACGACTGTGGGGCGCTCAGTATTTTAGCCTACAGAGGACCTGAACTTCTAAGGTAAAAAAAGCAGTTTTTTTTACTATGCTCCTTTACCATCATAAAGAAGAAAAAACATGCTGAAGCCCAAAGTGACATAAGTCAATAGAAGAGCCAAGATCGCCTGGACTTTCAGACATGAGTTTGAATCTCAAGGCTGTCATTCTTCCCCAACTTCTACCCCTCCTTGAGGATTAGCCACAGATTAGGTCTGAAATCTTTGGGCCCTATACGGCTCCAACCTAACGGGGCGTACATTACATCCAGGGTGGACAGATTTAAATCGTGATTTAAATCAGCAAGCGGGAGAAGCCTAGATTTTATTTTTTTAATCATTGCTTTTAATCATGTTTTGCCTTTGTACTTTTTAGTTATTTTCCTAAAAAAAGTTCATGCTTATTAGTTGATAAACATTAAAATAAGTTCATTTGCAACTAAGTATAGACTTTACACTAAATTTGGTGCTTTTTGCTTACTGGGAAGATGCACTATATCTATACGCATTTTTTTTTAACAAATACATAGCGTAACTTATATTTATTCTAATTCTTAATTTTTACTTTTATCATGGTAGAAAATGGTGAATGATTAAAAAGGTTATCAAAACATTCTACATTTAAAACTCATTTATTAAACAAGGAAGTACAATGTAGTTAATGAATTGAACTGATTGTTTCTGGTCGTCATGTCCTTCAGGGTTTTAGAGCTAGTAGATCGTACCCTCTCACATCTAGTTTTTTTATTCCTAGAAAGAAAGTAGAAAACAAGCTCTCCAGCTTTTTCAACTCCCAACCAGTGTCACAACTTTGAATGAACTAATAATTGAACTGCACTGGTTGAATAAACTGAAATGAAGAAAATACTCTCTCTGGACATGCAATAAGGCACCTGCAATGTCAAAAGCTGGTTTAGCCTCCGTTTGCCAGAAGCTGGGAATGAGTGACAGGGGATGGATCACTTGATGATTACCTGTTCTGTTCATTTCCTCTGGGGCACCTGGCATTGGCCACTGTCGGAAGACAGGATACTGGGCTAGATGGACCTTTGGTCTGACCCAACATGGTTCTTATATTCTTCTGTTCTTATTTTAACAAACTTTGGTTCCAGGTGCTCAGCCAGTGACTTGACATTCTTTAAAACTTGGTAGCAAATATGTACAGCTTAATATTTTTTGTTTAATTTAAATAATTTTAACATATTTTAAAAAGTTGAGGCCTTAACACAGGTTGTCAATTTCAAATTTAATTTTAAATAGGATCTTCTAAAAAAAAAAAAACAAAAACCTGTATTTATTCCTTTTTTAAATCCCCAAATAGAATTTTTAAAATTAAATTAATCATCAGTTTTTACCCACGCTTATTACATCCAAATGAAAGTTCTCTCCCACATTTCTCAATGCAGAGTAAGGCATGTAGAATCTATTTGAGCTATCTGTGTCTTAACTTTTAAAACTTGAGCAAAATCCATCAGCGTTGATAGTATTAGATTGTTGGAAAAATATATGTGCTTTGTGCACAGGTATTTCTAGGTGCATTTGGAATTAAACAAGTATGTGAAACTTTAGTCCAGTGGAATAGTTTTGGGAGCACTGTGAGTGGAAATGGGTTGTTAATGAGTAGAGAAGCCTTCCTGGAAGCAGAGTAACAGCCGTGTTAGTCTGTATTCGCAAAAAGAAAAGGAGTACTTGTGGCACCTTAGAGACTAACCAATTTATTTGAGCATAAGCTTTCGTGAGCTGTAGCTCACGAAAGCTTATGCTCAAATAAATTGGTTAGTCTCTAAGGTGCCACAAGTACTCCTTTTCTTCTTCCTGGAAGCGTTTGCTTTCTTGGAAGTTGTAATTGAAATGTGTGAGTGGAAATGGGTTGTTAATGAGTAGAGAAGCCTTCCTGGAAGTGTTTGCTTTCTTGGAAGTTGTAATTGAAATGTAGATAAAACAAAGCACCTTTTAAAGGTGGGTTACACGAGAGATAATGACTGTCAAAAAGGGAAACTTTAAACGAGGCTCCAGTGACGAATGCATTTCTTTCTCTTTCTACATTTTGTTTATGCTGACAGTGAAATCCCAAAGGTCCCCTGAAGCACCAGTGGGGCCTATGGGTGGGTCTACGCTTAAAAAGCTTTTTAGTGAAGATGCTGCCAAGCTGATGGGAGAGCTTCTCCTGTCAGCATAGGTACTCCAGGCCTGTGAGAAGTTCTCTCGTTCATAGCGCTGTCTACACCAGGGGTTAGATTAGTATAACTGAGTCACTCGGGGGTGTGGATTTTTCATACCTCTGAACAACGTACTTATACCCTACATAGTGTAGAGTCTAGACCTGGCCTTAGTATGTAAAAATGGTCCATCCTCAAACACTTGTTTCCCAGTCATTTGGGAAAGTTAACGTTGTATGAGATTTTCTGTAACAGGTACCAACGCTCCATAATGCTGCTTTGATGCCTCTTAAAAATAAAGAACTGACCCAAAGGGAGCGGTCGTCTCCATGGGGTAACAATATCTTGGAAGTTCAGGTGCCTCTAGCCTTAAGTTTCTTCATGATGAGCTACTGTAAACGAGCGGTTGCAATGAAAACGTATGGACTGAGCCCGTCTTTGGCTAATGTGGCCTCTGTGCTGTCCCACAGCCATGTCATTTACAGTGTGTGTGTGTTCTTGTTGCTCGCTAACTAGTGCAACTGGCAGGTCATGGCGCACTTGCAGAATAGTGCCAAACAGAGAGGAGCCAATCAGCTCAATTTGCTTGCCTTAAGGTTTATAATGCCTGAGCTATGTTACACTAATGTGTGTTTGTTACGCTTAGAAAACCCTGATGAGGCTGTTGGAGAGGATTATCCCATTGACATCTGGCTGTTGCTGGCCGCCTACATACGTCCAGAAGATACAGTGACATTTTCTCTGATTTGCAGAAAAGCCTGGACTGTCACTTGCACTGCTGCCTTTTGGACCAGACTCTACAGAAGGTGCGACCACGAAGAGTTTGTAAACATACTCTACGGTGTTTGTGCATGTCCAGCAGTGTCTGGGCAGAATTTGCTACAGAGTTATTAATAGGGATCTATCTCCTCATTGGGTCAGTCATGCTAGACATTGGAACATAGTTCTTTTTGAAGGTGGCTGCGGCGTGTTTACCTCTGAAATCTTTGCCATTCTATAACAGGTGGTGATTGGCATCCTATATCCTCGTCTGGGCTGTTTCTATTAAATGTTGCTGTTTGGAGAACTTTAAATAGTATTTCTTAAGAGATTTGCTCTCTAGCCGGTCTATTTCGCAGTCTGAAAATAACGACTATTTTGTAATCTTCCTCTATGTCTAATCCAAGGTTTAAAAATATGGTGAGCTCGAATTGTCAAGGCCTAAACACTCAAAAGAATGTCATGCCCATAAGAGCACATCTTGGGTGCAAAGCTCTCACAATGCGTACAGGAAAGTGATGGCATTGCGTGATTTTGAAGGGTTAATTTTTTGGGTGGTGTTTTGCCTCTTGGTCTCAGGCATTAGTTGCGGTGATCTGCCCATAAATTAACAAGGAGCAGGACTTAATGAAAATAAAGGCATTGTATCTGACTGAGCCGGGTTTTAGGGGCAGCCAGAAAGATGGTAGAAGTGGGAGATGGTACAGAAGGAGGAGAAGGGAATGGATGGAGAGCATATAGGTGTCCGCTCACGATGCAGAAGTTCAAGCTTCTTCCTCCATTCACATCCTTGACTCTCCTTTTTCACTGGGAAGATTGACATTTATTCCTGTTACTAAGCATGTTATTTGTCAGACAAAATCAGCGTTCTTTCCCTATTTGTACTCTTCCCTGTTTTCTGTGCTTGCTTCTCAACCTCTTTGTTCTCTGTGCCACACAGTAAAGATACTAGAGACCTTGGTAAGTCTCACTCTGCAGCCTTGGCACATCGTGGTGCAAAGTCACCTTTTGAGGCTGGCAGGCCATCTAATGCAGAAACAGTATGGTGCCCTTGCAGAATCTGAAGATGGCTGCAGGTGCTCTGGACACCAGCTGTATGTGAAGGGGCAATGTGACAGCCAAGAGATGTCAGGGGGTGTTGTGGTATAAAAGCAGAGTTTGACCCCTTTATTCAGTCACCTTCTTTAACACTTATTTTGTAGCGCCCTGAGATTTACTTGAAATCCAGTACAGTTATGGCTTTTCAAGGGGTGTTGGGTTTGTCCCTGTTCCCTTTAGGCACTACACTCTGGATGCGTACCTGCCTCTCCGTTTACGGCCAGAATCGATGGAAAGGCTGCACTGCCTCCGTGCATGTGTCATCCGTTCGTTATACCACATGTATGAACCTTTTGCTTCTCGTGTCTCCAAGAATCCGGCTATTCCAGAGACTACCCCCAGCACTTTAAAGAATTCCAAAGTAAGTAGCAGTGTTTGGGGTAGTGAACTAAACTGTGTTCAGCTGGTACACTCTCTCTGCTTTTTGTTGTTCCCCTTTCAGAGAAATAAATCTCATTCAGTTGGACCCTAGTGAAATACATGCACTGGATCAGTGACATACATAGGAAGCTAGGAAGAGTCTGACTTCTGAAGCTTTATCAATTACATGTGTTTGTACAGCCCCTAGCACGATGGGGTCCTGGTGTGTTACTAAGGCTCTGAAGCACTCCAGTAATACAAATTAGGAAAATGTCGTTTTACACTGATGGAAGCTCTGTCACTGACACAATCCACAATTGTCCCCTTTCCGCCTGTACACGACCCAGGCTCCAAAAGGAGTTTGAGCTAGGTAGGCATTTTTGTCTACTACTTGCACTGTTGTAACTATTTTGTAATTATTTTGGAATGTTTCTTCTGGTGCAGTGGCAGAGCATCACAAGTGCCTCTGACAGCCTCTAAAAGGAGAGTCCTTTCACACCGCGCTCCTGCGGACCATTGTCCTCGGTTTCTCTGAAGGGGGAAGTGTTGTGAGATGGAGAGCTAGTGTGAGAAGCAAGTGCCTGCTTTGGGGTGTGGCTGTGCAGTGGGCAGGGAAGCTGGGGAGGAATTGTCTGCTGTGTCTTTGGGCAAAACCACACTGCAGTCCTTGCTTGGAGCATTTGTGTATCTTGCCCTCTTTAGTCACTATTTATCATGAACCCCTCATTCTGTCTGTTTCTAGCCTGGCTTTAATTTACTATTGGCTGACACGTGGTTTTCGGTCTCAAAGGGTGGGGTTTCAGTTGGACGCTTTATACCAGGGATACTCAGACTGGGGCTTGGGAGCCAAGCTACGGGTGGTTTTTTAATGTGTCTCTTGCCGTACATGATGTTAAAACTCTGTATCATTTAATTATTAACCAATCAGGATGCTTTTCCTATGTTGTTAAGAAACTGTAGAATACCCGCAGTCATTTTGCTGTGGGAGTAAATAGTAAATGAAATAATGAATTCACACGGTGGTGGCTCTTTTGGGTAATGTTGATGGGTAATTTGGCTCCTGAACCCCTGAGGTCTGAGTATCACTGCTCTATGTAAAATCCATTTCTTTGCTTTGTGACATCCCTGCTGCTTCTGTCCCTCCCCACATGAAGACACTGCCAAAGTGGCAAGTTGCCCTGAGATAAGACTGAGAACAGCCAGAAGCAACAGGTAGGTCGTGCTGCAGGTCAGGATTAAGGAGCGTTTGCAGCCTTTTGTGCACAAGTCCTCTGCACCTGTTTGCTCCCTGAACTATTAGTTCTTTGCCCGAATATCCCATTCAGGCAATGTCTTCCTTAAAAAGAAGGAAAAAACCCTGCAGTTCCACTAACCTCCTGGTCTAGTCTCAGTCCCTCTGAATCTAACCACCTGTCACCCCATCCATCTATAGGTCTGATTAGGAGACCCCCCTCCGCCCCCAGTGGAAGGGTCGGTGTCTGGTATTCATTCACGTTCACATCATAACGGCTTTGGTGCCCCCTCTTGGTGCTTCTACCATACTAATAGTTTTGTAAAGAGTCCTTGCATGTAATACTTTTTTATTACCATTCACTTAAAAAAGGAAATTAAATGGCGATAAGCCTTTGTTAGAATAACAGTAGAGGTCTGACTTCAATCCATCAAAGCATAAAAATGGCCTTGTACGTCTGGTCTCCAGGACTCCAGACTGTGTCCTCTTTGTTCCATGTGCTGCAATGCCTAGGCACAATGGTGTACATTGAATGGGACCTTATGTTTCCTCTGCGATTCCTTGCTTTCATGGGTTTTGGTTAGACCCTTAGGGGTCTGTTAACACTGATGGGTGATGCTCGTGTAAACTGTGCATGCAGTGAAGGGAGAATCAGACCCCTATATTACTGAATCCAGCTTTTCCTCTTTAATTTCCTTTCTTCTTTCCCTAGTGTAGCTTGTGTGGGACACTGGAGCCGTTGTGGTGTCAGCAGAAGTGTTTGCCCTTTAAAGACACCCCCATTATTTTTGGTGGAGCGGCAGGCCATACGTTGCACATCTGAAGGGCAGGACGGCTGACACGTGGATGACATCCTCTGCCCCTTAGGAGGTACTTACTGTTTTGTGCTTAACTACTTGCCATGATCACATGAGCTGTTAGTTGAAGCTGTGTCTGGAAGGGCACGCGTTGGCTCTGGGTCTCTAGACGTACACACACTGGCTCTGATCAAACTAGCGGGCTAAAATAGCAGAGTGGTTGTGTTGTCATGTGGCAGGAGGGGCTAACCGCCTGAGTGTAACCCAGTCAGAGGTGGTAGGTAGGTACCTGGACAGCTAGCCTAAGCTGCCACCATGGCCACGCTGTTGTTTTCAGCATGCTAGCTTAACTCAGCGAGCGCATGTAGGTCTGCCCACCGTGGGAATTCTCTCGCTGCAGTGTCGATGTACTCAGAAGGTGAACGGCAAACTGCGCTGTGAATGGAATTAAGCCCAGCAGTATCTGCTGCCTGCCCCGGCTAAGCACGATCCAGGGAGCAGTGAGTCTTGTAATTGGTTAGAACTGTTTGCTGCTGCCCGAGTGGGGAGATCATTCAGCCCGTGTTCCTGAGCTTAACTGCTCTGCAGCTTGGTGCTTCACCTCTCGGGGATTCACCACTGCAGAGATCCTTCTCGCACTCCTGCCCCCTGTGAATATGATCTAGCAGTGAAGTGAAAGGCCTTGTCTCACTGCAAAGCCACACAGTAGGAGTGACCTAGGCTTGGTGCCAAGAGGGGTCAGATGAGTCCCTCACCCCAACTAGAATTAAATTGCCTTAAAATGGTGCAGATTGCATCAGCCCTTGTGTTTTTTTTTTTTTGTCCATGAAAGCAATTCGTGCTGGTGTGGCCTCTCAGATTTGACAGTGTTAGTGACTGCAGCTAGCAGGTACAGCATTGGCAGAGAGGTTTCCCCACATTGACCCAGAAGAGGCCTTAATTCTGACCCAGAAAGACCATCTCTGAGTGAGAGGGGAGTTTTCTCCATGACTCATGCCATTCTTTCCCTTCCTTCTGAGGCTGTTAGCAGGCCCACTTAAGGCCAGTTGTTATGGAAGGTATCTTTTGTGACTTGGACACTTGCTTTCTGGCAACTGGACTGAGATTTGTCAGGCTGTCTCCTTACTGGCTACTGAATGGCTGTCAGATGACTGCAGCTTCCAGTCACTGACCGCTTATAGATATTGGGCCCTATTCAACCTCCCCCTCACTTGAATACAGTAGTTCTGCTAAGACTCTCCTATTTCTTGGAGCATTGCATGCCGGGACATAGAATCCCACAGCTCTACGGCTGTATAAAGATGTGACAGTCAGAGATTACACTATAGAATATCTGAGATACTTTTGCCAGGAGATCCAGGCTTTGGTTGCCTCTGGCATAGAGGCAATGAGGCATCGGACCCCATGTATTCATCCGCCTTTAGAAAAGAAGCAGTGTTCTGGGCCACCGGTTGAACTGCACAGCCAAAGCTTTGCTTTGTGTTTTTGAAATACTAGTACGTTGCCCTAATGGAGGGGAGTATGACCTCTGGGTGCTACAGATGCACATCTCCATAGGATGTGCCCTCTCCCCCCCTGCCCTGCTTTGTCAGCTCTGTCCAGTCGCTTTTAACATTTGCCTCTTTGTTTTCTCCTTCCCCAATCTGCTGTTTGCTCTTCCTCACTCCTGCTCTATTCCGAGTGAGCTGAATGCATACATTGACCTGAGATGTTATCCATTCAATTTGGCTGTTCCATGTAGTATGTTGAGGAGCAAAGTCCATTCTGTTTTTCTCTTCTATATGGAATGGGTGAGCGGAACAGGAAGTACTGCTCATCTGGCAAGAGCCCAAGTGCTGGGTCACCCTCTGGTAGAGTGAGGTTGCCACCTTCTGACTGGCAAATGGAAAATGCCAGGTTTGCAGTGTAGGTGTAGCTGTGTTGGTCCCAGGATCTTAGAGAGAAGGTGGGTGGTCCAGTAAAAGATATTACTTCACCCACCTTGTCTCTCAGGTATGCGTTAATGTAGGTAATGGGACCAGATTGCTCCCATCTCTTCAGCTGCTCCTGTGGTCTGTAGTTTGAGCTCTTTGCCTGTGTTGAAATTCACTAAAAAATGGAATAATTAACTCTAAGGGTCTCATAACCTGCTGTATTTTTTTTTTTTCCATATCAGTGTGTGCTTTTCTGGTGCAGAAAGATTGAAGGGAACAGACGAGAACCTATGTGGGAATTTAACTTCAAATTCAAAAAGCAGGTATGAAAGCTAACCACTTGCCATTGAAATGTCAGGGCGGCCAGGTTTTGAAGCTGTAATGCTTTTTCGTCTGAAGTTGTTGTTGATGGGTGCAGTAGATCAAGGAATATCCGATCTCACAGTAAAAGAAATACATATTGCCAAATGCAGAGGTGGTCAGATAAGGCACTTGTGGAGCTGCTGAGTAGGAAACCCGGAGCAGGAGGCAATTCTTACCACTTTAAAACAGGCCGTCATTTTCAGTCTTGAGTGTCTAAAGGATTCAATCCCTGCGTCCATATTTAGGCTGCTGATTTGCCTTCCCCGACCCAAGTTGCTGAGTATCTGCAGCTCCAGATACCTTCAGTGGGGGGGTTGTGATGACCCCAGCCCCTTTTGATTTAGGGGCCTGCATTTAGGGATCCAAGTTTTAAATGTTTTGCATAAATATCTTTCGTCTCTTCACACGGAAAGCCTTTCTGAAGCTAACAAAACCAATCCTTTTTAATTTCCTTGGATATTAGGAAAAACTTTTTCACTAGGAGGTGGTGAAGCACTGGAATGGGTTACCTAGGCGGGAGTTGGAATCTCCTTCCTTAGAGGTTTTTAACACCCAGCTTGACAAAGCCCTGGCTGGGATGATTTAGTTGGGGTTGGTCCTGCTTTGAGTAGGGGGTTGGACTAGGTACCTCCTGAGGTTCCTTCCAGCCCTGATATTCTATGATCAGGAGGTGACAGTAATCTTTGTGAAACCCTCCTTTAGCCAGACTCAGGATAAACGTATAATACTGAGCACCCTATCAGGACCTCTGAAGTCTGTCTTCAAAGAGACAGTCTTGCAAACCCTCCATCCCGGGGTTTTCATTGAACATGGAACCCTTTTGCCCGAACAGGTGGGCATTAGGCAGGAATCCGCTGCTGAGCCGGGATGGTCTCTAGGCATGAAGTGAAATTTCTGGTTGGCTTCAGTTTAGTTGAATGAACCGGTCTCTCTCTCTGTCAAGCCTCCCAGATTGAAGAGTAACTGTTGCAGAGGTCTTCAGCCACCTGTTCAGTATGAGGATGTTCACACAAATCCTGATCAGGACTGCTGTCTGCTGCAGATCACCACCCTCAACTTCATCTTTCTGCCAGTAGTCATGGGTATGATATTTACCTTGGTAAGTGTTAAGAAATCTACACGTAAGCGCCATAGAAATGTGCTAAGAAAATGGTCTGGTCATTACTGCTTGTCTGTAAATCTTGCTGCACCAACAGACTGACTAATATGCATTTCCGTAGTGCATTGAGGCCATCACTCAAGGATTTCTTCAGTTTCATTTCTGCAAGTCACTAAACTCTCTCATGGTTGGTGTAGACTCATGGCACCAGCCCTCGAGGCCCAACTAGAAGGGAGTGTTTGACAACTGTGTTCAACGAAATGTGCTCCATTCCTGGGGGAAGGAAGGATGAGGATTTGTATTACCATGGTGCCTAGGAGTCTTAATCAGCAGCACCTAAAACATCCTAGGTGACTTATGGGTATTCAAGGTAGAATTGGAGAATAGTGTCCAAGTTCTCTCGCCTTTGCACTTCCATAAGATCAAAGCTCCAAATAACATTTATTTTAACTTTAGAAGAGAGTTGGTTGATCTTTCAGATTTTAACGATATCTTTCTGGTATCTTTTTGTAAAAAGCATGCTTTTTGGAGGCCCTCAATTAAAAAAAAAAAAGTATTTGAAAATATAAAGTTTAAATGTAAAACACCACAAAGAAAATGTTTGTCCAATAAGAATCAGGGATCAGCATTCACAGTAGTAGATAGTATTTGAAGGGAAACTAGGCATTTTCTGGAAGCAGTACATAGATGTCTAATAAGGAAATTGCCAATTTTCTTCCCTGCAGTTCACAATAAATGTGAGCACTGACATGAGACATCACAGAGTGAGGATGGTGTTCCAGGATTCTCCTCTCCGGAATGGCAAGAAGCCCCGACTTGACCAAGGAGTACAAGTTGTCCTAGACCCTGTGCACAGTGTCCGTCTCTTGGATTGGTGGCATCCGCAGTACCCCTTTTCCCTGAAAGCTTAGCATGCTCCTACTGCATCTGTGAGTAGCCATGTCAGGCAGAAGAGAATGTCTAGGAACTGAGAAATCCTGTTTTTATTTCCTGAATAAATTCTCCAATCTCTTTACAAATGAGTGAAGCTCCAATGCCAGTCTCTGTATATAATTTTCAGCCAGTAATGAGCAGAATCGAGTGTAAATGGAAATAATTTGTAAACACATTTTTATGTAAAGTTCACATTTTATGATTTGAAAGGAGCACCATGAAACTGTTCATTTAAAATCCTTTTGATGTTAACGAAAGTCGTCCTGTGTTCTGTTGCGCAAAGGAAGCGGAAAGCTTGCTTCCAGATCCAGTGTGGTCCGAGATTTTCTCAGTGAAATCAGTGTTTGTCTTACTGTAGCGTGATCAAACTCAAATGCAGCAGCATTATGCTATACTGATGCAGCAAGAAAAATAGCAGTGACCATCATGCTTCACTCTAATCTGCTTGAGCACAATAAAGGCATAAATGATCAAGCAAAGAGACTGCCTTTACAGCTTGCTTTTAAATTAAGTGTGTGTGGTGATAAGGCAAAGAAACACTTACAAAAGTTGGAATCCTGATGCTCTCTTTAAGAAAGAGAATCTAAAACGCACATAATGGAGAGGCTCTCGTAGCATGTGGGCATGAAACAAAAACTAACCGCATCAGTTAGTAAGTGCTCAGACTTCGGGCATCAGAAGAATAAGATTGTCTGTGAGCTAAGAGAGCAGTGTTGGAGCTAGTGACTGTGGGAAAGCTATTAGCAGCAAAGAGGAAGTATCCAGTTCCCAGCAGACAAATTAACTACCTGGGAAAAATAAACCCAACCCTTCCGGCTCGACTTGGTGGTGTGAGAGGGCTAAGCAGGGTACTGTGTCTACTTCAGCGTATCTGGAGTCGCAGCACCACAATACCCAAAATGGATGGGGGTGTGAGTTTTATGCAGAACCCTGGGCAAGTACAGTAACTCCTCAATTAACATAGTTTTGTTCCTGAAAAATGTGCCTTTAAGTGAAACAATGTTAAGCGAATCCAATTCCCGTAAGAATGTATGTAAAGGGGAGGTTAGGTTCCAGGGAAATAGGTTTTTTTGCCCAACAGTACGGTACTATAGTTGGGAGGTGCCCCCACCTTACCCCATGCAGGCACAGCCCCTGGCACTGGGGACAGTGAGGCCGGCAAGGGGGCTGAAGGTGCTGTAGGCTCGGAGAAGCACGTTGCGCACCAGCAGCGGCAGCTTCCCCTACTCTGCAAGCACCAGGGGTGGAGGACTCAACCCTCGGCCCGCCCACTCCACCCCTTCCCCCAAGCCCCCACCCTTCACCTGCCTCTTCTTCCCCCCCTCCTCCCCCTTTACTCTGCACGCCGTGTCCTCGCTCCTCCCCCCTCCCTACGCTGCCTCCTGCCCGCAGCAATCAGCTGGTTTGCGGCGTTTGGGAGGCAGGAGAGGGAGCCTGCATGCGAGTCCTCACTCCTCCCCACTCCCTCCTGAACGCCACAAGCCAACTGATTGCTGTGGGCGGCAGGAGGGGGAGGGCGCTGATCCGCGGGGTCTGCTGGCAGGCGGGAGGCGCTGTCGAGGGAAGGGCATCAGGGAGCTGATGGGGGGCTGCCAGCTGTGGACAAAGCAGGCAGCCAAACGATGTTATAGCAAAGCATTGGAGAACTTTAAATGGAGCATGTTCTGTAATTGAGCAGGGACGTAAGATGGAAACAACGTTAAGCGAGAAGACGTTAAGTGGGGAGTTACTGTATCATGCATCTTATGACAAGAAGAAGAGCTTCATAATTCCACCTACGATCCTCTGATTTTAAGCCTGAAGGGATTTGAGATAATAGCTTCCCTGGCCCTGCAGACCATAGGGACAGTTCCGTCTCAGTGCAAAGTACACCTTCATGAGTGTGTGTGACGGGGGCTGAGTGCAGGGTGAGCTGATGCCCTTAAGTAACTACTGATGGGAACCGGGTATTCTGCTTTGTAGCTTATCAGTGGAGGTGAGCCCAGTTAATTTATCTGTCCTATTTCAAACCAAATCTTGTGTTGTGCAGGGTAGAGGCAAGAAGTACTTCTCTATGTGATCCACAGTGAATGCAACAGCCTGTCCTTGAAGGAGGCTGCTGGGATAGATCAAATGGGATAGGTTGGGGTCGGGGCGGGGGGAAGAATGGGGATTTTCCCCTCCCAACTTGAATCCAGTATGTAAATGCCCAAATGGGTGCATGTGTCTTATGTAGCTGTACCAGTGCTGGTTTCTTTCACTTGTTTCTATAACTCACTTAAATCACCACAGATTAGCTTATCTGTCCCAAGTACGTTTCTGTGCCAGATTCACTCTGGTATTGCATCCCCTATTTGATTCTATTCATGGCAAAACCTCAGACGTTCCCTCTTCACCTTTCCTGTGTGTCTATAATTAAGAAGATAATGGGCAAGTTGTTTTCAAACCAAAATGCTCTGCTCAGTATTTTGGTTCCACCCTAGATGGACAATCTAGCTTGTTCATTTGTAGTTTAAACTGTTGGTTCATGAAATATACCATGATGGCCAGTTGCATTCCTATGGCCGTGGCTCTAAGCTTTACCTCAGTTTTTCTTCAGCTGATTGCACGTGTGCACTCCACTCTTGGTGCCTGTGTGCCCTGCGCACACTCATGTTTCCCTCAGTCGTACTCGTTGGGGAAGCGTAAGAGCCCTTTGCTCTCACACGCCACTGTGAGCTGGTATAAAGGACCCAGCAGCCCCAAAGCCCCATTCAGTTCCTTCTTACCATCCGTGAGAGTCGCTGGAATTCCTTGGCTTGCCTTAGCAGGTACTCTGTGTACAGCTCATTGTAAATTTCTTGTAAATAGTTAGCCAGTTTTATAGTCACTTAGTATCTAGTAACTAATCCGATCTGTGGCACTTTCCTTTTTCAGGTCCCAGATCTGGGGTTTCTGGTTTTCAGTAGGAGGGCCGCCTCGGTCACTGGGCTTCAAGCCCTGAGTTTCTTTTCTAGGCTGATGCCCTTGAGCAACCCACCCTCACGCTGCTTGAAAGGTTTGGGGAAAGCTCGTATTTGGGATCGTTGCTAATATTGCAAAGACTCTAAGCCAAGGACTAAAAAAAGATTGAAGCCAGGCTGAAGTTTTTGCTTATGGATGCAACCCTGAGACTTTCTTAAGAACCCAGTCATCCTGACTCGGCGCTAAGGGCTTCGGTTAGGCGGGCACCTCCTCTGCTGCCTAAGACCCAGCGCGGCTCACCCTCTCCAGTGCCCCGAGGGAGGAAGATCACCAACACCTAAATCTAATAAGCATGTGGATTCCAAAATCCAAGCACTCCTCTTCTCAGGTGGCGCCACGATGGGCACCATTCACTGCAGGACTGAGGCAGGCACCGTCAAGTCCAGGGCCCAAAGCTTGCACCTTCTACATCTGCAGTACTGCAGCAACCCAAGGTTGTCTTGATACCAACCACACGGAAGGCGTTTGCAGCAGCGAGAGATCTGCTGAGCCTGCTGGTGCTGGTATCGCTGGCAGTGCAGGATCCTGTGCTCCCAATACCAGCAGACAGGCGCACCAGTGTTGTTGATGCAGTACTTGGTGCTGTGACAACCTCTTGTGCTTCAGACTTCGTGCCCATCGGCCCTGTTGAAGGGGAAGCCTGCCAAGTTGGCTGCTTTACACACTTCGCCGACTCGGCGCTGTTCTCCAACACCCTCAGAAGCAGCCCCCTTGGTGTGCACAGGGCGACTCATCCACCTCTGAATTGGAGATTGGCTCCACGATTCCCAGCATCGGAGCCAGTCATACCACTCTTCCGCACCCCCCTTTGCGCCCCCCTGTCAAGTACCAGGGAGGGAAAATAAGCGTACACAGGGCACCTGCCCGCTCAGAGTGGACTGCCCATGTGCAGCACATCTCCAAGAACAACTCTCCGAAGGCTAGTAACTGGGCCAATGGAACCTCGCTCTGACCCATCATAAAATGTCATCCTGGCTTGGCAGAATTGGATTCTTGTTTTATTTTTTTAAATGTTGGCAATTTAATATAGATTTTTAAGCTTTTTTCCTCTGTTTTTAACTACTTAATTTTCACAGTTGTGGGAAATTAATAGGGACTAGAATTAGGGCAGTCGCTAGAGCGGGCTCCCTGCCACACCGAGGGGCCCAAGATACGCAGGCACAGGGTGGAAGGGAGGCTGCGGTCCTGGCCTGGTGGAGCAGAGACCTCCTGTCAGGGCCACCAGGAGGAGGATGGGCCCCCAACTGAGAGGGAGGCTAGCCACTGCTGAATGGTTCCCACCCAGGGATGGCCATCACACTCCCGGTCGGTGGGTGAGTGGGACATGACAGTGGAGCTGCGGAGGGCTCCCCCTGCAGCCCCGGGTCCAGTGACAGCAGCTTGCTACAGGTGCTCCGTGCGGGGCAGACCACGCTTGCCAGCTGTTATTACTGGATAGCTTTTCATCAATTTCTGTGTGTCGGAGAAACTGAGGTTTACCAGGGATTAAAAATTTAAATCAAATCCTGCCATGCTGCATGTCTGTCTTACCCTGTGTTCTCTCCTAAGGGGAGCGTCCCTGTTTTATCATTCTGAGAGCTCTCTGGATAATGCTTCCTGTTTCTTTATTAGTGCTGCCCAAAGCCATGAGACTTGTCCAAGATGTTACTTACTCACTGGAAGGCTATTAGCTGTCAGCTCCTTTATTGTATCCCCTGGGAGCTGGCCCCGGACCAGCCGTGTACAAATCGCAGCTTCCCAGATGGAGAGAGCCCTGGGTGCGTGCTGATTGATGAGATGTTTCCTGCTGACCGAAGCTCTGCACTCGAAATAGAAAGCTCTCTCGTTAGTTGGGGATGCATCCCCATCTAACGCAGGCTGGTGGCTGTTGTGAGACAGATAAGAAATAGGTTACAAAGTGGCAGTGTACTGCTGGGTAGTTGAAGAGGGTTCAGTTGTTGAACCAAAAAAATCTCACAGACACACACACCCCCAATTAGTTTGGCGTTGACCTAAAATGGGAACGTTACGTTTTTCTCACAAAAAAAGGAAAACCCAGTATCGTTGTTGTGTGACTGCTGCGATGGGAAGAGGTGCAGGGGGGAGCAGTGGCTGGTCCAGCACCTATTGTCCTTTGGACCGGTTACCGGAGGAGGATGTGTAATGGATCGCCCATAGTTTCTGGGTGTGCGCACAGCCGAGTCCTTGGATGCGGCAGTTTCTTTGGGAGGGACAGTGGGGCTGAGATTTGATCTAGGTTCGGTTCCCAGCTTGCGCACGGGGATAGTCAATACGGGTTGTCAAGGGCACAGAAGTATCAGCAGTTCGTGCAGCTGCCCTAGTTTTTAACCTGAAGTGCTAGGGTAGAACAGCAGGGGGCAGAGGCTGGAGTCCAGCCTGCCCCCTCCACCAGCCAGGGCTGCATTAGGGGGACACTCAAACCCACCACTCCCCTCCCCAGCAGGCACAGCTGGGCAGCAGCATTTGGGGCTCTTCTCTGCACTCACCCACCCACAATCCGATCATGCAGCATTTGTTGGCGACCTTTACCCATTTGCTGCTGCAGAGAGTTGATCCCTCAGTGCTGGGAGACGTTGCCCTTCCTGTCGTTCTGGGGGAGACACCACCCCATGCGTCAGGGAGCGGAGAGGTGTTGAGACCCCAAAGGCAGTAATGGTGCTGGCCTGCAGAGGTCAGTGCATGCCAGAGAACTGGCCGCTGGGGAGAAGGAGCTGTAGGCAAGCTTGTGGTGAACAGCTTGCTTGGATTGTGAGCGCTCAGGCAGGGCTGTCCTCTGAGTGCATGCAGTGCCTAGCACCTCAGGGCACTCCTGATATGCAAAGTGTTATACCACTACTCCCCTTCTCCATTTCTCTGTCCCCCGCTGCCTGCCTGAAAATCCCTGTAATGGTGGGAGGCAAGAGAAGCTGAAAATGCTTCTAGCAGTTGCTCCCCTCTGGCAAGGGGAATAGATCAGTAAGAATTCCAGGCCTACAACCCTTTAGAGGGGGTGTCCATCTCTCCCAAGGCCCACGATGCCCCTTTCCAGCTTTGCTGCTGTTAATATTAGAATGGTAGCATTCTGTCAGCATGGTATGAACATGGGATAAGAGGTGATTTCTGCCCCAAGGGCACATGCAGACAATGGGTGGGCTGAGGAAGGAAGCACCCCTGAGCCTGTTTTAGGGATGGAGAGACAAAGGGCCAGAGGCGACTAGTGGGGTTTTCACAATCAGCTAAGCAGGTTAGGCACCTAAATCCCTTCTGCAGTCAATAGGAGTTAGGTACCTGACCTGCAGAGGCAGTTTTGAAAATCCCGCTAGGTGCCTAAATGCCTTTGGCCAAGACACAAAGGGCCAGATTTTCAGTGTGGTCACACGTTGAACCCACACATCTCCTGCCCTGCCCTAGTTCTCCAGCACAAGGCCATGCTGCCTGCTAGGGGGCCACTCCCGCATTCCCAGAATACTGGCCAGTCCGGTACTGCTGGGAATAGCATGGGCCCGCCCCTGCCAGCGTGACCCTGCCCCTCCCGGCACGTGGGCTTGCTGCATCAGGATGCCCTTTTGAAGCGCGCCCTGCTCCGCCCCCACCAGCATGCCCTCATGCACGGTGCGTGCCAGGTCCCACCGGCGGGAGTGGAGCGACGCACTCTTCGAAACGGCTTCCCCGGCAGGTACCGGACAAGCCCACTGGTTTTGTCTCTGTACTGGCCAGGGCACAATGCACCTAAAAAGCAGATTGTTTGCCTCAAAACCGGCTGAATGGCCTGCCTACTTCCTGCTCTGCTGCTGTTCAAGGGAGAAGCTTCTGTATGGCTTTGGACCCCAACCATTACTTATTCATGGCCGTGGGTGGCTGGTGAATCTTCCCCTGGGGGAGGCCAGTTCCCTGTTCCTCCTCTTCCATCCACAGCCATGTCCACACTCTGCCCCAGACCCCGCCACCGCTCGCTGCTCCCCCGCCCCGCTTGCTGCATTCCTCCTCTTCCGCCTCCCACCCCCGTGAGAACCCCACTGCTCCCCGCATCTCTCCTCCACACACCCCTTCCCCTCAGGCCCCGCTGCTTGTGCTCTCCGTGTCCCTCCTCTCCTCCACCCCCACTCCCGTGAGAACCCCACCGCCTACAGGGACACGGTGAGCGGTGAGTGGCAGGCAGGCAGGCAGGGGGGGACTTGCAGGGGAAAGGGGGAGAAGGAGAGGAGGGACGTGGGGAGCAGAGGGGGGAAGAGGAGGGACTCAGCCAGGCAGTGGGGGGCGATGGGGGGCCTTTGGGAAGGGGCAGAATAGGGACCGGAAGAGGGGAAGCCTAGGTGGGGCCACCATGGCCCAGGCATCCAGTGGCAGGTCGGTGGTGGCTGTCCCACGGGAGGCTTAACCTCCCCTGGCCTATTATACTCGCTGCCCATGTGCCTGGCTCTGTAATAGGTCCTGTTTAATTTGTACTGATCTAACAGTTCCATCTGCCTCTTCACGTTCCCCTTTCTTTGTCCAGCCAGGTAATCATTAACATGGGGTTTCTAGCCGCAGCTGTAAATTAAAAGACAGTAATTTTGTTTCAAGAGGGCTTATTAGAAAGATAAGCTGAGAACAAAACTCTGACAGACAACCTGCTCCTTGTCCTGGGGCTGGTGAACTAGTTAGCCGTTGTTTGAGACCTCGGGAAAGCAGGGCTGTCCTCGAAAATGACTCAGGATCATTGGATGATAACGCTACAGAAAGTGTTTTACCCGCTTCTGGCCATAATCGGGATCCCATGTGAGTATGTGGCTGGATAGTCATCTTCATACGTTTTAAAGCTGAAAGGAAAAATTGTGATCCTGCATCCGTCTCATAGCTTCTGGTTGCCCTGGAACAGGACTTTTAGAGAGACACACCCAGTCTTGACTTAAAGACTTCTAGGGATGGAGAATCCACCAAGTCCCTAGGTGAGTTACCTTCGCTGTCAAAAAGGTGCATTTTATATTCAGTCTCTATTTGTCTAGCTTCAACTTCCAGCCACTGGATTTTTGTCATGCCTTTGTCTGCTACATTAAAGAGCTCACTACTATCAGAAATCATTTTCATGTGTAGGTACTTGTAGACCCTGATCAAGTGGTTTCTTAATCTTCCCTCTGCTACCCTAAATAGACCGTGCTTCTGAAATCTCTAACTGTAAGGCAAGTTTTCCAGACCTAAGTTAACTCCAGTAGCTCTTTTCTAAGCCCTTTCCGGTGTTTCAACTTCCTTTTTGAAATGGGGACACCTGGACACGCTATTTCAAACCTGGGAAAACAACTTTGAATTTTGGGGGGTGTTTTTTTTCTGACTAGCTCTAGCTATAGAATGGAAGATCACTTCTGAGCATGTTCCAGACTGAACCCCAGGTTTCTAAGTGCCACAGGAGATGAAGATGCTCAGGGAACAGGAGAACAGATGGGGCACAAAAAAAAATATGAACCTCTTGATTTCTTTTGCTGCAAACGTTTTCTGCACCATCCTCAATTTTTAATAACAACTTAAAAAATTTCTGGGTGAAATCTTGGCTCCATTGAAGTCAGTAGCAAAATTCCCATTGAAATCCTCGCTTTGTTGGAGTCATCCTCTGTCTCTTTTTGAATTACGTGATGTAGAGAGCAATGCTGCTGCTGCCCTGTTAAATGTGACCTGAAAAGGATTTTTAAACGACTGGGTTTGTCTCTTTTTGCTTCTTTATTATAGATAAACTTTTTAAAATCTTTATAACAAAAAGGAACTTCTTTAAAGCATTAGATCTTGTCTATCTGGGTGAGAACTTGACCGACATAGTTATTCCATAGTAACTAACAGCTAAATCACAGAATTGTTATGCTGCTCAGTTTCCCCTGTGTAG
Organism: Chelonia mydas; assembly: GCF_015237465.2. Classification (NCBI taxonomy): domain Eukaryota; kingdom Metazoa; phylum Chordata; order Testudines; family Cheloniidae; genus Chelonia; species Chelonia mydas. The sequence continues at coordinate 13,865,554 of NC_051261.2, read as the reverse complement.
ACAAGCCCTTTAAAATGTCAAGAATGTTAATCCCATGGTTTTGCTGGAGGACTTCTCTGTGGGATCTCAGCTGTATATTGGGTGCTTTCTTACAATTTAAATGCAGGCGGTGTTGAATCTTTAACATATACTGTCTTTTCCTACATGTTTGTTAGGCATTGGAGTTGAAAAAGGGTTAATTAACGATAACAACACTTAGCCTGTCTGGCTAAAAATCCCTTCCCCTCTGTTACTTAGCTTGCTTTCTCCTGTCTCTTGTGATGTTATCATCTCCTCAGTTTTCCATTTGCCTACAGAGTTACAGCATGGACAAAAACTTGAATTTTTAATGCACAAACAAGCAACCTCTCTCCTTCCCTCTTTTGCTTCTTTCTGGATGAAGCTAAGACATTGGTTTCCCATTTGCAGGTCACCTGTAATACAACCGGGCAGGAATCTCTCTCCAGACAAACAGCAGCACCCTCTCTTGGGCCCGTTTGCCTCAGGGCATGTCTACGTGTGCAAACTGACCAGAATCGCTACTGTGAAACGGTGGTCTGCAATAGCTAGCTGGGAATGAGTGCCCACATGGGTTAGAAGAGGGGTGAAGAGGAGCTTACTATGCTCTGGCTATGCTAGTCAATTTCCCTGTGTAAATGAGGTGTGAAGGGTGTTGGGACCCCACGTGGCTGATGGTATAAGCTGTCAGCTTGTTTCACAACATATGTGATGGTTCTCAGGGTACCCAGGACTGTCAGTCATGTTGGTATCCTCAGCCTGTAGCGTGAGGGACTCTTGCTTGTGCTTAGCTGGGTGACAGCTCCCTGACACCACCAGCCTGCCAGACACTCCTGCACTCTCCTCTGGGCTGTACCAGCCCTGGCTTTGCCTTGCAAGTTAACAATAGGTGCAGCAGTCCCCAAACCCCTTTGAAGCATTCCCCTGTGGTGTCCAGCCCCTGCCACTGGCTACTCAGAGAAATACCAGGTCTGCTGTCCCACCATGGCTTGCAGGGTCTGTGGCTCCAGGGCAGCCCCCCCACCCCCATCTGGGACCCCAGGGCTTCCAGATATAGCTCAGAAGCCGGGGTTCGCAGAGCTTCCAGGCTCCTTGCTGACTAGATTCAGCTCTGGTCCAGCACTTTGCTTAATCCCACAGCGTTTAGATCTATTTCTAGTGAGAACAAGAATAAGTTTCTGATCAAAGATTCAACATTCAAGTGACAGCGAGTGAGGATCTTGGAAACAAATGATTACATATCAAACAAAATCATAACATGCTTTCTAGAGACCAAACTTAACTAACAAGTTAACCTCCTGTCTAAAGAAATTTCTCATCCAACAGCTTCTGCCGTTTTTCAGCCAAGCTTGGCTGAGATCCTGTTTTCATGAATGGACATGCTGTCCATTTACTTCCTAGGTGCAGGGTCATGGGGTGTCTTCTTTGCCTCTGCTTACAACCCAGTTTGATTGCCTGTGTTCTGAGACAGGCTAACCACCTGTGGCTTGTCTTACCTGGTGACTTCGCATCTCTTTGTTGACTTCCTGAGTATCCCTTGTGTTAGCTTCTAGTGTTTAATTTCCATCCCAACGGAGAGACTGGCAAATAAACATCTCTTGTCTGACCGAAAACCTGGTTCTTCACCTCTGTTGGTGACTCCTGCCTTAATAACGACTCTATGAAAATATTTGCAGCCGACGTACATAACCCCTTACGTTGCATCTATACACACATTTCACAGCAATATTAATGACTAGGGCCACACTGGCTTTCATTTAAGCCCCCCCATGACATTCTGTGGTGAACCAGGATGCATGCACCGGAATCAGGACATTCCTGTAACCCCCTTGCCAAGTGGCATTGAGGGGATCTTGGGTCACAGCATACGTCTGTGCTGTGCTGTTCTGTTGGCCCTAGGGCTCAGCTGCAGCAGAGTGGGGGGGAAGATGGGTTTGCTTCCAACTCAAACAGCTGCGGAAATGTCTCTTTCAGCAAACATCATGACCTTCGTGATCTTCTGGCGGAGGGACTGCTTGATCTCTGCCTCCAGCCGCTACCACCTGATGGCGATGTCCTTGGCCGACACCGTGGTTCTCGTTCTCATCGTTCTCGTGGAGATGATCCTGAAATGCTACAGCATGGAGCCGTTCTGGTACCGGGACCCTTGGTGCACCCTCCGGGACGTCTTCAATTACGGTGCAGTCAATGCCTCCGTCTGGCTGGTGGTGTCCTTCACCGTCGAGCGCTTCGTGGCTATCAACACCTTCAAGCTGAAGGCAAAGCTGTGCTCTCCGAGACGCACGCTCTACACTATTGCCCTGGTTCACGTCTGCAGCTACCTAGTGGCTATCCCGTATTATTGGTCCAACAGATCAGAAAGGGTGAATGGGACGGGGCGGGCGGTCTGCAAATTTAACCCTGACCTTCCCAGCTCTTACGTTGAGGGGCTGGTTTGGTTTCAGACCTCACTCGTGAACGTTGTCCCTTATGTCATCATCTTCACCTTGAACAGCCTGACCCTCAGGCAGATCGTCCTCAGCAACAAAGTGCACTGTGTGATGGCCGGAGGGCTGCACCGAGTGAACTCTGGGACCCAATTCAGGTACCAGAAGAAGAAATCCATCCTCCTCCTTGTGACTGTCTCGATGACATTCGCTTATCTGGGCGCCACCAGGTTTGTCACGCAGATTATTCTCAGGACCTGCCATTATGACATAGAGAGACAGGATTACTCTAAGGCTATTAACATTGCGGTGGACGCTGGTACTATGCTGGAACTGACCAACGCAGCTGTGAACATGTATCTCTATGCCTGCACCCAGACTGCCTTCCGCAGGGAGCTAATCCATTGCCTCAAGGCTCTCCTCTCTCCCTGCAAAGCACAGAGAAAGCACCCGTCAGCCATCTTCCAGGTATAATGCACATGCGTGCATACACACACGCTGCCTTATGGAGATGTCCTGCTGCATGTCTCCCCAGAGGCAGGTATATCTCCCTGTGTTTAATGAGAGGACTTGCCTTATCCCAGCCAGGAGTGAGGATAAGAGAAATGGGCCTAGCATTAGGTATGTAAAATAAATTCAGTTCAAATTAACATCTTCAGCAGATCGATAACAGGCCATACGTTCCGGCTTTGTCATCGACTGGCATGGAGTGTTGGTAGTTTGGATGTGAAATAGCACATAGCTATCCCAGCCCCTCCGAGTGACTCTTTCAGCGCTCTGGGGAAAACTGGCTGTGATTTGTCAATGTTAGAGGGGCTTAGAATGAGAGCTGGCCAAAATTTAGGATTTCTGGTTTGTGGGAAACTTCTGTATTTTAGAACTTGTTTCCTTCTGAATGGGAACAAAAGCGCATTTTTTGAAATTTCCCACAACTCAGAAATTCTGAAAGAAAAATAAATGGTTCAGAAAGGGGGACACACAATCTGCTCCTTGGGACCCCAGCAGCAGCTGAGTGAAATTGACTTGATTCTTGTCAATTTCAGGCAGTGGCTGCCAGGGCTGGCAGGGTCTGTGGCTCCAGGGCAACCCCACTATGTGGGACCCCAGGGCTTCCAGACTCCTGATCCAGCTGGTTCCCAGGGCTGCCAGCTCAGAAGCTGGGGTTCGCAGAGCTTCCAGGCTCCTTGCAGATTAGAGATGGAGATAGAGCTCCCTGAGCTTTCAGGCTCCCAGGTCCGCAGCAGGGATCCTGGAAGCCCAGGCATGGCAGTGCTGCCCTGGAGTCATGGACCTGGGAAGCTCATGGCCTCCAGCAGCCTGCCAGGAAAGTTCATCAAACCCGAGATATTTCTGAAAAACATTTTGGGTTCAATGAATTGGTATGTTCCAGCAAAACTTTTTTAGACTGTGTTTTCATGTTTGCACACTGGGTTTTTCAGTGCAAGCCATTGGCAGCCTGCTAACATCCTACCAGTTCTGGGCATGCTCAGGTAGCTTTGGGAAAAGCATAGGCAGGGGAAGGAGAATAATCTCTATTGATATATCAGCTGTATCCCTAGGGTTTGTATCACATCCAGAGTTGTATCAATTCAAAATTCGTCTATCGACCAGGCCTAAGTGAAGTAAAAAATGTAGCCTTCACGTCGCGCTGAGGGTTCTCGGACCCCATCTTAACAGAGAGCTTGTCCCCGGGGCACCTTCCTCCCAGTCACTAGCTTGTGAAAGACATCCCCTCCCAATCCCAGCCACGTAACGGCCCTGTGACAGCTGCCCTAGAGACCGCCGTACTCCTGAATGGTGAAATGACTCCTGCAGAAAGCTCCTGCAATGGCCTGGGGGAGAGAGAGGTCCCTGTCTTATCCATGATGCCACCACAGCCCAAGGCTAATTGACCCTAATTCGTTTCTCCATTTTCAATTGGGCTAAACTCAGACTCCACACCCTGGTCTTCAATCTGTGTTGGGTCTTACCAGGAACTGGCTTAAGCCTTCATAACACTTAGCAGTGTCCTTCAGAGGAGCCATTTGAGTGCACTGGCAGCAGGCGATGTGAAGTGCTGCGTTTCTTGGAGATGTTTGTATTTGACTCCGGTGCAACCCATCAAACCAGCCCTGAGCGCCAAACCACGTATGTCAAAGCTCGGAGAGCTCTGAAAGCTCCACCATTAAGAAACAAAGACCATCGCTTCAGAGTGGCTTTGCCTTTCTAGGGGCGTCTTTGTACTTTGGTTAAAAAGAGAGTGTTGTAGTGTGGAGGTTGGGTCTAGTATTCTGAGTGAGAAAGTACAGGCTTCTCGTACTTGTCAAGCACTTCGCGAGTGCTGATAGACACACCTCAAAGGCTTGGGCCCAGATAAGGCCCTGAGTGTTCAGGGCCCCCACAACGTCGAGCACCAAAGGCTGGCTTAGTTTTGGGACGTGCTGTAGACCGTGACCGTGACCTTCCAGAAAGGAGGTGTGGGTAGGGCCTAATCCCCCTAGGCAAAGATTCAGATTCCTAGGTGTTAAGGAGCCCGATCGGATAATCAAAAATTCGGATAATGGGAAAGTATGAGGCTGCAGCGCCATCTAGTGGCCACAGGAGAGCTCACCCACGTCTGGACCCGTGCGTGCCGGTTGTTCGGTTAATACGGAGAGCCGCCGGATATTGGCTCAACGGGGTTCTGCTGTATTCCCTTCGCAGCCCGCTGAGCATTTCTTCTTCTGTATCTCTGATTTTTAAGAGCAGGTCGGACAGACACCTGTCGGGGGGGGGGAGGGATAGCTCAGAAGTTTGAGCATTGGCCTGCTAAACCCAGGGTTGTGAGTTCAATCCTTGAGGGGGCCATTTAGGGATTTGGGGCAAAAATTGGGGATTGGTCCTGCTTTGAGCAGGCGGTTGGACTAGATGACCTCGCGCGGTCCCTTCCAGTCCTGCGATTCTATGATTTACCCTGTTGCTATGGCTATCGCCTCTCGTGGGCATATTCCCAGCGTGTAGTGGGTGCCTGCCTGCTGCTGCTACCATCAGCTCTTGGGCTAGGTCTGAGTCTAGCGGCGGGTGCCGGGCTGTGTTCTGGGGCGCTAAGCGCTGGACCGGAGGGTGATTTTGGCAGCATGTAGGTAAAGACCGAATGAGATGCTCACACTGCAGATTGTCCCACAGAGGCGACAATTCGCACGTCTTTGTTTGGAGTCATCCCGAGAGCCCCCTTTCTCAGCGCTCGCTGCCTTACTCCGAGCGATCCGGGGACTCCTTCGGAGACAGCAGCCTGGCTGCCCTGCAAGCGCTGGTTTGCTCACGAGACGTTTGCTCCTTTCCCAGTCGGCCTGGGCCAGAATGACCAGGGGGGCAGCGGCCGGCGCACGGTGGTTTGCTCCTTGGGCTGGCTGAGTCCCAAGAGGGGGTGAGGTGAAGCAGCAAAGAGACTAAGCTGCTGGCTGGAGTGAAAGTTCGGAGCTGGCTTCATTTCATGTTTCCATGTCTCTGTTCCCACCGAAGCAGCCCCCTGCCCTGCTTACGGTCACCTGGCCCGCCTCCTGCCTGTGGAGGCGATGGTGCTCGGATAACGAACCCAACTTTAGGTTCAGAGTCCAGGTGAAGTTCTCCAGCCAGGGCTAGCTGCTGCATCCCCGTGCTCCTCTCCCTGGCTTGTCTCACCTGTTTCTCTGTCCAGCCGCCCCATCAGATTCCATGTAACATTTACGTAAGGGAATGTTCCCCAGGGGACCGCCACGCAGCCGGGGGGCTTGAGTGAGCTGGAGTCGGCCTAGGTTCAGTGACTGGTGAATCGGGCTCATGTTTATTTACATAACTGTAGGGGAAAAAAAGTGTTTGCCCAGCCGCTCTGAACGAGGGCAGAGCAGCTGGGCAGCAGCAGGAACAGGACGTGAAACTGTATCTGGTGCCCATGCCAGAGCTGGGAGGCCACCTGTGAGATTCAGCTCCCTGCCCAGTCCAAGGCTCCAGCCCTGCCCTGTGATGCTGAGCTGGGGCAGCAGGCAGGCGGGCCGAGTGCTGGGGATAAAGGGCCGTAGAGCTGAGCCCCATCTCTCAGCAGGCTGGCCCTGCCCATGCCCTACTGTCTAGTCTCATTCCCAGCCCATCACTGGCTGGCCCCAGCCTCCATGACTCAACGTGCCAGCCGCTGGGGCTCCCCCCCATCCCAGACTCAGCAACCGCCCTGGCCCTCAGCAGCCGTTTGCCTCTCCTGAGCTCCGCCCCAGGCCTCCTGGCCGCGCCCCTCAGGCTGCCCTCTGCTCCGGGCCAGCCACACACTTGTCCCCCCCTTCGGCCAAGCCCTACAGGGTGCAGCTAGCCCCTAACAATTCTCCTTCCTCGCTCAGCTCCTCCGTCCCCTGGCTCTTTCCAGCGGCGTTCCCATACTGAAGGGCCTAGGCCGGCAGAGGGGCGTCCAGAGGACGGGCCGAGGCCTGCAGAGCCCAGGGTCCCCGGCTCCCCCCGGCACGGCTCCCCTTCGGGCTAACCCTGCAGAGACATGTTGGCAGCCCGGAGAGATAAAGGCTGTTTGCGTTGCCGTTCTGCCAGCAGCTCAATTTCCCGGGAGGGTGAAAGCCCTTGGCCAGGTACCCTGCCCGGCCATGCCAGGTACCCTGCCAGGCCATGCCTATGAGCAAACAGAGCACGGCTGGGGAGACCCAGACAGTGCTAGGGGCAGGCGGGGAGGGGAGCAGAGTGGAGAGGGGACAAGGAAGGGAGAGAAAGGGCATGAATGAAGGCAGGGGTGGAGGGGCAGAGGGGAGAGGTGAGGCAAGCAGGGTGCTGGCGGGGGACAGAGACGGGGGGAAGGGAGGGGTGGGGGTCCCCGGGAATGACATGCAGACAAAAGCTCCCACTGAGGAATCTGCTGCTGTTGCCTAGCCAATAGCTGGGAGACCCACAGTGCAGGGATGGGGTGTGCAGTGGGCAGAGGGGGTTGTGCAGTGATATGGGGTGTAGCAGACAAGGGGGCTGTAGAGGGGGCTGTGCAGTGAGTTGGGGTGTAGCAGGCGGGAGGGGCTGTGGAGGGGCAGAGGGGGCTGTGCAGTGAGATGGGATGTAGCAGGCAGGAGGGGCTGTGCAGTGAGATGGGGTGTAGCAGACAAGGGGGCTGTGGAGGGGCAGAGTAGCCTTTGCCTGGCAGACGGAGCCCAGCTCCTAGGTCTGTGGGGCCATGCTGGGCTGTCCACCTGCGTGCCCCAGGGCTCACCTCCCTGCCGTGGGTGGTGGCTGGCCAGGGGTCTGTCCTGGGCCTTAACCAGGTGTGACAGAATACAGCCCTGTGTTCGCACCCTACGCACGCTTGCACTAATGTCAGTGCAAGGGACGCCTTGTGGTGGGTCAGTTCAAAACTCATCGTTTGCTGATCAATAATCTGACGGCCACATGCACGGAGCGGCGTGACCTGCTAAACACCAGCTGAGCTCACGGCTAGGAGTATGTTGTGCAGAGAAGTCTGGGGAGTGGTGGAACCAGTTCCTCGGAGACAAAGAGCGAGCTGACACCTCAGCCAGGTGTAAACAAGACTGATGGATTGCTACCTGCTAAGTGGCCGTTCTTTGGCAGGGGCAAAAAATCGACGTCGTTAGCAAAGAACCAGCATGAAGTTCCCACCCACACAGACTTCCTGGTGCCTCGCTCCCAGCGGGAAATGCTTCTCAAAGGGGGACAGGACTATACAAAGGAAGGGGCGACCCCCCAGGGACCCCTCTCTCTTTCCCTGCCCATTGCATTCACTGCACCTGAAGTGACAAAGGGGGCGTTTGTTGGATCTGGAGGAGGGGTCCTGCCCTGAAGAGACTGGTCAGTCAGGCCGCAGAAAGCACCTGGTGAGCAAACGGGGGTTTGAATCTAATAGACTGTGTTAAGTTGGGCACCAGCAGGGTTTTATCTTTATTTTTCTTTTGTAACCCTGTCTGACTTTTCTGCCTCATTGCTTGCACTCGCTTGGAATCTCTCTTTGTCCGTAATGCACTTGTTTGATGTAATCCAACGTGTTCCAGCCGTGCCTGGGTAACTCCGTTTGGGGTAACAATTTGGGTGCATATTCTTCCCTTAAAGGAATAACGGACTTAGTATATTGGTAGTGCCCAGCCAGCAGGGGGCTGGGCAGTACAGAACATGCATTTCTGGGGGGCAGTGTGTTGGGGTCACTCTGTGAGAGCCCAGGTGTGGCTGGCTGGCTGCAGCACACGCAGACATGGCTGGGAGCGATTTGCACGCTGGAGCAATGCAGGGCAAAGGGCACCCCAGGTTGCAGGGCAGGGGTGACTCGTCGGTCTGGCTGGCACCCGGGCATGTCACACCCCGACGGCTGGTTTTTGCAAGGGTCGGGGAAGGTGACTGAGCCTGCCGCCCTCTTGCTGGGGGGAGGGGAGAGACCGCAGGGCTTGGGTTCTGTGCCCACATCAGCAGGGCCCTCTGGGAGGAGCAGGGGCCTTGCGGGATGTGGATTTGGGCTGCAGCCAGGCTGGGGTTGGGACCTGGCTGCGGCTGGCTGGGGTCACCTCCCTGGTGACCTGGGACGGAGTCAAAGCAGAGACCCAGAGCTGAGAGGCCCGCGCTCACAGCTGCAGCCCCTGGGCCTTGCTGACCACCCCCTAACCCCCCAGGAAGTGCAGGGAACTGTCCCCAAGGGCAAGAAGAGCCCTGGGCGCTTTAACAAAGGCTTAAAATATGGAACAAGCTCCGGCGCTGTAAGAGCGAGAGGCCAACGGGGGCTACTCCCCGCCCTGACACCACAGCATAGCGTGACAGGTTCAGGCCCCAGCTTGGGCTTCCATGAACATGGGGAGAGGGGAGCAGCCCTGAGGGAGGAACGAATGGAACCACTTGCAGAGCTGGACCCTCTGGAGATCAGCAGGGCCCGAGGAGAGCCAGCGGGAGCCCAGCTGCGTGCGAGACCTCTGGGAGTTCAGGCAAGCTGGAGAAGAGCATTCAGCCCCGGGATGGCTCCACAGAGGCTGCTGGGGTCCCGGGGAGGGAGAAAGTAAAAAAGAGAAGAGGGATCCATTCCTGGGCATTACAGAGCAGCGGGTTTAACCTGGGCCCTGCAGAGGGGGCTGGCTGCAGGCTGCACAGCCCCATTGCTTGCACTCCAGCAGCTCCCCACTCCCTATGGGGAACGGCGGGGCCCACTACAGCAGGGGCCTGGCTGGCGAGACAGCTCAGGGAAAGGCCACAGAGAGCAGGGGCTGCTCGGAACAAAGTCTGCTCGAGCCGCTTCCCGTCTGGCTTTGAAGAGCGAATGGGTTACCAGGGCAAAGGAAAAGCAAATCCCTGCCTGGCAGGGAGGGTTGGCGAGTGTTTGGACAGTGCTTTAAGCATGAGAGGCGCCAGCTAGATGCCAGGTACTGGTGGGACTTACAGCCTAGTCCACGTTCTAAGGGCTTTGCTAGGGAGCTCGGCCCTCAGTGTGTTCCCAGTGCACCTGTCGCCTTGCTGGTTAGCTGTGCCTGCATTTCCCCGCACCCAGCCACGGGGGGCTGCCCGGAGGGGCGTGGCTCTACATTGGCTCGGCCACCGTTGCATGTGAAAATGTAGCCCCCGCTAGCTGCGCTTGCCACCCCACCGTCCTTGTTTTCAGATGGGGAAACCGAGGCACGGACAGGTGAAGGGCCTCGTTTTCAAACCGCCTCACCGTTACGTGGGCAAACAGACGCATGCAATTGTGAGTCTGATTTGCACCCACTGGGGAACGTACCTTGGGACTCAGGCAGGAGTGCCGGAAGGGCGGCTAGCCCCGTCCACACACCCTGGCTCTGCCACGGCTCCAGTGCTGGCTCCAGAACACTAACGCGCTCAGAGCTAGGGCAGGTATGTCTGTCTGAGCTGGGAACGCCAGGGCCAGGTAGACACCCGTGCTACCAAACGGCCTGAAAACACATGATGGCTCAGTGGGGGTGGAATCGAGATGGCTCCCCCAGGGGTCTGTTCTGGGCACTGCTGGCGGGATTGAGAGGCCGGGGAGGAGAATGTTGCCTTCTGCCCTGAAAGCTGGTTCTTGACTGAGGTCCCCAAGCGTTTCCGTGCGTCTGTCTGCCAATGGCTCCGCCTACGGGAGGAGTCCCTGCAACGGGCCTTTGCTCACCGTGATTCCGGAGCTGCGCAGGCTCCAGCTGCCCTCCGAAGAGGCTGCAGGTTGGTTCATGTCCCTGGGGGGGGTCAATGTGAAATCTCCCAGTGGAGGTCTGGAAGCCCAGCGAATGTGTGCCAAGCAGTAGTATGCTGGCTACACGGGTTCCAGCCCACCCGCATGCCCTGAGCACCTCGCGGTCGGGCGTGAAGCAATGGCACCCAGACGTGTGACTAGAAGGCGAATGTCACGTCGGGCGATAATTAAAGGCTCGCGTAACAGCTAGCCTGGCCCGCTGTAAACACCAACCTAGCGCAGCCCCCTTCACGGCCTTAGCGGAGCATCATCTTACACTTCTCGGGCACGTCTCCGACCTCTGATCAGACCCGTCTGGCAAGCAGCTTCGGCGCACCCCATCTCCGGTGTCCTGTGTCAGCCTCCCCCTGGGGCGGTGCAGGGTACGGCCACCCAGCGAGCACGGCTCCAAGCCTGGATCAACCGGCCGGGTAGACTGTTGGGCGTGGCCCGGACCCCGGGCTCTGAGACGCTTCCCACCCACCAGGTGTCAGCTATTTTTAGCCCCACCAGTGGGGGAGCTGGGCTCGGAGACTCGCTTCGGTGGGGGTTTTTTGCCGTGTCGACACAAACTCAGTTATAAGAGCTGCTCCCTTTGATCTCACCCACCTGGCCACTGTCACAGCTTCTCTCTAATGGCCCTTTGGGCCATAGCCTCCAAAGGTATTTGGACTCCTAATGGCCATGGAACCAATGGGAGTTGGGCACCTAAATCCCATGGAGGATCTAGGCTTTTGTTCTCATGGTCACAAATTAATCCGAATTTAGCCGTCTGTCTGCCTTCCTTTGGTGTTTAAAGGGACAGGGCCCCTTCTCATGGTGGGCATTTGTCTGAACACTGACTCGCCTCTGATGAGTTATTGACGGATTAGCACAGGGTGCAGGGAGGACTCCCAGTGCCTTTAGAGGACGGGATAAGCCATCAGTCTCACCAGGAAAACAGGTGAGAGAAACTATAAAGGGAGATTTAGTGCAGAGAAATAGGAAGTGGAGCCCGTAAGAAGGGATAAAATCAAACATCCGATTAGCAGAGGGGAGAATCAGATTTGCCCCCCTGCGGTGTGAATCTCCCCCTCGAGCCAAATGCTGGATTGGGGCAGTGACGCCCGCCCAGGACCGCTGGCACAGGGGTCCATCTCTGCCTGGGTCCATGCCCTCCGCACTGTTCCTAATGATGGAGCAATTCCAGCTCCATCAATCCAGGGGACTCTTTACCTGCCCTTTTATGACAGGCCTTAATGCGGGTCACCCAGAGGCAGGGGATCTGTGCGGACGTTCAGTGACTCGAATGGAACTGGCAGGTCAGAAGGGTGAGAGCAGCTGGACTCTGGCTCAGGATAGAGCACGCCCAAGGGCACCGCCCTACCGTGCTGCGGGCCGGATTCAGTTCTATCCCAGCTGTGTGAAGGCCTCGTTCAGTGACATGATTCTGCGTTTACACGGCCACAACAGAGCAGGAGCAGGCCCCAAAGCTCTTCTCATGGAAGCGTGTTGTCCCTTTAAGATTGAAATCCACACCAGTGAACATCACTCTCCCCCTCCCTTCGGGTAACCGGAGATGGCTCCATTGTAAAGTAATGCCGATGCCAAACGAGTTTGTTCCACTGCCTTGCCCTAGAAACACACACCGTGTGTCCATCATGGTGCTGGCTCCTGGCTGCTTATGGGTGCCCTGAAAGGGCTGGAGGTTTTATGGCAGTGGAGTCTCCCCCGTTAGAGCTTCGCTCCCCGGCCTTCCAGGTCTGGGGCATTTTTTGGCTTTAAAACGGCAAGCGAAATGCAAAGCCTCCATTTCCGTAGCATCAGGCAGTGCTCAAGAGGGGCTCTCTCACCGACGTGCTTATAGGCCGTGCCCGTTCCTGGGGGGGGTTTCCCGAACCCAGCAAAAGGAAAAGCAGCGCTGGGGAGCTGGAAGGGGTTTGTGGGAACCACCTGTTTGCTGGCGGACGAGAGGTGTTTGATTGACGCGGCCGTGCCGTTAGAGTCAGGTGACCCACCTTACACGCTGGGCTCAGGCCACGTCCACACTGCCCCATTTCAGCCACTGGGCTGGCTGTGCCAGTGCAGACCCCGCAGTGTGGACAGGGTAGACCCCTGCCAGGGGCAGTTTGCACCCCGTTGCCCTGCCTGCACCAGTGGGCCTGCCGGTTGCTCTGCCCCTACCGACAGATTATAACCCGGGCTTTGTGTCTCCTGCAGTCCATCGCGGCATTCACCCTCTGCTGAACCGTGCCCCAGGCTTTCGCAGTTCATTGAACACTGTTGCTAGCCCTGGCCGTGTGGAAGGAGGGCTGCCCCGGGCCGAAATGGCCACCTCGCGGCTCTTCTGTGGCCAGTGGGACCGAAGCCACCTGCTTCCCACAGGAAAGAAGCCCATTCTCCGGGTTCCACAGTTAGGAAATTCCAGGGAGGCAAATCTATGGCATGCCCCTCCGGTCAGTCAGGGGGCCCTGGCCGGGGCTCCTGAGGAGAGATGTTCCAAGCCCCCGGGTTGGGGTCTCTCCGGGCCCTGTGGAGCAGATACAGCCCTGGGCAGGCTACAACGTGCAGCTGTGAAGTACGTTCAGCTGCCATCTTGCACTGAAAGCGGAATCTCACACACACACACACACAAACACTGAATCCAGGAAGTCCCAACCCACCCAGCGGCTGGGCAAGCGACTGCTCCAGTCCTGAGCACACTGTTCAAAGTTGAACGACCACGAGGACAGCGGCAGAGCCCTTCCGGGTGAGTCTACGTTTCCAGCAGTAACAGGGCGAGACCGCTGCCCGGCAGTGACAAAACGCCACTCCAGGGGCTGGCACTGGGGTGGGTTTAAGCAGCCAGCCACCCTTGCACTCTGATTTCCGGCCTTGGTGGGGACAGGGCAAAGTCACCGCTGAGCAGCCGTAGCTGCAGCGGGCGGAGGGGAGGGGGGGTGTCGGTCTGCAACCCCACGGGGAAGGTGCTGCGGGGAGCAGGGAGGAGAGCTGGCGGGCCAGGGCCCCTCCGTTTGTCTGGGACTTGGTGGGTGAGGGGCGGGGGGAGATTGTCCCCTGGCTTTTGTCTGAAGTGAGCCTCACTAGGTGGGAACGGGAAGCCGCCTCATATTTGTGTTTGGCCTTTCGGGGGCAGAGTTTTTAAGCTCACTCAGGTCCCGTGTAGGCACCAAACTCCGATTGTCCAAGGAGCAGCGTGGCGGACGCATGTTGGCAACGCACTGGACAATTTGGCCCCAGCTGTGGTGCTGAGCCACCTTGAAAGTCTGTCCTTACAGGGGGCGGGCCAGGCATTGTGCCCCTGGCCCAGTGCTTGGAGCAGCCTGCCACAGGGAGGGGTGACAGCACGGCGAGGGGGTTATTTTCCTTATTTTCCTCACGGCGTCGGGTGCGGGGTGTCGAGGGGTGACCCCGCCTGGCCGAAGCCCTAGTATAAACACTGTTAGACCAGTCTATGCTGAATATACACACAGGCTACATTGAGGATACACACAGGCTATACCGAGTATGCTAGGGGGACTGGAATAAGCTAGCCCATACACGTGGTTTGCTGGTCTCGGCTGTGTCTGCATGAGAAAGACTTTGCCCCTGGAGTGTACCAGCAAAGCACCCCTCTGGTGGAGCTGGCCTCTGAAGGCGAGGGAGCAGGGCAGCCATCCCAGGCTGGTTTCCAGCCCCTGTCACCGTCACACCCGCCTCAGCATTTTCAAGTCCCTGGGGGCCATCGGGGAGGCTGGCCCCAGCTGAGCTCCTGGAGAAGGCTGCTATCTTGGCTGACGCACCAGGGACCGAACCGGGGCCCTCCAGCGCCAGGAGCATAGCCGGTAAGGTTGTGTACACACTACCACTTACTGCGGTATAACCTGTGGCTCGGGGGGTGAATAGGCCCCCCCCCGAGCAACGCAAGTTTCAGCGCCCTAAGTGCCGGGGTAGCCAGTGCGACGTCGCTCGCGGGGGCCGGAGTAAGGAAGTGATGGGCGAGCTCTCCCCCGTCCGCTTCGAGCCTGCAGTAGCAGCTGCATGGGTGTAAGCTCGGCCGTGTACCACGGAGAACGGAGCTAAGGAATCAAGCCTCCCTTGGCAGGGGCTGTAACACCCCCAGTCCTGTGGATCAGCACTGAGGGGCACCCCCGTAACACACACTCACCCGTGGGTTACCCTCCGTCCTGCTGGCAGCTGCCAGCCCAGGGCCAGATCCCGCTGGGGCAGTTACCCACTTAGCCTCGGCTTCCCCACAGCCAAGCCTCACCCCGGGGTCCCTCTCCTCCGGCCCAAGCAGGGAGCTGTCCCTCTGCTGAGCAGGCCCTGGCCTTTGCTGGAGTGGGGATGGGACGGCCCAGACCCAGCTGCCTCGCACACAAAGCCCTCTCTCCCCCAGGACTAACCCGGTGAGTGGATCTGTGCACAGCAGCTGCAGTCAGATTCTCCGCCAATGTGAGCCGTGAGCCCCGGCTCGGGGTGGGGCTTGTGCAGGAGGAAAGCAGAGGCACTGGGCACAGGGAAGCGAAAGGGCGAACTAGGAGAATAACACGGGAGCTCCGGCGTTCGGCGGCTTCCTTCCCTGGGGGAGCCGGCTCAGCCAGACGAAGTAAGTCCTTTCCCTCCAGCTGTCCTCCTGGGGGGCTTTCCCGTGGGCACTGGCTAGGAGCCACATGCCGCCAGGCTGTGAAACCATCACCAAGGGAAAGGAAGCACTAGAGAAGGGAGTGGTTCTGTCCCTGCCCCTGCCCGGCCCCCCTGACCTGCTGCCAGGCACAGCCAGGGCTGGCCCATCGGGGGCCCTAAGCAGGAACATTTTGCTCCCCCCCCCATTTTAAAACAGGCAAGTTCTTACAATAAAAAGTGAATAGGGGACCCCTGGAGCTGCTTAGGGCAGGTCTGTGCTACCGCTTAAGTCGATCGAACTTACCTCGCCCAGGGATGTGAAGCGCCCCCCCCCCAGCAATGCAAGTTTCACGCCAGAGTAATTATGCCGATGGGAGACTGGCTGCAGCTGTGCCGGGAAGGGTCGACTGGCCGTTCGTCGGCTCATGCCTCGCGCCGGCCCTGCTGCCGGGGCTTTGACGTGGTTTCCCCTCTGAGCCATTTGGGGCAGAGCATGGTGCAGCCAAGCCCTGGGTTGGCTGGGGGAGGCTCAGGCGGCAGCAGGGAGATGCTGACGGCGTAACAGTCCCACGCCCCGAGCACCCATCATCCCCTTCCGTGGTGACGTCCGTGGGTGATTTCCCCCCTCGGCCCACCAGGGAGCAGGGCGATCCCCCCTCCCCGCTCCTCTGCACGCCCACGCGGGGAGGAGACGCAGGAGCCAGGCCTCGCGGCACACTCAGCCCTGAGGGAGCAACGCAGCCCTGACCATGCAGCCCCGGCTGGTCTTTAATGACCTCTTTCAGGGGGGCCGGAGGGGGGCAACGGCCAGCCCTGTGCACCTGCCCCCTCTCCCCTCGCTTGGAGCCCGGGCTTGGGAGAGGTTGATGCTGCGCCATCCCGCGGCTTGATGGCTGACTCAGACCCTGATCTGACCTGCAGTCAACTCTTGGTTATAAGACAGTTTTCAGAGTAACAGCCGTGTTAGTCTGTATTCGCAAAAAGAAAAGGAGGACTTGTGGCACCTTAGAGACTAACCAATTTATCTGAGCATAAGCTTTCGTGAGCTACAGCTCACTTCATCGGATGCATCATGAATGCATCCGATGAAGTGAGCTGTAGCTCACGAAAGCTTATGCTCAAATAAATTGGTTAGTCTCTAAGGTGCCACAAGTCCTCCTTTTCTTTTTGGTTATAAGAGAGGCACCACCAGCCATTTACAAGCTGCTCAGCGTGGAGGAAGGGGATTGGTCGGGTTCTACCCCCACAATCATTCCCCTGGTCCTTTGTTGCCCTGGCACAGGCCTATTTCCCTGTGTCTTTCAAGGTTTCTTTTCTTTCTTGTTTTCTTCTTTCTTTGTCTTCTTTCTTTCTTTTTGTTTCTTTTCCCTGTTGCTTTGAAAGAGCCACACACGCACACAACAGGACCAGGGGACAGACTAGGACAACAAGGGGTGGAAACTGAGGCAGACGACCCAGAGGATTGCTAAAAAACCCTTCGGACAGAGCACTCTTTGGATCAGAGGCATGATTGGTGACACCCACGTACATGGTGTCCCTTTACATTAGCTGAGCCCGCCCACCCTTCCCATTTTGGGAGTGAACACCCCAACCTTTGCTCGCCCCTGCCTAATCCCGCTGCCTCACACTCCTCCCCCGTCCCAGCTCGTTAATCACAGTGTGATTCCCTCGCCAGCACCGCTGTCTCTGCATCCCCCTCTGTTAGGCCGGAAGCTCTTCAGGGCAGGGAGCGTCTGTACTCTGTGCCTTGTCGAACTCCCACGCTTTCATCACGAGTCCCCTGTCACGCCAGGCCCCTTGGGAGAGCGTCAGCAGCAGGAATTGAACTGGTGGCCTCCAGCTCTAAACCTAGGAGTTGCTGCTAAGAATCCGGCTGTGGGCTCTGGCTGCACACACCCCACCTAGCAAGGGCTGCGGGTTACACGTGCAATATTTGGTGGTGTTCTTAACACCTCAGCTCATGAGGTCGTGTGATTAGGAGCGTGATGGGGTGGGACTCTCCACTCTGGCACCTCCTGCCAGCTGTCGTGGGAATTAGCACTTCTCGCCAGGGTTCCCCCTTCTGGCGGTGCCTCACCACCGTCACTTCTGCGCTGGGACCCACGTCACTCCCAGGACCGCGACGTTCTCTTCAGTGACACAGCCCTCCGGCTGTGCTGTATTCTGTGCTCCCCCTTTCCAGGGGAATGTCACAGTCTCTTAGTCCAGCCACTTCCTCAGTGATGAGTGAGTGTGCGGGGGGGACCCGGGCCCACCCACTACACTGGGTCCCATCCCAGGGACCCTGTAGATGGCTGCTGCTTGCAGTACCCCCTCCGACTCCAGTAGATTTCCCTGGGCCACTTCCCTGTGGCCTCTTTGCCCTTGTCTCAGGGCCTCAGCCTGCAGCCTGCCAGGAGCTGCCTTGAGCTCCCTACGTCTCTGCCTGCAAAGCTGCTCTATCTAGGGTGCTTGCTCCCTTCAGCCTGCCAGGCAGCTTGTCCTCCTCAGGCTCCAGGGAGTGACTGAAGCTGCCCTGTGTTCAGCAGCCCTTCTTATATGGGC
This sequence comes from Chelonia mydas, assembly GCF_015237465.2. Taxonomy (NCBI): domain Eukaryota; kingdom Metazoa; phylum Chordata; order Testudines; family Cheloniidae; genus Chelonia; species Chelonia mydas. Next base: position 13,847,875 of record NC_051261.2, on the reverse strand, counting down.
CAGCCCGGCCCTGATTGGCTACTCTTCACAGCCCTTCTCTGATTGGCCACCTCCTGCGCAGCCTCCCAAGGGCTCTATTAACCCCTTAGAGCCCAGTGTGGGGCAAGCGCCCCATCACAGAGACTCTCAGCTTCTCCTTTCAAAGAAAAGTAAGTTTCTAGCCCTCCCAGTTGTGTTGAAAGGCCCCAAAAGGTGACCCCTAAACCCAAAAGCACCTAAAACATATCAGGCTGGATCTAAAAATCCTGTGGTTTTTTTTTTTTGAAGCCAAGCTCACCATTTTTCTGGGGACGTGGCTCGTAGTTTTGAAAGCTTGGGGCTAACACCGCACTAACAATGGGAGCCAGGGGCTGTCGTCTCTTCTGGTGTGCACACTCGCTCGAGGCCCGATAAAAAGTACCGATGCTGGGGTTAGGCTGTGCCCGCCCCACTGACGTCACTCCCAGGCACTGTTCATGTCTAACATCTCGTCAAGGTGAAGGAAGGCAGGAGAACTGGGCCCCATCCGGCCTGACTTCCTGCACTGCTCTGGTGCAGCAGCCTCCTTTACAAAGGCAGCAAGGAAGTGGGAGGGAGCGGAGTCTGTGGGATTTCCTCCTGCTTGCTGTGGGGGTGGCAGCCACAGCCAGCTCGAGGTACGTTACCGGCTGGGAGCCCTGGCAAATACCCACCTGCAATTCCCTCCCAAGCCCTCCTGCCCCAGAAATCCTCCTGCTCACCTGCTTCCCCAGCCCCTCTGCAGTGGTGCTCACTCCTAGCGCTGGCATGCAAGGCCCCAGGCAGCCCCACTCCTGCCTTTCTCGAGCTCCACACTTCTCTCCACCCATCTGGCATGATGGCCCCAGGCTCGTCCCAGCTCACCCCGGCACCAGCACCTCTTCCCTGACCTGCTCTCAGGTGCCTTCTGCCTCTCAAATGCCCTTTCCCTGTAAGCCCTTCTCTTCTGCTGCCCCCTGCCAAAAGACAGGAAATGATCCGTCATCTGACTGTCTCCAAGCTAACCTTCCTGTCCCATCCTTTGGTATTTTGTCGTCTTTCGTCCGTGCATTGCCTATTCAAAGTGTGAGTTCCTTGTAGAAGGGGCCTTGTCTCCATCCCTGTCTGCTGAGTGCCTGGGACTCCGCACTAATAATGGGAGCCAGGGGCTGCCTTCTCTTCCGGCCTGCACACACCGCTCGCTGCTGTGGCCCGCTCCTGCACGAGCCTTGCTCGCTGCAGTGCTCTTCCACTGCTGAACTCTCCGCTTCCCCTGGGAGGTGGAGCAGGCTGCGTCTGATGGATGGACAGGGAAGCCTGAGGCAGAGAGGTTAGGGGGACTCGCTCAAGGCCGTCCCCGAGGCCTTTGCTTATTACAGACCATCTGGCTGCTAGCACAACCCTGCGCAAGGGAGCGGCTCTCATGGTGGGCTTACTCCCTTGTCCCCCCTGCTGATTGCTCGTGGATCGGGTCTCTTCATCAGACTGGTCGGGATTAAGACCCACATTCTCACAGGTAGGTATGCGCCCAAATCCTATTGCTTTCAATGGGATTTAGGTGCCGAAATACTTTTGAGAATGTGGGCCTAAAGCACTGGCACAGGTCTCCACTGCGACAGGAGAGGTGGACACAAGTCTTGCTGCGGGTTACTCTTTTTATCTCTGGTGTCCCCTCCCCACGCAGCCTCGCCAGCTAGGGGATCGGTTCCTCGCAGCCAGTTTGCTGGGCGTGGGCCCAGCGCTGTGTGAGCAGCACAGCAGATCCGTGAAAGCAGACGCAGCCGTCTAGAAATGGGAAAAAACCCAACACTAATGCCACATTCTGGCTGCCCAGTGAGCATCCCAGTAAGCTAAGAAGGGAGGAAGTTAGGGTTCCAACACTGAAAGGTTACCTCAGCCATTCCATGCACGCAGGAGAATTTATTGTTTTAGGGGACATACCAGCAAGTTAAGTGTGTAAGGAAAACATCTTAGTACAATGTTGGTGCAAAAAAATTTAATGTTTGAAAATTTGGACATTCAGAGTTCAAGTCCCCCAAACAACCTTAACTCTGCCCCTGCCCAGCACCAATGACCCTGTGGCTAAATTCTCCAGACCCGTTTATACCCTCGTCCCATATCTGTTTTTCCGGCATTTCCAATATGAGCTCTGTGTCTCCGCCCTGGCATCCCGCGTGCTACTTAGAAAGACGAGGCACATGGGGGTATTTTGCAATTCTTCCGTCTGCTAAGTACAAAGAAAGGGGTTGGATTCATCTGCAGCTGTATCTACAACTACAGGGCTGCCTTCGGGGGTTCAGACCGGTGCTCTTGGGAAAATCCGTGCAGCTATCGCCATAATGCCTCAGCAGGGGACAGAGGCCCAGATTCACCAAGGGACGTAGGCATTGCAACTGGGATTTTGGCCCTTGTGGTGGCTCTGCACCAGAGTGCCTGGAAGAGATGTGTTCAGAGCAGCATTGCAGTACCTGGGACAATGCACTCTGAGATATGCTATCTGTTCTGCACAGCATAGGTGGACCGCTTGTACTCCGCCACAGACTTCCCTCCGTTCACCCCCCCTTTACGAGCCTGCTATTCTTTGTACCTAGACCAAAGTCCTGATCCTGCCCAATCCCATGTGCTTATTGCAATCAAGATTAATAGGTTTCACAGCGGGGACCGTTGTGATCAGCTAGGATACGCCTAGGCCACAATAAAACACCTGCGTCACAGCCATGGCTGGCTTGAGCGAAAAATTCCAGTGTAAACGTACGGGCTCGGGCTGGAGCCCCACACCTGAAACCCCTCGAGAGGGGGAGGGTCTCAGACCCCGGGCTCCTGCCGGAACCTTAATGTCTACACTGCTATTTTTAGACCCGCAACCTGAGCTCGGTGAGCCCAAGTCAATTAACAGGGGCTCTGTGCTGCAGGTTTTTGATTGCAGTGTAGTCAGACCCAAAATCTGACCTCCTGTCTAACACAGGCCAGGGAACTTCCCCAGAATCGTCCCTAGAGCAGAGGTTTTAGAAAAACATCCAACATTGATTTTAAAATGGTCAGTGATGGTGAATCCACCGTGGCCCTCGGTCCAGTGGTTAATGACTCTCACTGTTAAAATTTTACACCTTATTTCCACTCTGAACGTGTCTAGCTTCAACTTCCAGCCATTGGGTTGGGTTAGACTGTCCTCTGCTAGACTGTAGAGCCCCTGGTTAAATATTTGGTCCCCAAGAAACCCTGGAGCTGACGGAAGAGATGGCCAGGGGCTTGCTCAAGTTCCCAGCCCTCCTCCACGTCTCAGAACTCCTCCCTGGACCCGTCACAGTCCTTTGTGAAGAACACGTCTAGGCTGCCAAACAAACCCCCCCCCCCCCCACCCCCCGACAGGTTGCCATGTCACTCAGCCATCCAGGAAGCCAAGGTGTCTACCCGCACTGGGGAACAAAGTCTCTCTGCTGTGCATGGTAGCAGCACGTAGGACAAGATTCATGGTGACGCGCGCCGTGGATACGGGGCACTTGTCTAACGGGACCCTGTTGCCTGCTGGTTTTGGCCAAGGGGTTGTATCCTGTTGCCCATGTCCTCTGCACTGGAGGAAGTCACAGGTTCCAACAGTGAAAGGTTACCTCAGCCATTCCATGCACCCAGGAGAATTTATTGTTTTAGGAGACATACAGGATTTGACAGCATGTTTGGGGGGGAGGGATAGCTCAGTGGTTTGAGCATTGGCCTGCTAAACCCAGGGTTGTGAGTTCAATCCTTGAGGGGGCCATTTAGGGCTCTGGGGCAAAAATTGGGGATTGGTCCTGCTTTGAGCAGGGGGTTGGACTAGATGACCTCCTGAGGTCCCTTCCAACCCTGATATTCTGTGATTCTATGAAGTCCCCACAGGCTCTGGCGACACCCTGTCACGTTTGTCTGCTCCGGTAAACAGCTCGGTACGCCTGGCGCTTGCCACGTCACCTGTCCACTCCCCAGGTGCTGGGTACCGTTAGCGGGCAGGCACCTGGCCAGAGGGCTCAGCGGACACGGGATTCTCTTTGAGAACCAGGTCCTACCTGTTGTTCTGCATCGGAACCAGGCCTCCCTAAGGGTGTTTGTGTAACCAGGCGGGCCAGGCCTGGCTGTCCTCGGTGCGGCAGGGTATCCCACAGTGCGTTGCCCTGCATGCTGCCGGTGCTGCCCTGAGTGCCCGGCTGCCAGGCGCTCTGTCCCCTGCCGAGGCACCATGGGATAGCTGCCTGCGTCTCCCTGCAGTGCGTCAATCCGAACGCAGCCAGGCAGCGTTGTAGGTCCAGGTGCACGGATTGAACCGACGCAGGGCTGAGCTGTGGGAAAGCGTCGGGCTCCTGTCGCCAGGCCGGCTGAGAGAGCTGGGGCCTGGTTACAAAAGCAAAGCACGACGGAATGCTTGTCTACACGGGGAAATGGACTGGCCTAGCCCTAGGGGAAGAATTAGTCTGTTATAGATGGGCGGGTCAGTTTCCCTGTGTTGTCAAGCCTTTGTAGTGCACAAGTGCCGTACGCACAAAGACTCAATTGTGGAGTTAATGACCCAGCAACGCTCATTAGCTATTGTGCTCATTTACGCGCCTTAGAGCCCGGAAACGTCAGCTCACCCGTAAGCTGCACCGACAGGCTGCGTCTGCAGTGGGAGTGACCCCCGGTGTGGGTTCTTGCCTTCGAGTTCTCAATCTATCTGCAAACCCTGTGGTGACAGGGGAGTTACGGATGCTTAGCAGCACTTTGTACCCTTCCAGAGCAGGCAGGTTGGCAGCCAAAGTCGATCTGAGGATCAGAAAGAATAACTTGGCCACACAAGATAATGCACCAAGCCAGGCCATTATAAGCTCCCGGCCTGGTCTCCGCGCTTTGTGCTGCGTCCCCCACCCTGCTCTCCCTGCTGCGTGTCTGCGATATGCACCAGGCCCGAATTTTAAAAACAGGACACTTCAGGGCAGCTGTATCTCCGGACCCCTTTGGTCAAACGAGCCCGGGGTGGCCCCACCGAGCTGAACTAGCCTCTGATCCGGCATGCCAGATTTCACTCTTCCTGTGCATTTCAGAGCACTTTGAAACGTTGCCTTTGCAAAGGAACGCTGCTCCAGCCTGCGGCGCTCGGCCCGCTCCTGCTGGCACGCTGGAGCTGTCGCACTCACGTGCACCCCTCGGACAACCAAACCCAAAGGCTCCTCACGGCTGACCCACGGGGTTTTGACGGCCAGCTGAGACGAGGGGCAGCGCAGCGATAGAAGCTGTGTGTGAGTACTCTCTCTAGTTTTCCCCTAGCTCTGGGCAAAAAAAGGGTAGTCAGAACCAGCAGCTTTTAAAACAAGGTCACGGCATGGGGGCAGAATCTCGAGAACCCCCGTACCAAATGCCCCCAGTTTCCAGTGCTAACGCTCTCTGGGCTCTCCGCTGGCCCAGCAGTTCTCTGGCCAGTTTGACGACGTGTGCGGATTTTAGTGCACTTAAAAAAATCGTCTCTCCACAGAAGGCTCGGTGCAACCTTACTGATGGTGCTGCAAGAGCATCCCATAATAACATTACTGGCCCCCCCCTTTTACCAGAGTCTGTTGACCTCAAGTACCCCGTGACCCGGCTTCTCTTCGCCATGGTCTCAATCAATAAAGCCCAAGCTAGGGTGGCTGCTTTGCGGGGCTGGATTCCAGAATTAGCCCAGAAATGCAGTGGCCAAGGTGAGAAAACGAAGCCAGACCTTTTTATTTTAAATCCCCAAGTTAATCAGTAAGGCAACAATCAACTTGCATTGTGCTACCTCACTAGGGTGACCAGACAGCAAGGCTGAAAAATCGGGACGGGGTTGGGGGTAATAGGAGACTATATAAGACAAAGCCTGCAATAGCGGGACTGTCCCTATACAATCGGGACCGCTGGTCACCCTAGAAGTCACCGAGATCAAGGTTACCACTGCCCTGAGTCACAGCTTTAACCCCTGGTACTCCCCAGTGGGACTTTGGGCACGCTGCTAGACAACCAGGCAAAGCGCTTGTGATCTATGCATGAGTGACCGAAGACTGTTCGGTCATGGAAGGGCCTGAGCCGCCTCACTCTTGGGCGCTGATGGAAGTTGTTTTCTTTGTTTTTAATGATTTATTTTGGAAGCGCTGACAGTGTGACTTACAAATCCTTGCCGGGTAAATATCAGAAACAAAACAACCCTGACAGCAGTTAGTCGTTGTGGAAAGCAGGGGTGGCCAACCTGAGCTGGAGAAGGAGCCAGAATTTACCAATGTACATTGCCAAAGAGCCACAGGAATACGTCAGCAGCCCCCCATCCGCTCCCCTCCTCCAGCCCCCAGCGCCTCCCACCCACGGCAGCCCCGCCAATCAGTGCCTCCCCCTCCCTCCCCACGCCTCCTGCAATCAGCTGTTTCATGTGTGCAGGGGGGGGAAGGAGGGGAAGGAGTGAGGGCATGGCAGGCTCAGGGGAAGGGGCAGGGGCCTTGGGGAAGGGGGTGAAGTGGGGGCAGGGCAGGGGGTGGAGCAGTGAGCACCCCCCGGCCCACTGGAAAGCTAGCGTCTGTAGCTCCAGCCCCGGAGCCACAGGTTGGCCACCCCGGTGGAAAGAGACACTGTGTAGGAATACAGGCCGTAGACTCTCCAGAGAAGATGTGAAAATTGTTAAAAGGTCCAAGCCGAGCATTGTGTCTTGTGACCCCGGGGCTGCAGGCGTTGGAGACACAGCATTGGTCGTGTGAGTTTAACTCCAGCAGGGCTGGCGAGTTCCTGCTGTCGGTCAGGTTTCACATATCCGGACCTTTCTGTGTATTGTGAGCCCGACTTCAAAGTCTGCTGAAGTTTTTCCACTGACCTTAATGGGCTTAGGGTCAGGCCCTAAATTCCCTAGATTACTTTTTTTTTTGGTACATAAGTAAAAGGAAAAGTCTCTGGGCGAAACCCTGGTCCCACTAACGTCCATGGGCTTTTTGCCTCGGTCTGCAGTGGATGCAGGATTCATCCCTCATCGGCGGGGGTGAGACGCACCCTCCAGGTTCTTCGTTGCAAAGAGCCTGGATGTGTGCAGAAGTCAATGGCAATGAAGAGGAGCCTGCTGAGTGGCTTTCGCTCGGGACTGCTGCTAGCTGTGGGGATCCGTTCTCACTGAAAGACACCAGTGGGACTAAAGGTGCCGGCTGCCATCAGGAGCCATTACTGGGCTGGAAATGGGAGCGTCTAAGCTGGGAATCCACTCCAGTGGCAAACCCAAATACCCAGAGGAACTGGTCCTTATGCATCCTGAAGCTCCTGCCTTCTCTTTGGGGCCTGAGATGTACTGTCTGGCTCCTGGAGGGTGTCTACAAGGTAATCAGAGATGTGGCGGCAGCAGAGGGGTGATGGTAGCAGAGGGGTGACGGCAGACACAATCAGAAGGGTGACGGCAGACACAACCGGAGGGGTGACGGCAGTAGAGGGGTGACGGCAGACACAACCGGAGGGGTGACAGCAACAGAGGGGTGACGGCAGACACAATCAGAGGGGTGACGGCAGTAGAGGGGTGATGGCGGACACAATCAGAAGGGTGACGGCAGACACAATTGGAGGGGGGAGAGCAGACACAACTGGAGAGGTGATGGCACCAGAGGGGTGACTGCAGACACAACCAGAGGGGTGACAGGAGCAGAGGGGTGACGGCAGACACAATCAGAGGGGTGACGGCAGTAGAGGGCTGATGGCAGACACAATCAGAAGGGTGACGGCAGACACAATTGGAGGGGGGAGAGCAGACACAACTGGAGAGGTGATGGCACCAGAGGGGTGACTGCAGACACAACCAGAGGGGTGACAGGAGCAGAGGGGTGACGGCAGCCACAACCGGAGAGCTGACAGCAGCAGAGGGGTGACGGCAGACACAATCAGAGGGGTGACGGCAGTAGAGGGGTGATGGCAGACACAACCAGAGGGGTGACGGCAGACACACTCAGAGGGGTGACGGCAGACACAACTGGAGGGGTGACAGCAGCAGAGGGGTGACGGCAGACACAACCGGAGGGGTGATGGCAGACACATTCAGAGGGGTGACGGCAGACACAACCAGAGGGGTGACAGCAGCAGAGGGGTGACGGCAGACACAACCAGAGGGGTGACGGCAGACACACTCAGAGGGGTGACGGCAGACACAACCAGAGAGGTGACAGCAGCAGAGGGGTGACGACAGACACAATCAGAGGGGTGATGGCACCAGAGGGGTGACAGCAGACACACTCAGAGGGGTGACGGCAGACACAACTGGAGGGGTGACGGCAGACACAACCAGAGGGGTGACGGCAGACACACTCAGAGGGGTGACGGCAGACACAACCGGAGGGGTGACAGCAGCAGAGGGGCGACGGCAGACACACTCAGAGGGGCGACAGCAGCAGAGGGGTGACGGCAGACACACTCAGAGGGGTGACAGCAGACACAATCGGAGGGGCGACAGCAGCAGAGGGGTGATGGCAGACACAATCGGAGGGGCGACAGCAGCAGAGGGGTGACGGCAGACACAACCGGAGGGGTGACGGCAGTAGAGGGGTGATGGCGGACACAATTGGAGGGGTGAGAGCAGACACAACCGGAGAGGTGACAGCAGCAGAGGGGCGACGGCAGACACACTCAGAGGGGCGACAGCAGCAGAGGGGTGACGGCAGACACACTCAGAGGAGTGACAGCAGACACAATCGGAGGGGCGACAGCAGCAGAGGGGTGACGGCAGACACAATCGGAGGGGCGACAGCAGCAGAGGGGTGACGGCAGACACAACCGGAGGGGTGACGGCAGTAGAGGGGTGATGGCGGACACAATTGGAGGGGTGAGAGCAGACACAACTGGAGAGGTGACAGCAGCAGAGGGGTGACGGCAGACACAATCAGAGGGGTGACGGCAGACACACTCAGAGGGGTGACGGCAGCAGAGGGGTGACGGCAGACACACTCAGAGGGGTGACGGCAGACACACTCAGAGGGGTGACGGCAGACACAACCGGAGGGGTGACAGCAGCAGAGGGGTGACGGCAGACACAACCGGAGGGGCGACAGCAGCAGAGGGGTGACGGCAGACACACTCAGAGGGGTGACAGCAGACCTACCCAAGCTAGCTTTGCACTAGCTCGCTCCAATAACAATAGCAGTGAAGTCTCAGCAGCACGTGCTGCACCAGTGACCATCCTCCCTGGGACCCTGGCTGTGGACTCAGCCCGTGCTGCTGCCCCAGCTTCACGGCTGTCGGCACTCCTGCTAGTGAGAGCAAGGCTAGCTCGGGTCTGTGCACACTGGAAGAACTCTTGCTTGACTCGGAAAGAAGGATTGGAAGCTTTGGTGGAAGGAATGGGAGCGCTGGGAGAGCTTTCCTTGGGTGTGTGTGTATTAAATAATAATAGTCGCTAGGTCTTTCCCTCCGCAGATCCCAAAGCATTCCAGAAAGGAAGAGCAGGATCATTATCCCCATTTTACAGATGGGGAAACTGAGGCACGGAGTGACGATGTGATTTGCCCAGGGTCACCCAGCAGGCCAATGAATTACTAGGAATTAATTAATAACTAGAACTAGGAATTAAACTCAGGTTTCCCCAAGTCTCAGTCCAGTGCTCTGGCCCCTGCTGACACAAACAAGCCAATGAACTTTAAACCGTCTGAGTAAAAATACGTTCCGTTCCTGTCTCTACAGACTTCACTTCCTTGGTACCCGTGATGTGACAACCCCGCCAACTCCCCCGTCACCTAGAATGTCTTCCAGGGTAGACTAGGCCAGAATTCCTAATGGTAAAACCCTGTCTCACTCCATCAAGGTCATCCTCTCCAACCTTCCTGTGCCTCGGTTTCTCCCCTGCCCCCACAGAGGATAGTCCTCCTGGGAGAGCTCATTCCCTAATGCTCTAAGTGCTATGGACTATTTCAGCCTGGCCCTGGAGCAGATGCCAGCGGGCAGGGCTGAGAACATAATGCAAGGAGCTTTTCCTGCCCAGACCTTTCAATAATATATGAACATCGCGTAACATCATCACACTCCTTTTCATCAGTCCGGAGCTGTGAAGGAGGTAGAATCGGGGATCCTGGAGTGCAGGGAAGAGCCCCAGTTAGCCCTGCAGACCCCATCAAAGCCTCATTGTGTGTCCCCTAGCTAGGCCTGGCCCTCTAGGAGAGCGTGGTTTTGTTGATACAGGGAATTCCTTGGCAGGGTGGGGGTGGAGAGGGGATGTTTGTAAAAGAGGCTTGTTTGAGACACCTGGCTTGTTAGCTGGACCTGAATTTCAGGTTCCCAGCCTCATCTTGTCCTGACTGTTTGCATGTTCCTGGCTTCCACTGGAAGGGAAGTTACTTGGTCAGAGAGCGGAGAGCAAGGCAGGTTTGATACTCCTTCCTCTTGCATGCAGACGTCCAGGTGCAATGTCTAGGTTCCGTAACCAGAGGACAGCCTGTGGATCAAGGGAGGCCAGGAATTGCAAACTGCCCTCCAGATATGGAATTGGGCAGGCTTCCACCACAGGAGTTACCGTCTGCAACGCTGCCCGCACAGTCCCTGCGTGGAGAGGAAACCAGGGCAGAGGCAGCTTGTGGAGACTGGCCCAGGATCTGTGATTAAGTGGACAAGGAGGCAGGTGCAGCAGCTGACTCCTGAATTTACTTAGTGCATTGGACTCTTTCCCACCACCATGTCCTCTCTGTGAGAACGTCGTTTTCAGCACCTTGTCAGTGTGTGGTAACGGGCCAGCTGCGTTCTTGTGCAGGAGTGCGTGAGCAAAGGGGTGTTGAGAGCTCCGCTGTGGGGTCGCACCTCTGCCCACAGGAGCGGGATCCCTCCCCTGAATATGGGCAGCCGGTTGTTTCCTGTCTGAAAACAGGGTGCCAGTCAACCGGAGATGTCATGGTTGGTTTCCTCTGGCACAGCTCTCCAGTCAGGCTTAGAAGGACTGGCATCTTGTGAAAGGTCTCGATTCTTCTCCAGTGACTAACTGAACTTAAGGCCAATATTTGTGAAATGGGGCAGCTATTGTGGGCACCAGCTTTGAGACCCCTTGACCTGATTTCCAGAGGTGCAGAGCACCCGCAGATCATGGACTAGTGGGGCAGTTACAGGCGATGTAGGCAGGGGAGGTGCTTGGAGTTCTGTCTTTTGGGCCATTCTGCGAGAACCGGATGAGACTCTCTTGCACCTAAGTCCTGTGCTGGGGTGGGCACCTGCATGGACTTTCAAGCCCAGCATTTTGTGAGGCCCTGGTATCCTTCTTGCAGTTATCGCGGGATTGCAATAACATCACTATAGGTCCCTCAGGCCTCCAGCTCCGGAGAGCTCCCCTCTCATTGCAGGAGTCCTGGGCTGGAGGTAGGACCCCGATGACTGAGCCAACCATGTCTTATAAACTTGCACCCCCAGATCAGCTCAAAGCAGTGGGATCAACATCCACCTCCCCTCCCCTCCTGCTCTCCCCACGCACGTATACCAGTTTCCCTTCTCCCCTGCCCATCCTACTGGGTAGATCTGGACAGCATGATTCAGGATTAGTGGTAATTCTCTGCCCTTATTTTTCAGAACTGAACATTCACATCAGCAGAGGCTGGCACAGGGAATCTTCTCCCTCTGAGACGCCCTCAAAGAATTGCCCTTTCCCAAGATGGCAGCTTTCTCCCATTGCTCTCAACCATATTGCCTCCAAGGCAGGCCGTAGACAGAGGACAATGGCAGACAGTGGCCATTTTGGCAATGGGCAGTTTTTAGTGAGTTGTTTTGAAGACATCCCATCTTGATTTAAGAAACTGTCAATGATGGGGAATCCACCATGACCCGTTGGTAAATTGTTCCGATGGTTAATTGCTGTCATGGTTAACAATTTACACGTTTTCTGCAGTCTGAAATCCTACATATTTCTTTTCAAAAGCTACCCTTTGCACCGGATCTGCTCCATGCCAATTTTTGCCTAGATAGACAATGACTAAGCTGAGGGGGGGAGGGAAAAAAACAACCAAACCTGATGCCAAATGCTAACTTTCTAAAGGCCCACTTTTAAATCCGTTTCCACTCCTAAACTACTAGATTGATTTGTAAATTCTTGCAGAATTCGGCTTACGCTCCGAGTGAGTGCTGTAATTTAGAGGGTTGATGCTGTGTTCTCTGGACATAATGAACAAGCTGAGTCCTTGCTTTAAGAACACAATTCACTCAGCTTTAACTATGGACGCCACGACGGGCGCCTCCAGAACTCTTTAGACAGAAGGTGTCACAGCATGCCTGGCCCCTTTAAGGGGAGATGGACCCAGCCCACCTGGGACTAATAAGTCTGCAGGCTGTGGGGCCAGGGTGTCAGGTGATAGCTTGAAAAGCACCTGGTCTTTATAAAGGCCAGCAAGAGCTTGGTGGAGAGTGGCTGGTACCCTGATGCTGGCAGGAATTGCTGTGGTCAGGGAAGGAACCCAGCTGGCTCCCTGGTTCACAGGATGGGAGCGACAGCTGCAGGAAGTAGAAAGGTTCCTGTGGGAGGCCCTGGCTCTGCGCACGGGCTGAGGGAAGAGCTTGGAGGAGCTGGTGCCGGGCAGGGGCAGAACAGGCTCTGGTGTGGCATCCGTCCTTCCTGGGCTGGTGAGGTGTGTCGCGATACCTGGGTGAGTGAGCTCCACGCTGTTGGGATTTCGCGGCTATTGCTTTCAAGCTAGCCAGATCCACGCTAGCTGCGGTATGTCCGCATGAGCTGCGGTCGCCCCTCTGACTGCGGGATAGCCGTCCCTACTGAGGGGGGGCTATTCCTGTGCCCATCGGATCAGGCCTAGGGAGGCGTGTGCATCAAGCAATCCGAATGATGCGGCAGTGAGATTGCTTGCCCACATCTCACGCGGGTGGTACCCAAGGCCCGAGGAGGCAGTTTCCTTCATCCCATCACACACGTCTCTGCCTCGGTAGCAGCCAGCAGGTAACAGAAAGGGCAGGGTGAAGGGCTGTAATGTGTTTCGAGGGCATCTGCATCATTGCCAGAACAATTCCATAACATTTATAAGTGACTCAGCCAGTGTTGACTGGGGGCCCTGCCCATCCTCCCAAGGCAAAAGGGAAGCTAGAGAGGACTAATAAACCCTCCTGCTACCCACTAGCACCTGACTGGGGTCAGGGCAAAACTTCTGTGGGCAGGTTCGTCCGTAATTGCTCCTTAGGGGATTTCTTGCACCTTCCTCTGTCGCAGCTGGTGGTAGGAGCGCCAGGAGCCCGGGCTGGCTGGATTCATGTACTGAGCAGTTTGGGGTTCCTATTTACTGGTGGCCATCAAGTGTCGTGAGCAAGACCCCGCCATTCATATCCTTTAACCCCCGGAGACTGGGTCCAGCGCCTGGTGCGTCCAAGCGCTCGTACCTGGGCTGGGATTCGAAGCCAGCTCAGGTGGTCAGAGGGGAGCTGAGACGCCCTGGAACAGGCCCTGGGCTCCGCATAGCGTGCGAGACAGGGAACAAAACTCAGTCTGCTCTTGTGTAGCTGTCTCTCCTCGGCCCGAACCTGCCCGAGCTTTTCAGGCCAGACTCCTGCTGCAGGTCGCAGGCTGCACCTGAGGGTGCTGGGTGCTGATAGCACAAGTCACCCCCCGGCTCTGAAATTCCAGGTATCACTTGAGAAGAGAGCCAAGGACGACAAAAGCCAGATCATCAAAGGCTTTAGAGTGCACCTGGGAAGCCAGGAGGTCAGAGCCACCCCAGGGTGTGCTCCTTTCACCCGTGTCTGCAGGCGTGTTCTGCAGTAGCTGATGTTTCCTCGTGACCTTCAGGTGCAGCCCCCTAGACAAGTCGCTTTATTTATCTGGCGGAGCCCAGGAGCGGCTGTGCACCGTACACATGGATCCGTGCCTACAGATCTTCCAGCGCTCAGGGCCGTGATCGGATCTGGCGGTGGCACTGCCCCAGAGCTCTCATGGACCGGGGTTTGTGGGACATCTCACCATTGGAGTTGGGGGGGGGAGGAGAGAGAGCCTCCCCCTTCAAATATGCTCTAGACCAGTGGGTGGTGCACCCATCTGCCCTGAATGCTGTTTATATGCTCAGGTACTTCGCAGCCCTCCTCCCCCAGCCCAAGGAGGCAGTCAAGTATTCGCCTCCGATGAAGTGAGCTGTAGCACGATGCTCAAATTGGTTAGTCTCTAAGGTGCCACAAGTCCTCCTGTTCTTTTTGCGGATACAGACTAACACGGCTGCCCCTCTGAAACCAAGTATTCGCCTGTCCATTTGACAAATTAGTCAAGAGAGCTAATGTCAGGTGGCAGAACTGAATATGGCAGATCCGAAGTTTATCCAGGAATTCAGCCTGTTTGTGGCGGTTTCTTCCTGGCCCCTGCAGAGCCAGCAAACACCCCCAGCTCCCTGCCGGGCCCCTCGCCCTCAGGGCTGGCCTGTGCCACGCAGCTCCAGGCTCGTCACGGGAGCTGGTGAGAGCCGCTTGGGACCCCGGCTCTCTGCACCATGAGAGCCGAGGCGCTGGCTGTCTGCTCAGCAGCCCTCCCTGCCCTGCTCCCCGAGCAGGCCGCGCTGCTCCAAACCGTGCCTCTCATGTGCTCTCGCCTCTCCCCCGAAGGAGCCCGGCTGAAACTGGCAACGCCCCCAGGAGCCAGCCCCTGCCCGCGGAGCCCGGCTGCCATGAGATGCTTCCCAAAGCGCTTGCTCGCCACTGCCCTGATGCTCCTGGCTCTGCTCCTGTTCCTCAGCACCCGCCTGCAGTGCCCGGAGGACCCTCTGGTGGTGAGTACCAGGCTGGGCTGGGCGGAGACTTCGCCTCTGCCTGCCCCTCTGCTCCCGAACTGCTGTGCCAGCATCCCTTCCCCTCCCCTGCCCCAGGGCTGCCCTCCCCTCACTCTGGGGTCTGGGCTCCCCTGGCCCTGCCCCAGGCTGCCCCGCATCCCTTCCCCGGCCCTCCCCTTGCCCTGCCCCACGGGCTGCCCCACATCCCCAGCCCCCACTCTGGGGTCTGTGCTCCCCTGGCCCCGCCCCAGGCTGCCCTGCATCCCTTCCCTGTCCCTCCCCTTGCCCTGCCCCACGGGCTGCCCCACATCCCCTCTCCTCACTCTGGGGTCTGGGCTCCCCTGGCCCTGCCCCAGGCTGCGCCGCATCCCTTCCCCGGCCCTCCCCTTGCCCTGCCCCACGGGGTGCCCCACATCCCCAGCCCCCACTCTGGGGTCTGTGCTCCCCTGGCCCCGCCCCAGGCTGCCCTGCATCCCTTCCCCGTCCCTCCCCTTGCCCTGCCCCACGGGCTTTCCCGCATCCCCTCCCCTCACTCTGGGGTCTGTGCTCCCCTTGCCCTGCCCCACGGGCTGCCCCACATCCCCAGCCCCCACTCTGGGGTCTGTGCTCCCCTGGCCCCGCCCCAGGCTGCCCTGCATCCCTTCCCTGTCCCTCCCCTTGCCCTGCCCCACGGGCTGCCCCACATCCCCTCTCCTCACTCTGGGGTCTGGGCTCCCCTGGCCCTGCCCCAGGCTGTCCCGCATCCCTTCCCCGTCCCTCCCCTTGCCCTGCCCCACGGGCTGCCCCACATCCCCTCTCCTCACTCTGGGGTCTGGGCTCCCCTGGCTCTGCCCCAGGCTGTCCTGCATCCCTTCCCCGTCCCTCCCCTTGCCCTGCCCCACGGGCTTTCCCACATCCCCTCCCCTCACTCTGGGGTCTGTGCTCCCCTTGCCCTGCCCCACGGGCTGCCCCACATCCCCAGCCCCCACTCTGGGGTCTGTGCTCCCCTGGCCCTGCCCCAGGCTGCCCCGCATCCCTTCCCTGTCCCTCCCCTTGCCCTGTCCCATGGGCTTTCCCACATCCCCTCCCCTCACTCTGGGGTCCACGCTCCCCTCTCCTAACCCCACCTCCTGTCCCTGAATTGGGGGCTTCATGGCCTCTCCTCCCTTGCCGCACTCAGGTGGAGAAGTCTGAGCGGGGGAGGGCATGACTGGCGGGTGGGCGATGGCACAGGGCTGCTAGGGGATGCTGATCTCCAGCTCTAGCCCTCCTGAGCAAAGGGGGCTCTGGGCTGGAATGGACGCCCCGTGGCGGACGAGGTGTATCTGCCACAGGCCTGCCTTGGGGTGTGCTGACGGCAGCTAACGCTGGCTCTGCTCCGGCTCCCAGGAGGAGGTGAAACGCTGGGCCCAGGAAACGGTTCTGCAGCAACTCCAACCCGACGGGAACCTGCGCAGCTCCCAGGAGCTGTGGAACGTCCCTGCCTCCAGGAACGTCTCCTATCGCTACCTCGCCGGCTCCCCCCCCTCCAGGAAGAGTGAGTATCCCAGGACCGGCCTGCTTTAGCCTCCAGCGTTCTCTGCCTGCCGCTGGATCTGGAGAGAGACGGTCCAGAGCTGTGGTTATCAACCTTTTTGATACCAGGGGGTCTGACTTGCTGCCTTCCTAAACTGTGTCAGGGAGATCTCGGGGACTGGCGAGAAACGCTGGGTTAGAGGCACCACCATAGCAGAGTGACTGCTGGGACGCAGGCTGACCGATTTCTGTAACTGGCGCAGATGCAGACCGGGGGATATCCGGCTTGGCAGCAGCACGGCTGAGAAGGATCTGGGAGCTGTGGTGGATCACAACCTCCGCATGAGTCAGCGATGCCATGCTGTTGCAAAACAAGCAGATGCAATTTTAGGTTGCATTGAGAGAGGCACAGAATGCAAGTTGCAGGAGGTGATAGTACCGCTCTACTCGGCACTGGTTAGGCCTCAGCTGGAGTTCGGTGTCCAGTTTTGGTCACCGATGTCTAGAAAGGATGTAGAGAAACTGGAAAGGATCCAGAGGCGAGTGACAAAGATGATCAGAGGGATAGATTCCAAGCCCTACGAGCAAAGGCTGAAGGAACTGGCTATGTTTAGTTTGGAAAAGAGGAGATTAAGGGGGGACATGATAACGGTCTTCAGATACTTGAAAGGCTGCCATAAAAAAGATGGAGAAAGGTTGTTCTCTCTGGCCACAGAGGGCAGGACAAGAGGCGATGGGGTCAAACTACAGCAGAGCCGATTTAGATTAAACCTCAGGAAAAGCTTCCTATCGGTCAGAACAGCAGGACAATGGGACAGACGCCTCGGGAGCTTGTGGAAGCTCTTTCACTGGCGGCTTTCGGAAGGAGGCTGGAGCTGTCTGTCTGGGATGAGTTAGACACCACAAGTCCTGCATTGTGGCAGGGGGCTGGACCCTTGTGGTCCCTTCTAACTCTGTGCCTGTGTGCGGGTGCTGGGCTTGGCTGGCTCGCCCGTGGCGAGGCTCGCCCGTTTGAGAGGGCTGGGAGCGGCCTTGATGTTACTCAGAAGAATGGCGTGGGCTTTACTTGAGTTAACATCCTAGTGAAGACAAGGCAGGTTGTAGCTGTCACGTGAGTCCCCAGGTCAAGTTAAAGGCTAGGCTCCCCCGTAGCCTCTATCTGTTATCTCCTCTGAAAGCTACAAGCTGCCACACCCTCACGAGGGTTCTAGCAAACACACGGCTGAGTCTCTCCAGAGCGGCGGGAGACATTTGTCACTGAGGAGCTATTCACGTCCACGGGAGAGAGCCCAAAACAGAAACAACAGTGGGCTGTGGCTTTCCCTCTGCTGCAAGTGGGAGTGTGTGACCCCCTGCCCCCGGGGCTGAGACAAACCACAGGGCAGACTCACGTAGGGTGCAAAAGTCCACCAGAGTGTAGTGAGGCATTTCCCCACCCTGCCAAAGTCTCGCTGGGACTCACAGGCCTGGCCCAGGCAGCCCGTGAATTATTGCTTTGCTTTACTGCTTTACTTCCAAAAACAAACTCCACGATCCTGCGCCTGGCCCATCTTCCGCCCCCTAGAGCTCTGGCACCCAGTCAGCCGTCTCTGCAGAGGCTCTGGGCTGATCCTTTCCTTAGGAAGCAAAAGATAAAAGGTCTGTTCTCCTCCTTGGACAGCCAGCCACCTGCTGAGCTGTCCACTTCCCTTTTTAACTGCCCATTTGTTCATTACCTGGCAGCGATGCCGGCCTGAGTGGGCCCACAGCAGCCCCATAACCCTTGCCGGCTCAGTGTGGGGTTGGTGCCCCCCATCCCAGCCAGGAAGGGAGTTTCCCCTTGGCATAGCTGGCGTGACACTGTCACTCAATGGGCAAAAAGATCCGGCACAAGACATACAGATTCCTTCTAGCTCTCTTTGTGCAACCCTTGGTACCCCACTCCTGCTCAACCTTAGGGAAGGGGACCGGCAGAAGAGAGAGGAGACCCTGTCCTGACTTGTGTGTTCATGGAGGGTTTTCTGGGGGCAGGTAAATTCTCACTTGCATCAGTTTGGAGGTGCAGTGGGAGTGGTTGGGTCATCTGGGTCCAGGAGAGGTGGCAGCTATTCCACTATGATTAAACTACACAGGCTTGGAGCTTTTCACTGAGAACGATTAGGTAGGACACAAAGGGGAAATTAACAAGAGAACAAGATGAATAAGCAAGGGCTGGTACACACACATACACAGTTCTCCTGCAATTACCAGCATCATTAAACAATGGACATTTACCAGTGTGCTAGCTGCTACACAAACAATTTGTAAGATATGCTTCCTGACTCCTAGAGCCTACCACTGAAATACAGAAGACAGACACAAAGTTGGGGAAAGGAAGTGTCATCCGTCCCCCCCGTTTTACAGTCAGGGAACTGAAGCCTGGAGAAATGAAGGGTCAGATTTTCAAGACCTCTCAGCACACTGGGCAATGAGCATTTTATAAAGATCTGGCTCTTATTTAGGTGCCTAAATAGAAGCTGAGCTTTGTTGAGAAGGGGCTCCTAAGTGACACGTCCAACATAGCGCAGGAAATGTGTGTCACAGCCAGGAACGAATCCAAATCTCCTGAGTTCCAGCCAAGTGCTGTCACTCTCAAGACCCACAAGAAAGAGGACCCCAAAAATGCCCCCATGGCTGAACAGAGTAAAAGGGGTGGGTGGAGAGAAGAACACATCTTTTAAAAATTGGAAGTCAAATCCTACCGAGGAAAATGGAAAGGAGCATGAACCCTGGCCAGTCCAGTGTAAAAGTCTAGTTAGGCAGCCCAAAAATAATTTGAAGAGCAACTAGCAAAAGACACAAAAACTAACAGCACCTTTTAAAAGTACATCAGAAGCAGGAAGCTGCCAAACAAGCCGTGGGGCCACTGGACCATCGAGGTGCTAAAGGAGCACTCAAGGCAGATAAGGCCATTGCAGGGAAGCTAAATGAATTCTTTAAAATGGTCTTCAGTGCTGAGGATGTGAGGGAGGTTCGCAAACCTGAGCCATTCTTTTTAGGTGACAAATTTGAGGAACTGTCCCAGATTGGGGTGTCAGTCGAGGCGGTTTTGGAACAAATTGATAAACTAAACAGTAATAAGTCACCAGGGCCAGATGGGATTCACCCAAGAGTTCTGGAGGAACGCAAATGTGAAATTGCAGAACTATTAACTGTAGTCTCTAACCTCTCATTTAAATCAGCCTCTGCACCAGATGACTGGAAGATAGCTAATGTAACACCGATTTATTTTAATTTTTTTTAACAAGGCTGCAGAGGCAATCCTGGCAATTACAGATTGGTAAGCCTAACTTCAGTACCAGGCAAATTGGTTAGAACTATAGTAAAGAACAGAATTACCAGATACATAGATGAACATGATTTGTTTGGTAAGAATCAACACAGCTTTTATAAAGGGAAATCATGCCTCACCAATCTATTAGAATTCTTTGACGGGATCAACAAATATGTGGACAAGGGTGATCCACTTAGATTTTCAGAAAGCCTTTGACAAAGTCCCTCACCAAAGGCTCTTAAGCAAAGTAAGCAGTCATGGCATAAGAGAGAAGGTTCTCTCATAAATCAGTAACTGGTTAAAAGATAGGAAACAAAGGGTAGGAATAAATGATCAGTTTTCAGAATGGAGAAAGGTATATAGCGGGGTCCCCCAAGGATCTGAACGGGGACCAATGTGGTTCAACATATTCATAAATGATCTGGAAAAAGGGGTAAACAGTGAGGTGGCAAAGTCTGACACAGAATTACTCAAGACAGTTAAGTCCACAGCAGACTAACTGGGTGACTAGGCAACAAAATAGCAGATGAAATTCAATGTTTATAAATGCAAATTAATGGACATTAGAAAGCGTAATCCCAACTATACATACAAAATGGGATCTAATTTTGCTGTTACCACTCAAGGAAGAGATCTTGGAGTCATTGTGGAAAACATCCACTCAATGCGCAGCAGCAGTCAAAAAAGCGAACAGAACGTTAGGAACCATACACCAGAAAATATCATGCCACTATATAAAGCCATTGTACACCCACACCTTGAATACTGCATGCAGTTCTGGTCACTTCATCTCAAAAAAGATATATTAGAATTGGAAAAAGTACAGAGAAGGGCAACAAAAACAATTAGGGGTGTGGAACAGCTTCCAGATGAGGAGAGATTAAGAAGACTGGCTGTTTAGCTTAGAAATGAGACGGCTAAGGGGGGATATGATAGAGGTGTGTAAAATCGTGACTGGGGTGGAGAAAGTGACTAAAGAAGTGTACTGTACCCTTTCACATAACACAAGATCACCTGGTGACATCAATCGGCAGCAGGTTTAAAACAAACAAAAGGAAGTATTTCTTCACGCAACACACAGTCAACCTGTGGGAATCATTGCCAGGGGATGGTGTGAAGGCCAAAAGTATAATTGGGAACAAAAAAGAATTAGGAAAGTTCAATGGCTATTAACATGCTCTGGGTGTCCCTAATGCAACCCCATGCTCTGGGTGTCCCTAAATCTCTCACTGCCTGAAGCTGGGACTGGGCGGCAGGGGATGGATCACTCGATAATTGCTCTGTTCTGTTCGCTCCCTCTGAAGCACCTGGCACCAGCGATTGTCGAAAGACAGGCTACAGGGCTAGATGGACCATCACTCTGACCCGGGATGGCCGTTCTTATGTCATTCAGACCTTCTGTAGGCTGCTCGCCTGTCCCCTCACAGCCCAGGCAGGAGGGACCCTACCCCCAGACCCTACCCCCAGGCCCTTTTCTTCGGGCTTCGGCTTTATTTCTGCCACACAATGCTAATGCAGCACATCAGTCATCTCTGCCCCTAACCTGGAGTCTCCTGCAGGGACCTGCCTATTCCCTACAAGTTCCCACTCTACAGACTACTTGCCTGGGGGTCAGACCCTGCCCCAGCGCCTCACACAGGAGCCAACTTGCTTCCCGTAGCTCTCCTGCTGGACCCAGGCCTTCCTTCCCTCCTCTTCCCAGTTGAGCCATGCTGGCTTCGATAATCACCAGATCCCTTGTGGATCCATCTCAGGTGGGATGTAGCCGATCCATCATCTGTAAGGCTCGGCACAACTCCCCGTAAAGGCCCAGCCACCCTCTGAGACAGTCCTAAAAGCTACAGTACAGGGCGTCAGCCTGCGCTGAAACACAAGGACCTGCTATTGGCTTCAGATGAAATCAGCTAGGCTTGCACCCTCATGGGGATTTAGGTGCCCAACTCTCCTGGATTTCAAAGGGAGTTAGGCACCCAAATATCATGAAGGTCTGGGCCTTCCTGACGTGTCAGTGGTGCTCATGTCTGTCCTTTCATCTCTCCGCGTTTCAGAGTTCCTCACTGTGGGGCTGTCGTCTGTCAAGCGGAAGCGAGGAAACTACCTCCTGGACACGCTGAAGTCCATCTTCAGTCAGTCAACCCAGGAGGAGCTGGAGGAGATGGTGGTGGTGGTGCACCTGGCTGACCCGGACTCGGAGTGGAACACCCAGGTGGTGATGGACATTACCGCAAGATTCACTCCCCACCTCCTCCGGGGCCAGCTGCTGGTTATCCATGCCCCTCCGGAGTGCTACCCGCCCCTGGAAGGCCTGAAGAGGAACTACAATGATGCCGAGGATCGAGTGCAGTTCAGATCCAAGCAGAACGTGGACTATGCTTATCTCCTCAGCTTCTCTGCCAACCTTTCCTCCTACTACCTCATGATTGAGGACGACGTGGAGTGCTCCAAGTCCTTCTTCACGGCCATCAGGAAGGCAGTGGCATCCCAGGAAGGCTCCTACTGGGTCATGCTGGAGTTCTCCAAGCTGGGCTACATTGGCAAACTCTACCACTCCAGCGACCTGCCCCAGCTGGCCCAGTTCCTGCTGCTGTTCTACCAGGAAATGCCGTGTGACTGGCTGCTGGGGCACTTCCGCCTGCTGCTCACCCAGAAGAAGGTGATTCGCTTCAAGCCATCCCTCTTCCAGCACATGGGCCTGTACTCCTCCTTCCAGGGGACAGTCAACCGGCTGAAAGACGATGACTTTGAGGCAGATTCCTTGGACCTGCCTGACAACCCCCCGGCTGTGATGTTCACAGACATGGACACCTTTGAGGCCTACCTGCCCAGCAAGGCCTACAGCACGATGCCGGAGTACTTCTGGGGGAAAGCCCCAGCTGCCGGCAGCCACTTCACCATCGTGTTCCACCAGCCTGCCCGTATCTCACGGCTCCAGGTCCACACCGGCTCCAAGGAGCGCCACAGCGACTATCTCCGCGCGGGGGCCGTGGAGCTGGGCCGCCAGCGGCAGGGGAATGGCACGGGCTGTGCTCTGTACACCCGCATCGGAGCCTTTGAGAAGGGACACTTTGAACGGATGGGCTTGGAGAACAGCACGGCGGCCGCCGCGGAGTGCGTGCGGATCCTCGTGACGGAGAGTCAGAGCGAATGGCTGATCATCCGCAGCATCAGCATCTGGACCACGCCAAACAGCTAAAGGGGGTGCAGGGACAGAGGCACTGCTGGTGATCTGCACGGCAGGGAGCTGGCCTCCCTTCTCAGGGGCGAGCGAGCGGTTTGGGGGTGTCTGGTGCAATGAGGGGCAACGGAGGGTGGTGGCACTGGCCCCCCCCCAGGCAATGGCACCCTGCAGGGGAGGCACAGTCAGGGCCGAGTGAGGAAGGAAGATGGGGCAGTGAGGGTCAGGGCAGTGGCACGGCAGGACCCTGGTAGCGTGGCAGGATGGTGCATGAGGGCAAGAAATGGGAGCTAATGCAGCACATTGATACTCAGGGCACCCTATGTCGTTGGGCACTAACTGCCAGGTATCGGCGAGCCTGGCCCCCCGCCTGGCCCCACAGAGCTGACTGACTCCTCTGAACTGCTTCCTTTGGGGGCCATGCAGTCAGAACCAGGCCCGGGTAGGGTGTCCCGCTGGGCCAGACCCCAGGAGCGAGACCTGGAATGGTGCTTGCAGCAGACCGCTGGGGCTCTGGAGAGGTCAGGAGAGCCAGCAGTGCCTGGCTCGGGGCAGGTCTACCGGGGAACTCTAGCCCAGACATGGGCAAAATCAACACCCCAGCGGGTGAGGTTGCTCCCAGGGCAGAGGCGGCCACGTGGGAAACCTTGGCTCAGGATCCTACTGCTCACAGCCGACCTGCTCTACCCATGACAGTTTAGAGCTGGGCGTCCAACCTCTCCAGCCTGACGGCCAAAATGCTGTACCCCGAATGCCAGGGGGCTACACTCAGGGTGAGAGGGGCAGGTTATTAATCACATTCATTACAGCAGTGCCTAGGAACCAACCAAAATCAGGGTCTGGTTGTGGTAGATGCTGTACAAACACAGAGTAGCAGACAATCCCTGCCCTTACGTGCTTACAATCTAACCAGACAAGACAGCCTCCTTGCCAGCCCCCTCCTCACTCCTGACTTCTTCACAAACCAAACTGAGACGCTAGAAGCAGGGCCTTGTGTGGCCCCTGGCACCATGGGGCCAAATACAGGGGCAAGAACTCCTCCGTTCTGTGGCAGCGTTCATCTAGTGTATCCACGGTTAGGCTCAAGCCTTAGACAATCGCAAGATTGGCTTTAAAGTCATGAGATTTTTACAAACTTAATAAATATTTGGTTCTTTTCACTTGCCTTCTGGTGTCTGAGCTTTTAGGGTCACGTTTTTAAACTTTTCTCCACCACCAGGGGCTGGGGGGGGGAAGAACCCTTAATATTTGTTTGAGGTGCAAGCTGAGATTCTCTTATATTCACTTGACTTCAGGAGCTAGAACTTATAAAGAGTATTAGACATCATGACACAATACAATCGTGGGAATTGGCAACACTGGGTATTCCCAGGACACACCCTTCCTTGCCAGTCCCAAGCACACACAGCTGGCTCCCTGGGCCTTGGCTTCTGTGCTGCTCCATAGACGACCGAGAGGCCAGCCTGCACTTCTGGCCCGCTCCTCCACTCCTTGCCTACATGCTAAACTGGAGCCTGGCAACCCAAACTCGCAGCCAGCTCTCAGAGGCATTCTACACTGCAGTGTAAGCCGGGGTTAGTGGGACTTGAGTCCGTGGACCCTGCGTTTGGGAGTGTCCATGCGCTAGGTTTACAATTTCAGGACACAGGCCCCAGCGTCCACACTGCAGTACTGAAACCGGAGTCAAACCACCCTATCCCAGGCTTCCTAGTGCCATCGCCAACTGTGGCCGCTTTAGCTCCTGGTGCAGTGTGGGAAAACGTGACTGTCCGCCCTGCACGCGGCAGGAAGCTGTTACGGCCCATCGAGTTCCCAACACCTCCTGCCAAGCCGTCTTTTGGGTCTGCACGCTCCCAGCAATCAGAGCCAGCAACCGGGAGGAGTCCCCGGTTGAAGAGCTTCTCTTGTTTGTGCTTTCACTCCTGTTTCAGCAAACGGGAAGCGCATCTCTGAGACACTGGTGGGCAGGGGCATGTGTGGGAATTTCAATTTGACCGCTTTTGGAGGGGCAAGTTAAACACATACATATTATACACATTAAACCATATCAACACACGCACCTACCATCTGCATAGAAATAAACAGTGCTACATTCACCATTGCAACGAAAATCCGTGCACCGGAGAGCCATCTGAATACAGGTATCCACAGCCTCTTCTGTGTTCACGCTGTTGGTTAAGTCAGTCTTTACTGCAAGAATTCACAGTTGCTGAAGACCAACTTCTGACAGGCTGCTGCAAAGTCTATGAAGTTTGCACTTTTTAGCACTAAAACCGTTTTCTGCAGTTGCAACTGTAATAGGTAATGGTGCCAAAAGCACCAATAGGTCAAATCCGTCAGGATACAGAAGTTCCAGGTCATGTTCTGTACAGACCTTCATGAGTTCCAGAAAAGATATTCTGTTGTCTGGTTCCTGAGCCTTTCAAATAGGTTCAGTGTGGTGGACTAATAAATCATATTGCATCTCAGGAACTCTGCACTGAAATTTTTCGTTCAGTTTCCCTTTCGATATATTAACAGTTTTCCTGTTTTTTGCAGTGAGATAGGCCACAACTTTGCGGATTAAATTGTCCGGCGATTTCACTTATTGCAGCCCTGAGTGCAGGGGAAAAAGCAATCCACTTTATCTTTTAAAGATTCCAAACGGCAGGATGCGGTGTGACTGCCGTAAAAATGATCCAGAGTTTTTGCTGGTTCCTGTAAGTTGGCATTTGCAGATTCAGTTCAGTAGCTTGCTGTTCAACTTTTATGAAGTACCCGTGCAACTTCTCTTCCATTCTCAGGTTGTGCAAAGTTTTCAGCAACTCTCTATTGCATTTATTGCACAGGCAAAATCAGTGTTTTCCCCCTGCAAGAAAGGGATAGCATAATACACACAGCCAACAATACCAAGCTGCAGGTTGTGAATTTGAAACCCATCTGTACCACAAGCCCCTTTGCTTCTGCTGACACGCTTGCTTTGCTGGCATTCTGCTGAGTATTGATGAAAGTTTCTCTAGTAACAGAAAACTATTCATCTGGGACCTGCAAAGCTTGGCAGTGTGAATACCAGCGCACTTCATGAGGACCCAGAAGACGTGTTTCTTGACCACTGTATTCGTTGCCATTGATGCTTGAAGTCCCTTCTGTCTGTGTCATGGTGTCCTTCTGTAGTTTTTTAGAGACGGAGCTGTGGTAACTACGGGGTGGATGAAGTATACAGGTTCTGAACAAGTCCAAAAACGTTCTTGGAAACAGTAGTAGAGCTCAAAGGAGTAACCAGGACTAAATGCAGACACTGCGCATAGCAATGTGTGTAAACAGCACGGGGCTGTTTTGTTTGGTGGTTAACAATCATCCAGCAAGAGCCATTGATGGGATTTCTCCCCCCTAACTTCTGTGTATGTGGGCCAAGACATTACACCTCCCAGGTCTAAGAGACAGTGCAGGGCATCTCGCAGACGAATTGAACCTTGTTGTGTAGTTATTACGTTGGTTATCAATATGTGTAATTGTGTATTGTATTAATGTTGGGGTTTTAAGCATTATTGTTATTAAGTTTTGGCTTGGAAGGGAAGACGTGGTATTGGGAGCTGTGCCTTCAAGGGCTGAGCTTCCCAGACAGAGAGTCTGGGCAGGGTGCCGTGAAGCTCTTGTTGTTTTGCACAGCCAGCTGAAACTAGGCACAGAAGTGCTTGTGACCACCTTCAGCACCGAGGCCCAGATCCTCAAGGGTATTTAGACTGCTAAATGCCATTGAAATCAATAGAATCACCTCTGTGCTCTGGGTGTGATCTCTGAATGCCACAGTACCCACTGGGCTCTGCTGAGGACTCTCAGGCCTCCAAAGTGAGCCGGCCAACTGGTGGATTTGATTGGGAGCCAGGTGCAACTCGGGGCTGGCGCAGAGTTTGCCTCCTAACACGGGGCAGTTTGGGAGGAATCTCCCTTGGCAGTTTGGGGCTGAGTCAAAGCCTGCAAACTCTTTAACCACAAAAAGGCACCCGCAAATCCAGCTCCGTGATGGTCCCATGGTACCATTCAGGATGATCTTGTGTCTTCTAAGGCTGGCGGTATCCCTGCCAGAGGCAGAGTCTGTCTAGCCAGAAAACATCACCTCTGAATTTGCCATGTAGGCCTGATATTTCTTCACACAGAGCCTTAGAAAACCCCAGGAGCCACCACCAATGTCAGTCCTCTGTGGTTAATCCTTCCTGGCCAAGGGGATGGCACGGAGCAGGGAGCAGACCCTCCTTGGGTCTTCCATTCACACACTGCTGGATCTCTGCCTTTAAAAGCACACACCCAGTCAGTGATCGGTCAGTGTGTGCAATTACTTACAGCTGTGACTGGGGTGGAGGAAAACCATCAATCAAGGTGTGTGTACCAATTCTGGTACAGTAGCAGTTCTGCAGAAAAGGACCTGGGGATTACAATGGATGAGAAGCTGGATATGAGTCAGCAGTGTGCCCTTGTTGCTAAGAAGGCCAATGGCATTTTGGGCTGTATTAGTAGGAGCATTGCCAGCAGATCGAGGGAAGTGATTATTCCCCTCTATTCGGCACTGGTGAGGTCACATCTGGAGTATTGTGTTCAGTTTTGGGCCCCCCCACTACAGAAGGGATGTGGACAAATTGGAGAGAGTCCAGTGGAGGGCAACAAAAATGATTAGGGGGCTGGGGCACATGACTTACGAGGAGAGGCTGAAGGAACTGGGCTTCTTCAGTCTGCAGAAGAAAAGAGTGAGAGGGGATTTGATAGCAGCCTTCAGCTACCTGAAGGGGGGGTCCAAAGAGGATGGAGCTGGGCTGTTCTCAGTGGTGGCAGATGACAGAACGAGGAGCAGTGGTCTCAAGTTGCTGTGCGGGAGGTCTAGGTTGGGTATTAGGAAACACTATTTCACAAGGAGGGTGGTGAAGTACTGGAATGGGTTCCCTAGGGAGGTGGTGGAATCTTCATCCTTAGAGGTTTTTAAGGCCTGGCTTGATAAAGCCCTGGCTGTGATGATTTAGTTGGGGTTGGTCCTGCTTTGAGCAGGGGGTTGGACTAGATGACCTCCTGAGGTCTCTTCCAACCCTGATCTTCTATGATTCTAATTCCAAGCTGCTCGCCAGACCCCGGCTAGCCACGAGATGTCCCCAGAGACCCTCCCTTGCACAGACAGCTGCTAGTGGCACGGGGACAGGGCTGAGGTGCTCAGAGCTCCCCGCCGGGGCTGCAGCCGTAGCTGAGCTCATAGGTTGAATCCCAAGTGACATGGGGACAGTGATTAGTGGGAGAAGGAGGGAGGGAGGGCAAAATGGGGTCCCACTCAGGATTGCAGTCAGATGTGGTGAACGCAGCCCATGATGCCTCCAGGGACCCCATCATTTGTCGGGGGTGGGAAGGAATATTTGACCCTAAAATGCAGGAAATGATTGAGGGGGGTTGTGTGGAATTAATGTTGCTAATTTTACCCCTTTACAGCTGAGCTGATGCTCCCAGAGGACGCAGCGATGGACGGGAACAGCTGCAGCGTCTCCCCTCCCCCCATTGGCTAGCAGGCCTGTAGCTATGGGATTCTCCTTCAGGACTGTGTTGCACCGGGGCTGCTGGCCCGTGAATTGGGATGCTCCCAAGCCAGGCAGTTCCATGGTGGATGACATGATCCTGAGATGATATAAGCCATAGCAGGGATACTCTGAGAGCAGCAGGGTGATAGCAGAGTGGTTAGCACCTCCAGCTGCAAGGCAGGGAAAGGGGGTTCTGTCCCTGGCGTGTTGGCTGATGTGGGGCCAATCCCCAAATCACGTGGGGCTGTAGTTTCTCTGCTTGTAAAATAGGGACACTGACATGTTCTTTCTTTGTCAAGTGCTCACAGAGCAGAGTTAATAAGCGCTATAGAAGTGCGAGAGATGGTTGTTTTGTCAGCTCTGCCGTGGATTTGCTGCATGACTCTGAGCACGTTGCCGCTCCAGGCCTCAGTTTCCCCACCTGTGAAATGGGGATAATACATCTGACCCACCTTTCTAAAGAGCTTTGAAATCTGCAGATACAAGGCTCTCTGTAGGTGCTCGGTATTATTATCTAGTAATGTTCTTAAAACACATCCAGGGTAAAGGCCCCTGTAGCAGGGCAAAGTCTAATTCATCTCCTGGAGTATTTAACTGTTTGTATGTAGACGTTTCCCTAGGGGACATGCAGGCAGATCACACAGTGTAAAACTCAGCGATGCGAGGGAGGGGTAAGACAAGGTGTTGGGTGTTGGTGCTAGCCAGTCCTAGACCCTTTTAGGCGGTGAAATCCAGAACAAGCCCTATAGAATCCTTGAAATGTGGGGCTGGAAGGGACCTTGGGAAGTCATCAAGTGCAGCCCCCTTGCACTGAGGCAGGGCCAAGTAAACCTAGACCAGCCCTGGCAGGCGTGTGTTCAACCTGCTCTTAAAAATCCCCAATGATGGAGATTCCACAACCTCCCTTGGCAGCCTGCTCCAGAGCTTAACCACCCTTAGAAAGCACTGAATTTCCCCGGCAGCCGAGCGGAGGCAGAAGGAGACATGGGCTGTGTTCCTCGCTCTGGATGAGGCTAACGGCACTGCTGACCCCCCCTCCTTTGTGCCCCTCTGCTGGACGGGCCTTGGAGAAGTGCCTGCTAGTTACAGTCAGGATCCAGGGGCAAACGCTCCGAGTTCAGCATGTGCTTTCTGTGGCTACTCTGCATGTTCTGTGCCTGGCTCTGCTCCTGTGGGACTTTGACCCAGATTTGCAAAGGAAGTTAGGTGCCTGATTCTCATTGAGCTCAGATGCCTGAATCCTTTCGAGGATCTGGCCTGCCCCGCTCTGTTCCTCTTCTGCAAAATGGGGATCAGAAGTCTAACTTCCTCCCACTCGTGTCTGGTTAGATTCTAGGCTTGTTGGGACAGGGATTCTCTCTCATGTACATGCAGCGCCTAGCAGAGCGGGGTTTCCGTACACTCCCTGATTCTGGTTAATAACAACATTTGCTTTGGCGGGGAATGTTTGTCCCAACAAACACACTGGCTGGAAGGATCACTGGAAAGCAAACACCAGACGGGAGAGGCGAATCCATTTCCAAATGCCCATCGCTATTCCGATAGGATTTATCTGCCGCAGTCACCCAACCCAAGCGAGGACTGATACTCCATTCTTCATACGCACCATGGGCCCAGCTGGACAAAGCAGGCGACTTGTGTAGTTTAAACAGCCTGATGATTCCTTGGGCTGCTTCAAAAGCCAGAGGGAAACGGGGCAGAGGGCCAGGGAGAGAGCTGAAGTGGGATGAAGAGGGTTTTTCTTGGGGTATTTCCCTCTGGAAGTGGGTCCCTCACCCCCACTCCTAACCTGGAGCTGAAGCTTGGGAAGCAGTTACCAGCTTTGGGATAAGCAACAGCTGCTGGGCTTCTTTTGCTGTCTCAGGAACTCTGACAGCACCAGGGAGCGGGGACGGTGTCTAATTTTAAACTCATGCCTGGTGCATTTGTGTATGTGTGAGTGCACTTTCCAGCCACCCCCCCGCCTTCCCCCTCTGCACTGAGGAGACTGGCTCGGCAGAAGAGAACCAGAAGGGGCTTCGGGCAGAGGACGGGGGTCTCATCTGTGGGAGGAGGGGACGGGGGGAGAACGGCTGGAGGAGGCAGCTAGGGAAGGAAGATCATGGAGCCTGCTTCTGCCCAGGATGATCAGAAGAAAAAGCAACAGAGAGAAAAGTCGAAGAAACCGGTGCCACCCGCAGCCCCCCGACCAGCCAGGGCTCTGTTCTGCTTAACCCTTCAGCACCCGCTGCGGAAAGCCTGCATCGGCATTGTGGAATGGAAGTATCCTTTCCGTCCAGGCGGGGAGGGGAGACGGGACCTGCGTGGGGGTGTCTAGAAACACGGGAGGCCGACACCCGGCAAAGCGAAGGGGGCATTGGAAAGCATGCGGAGGGACTGCCTCAACGCAGCGGCGAGCTAGAGGAAAGTGCGTGCCCAAGGCACGGGGGAGAATGTTTGGGGCCATTTGGTGGGTGTGGACAGGTTTTTACATTCGGTGAGCGATAGAGCTGGTTCCCCTGTTCCGGACGGCTGACGAAGTGCCTGTTTGTACAGTCTGTCTCGCTGGCGATGCGAAAGAGCAGGGGAGGCCAAGAAAAGGCTAAATATACATGAGAAGGAATGAGGGGCCCGATTCTGCGATCCCGCTGCACTCGGTGGCATAAAGCTGGAGTCAGGGAGATCAGGATCTGGCCTGTGTTTTCTTGGGGCGAGGTCGCAGATGGTAATTGATGTGCTCAGTGGAAGGGGGGCTGTTTGGGTGAGAGAAACGGAGGAGATTTGGATCAGGGACACTGCGGCTTCTGTTCAGTCTCTTTGGTACCAAGCAAAGATGGGGCCAAGGGAAATAATCGCAGGGGTTCCCTTCTCCCATGCGTTGTGCAGCCAGGCGAGGGGGGGAGAAGGGTAGACGTTGCTTTCACTTCAGGAGGGAAGGTGCTGGCGGGAATCCAAGGAAGGCACAAACCATCTTGGGGAAGGAATGCGAGCGAATCAACCAGCGAGGGGGAGAGAACCGACACGCAGGGGCAGGGGGCACCTGTGCCAAGGGTGCGTTGCGTGCCGGTGGCGGGAAGGTGCCGGCTGATTGGAGAAGCCGGGGCAGGGATCGGGGTGTGGCGGGGAGAGGATGCGCTTCGCTCGGGAGGCAGGAAAGGGAAAAAGGTGGAGGCGGCCCGGAGCGGGGCGTCGGGGAGAAAATGTCAGGCCGGGAAAGTAAAGTGTGTGGCGGGGGGAGCGACTGAGAGGGACTCTGCGAGCTGCTTGGAATAGCTCAGCCAGTGCGTCGGCCGCTCGCCCGCAGCTGCTGTCTGACATCACAGATGGATGGCTCTGCCTGCCCCTCCGCCATTCCCTTCTCTCTCCCTCTTTCTTTCCTTCTCCCTTTTTCTCTCCTTCTTGCTCTGTCTTTCCCCCACACCTCGCTCTCTCCATCCAGCACTCCCCTAGGCTCCCCTCTCTCTGATCCCTGCTCTGCTAAAAGCTCGCTCTCGCTCAAAGAGGAATGAGTTCAGGCCCTGTGTGATACAGGGGGTCAAACCACATGGCCCCATTGGGCCCTTCTGGCCTCAGATCTGGACCCTGGAGCAGGGATGAGGGCACGGCAGCCCAGAGGGGTTGGGAGCTAAGCCCCAGCCGGGGGGCTGAAGTGGAGCCCATGCGGGGCGGAAGAACCTTTTGTGTGTTTGGATTCTTGTTACCCTGGAAGGGGTGAAATTGTAGTTACAGACTTGGCTGGAGGCTGGGCCCCATCGCCACCTCCAGCCTGTGTGGGGAAGGCTGAAGGTTGGGGGCCACCTCAGAGGAGGAAAGGGAGGCAGGGAGTGCCTGCAGTGCCAGGCGTGGCCTGCAGAGAGTGCTACAGGGCAGCTGCGGCTGCTTCCAGCTAATAGCCCGAGGCCCGGAATTGGGAAGGGATTTAGGCACTGCGGTGCTCAGAAGCCTACATATCCTTTTCAGTAGGGACTTGGGCGCCACAATCTCCTTGGCAGTCAGCGGCATTCTGCCTCCAACCGTGTCCATCGCTGAATATATGTAACGAGCTGGGCCTTGCTCCATTAGCTCAAATGACGGAGGCTGTTGGTTTTAGGACCCCGAGGGGCCCAGATTCACCCCAGGTGTACTAGGCTGCAGTCTGGCCATCAGGCATGTCGTATGGGTCCTTTCTTGACTTGAGGGCGCTATCCCACTGCTGGGGAAATCAATGTAACAAGGGAGAGGGGGGGTCGTCCTATGGGCACACGCTGGCTGGTTGGCCATCAGGGTCCCTGTACTGTGGGCTGCAGGCTTCTCTCTCGGACTCGGTACTGAAGCACTGCGCCAGCCGGGTGCCCCGCACTGCTGGATCAGACCTGAAGTGTGGGGCACGGCCGTCGAAGGCTTTGTGGTACCTTTTGGAAGAAATGGCGCATGGGGCCTTTGTCTTGGGTACGCTCCAGTTTGGCACGTTCTGCCGCGTGTGGCAAATTGCCGGTACGATTATGATGGGTCCCACGCTTCCTCTTCTTCGGGGGTGGGGAGGGGAGTTCAGGGCTCAGTTTCGTGCCCCTTAACTAGGGTATTTACTGTCCCACTAGTAACCCAGAGATGGGTAGTGGAGAGGGAGGGACCCAGGCCTGCCCTTTACTCCAGGTCCAAGCCCAGGGGCCCTAGGGTTAGCAGTAAACCACTCGAACTCGTGCTTCCTTCCCCTGGGCTACTTCCCGCTCCTGCTCTTCAGCTTGTGGGGCTTCCTGCCCTCTCTTTCTGCACAAGCCGGGTGTCTCTTTACCCGGGTCTTGGTCTTGGCCGGGTCTTGGTCTTCCAGCCAGCCATGGCACTTCTCCAAACTCTCCTCCACTTCAACTCCTCCAAACTGCTCTCTGCTCCAACTGCAAACCACTCTGCTCCAACTCCTTCCCCTGGCTGATTGAAGCGGGGGGGGGGGGGGGGTTGGGGGGATTAATCAGGTGACTGGCTTCAGGTGCTTTTAATTAATTTATAGAAACCTTTCTTCCCTCTACAGGGAATAAGGCTTCTCCTCATCCTGGGACTTACATCTCTCTCCTAGATCACTCTCCTGCTGTCGCCGTCACCCTGGTGTCCCGCCCCGATACAAAATGGCGGGACCTCCTGCCACCTTCAGAGGGTGAGGAGCCCCGGTGGGCCGGCCTCTATTCCACCTTGGTCCCGAGGCCCGCCGGGGATATCAGTTGGCGGCTCCTTCACGGAGCCGTGAGCACGGGCGTGTTCTTGGCGCGGTTCACCCCTATCCCAGACACCTGCCCCTTTTGCGGCGTGAGGGAAACCCTGGCGCACATATATCTGGAGTGTGCCAGGCTGGAGCCCCTATTCCGGCTCCTCACCAATATTTTATTATGTTTTTGGCTGCACTTTTCCCTTCACCTTCTTATTTATGCACTCCCTATTGGCGGCCCCACAAAGTCACGGGGCTCCTGGTCAACCACCTCCTGGCCCTAGCTAAAATGGCCATCTATAAAACCAGAGTGAGGAGGTTGGCCGATGGAGTCTCCTGTGACTGTGGGGCCCCTTTCCGATCCTCGGTCCGTGCACGTATCTGGGCAGAGTTCCTCTGGGCGGTGTCCACTGACTCCCTTGATGCCTTTGAGGAGCAGTGGGAGCTGTCCGGGGTTCTCTGCTCAGTGTCTCCGTCCGGTTCCCTTCATTTGACCCTTTGACCGCACTCCTGTCCCTGTTATTTCATTAGTTGTCCCCCGGATTTATTTGGTATCCAGGTCCTGTGGATCCCCCTCTTAGGCTGGGGGGGATCCTTTAGCAGTGGACGGCTTCACCTCTTTCCCGGATTCCAATAGGATCACTCTCCTGCTGCCTTCTGGCCGTGCTATATCACACTCCTTAAAATCCTTCCTGCATCATAGCTGTTATTGACTCCTCCTCCCTCCCATGCAGTGTTCCACCCCAGAAGTGGCTGCATTTCAGTGGGGAGTGAGCAATCCCTGTCCTACCCTGTGCAAAGGGCTATGGGACCTGGTGTTGTTGTTTTTTTATCCTTTTAATAATAACGCTCTGGGCTGCCTTTGACCAAGGCTCTGTCGCTGCTTTACAAACATGTAATGAATTAATTCTCACAACTGCTCCACGCGGCTGTAACGGGAGTAGTGCCCTGAAGCTGCACATGGGACAAGAGACACCGAAAGCAGAAGTGACTAGCTCAGGGTCAGCCTGCAAATCAGCAGCACATCTGGGACTAGAACCTATGACCCTTAGGTCACTGCCGTAACCTCAGAACCTTGGTAGCCATGAGAGCGAATGGGTCTGCTATGTCCAGGGAGCTCTAGACTGGAAGGAGGAAAGAGACAGGTGCGCCAGCAGGAAGGTCAAAGAAGCAGTCACTGCAAACAGGGTAGGGGACAGCATGTGTGTGTGAGAGAGTCCTCTGCAGCATCAGGTTACACTGGTACCCACAATGCAGCAGGTTCTATTTATACCCACAATGCACTGGGTACTATTTATACCCACAATGCCCCTGGTTCACCTGGTTTATTGCTTTGGGGGTTGCAACGAGAGGAAGTGGCCTAGTTTTGGCCCACTCAAGGTAGCATTTGCTCAAAGGTCAGGCCGGTTGCTTGGTAGGGGGTTAATTGTAACCGAGCTTTGTGAGCGTTCTGGGGGTGTACGGAGTGGGGTTTGTGAGTGCTGGGGTGCTGGGGGCTGCGGTGTGGGGACATGTGCCCCATTACTGGTATACATGGCACCTGGATGCCACCCTCGCTTCACAATGCTCAGAAGGCAGGTTGCTTATCCGGTGCCTGGTGGAGCTTGCTCCCTGTCATGCCCCAGAAAACCTGGCCATAAAAGCCAGCAAATTTCCAGGCCTGGTGTGATTTAGGCTGCAGCTAGAGACAGGTTTATGATGCGGGCTGCTTCTGCTGCCAGGGCAGAGGTGATGCTCTCAAAGGGCTTTACCGGAGTCATAAATGGAGAGAAGCCAGGAGGGAAACCTGCCCCCACAGGATCCCAAGCGTCTGTACTGGTTTAACCTGGGTGCATTTCCTGCTAGCGAAAGAGGCCAGGCTGGCACCCCTCGGCACTTCAGCCGCAGAGGGGTTAAGACCCGGACATGCAGTAGGTTAGGTCCAGAATCAGGAACAGAGATCCTGGCTCCTAGGCCCCTGCTCCAGCCACTAGGTAATACTCCCTAGAGAAGTATCTGAGGGGGAACTACGTAGAGTAAATCCCCAAATAGCAGAGGCACAGAGAACGGTCCCAGGCTCCTTCCGTCCTTGCGGGACAAAAGGCAGCCCATGCAGTGGACGAAGCAGGGGACCAGGAATCAGGATTCCTGGGTTCTGTTTCCGTTTCTGCCACTGACTTTGGGTGTGACTTCAGGTGGGTCGCTCGATCCCTGTGTCCCTCCTTTAACTCTTCCGGAGAAGGGGAGACTAACCCGAGGGAAGGGGAGGTTTCATTCGTTGTAACAACTCAAGAGCGCTTTCCCTCTGCAGATCTTCACACACCAGGCAGAGACAGGGCAACGTCGTTATTTCCAGGGAGCAAATGAGGGAAAAGACGGTGGGGAAGGGACTTGAGTTTTTAAAGCCCTGAGAGCCTGGGACGGAAGGGCTATCGGAGGCTGCTGATGGTGATTGACAGTAAAGTGTGGGGTGAAATATACAGACTGCCAGCATGTCCACCTTGGGCACGTGACTAAAATTAAGGCAGTAGAGGATCATCTTTAGCAGCCAGTGGCCTCCTTGTCAGCTGATTACGGCAGGTCTAGGCAGCAGGCAGATGCTGAAGGGCCGGGAGATTTAATCCACGGGGCGAAGGGGCTGGTTCTTTGTGGAAAGACATCATCACGGACATACATGGCTCTCTTTACCAAAGATATCTAAAGAGCCGCAGGTGTTCAGTTTGGCCTGTGTAACAGGGCTGCCTGCCCCTTTAAGAGCTGGAGGCCTGTGACCAGCTGGCCCTATTCACTAATAAGACCTAGTGGAGGAGAGACAGGTGATTAGTTCACTCTAAGGAGGGGCAGGGACGTGGGGTCTGCAGAGAGATGTTACAGCAAAGGACAGTTGCTGGTAGGAGCCGCTGGAGAGAAGCCCCAGGCACTGCGGCTGGGTAGAAAGCTCCAGCTGGGGCAGTTTTGTTTTCCTTGGGTGAGTTTGTGGTTGTTGGGATAATAAATGGAGCTCAGAGGGAAGGGACTAAGGATGGAGGCATCAGACCTTGTCCTCTGCGCTGCTTCTGCTTTATGCTGTTCCCCCCGGGTGCAGAAGTGCGAGGGACAATGCTGCAGAACGGGCCAGCACGCGGTAATTGAAAGATGACTCCTATCAATCCCTCCCTGTCCCCACAGCCCTCATCAGGCAGATGCTTGAGCAAACGGGTGGTTTGCACCATGCCCTGGCAGGCGGAGACTCGGGCGGGCCCAGCTGAATTCCAGGGAGGGGAGGAGTGCCTTGTTGGGGGTCTGGCCCCGGGGAGCCCCACTCTGAGGATCAGTCGCCCGCTAAACTCCCCTGCAGGGTGAGTGTCCCAGGAGCAGCGTGGCCGTCGGGGCCCAGCCTGTCATCGCTGTGGATGGTCCGCAGCCGTGCAGTGGCAACAGGTGTGATGTGATCTTTAGGCCAGTGGCTGGGCCGCTCCGGCTGTCACTGTCTGCAGCAGCTGACATGTCTTAGGCCTTTGCCCCATCCCCTGGCCAGGCCACGCTGCTTCCCCTGGATTGAATCTTTGCCCTCTTGTTCTCAGCCTGGCCCCATGAAAGGAAACCCAGCATGCTCCGTGGGTGGGATGACAGAGGGACACAAGCTGTGTGACCTGTGACACCCCCTCCCCAACCTCCCCCGCTATCTCCGATCCACCTCCACATACACGGCGGGCACAGGATGGGCTCTCCCCAGCACCGTCCCCCGGGCTGTTGAGCAGAGGGGTGACTGGATCTGCTAAATGACTGGAGAGCATTTGGATGGTTTCCCTTGTAAAATTGCCCAGCAAGCATCACTTCCCGGCCCTCCCCGCTTCCCGGGACTCTGGGTCCTGCCTTGGCAGAGGAGCAAGTGGAGATGTTGATTCAAGAACCTGCTTTCGTTTTGCTTTTCCTGTCTCTGTCACAAGGGAGCGGAGAGGAGTGCCGGGCCAACCAGGGGGCAGGTAGGTGCAAGGCAAACCCCACACACCCAGCCCTGTCCTCCAGCTCCCCAAACACAGCTCTGCCATTGCCCCTCAGTCCTGACCTGCAGCCCCCAGACTTGCCAACGCCTTGGGGCCAAAAAGCAGCAGAGTTTGAATGTTCACAAACTTGGGCAAATGTGCATGAAATACTCCCTGGGGTGGCGACGCTTCCAGCCACTCCCTAAATGCAAAGGAATGAATTCTGTGTCCAGCTGTGACGCTTCACAGCCGGGGTACCCGGGGTGGGGAGGCACCTCGCTACCACCTGCCCTTTGCATGTGGGAGCCTTGTCTCTGCCCACCGGGGGTCAGCTCCTCACCTCCACTGGCACCCCAGGCCCTACCCTCTAGGCCTCTGCTGTCACTGAAGGTTAGCAGTTGGCACATGCCAGGGGGACACTGGGCCCTCCAGGGGACAGCGGAGGTTGGAGTGTGCCGATCACTCACCCACAGAGTGTTCCCAGATTCACGGCACCCACAGCAGTCGTACACGCCCCCCCCCCACACACAGCTCCCCAGTCCCGCCTCCGATTGCTTCGCACGCACTGGGTGTGTCCCGAGGGGCGAGTGCAGCAGTTTATTGGATGAGGAGCTGGGATTGCGCTGGGAGCACGTACAGGACGCTCCCCGTTAGCCGAACAGCAGGCGGGGCACGGATTTTATTGGAATAATCTAGCGGGCAGGAGCCACTCAGCAGCCGGGTGGCAGCTAGGGCTTGTCTTTCTCCTCCTCCTCGCAGTCCTGGCCGGGGGTCGCTCCGCTCGCTCGCTCCCCTGACCGCAGGGCAACAGAGGAGCTGCCACAGGGCCGGTGATGGGGGGGAGGCTGCGGTTTTGGTGGGGCAGAGCAGAGACAACCCCCCAGGCCAGGACTCTGCTCTGCCCTTCCAGGAACGCAGTGTTCCTTGTGCCTGCAGGGATCAGCTGTCACGGCCCTGCCGCAGCGCTGGGACTGGGAGCCCTCTGCAGCTCCACGGTCATGATAGTGGGACTGCAGAGGGCTCCCTGGACGGCCGCAGGGTGGCCTCCCGCATGGCCAAGGGCTCGTGGTCCTTGTCACAGTCCTGGCCGGGTGGGGGGGGTCTCTGCTCTATTGTCTGAACTGCGGTGTTAGCCGTCCTGGCTTGTCACCCAGCATGGGATACGTGCTGTGGAGGGCGTGTATTGGAAAGCAACGGTTACATACAAAATAAAATCAGAGCACACGTTCTAGAACCTAGACTCGCTACTTTCATGTCGTACACAGCAAAGTTCGCCCCAAAGTCCTTCCAGCTTTTTACAGCCTGTGATCCTTGTTTCATGAGACAAGTCATGTTGGCAGCTTGCCTCCTAAGTAAAGGAGCCCCCAGTGTGTCTTTTGCAGCCCGGGCTATCTCAAAACAGTCCTTTGATCTTTATTCCTAACCCAGACCCCATGGTGCTAATTGCTCTGCCCTGTAGATTTTGCAATCTCTTGTCAATTTTGTAATCTAGATGAGTTTGTGGCTCCCTATGCAACTAGACTCCGACTGTGAAGGGACCACACACAGGGACCAGATGCGGAGATAAGTGTCTGTAACCCCTTCCTGAAAGGAACCTGTCTGAGATATGTCCCCTCCTGGTTACCTGCCTCAGCTCTGAGGCTTTAAGAACGTAATTTTTAGTAGAGAGACATAATTCCTTAAATATTATCCATGCTTACATTTCAAAATGATTGTGACGACCAGCGGGCCACAGGCTTTTGGTGGAGACCATCTTCTGGAGTACTAACACGCACAGAGCTGACCCAGGAGATCCCTGGAAAACCCCCTGTACCTGCTGTGCCAGTTGGCATCAAGAGGTCACTGGGTCACAACAGCCCCACAGCAATTACGAATGTGTTCCCACATTTCCCCATATCAGCTCTGTGCCTCCCCATCAATCTTGTGCTCTTCTAGCTGCCCAATCTTCCCCAGCTCCCCCTCACTGCTGAGCCCCTCCCCAAGCCCCACATCTGCCCCTGGCTCTCCATGTCCCTCGGCTCCTTATGCAGAGGTTCTTCATCCCCCCCCCCCCGCCCAATTCCTAGGCCGGGTGGGATAGGGTGGCCAGGTGTCTGGTTTTCGGACACCTGGTCGAAAAGGGATCCTGGCAGCTTGCACCTCTGACCGGGCCATTCGCTGTCCGGTTGGCGGCGCAGCACAGTGGGGCTGGTAGGCTCCCTGCAACCTCCGGGCTGCGTGGCTCCCGGGAAGCAGCCAGCATGTCCACTCTCTGGCTCCTATGCTTAGGGGCAGCCAGGGGGCTCTGCAAGCTGCCCCCACAGCTCCCATTGGCTGGGAACCACAGCCAATGGGAGCGGTGCCTGTGGATGGGGCAGCATGTAGAGCCGCCTGGTTGCGCCTCTGCATAGGAGCCAGAGAGGGGACATGCTGGCTGCTTCCCAGGAGCCGCTTGAGGTAAGCACCACCCGGAGCCTGCACCCCTGATCCATTCCCCGGCCCTGATCCCCTGCTCCAGCCCTGATCCCCCTCCTGTCCTCCAAACCCTTCGGTCCCAGCCCGGAGCACCCTACTAAACCCCAAACCCCTCATTTCTAGGCCCACCCCATAGTTTGCAACCCCAGCCAGAGCCCTCACCCCCCTGCACCCCAACCCTCTGCCCCAGCCCAGAGCCCCCTCCTGCACCCTGAACCCCTCATTTCTGGCCCGATCCCAGAACTTGCACCCCCAGCTGGAGCCCTCACCCCCTGAGCCAGCCTAGTGAAAATGAGTGAGTGAGGGTGGGGAGAGCGAGCAACAGAGAGAGCAGGGGATGGAGTGAGTGGGGGCAGGGTCTTGGAGGTGGGTGGGGCAGGAGGTGGGGCAAGGGTGTTCGGTTTTGTGTGAGTAGAAAGTTGGCAACCCTAGGGTGGGAGGGAGATGTGGAGAAGTAGAGGCAGGAACCCATCCCTGTTCACAGGAGAGGAGAAGGGGCGCCTTCCCCAAGAGGTGGGGAAGGCAGCCAATCAGAGGCTGATTTCCCCCTAGACTGATGGGCTGTGCCCCAGATCTGTAAGAGGCTCTGAAACTGTGGGAGTGTTGGCAGGTCTGATGGCAACCGCACCCCATGTTATTGCAGCCCTGGGTCCTCCCCCCAAGCTCTGCCAGTGCCCCTCAAGTCCTGAGCTGCAGCACCCCTGGCTAGTCCATTCCTGGGCCTCTCCTGTGTAAATGTGGCCGGTGCCCTGGCATTGGATCAGCTGATGAGGTCGTTACTGTTAATTGGTGCATACACAAGGACTGCGCCTCGGCTCTGTGCTTCTCCTTAATGCCCACCCACAGACCCTTCGAGATCATTATCCTGATGACCATCTTTGCCAACTGCGTGGCGTTGGCCGTCTACCTGCCCATGCCGGAGGATGATACCAACGCTTCAAACTCCAGCCTGGTAAGAGACAGCCTCATCCTCGTGTTGTACAATCCCGCCCCCCGGCACCGTCTTGCTCGCTGCAAAGCCCCCGAGGCAATCATTTTTCCTTCACCTGTGCTCCAAACTAACCTTTTATAAATAGCAGGGGCATCAAGTCGAGGCAGCATTAAGGGGCTGAGCCCCTTGCTCACTAATGTTAGCACCTGCCCGGCACTGAAATTTCACCCTCCGAGACACCGGCACGTGAGCTGCATGGTCTCCAGTTATGTATTTGTGAAATTTACACCTGCGCGTCTGAGTCCATGAGCAGGAAGGGAAGCTGGGACCCACAACACCAAGATACAGGCCTCTGCTCCGTGTTAGGTTGGGGAGGGAGTGGCTGGCCCCATAAGTGACAAGATGTTAGCAGCATTAAACTGCTCAGTTATCCCCTTTGACCCGAGCAGCTACTCAAATTCTGGGGCCTTGTGGGTTGTCTAGCCGGGAGCAGAAATTGACGATGGAATCTGAGATGGTCTGGTGTGTTTGTCCCTTCCTTGTAGAGTCCTGCTTTACTCCTTGTAAGATATGTGCCCCAGGACCCCAGGTGGGGGGACCGAAGCCTGAGCCCTGCCTCACTGCGTGGGGAAGCAAAAGCCGAAGCTTTGGCCCCTGGGGGTGGGGCTCGGACTTCAGCTTTGGCCCCGGGCCCCAGCAAGTCTAACGCCAGCCCTGGCAACCCCATTAAAATCTGGTCGCGCCTCACTTTGGGGTTCTGACCCACAGTCTGAGAACTGATGATAGCCTGTCCTTGTCATTCTGTCAGTTATGCTTACTGTCCTTGCTGACCTCACCTCGGGGGCAGACAACCAGCTGGCTCTAACATACGGTGTGTTCTGTATCCTCAAGGGTTTGTATTCAGAAAAAAGAAAGGTGATTAGAAAGGAGTAGGATTTTATCATTACTAGGTCCATGACAGTGGTACTGAAAGGCCACAACAGAGATCAGAGCCCCATTGTGTTGGGTGCTGCACACACATGTAATAAGAGACAGGCCCTGCCCCAGACGCTTACAACATGAATAGACAAGACAGACAAAGGGTGGGAGGGAAAACTGAGGCCCAAAGAGGGGCCGTGTTTTGCCCAAGCTCACCCAGCGGAAGAGGCAGGGAAAGCACTGGGTCTCCCGAGTCCCAGTGCAATATCTCTGGGGACAGTTAGTTTTGCCGTCTCGAGGTTTGCTTCAAACAAGCACCCAAAGTTCACAGGCTTATTTGAGCCTTACCCAAAGAGCTCGGAGCTGTGAGACTGAGCTGGAAATCTCATGAGAGAGCCTGTAATTTCTGTTCCTTCCTCATTCTGGTTGGGCTGGAAAGCCCCCCAAAACACCCTCTTTCAGGGCACTGTAACAAGCCTTTGGCCAGTTAAGAACTGCAGAGTTGTCCATCTGTTTCACACCATGAGCGGTTAGAATTTCAGAGTGACAGCGATCTCCTAATTCAGATCATCTTGCTCCAGAAAGCCCAGGCCCCTACTATCAGAGCAAAATGAAAATCT
Source organism: Chelonia mydas (assembly GCF_015237465.2). Lineage (NCBI taxonomy): Eukaryota > Metazoa > Chordata > Testudines > Cheloniidae > Chelonia > Chelonia mydas. The sequence continues at coordinate 13,805,698 of NC_051261.2, read as the reverse complement.
CCATTAGCTGTAAGCAGAGTAGGGTCTTTGGCACACAGTTGAGCAGTTCTGATTGCATCCAGTAGAGGGCAGTGGTCTCTCTCTCGCTCTCTTGCTCACACACACACAAACTGAGAAGGAAGTTTGCTGCAACTGCTGTGTGGCTACAGAAGAGCGAAATCCCCAGGGATCTCAATCCAGCTGCTACGTTCCCATGAACCTTGAAACAAGGAAAGGAATCTGCACACGCCTCTGACCCTCTGCCTACTCAGACCTCCCCGGAGATGATAGAGTGTCAGAGCCAGGAGCATGTGCAGGGTCTGCGATTGCTGCTTTTCAAGTGAATAAATAACTGGTAGCTGACAATACCGCGGGGATCTGAGTGGGCGGCTAAGTTATGGCTGGGGTCCCGTGTAGGTCCCAGAGTTAAGGCCCCGCTGGCAAGGTTACAGAGGCCAGCCCTGATGGAGAAAAGCGGCAAGGTTTATGACCGGGAGCTAAGGAGTCCATAAAGGGAAAGGCTCCTTGTAGGAAGTGGCACCTCCATTCGCTCAGCTCCCAGGGAGAGTTATTGCTGCTTTGCAGCCTGTCTCGGGAGCCCTGGGATTCATCAAACAAGCCCCGTCACTTGTTTATGGGAGGAGAGGAGCGATGGGTGCGGGGGCTGGAGTTCTGGGGAAAGCTGAGCGTGCAAGCCAGGAACTGATCCTCGGCTGTCTCCTATGCGTTTCCCATCCATACCCTCTCCTTCCCCGCCCCCGTACGCATTCCTCTCCGAGTACCCCCCTGATCTGCGTAGGGAGCCGTTCGAACAGCCAGCCTTCCAGCCAGGGTCTCCTGACGTCGAGAGGCTGTTTGGGTTGGAAATACTCCCCCCCGGTGCCTGCCTCCTGGGCACCGTTGGAAAATCGTCCGCCACGTGCTCTGGGCCTAATGCCTGGTGTTTCCGTTCCTGCACTCGGAGCAGGGGGTTGAAACTCGCTGGGTTCTCAGGAGCCATCCTGGCTCCCAGTGGAACTGAGAGCAATCTCAGGGCTCCTTGGACTTGCATTCTGTTCCTAATGCTTCCCTATGAGCTCAGGGAAGCAGAGAACAGCTCTAGTGCAGTGCTTTTTGTTTCCCCCCCCCCCCCGCCCCGACACACTCCACATCCCCCCCACGCTGGGCCATGGGGAGCTGAGAGCAGAGCCTGTATAGTGAGCCAGCTCTGCGCTGGCTGGCGCGGGAGTCCCTGGTCCCATCACCCACAGCCCCTTGGCATTGCCAGACCAGGAGAAGTTGTGTAGCTGCAGCTCCGTCCAGCATACAGCTCTTGTTGGGTTCGCCACATGAGTTATTCGGCAAATAATTTGGGGGGCCCTTGGTCATCTCCTTAGCTGCCTATTCAGCCAATACGTGGCCCTGACAGACACTGGCAGCGCTTGTCAGGTGCGTTATTTCATGGGTACCCTCGTGCCCGCCCAGCATTCCAGTCGCAATGCCCTGCAGAGCGTTTGCAGAGACAGAGGCAAGCCCAGGACCCTAGTCTGAGTCCCCAGCCCCGGAGAATGGATCAGCGAGGGCCCACAGCAATCCCAGGAGGTGCAAATCCGGAGGGGTTTTAGAGTGAGTGTCTGATCCCAAGGCTTGCATCCCCCACTAGCCCCTCACAGCTGTTGTTGTTATTTATTATCTGGATTACCGTAGCACCTAGGAACCCAAATCGTGGCCCAGGACCCCACTGTGCTTGGCGCTGTACAAACACAGAACAGAAAGAGAGTCTGTGCTCCGGAGAGCTGACAATTTAAGAGAAGAGACAACAGGTGGACACGGACAGACAGTACAGTACAAGGGAACAATGAATCCATCCTGGCCAGCATGGTAGGCAGGGATTTCAGCCTAGCTGTTAGGTTTTTTTGCAGGCATCCTGGCAAAGGAGAGTGGTGCAGAGGGATGTGAAGGAAGAGAAGAGGGAGCTTTGCGGGTGTTTGCAGGGAGCTCCGCCGCAGCGGGAGGGGAAAGCACGGAAAATGTAACAGGAGGGCGATGGAGGTGGCCGTCATGATCCAGCCTGAGGCAGGAGTCGCCGTCTGGAATCTCGGGAGTGGGTGAGAGGGAGGGTGGGGAGAGGCCCTGTGGCCATTGCCAGTGAAGACAGCTAGCTTATGTTCGTTGCAGCAGGGACGAGGGAGGCAAAGACAGGGACGAGATGGCCAAAGCCACGGGCTTGGAGGTGACTTCTGCATGGACGTGAGCAGGGCTGGAGGGCATTTGTCAGGAGCAGAGAGGAGGACGTAGCTGGGAAACACAGTGGCCCATCTTCTCAACCACTCTGTCCTCTGTGGGCCACTGGTCCCCGACAGCTGGGCTGAGGGGCCCTTTCTTTATCCTGATTCTGTAAAGTCCCTGCAGGTCTCCTCTCCAGGGCCTGCCTTAGCTTTGCAAGTGAGACCTGATGGGATCCCCTCCCAGCCCTGGGTGCTGTGGCTCCAGGAAAAGAAGCCAGGGCCTGGTTCTACTCTCGCTCCCCATTCACACTGGCATAATCCCATTGGTGTCACTCCTGATTGACAGGGGGCTGAGTAAGGAGCACAGGACCATGCTGTCCACAGGCGTTTCTATCCTCCAAAGCATCAGTCTCTACAGCACTAGGTGCCCAAGAGGCAGTGTTGTCCAGCGGGTGAGGCACTGGGCTGGGCGTGAGGAGACCCAGCTCTGCCACTGCGCTGCTGGATGCCCTTGGGCAACCTGGGGGTTGCAACACCATTCACTGCGCTGGCCCGCTGCCCCTCTGTACCGAGAGATGGCGTTGTGACCTGGCACACAGGGCATCTGTTGCTGTGCCGTGGAACACAGGGGCGTCCCCCAGGAACTTGACCCCTGGCAGCACTGGCTCATACACTGTGTGGGGAGACTTCCCAGCTGAGGGAGACCCAGGGTCCCTGCATGAGGAGGGAGAGGGACGAGCGGGGACCGGAATTCACACCCCTCCCCGATACCTGAACTGGCGTCCCTGCTAGAGGGGCATTTTGAGCTGAGGCGCCTGGCACAGACTGGCAGGTTGGCGTGACTCGCCCACCCAGGGGATATGTTAGCCTGGCAGGAGGGGTGCTTACCCTGTGTACTTGGCACATAGGACGAATGGGTACCCGAGGCGTGAGGGTCTGTCCTACCCATGCATGTCTGGACCTGCAGGTCAGCTGGGTGGTAGGAAGGGCTCCCGCAGCAGAGTCCCACACAGCACTGTGGATGTCGGATTTAACTGGCCCATGGCCCACGTATGAGCAATTCCCTACATACACCCTACCCTGGAAACCCTGGTACCTGCAGCATCACCTGCTCCCCTGCCTTGTCCCCTATGTGTTACCAGCACGAATCCTGTGGCAAAGGGAAGAGTAACGCACGGGCAGTAGGATGGGCGTCCTACTGGACAGCTATGAGACAAACACATGCAGTGCCGGGTTTACAGTGGCTCCATGGAGCCGGGCCCAGGCTCAGAAGGGGCCCCGGCCTGCTCCGCTTGAACTGCGCCCCGAGACCCCGCTGGCTCCCCCTGCCCACCACTTGCTTCTCTCGGCCTGCCCGCCGGCTGGCCAAGGGCTCCTCTCCATCTCCTGGCCTCCCCTCCGGCTTCTCTCAGCCCCCTGGCCAGACCCCAGGGCACCTCCGGCTCCGCTCAGTCTCTGCTTCCCACCACCTGTGGGGCCCCACCTGTCCCCCCAGAGCCGAGCCGCCTGGGACTGGTGCAGAAGCCTGGCCAGTCTTGGCCGGTTGGGGGGCGGGGAAGAGTGTGGGGGGCTTGGCTGGGCCCCTCCAGGCAAGTGCGTCTTGAGGGAGCCCGGCCAGGGCAGGTCCTGGCCTGGCTGATCACTCCACTCCCGAGGGGCCGGAGCGATCCCCAGCCCTGGGACCAGCCCTGGCTGCGCTGCCGGCTCAGCCCGCAGACACAGTCGCCTCCCAGCAGGGCCGGTGAGTGCGGCCGGGAGGCAGGGCCTGGGGGAGGGGGTCTGTGGGGAGTCTGGGGGCGGGAGGATCTGTGTGTGTTGGGGCACTAGGGAGTGGGGGTTCTCTGTGGGGGGTGCTGGGCAGTTGTGGTGGGGCTGTGGGCAGGGGTGGTGTTGTGCAGGGCGCTGTGCATTTCTGGGGGAGGTCTGCGGGGGCGCTGGGCATAGTGGGTCCAGGGGGGCTCTGGCCATAGGAAGTCAGGAGGGAGTTGGTGTTGGGCGGGGGGCTCTGTGGCGTGGTATAGGCCCGCCCCCCGAGGGGAAGGGGCACGCTGGCATCACAGGGCCACTGTGTGTCTTGCAACTCGCACTGGGGTGGGTGGAGCCAGACCACCCCTGCCATGCCATGCCCCGTTGCCCCTGGCTGGCCCCTGGTTCTGGGGACCGACCTCCCCGCACCAGGCTCCATTGCCCCTATGGGGGCCCACAAATATGTTTGGCGTCAGGCCCACAAAAGGTTAATCTGGCCCTGCACACATGCAGTGTTGGTCTGTAAGGCTGTGTGGAGTATATGGGCTGCGGTACAGACCCAATGAGACTTGTAAAAAGCAGGCCCGGGGAGTGGGGAGGGGACTCTGCTCTGTTTAAAAAGTCTGTAGTGACAAGGTGGGTGAGGAAATATCTTTTATTGGACCAACTGTTGGTGAGAGAGAGAACACGACACTACACAGAGCTCTTCTTCGGGTCTGGGAAAGGTACTCTGTACTAAATACAAGGTGGAACTAGGGTGACCAGATGTCCCGATTGTTTCGGGACAGTCCTGATTTTGGGGGCTTTTTCTTATATAGGCACTTATTACCCCGCACCCCTTGTCCCGATTTTTTACACTTGCTATCTGGTCACCCTAGGTGGAACAGATTATGTAGCGTAAGTAGTTAACACATTCACCCACATAGTCTCTCACATATTCTAAGGGACCATTCAAAGTGAAGTGGCCCATTACCACCTCTGAAGTCATGGGACAAACCAAGGGGGTTAGTGGGTTACAGTTTGTTGTAATAAGCCATAAATCCAGAGTCTTTATTAAGATGGTGATTTTTGGTGTCTAGCAACGTTATGAATTTAAGCTCCCAGGCTCGTCTTTTGAAAGCGTCGTGCAGGTTTCCTTTGAGGCCGAGAACTGAGAGGTCAGAGATGGAGCGGTCGTTCGGTGAAAAGTGTTCGCCCACAGGTGATTGGGTGTTTTCGTTTTTTATCATTTAACTGTGCAAGTCCATTCGAGAGTGTTTGGGTTCACCCACATAGTTGTGGTTGGGCACTTAATGCACTGGGTGAGGTACACCACTTGTTGTGATAGGCACGTGTAGGACCCATGGATCTTGAAAGGTGTGCTGTGTGGCGTGCTGGTCATCGCAGCGGTGGAGCTATGCCTGCAGGTTTTACATCTGTGTTCTGGCCGTTCTGGTGCCACTTTGAGTGAGGGTGTCCTGGTCTGTGGATGAGTTTGGAGAGGATGGGGGGTTGTTTGAAGAAACGGTTTAGGAAAGATCTTTCAGGATGTGGTCCCCATAGAGTGTAGGTTGTAACTGTTCGATGATGTCCGATATGGGTTCCAGTGTGGGGTCGTTCCTTGATGTGATCTGTTTCTCTGGTGGAGTGCCCTTGTTTGGTGAAGGCAGTTTTAAGTTTGTAGCCCGGACTTCATAGATTTCTACCACACCTTCAAAAACCACCATCCATCTGTCAAACTCTTTCTAGAACACTCCTGCGTCAGCATCAACTTCCTAGACACCACAATCAGCTTCAGCATTGGAACCCTACAGACGGCTAGTTACAAGAAATCCACAGATCCCCACACTTACCTCCACAGGTCCAATAACCACCCCAAACACACCAAGAGATCTCTTATCTACAGCTCAGATACCACAGAATGTGCTCCAAAGAAAAAATCCATTTTTAGTGAGTAAACTGAAGCACAAAAGGTTAAGGTCCAGGTCCTCAAACAGTACGTCTACACTGCAAAAAAGGACCTGCGTCAGCAAGTCTCAGAGCCTGGTTCAACCATCTCGGGTTTACAGGGGTCACACTCAGGCTTGGGCTGGAACCTGGGCTCTGAAATCCAGCAAGAGGGGAGGGTCTCAGAGCCTGGGCTCCAGCTTCAGCCCGAATGTCTACACTGCTAGCTTAGCCCTGTAGCACAAGCCCCAGTCAGTTGACCTGGCCTGCCAGACTTGCTTATGAATGCGAACATGCTTTCCATTTACTTCTTGGGCGCAGGACGATGGGGTGTCATCTTTGCCTTCCAGATATTGTTCGCTATCCTTGCTCCCACACAGCATAGCCACCGGAGGCTTGTTTCTCCTGTGTGCTGCTTGCCTGTTGGCTTCACATCTCTTCCTTAGCGTTTGACTTCATGTGTAAACGGGCAGCCATTGTGTTATCTTACAATGCTTGAATTACAACCTGACACAGAGAGCGGAGAATAAATATCTCTTGTCTGACCGAAAACCTGGTTTTTCACCTCTGTGATGACTAACACCTTAATCCAGTCTATAAGACCATGCTTTCAGTATCTATACAGAACGCCTTCCATTGTATCAATACATACATCTCACAATGATATTAATAACCATGTGCCACCGGCTTTCAGTGGAGACCTCTCATGACAGTCTTGGGTGAATGAGATGGGTGCATACTGGCCTCAGGGTATACCTGTACCCCTCTGTACCTCCTTGTTGGTTGGCATTAACAGGTTCTCAGGTCACAATATGGAATGGGGCTGCTAGCTATCCAGTCATACCTGGCATGTTTGCTGTCTGCGTGCAGGTGAAAAGGGAGCTACGTGGGCTTTGGCCTGATTTCTTTTCCAGCACCTAGAAGCGGGAGATTTCAATCCTGGGTCCCATCCCCTGTTAGGGTGAATTCACTCTTTCAGTTCTGGCATTTTCTGCTCTACCAGTCAAATGAATACTTAGGAAGATATGTGTGGGCCAAACACCCCTATTGGTGGCAGCAGGAGATGGGCATCTGTATTAGAGTCTGGCCCCGAAGAGCATTCAGGGTGTAATTCCAGGCTGGGTCAGGATTTCAGAGCAAACCGAAAGTGGGGAATCTCCCTGCCCTGCGGCAGTGGCGGCTTCCCTGAAGGGGCTGTTATTGTGGGGTGTGAATGTAAACACATAAATATAAATACCCTCCCCCCCAAATATCTGGCTGGCTCTAAAGTATTTAAATCCTGACCTGGAAGAGGCCCTAGCGACAGGCAGTGATTAGCGTCAGGGGGGGTGATGGACAGCTGGCAGCTACTGCTGTGCCCGGTGCAAAACGCAGCGACTATTCTGGGCCCTGATGGCCGCAGGCAGCTGCACTGAGTCAGCCAAAGAGCCAGACAGCAAAGCCTCTGGACGAAGGCAGGGGAGGAGGGGGGCAGCATCCTCTCTGCCCAAATGGAGTATAGGGGTTCCCTTCCCCTGGTTTGTCAAACCTCAGTTTCCTGCCACGAGCGGCAAGAGGGGCTCACAGCACAAAGGGAGCTGGAACCCATTGAGGACAGCCGTGGGCAAAACCAGGGCTCGGTTTGGGTTTTGACGGGAGCAAGGGGCCCCACTGATGGGGAAAAGGGCTCTGCTGGGGGGGCTGGCCGGAGGGGGGAGGGCCCAGATGCGGGAATTGGCCTCAGTGGGGCTGAGAGCAGCTGGAGGGGCTGGCCACAGTGGGGGTGAGGGACCCAGCTGGGGGGACTGGCCACAGTGGGGGAGTGGGGCTCAGAAGTCATATTCAACTGTACTTAATAAAGAGGGACAGGATCACGGTGGAATGGATCAGAGGGGGCTGGGCTCAGGAGGGAAACAGAGGCTACTTCTAGGAGGATTCTGCACCAAAAATTTAAAAATCCTGTGCAAAAATTTTAAAAATTCTGCGAAATTCTGCATATTTTATTTGTCAAAATAACACAATATAATCACTTCAGTTTCAATTATTTTGGTAATTTATTTCAAAATACCTGTCAACAAGTACATCAACAATATCGCCTCCCTGGTGGTCTAGTGGTTGGGATTCGGCGCTCTCACTGCCGTGGCCTGGGTTAGATTCCCGGTCAGGGAAGGAATTTTGAGGCGGGATAGCTCAGTGGTTTGAGCATTGGCTTGCTAAACCCAGCGTCGTGAGTTCAGTCCTTGAGGGGGCCATTTAGGGATCTGGGGCAAAAATTGGGGATTGGTCCTGCTTTGGGCAGGGGGTTGGACTAGGTGACCTCCTGAGGTCCCTTCCACCCCTGATATTCTATGATTCTATGGTCAACAGCAAAAAAGATTTCCCCCAGGAGTAGAGAATTAAAGAAACCTCTATGACAACCCAGTTCCAGTTGAGGGGGGCTGGAGGGAGTTGTGTGGGGCCCCCCAGAGACCAGACACCTGCACTCCCATCCCCCCAGAGCTGAGCCACGTAGCATCCTCCAGCCCAGACACCAGCAGCCACCTCCCCGCAGATCCCAGTCGCAGGGCAGACACCAGCACCCCCAGAACCTTTACTCCCCCCAGTCTTTACTGTCCCACTAGGGGATATGGTGTGGTGCAGCCCTGCCCTTCCTCATCCTTTACCAGAGCTGGCTGGGTCTCCAAGGCCCTCCCCGTCCCCGGGAGAATGAGGATCAAAGTGCTTCGCTCCCTGCGAGCTGGGCTCTGCAGTGCCCAGCGGCCCCTAGTGGCGGCCAGAAATTCCGCAGGGGAAACCAGGAATTCTGCAAAATTCTGCATTGCATGGCGCATTGCGTGCAGTTCCCCCAAGGAGTAAGAGGCTGTGTGTGAGCAGGAGCAGCAGCTGTGCAGGTGAGCTGGGAGTTGGGAGTCACTTAGTGAGAGAGTGGGGGGCTTCTCTAGGGTGACCAGACAGCAAATGTGAAAAATCGGGAAGGGGGTGGGGGGGTGATAGGAGCCTATATAAGAAAAAGACCCCAAAATTGGGACTGTCCCTATAAAATCGGGACATCTGGTCACCCTAGGCTTCTCTCAAAGAGTATTGAACTGGTTTGCTCCGTTTTCCCTCTTAACAACAGGGTATACGTGAATTAGAGATTCTCACCCAATAGCAGTATTGCCAACCCCAAGAGATCAAGAATCATAGAATCTTAGAATATCAGGGTTGGAAGAGACCTCAGGAGGTCATCCAGTCCAACCCCCTGCTCAAAGCAGGACCATGATTCAGATCCTCTAAAATCGTGTGATTGGCCCCACAATCAGTGAGATTTAAAAAAACAACAACAACAAAAAAACAATCAAACTCTTGTTTTTCAATCTGTCTTTTGCCTTTCAAATTCTCCTCTGCTCTTCTGGCAGTGTGTGAGTGATAATGTCCGGCTGACAAGTTAACCTTTAATGCACATGTGGCTGCTTGAATGGAGGCTGCAAGTAGACAGACATACTTCAGGAGAATTCGAGAGGAGAAGATGCAGAAGATGTTGCATTTGGGCTAGTCCTCAGTAGCAAGAGATTCATTTCAGTATAATAGTTGTGCTTCTGTTAATGGTATCTCCTCATGAGGATGGATAGCCCCTCAAAAGTATCCATTCCCAAATGGAGAGATGCGGTAGAGGGAAGGCATGCATGCTGGTTGGAAAAAGGGGAGGATGAATGGGAAGTTCTTGTACACAGGTGTAACCTAAGTACTCAGTGGAGAGCTCTGTCCTGTGACAAAGTGACAACATGATAGAAAAACCTAATTCACACACATGTAGAAATAGACTGAACAAGGCCTATAAGATGGAGCCGGCAAATGAGCAATGAACGGCCGAGAAACACAAAGCGTTCTCTCTGTGCAGCACTTTTTCTGATGGTTTTTGAATAACGAGGTGAGCTGCAGAGCTCTTGACATGTAAGAATATCTTTACAACACCAAATCCCTTTCAGAGCTTTCCTTAGCTCAGTGCAGTAATTACATTCAGAATCCCTAAAACAAAATCAATTCGGTCACATTCAAAGCATTTCAAAAATCATTTAAACCGTCTGCTGCTGTATAATTTTGATAACTACATACATATATACATGATCCAGTAATTACAATGAATAATTTGGTTTTTAATTAATAATTGTCCAAATAACTAAAAATAAATCATTTTTTATTGTAAATATTCTTCTCTTTCGCAGCCTCCCCATCAGTCCAGCCCCCCATCAGTCCCCAGCCCCTCAGTCCAGCCCCCGGAGCCTCACCTCTGCTCCTCCTACGTTTCCTCACCCCCTTTCCCAGGCCTGGGGGGGGGTTTAGTGGGGTCCCCTCTCATCTCCCCTTTCCCAGACTGGGGGGTTAGGGATGGCTCCCTCTGTCCCTTCCCAGGCCAGGTGCTGGAGGGGCAAAGAGCAGAGGTACTGCCCTGTCCATGTTTCTCACAGGATGGGAGGAGGGAACGGAGGCAGTGCTGGCTCTGCCGGCTTCCCGCAGGACCGAACTCCTCAAGGGGGCTTCAGCTTCTTGCATCAGCGCCCGACAGGCTCCAGACCCCCCTGAAATCCCGCCACTCCTATAAAATCACAAGCATTGGCAGTGCTGCAATAAACAAGCTGCACTTTGCTGAATGATTGCTGGGGGGGGTCCCAGGGCTGCGGTGTCATTCCCCCTCACTGTGTCTGTTACCCACCTCACTACTGGTTCCCTTCTGTCCTTGGTCTCTCACAGGAGAAGATCGAATACGTCTTCCTGATCATCTTTACCATTGAAGCCACACTCAAGATCATCGCCTATGGGTTTCTACTCCACGCGGACGCCTACCTCCGAAACGGCTGGAACGTGCTGGACTTCGCCATTGTCTCTTTGGGGTAAAGGAGGGGGGGAGCGGAAGCTTTCTTAGAAAATGTCCTGGTGTTTGTTGGAGTGGGTTGTGAGACCACGGGAGGGACAGCGTGAACACGCCCGACGCCTGGAGTTTGATCTGAAGCCCACTGAAGCCGGTTTCTAGTGACTCCAGTTGGATGAGGCTCACTTACGTAGTTCTAGGGCCTTTTCCCACATGGCACCCCTCTGCCTGATACAACTTCCACGAGCTCGCCCACACGCCCTTCCCACTTTTAAGTCCTCCTTCGAGACCTACAGGTTCCGCACACAGGCTGGCTTTAAATCAGAGCTGCGAGAATCGCCGAGCTTTTGATTCACTGGCCGTGCTGAAAAACGGAAAAAAAGCCGTACCATAACCCACCAGGACCCAGCATGCGCCAATCCCACCATAGCCTGTTGTGAAAGGAGCTGGTGGGTGTCACCCCAGTGTCTAGGAGCAGATGTCCCCAACCTGAGACCATCTGGGCTCGGTCTGAGATGAGGTTAGGGTTTAGCTGTGCTGGCAGGGGCCGTAGTGGGAACTTCCCCGTCCTTGCCTGTACAGGGTAAGATTGACTTTCCTTGCTTGGATTTTTTTTTCCTGTCTCCTTCCCCCCTTTTCCTCCCCCTCCATGTTCCTTCTCTTGCTCTTCTCCTCCCCTTTCCCCTCTCTTCCCTGTCCCACTCCCTTCCTCACCGGCTCTGGCAGGCTGGTCACGGTGGTTGTGGAGCAGATCAACGTGATGCAGGGTGCACCGCTGACGGGGAAGGGCGGCTTTGACGTCAAAGCCCTGCGAGCCTTCCGCGTGCTGAGACCCCTGCGCCTGGTGTCGGGAGTGCCAAGTGGGTGAAAGCTGCCCGTACGGCAGGCGGCTCTGGCGGGAGGCTAGGGTCACGGCAGCTGCAGTAGGCTTCCCCTTCGCACGGGTCTGTGGCCAGCCCCCAGCTGGGTCTCGGTGGAATTCCAGCCGACCAGGAAAGTCGAGATAGTCCCTGTATAGTGCCCCTTGCTGAGACATAACCCACCAGGACCCAGCATGCGCCAATCCCACCATAGCCTGTTGTGAAAGGAGCTGGTGGGTGTCACCCCAGTGTCTAGGAGCAGATGTCCCCATCCTGAGACCATCTCCCAAGGAGATGGACTGCGGGGATTCGACCTTCCCCGATCCCTCTGGGGCAGCATGAGGGGGGCCGGGAGCTGCTGCCGCCCGTAATGGGATTGAGAGAGTCACCAGGGCTTTCCTTCTCTCACACACGCTCCTGGGACATGGAGGGACACATGCTGGGGAGGAAGGATGGCCGAGTGGTTAAGACACTGGTGAGAGCTGGGCCTAGGTCCCTCCATCCCTTCGTGACGCTGCGGTGCTGCCAGTCAGGTGGGGAGGGGGTGTGACCTGTTCCCCTTCTCTCCCCCTGGGCTGCAGGCCTGCAGGTGGTCCTGAACTCCATCATTAAGGCCATGGTGCCCCTGCTCCACATCGCCCTGCTGGTCCTCTTCATGGTCATCATCTACGCCATCGTGGGGCAGGAGCTCTTCAAGGGCAAGATGCACAAGACTTGCTACTACGTCGGGACAGGTCTGGAACGCGGGTGACCCTCCCACCAGCTGGGGGGGGCCGGGCGGGGAAAGAGGGGCGTGGCACTGCTGCTGTGGGGTGGGTCTGTGGCGGAAATCCATCGGCGGCATCGAAGCCCAGCCCTGAGTGTCATCACTGGCTCTGCCGGCACAGGAACAGGGCATGGCTAAATGGCAGGGCGGGGAGGTGTATGGCATGGCTGGGGGCATTATATGGCTAAATGGCAGGGCGGGGAGGTGTATGGCATGGCCGGGGGCATTATAAGGCTATATGGCATGGCGGGGAGGTGTATGGCATGGCTGGGGGCATTATAAGGCTATATGGTATGGTTGGGAGGTGTATGGCATGGCTGCGGGCGTTATAAGGCTATATGGCATGGCTGGGAGGTGTATGGTATGGCAGGGAGGTGTATGACATGGTTGGGGGCGTTATATGGCTAAATGGCAGGGCGGGCAGGTGTATGGCATGGCTGGGGGCGTTATATGGCATGGCTGGGGGCGTTATATGGCTGTATGGCATGGTTGGGAGGTGTATGACATGGTTATGAGTGTTATATGGCTATATGGCATGGTGGGGAGGTGTATGGCATGGCTGCGGGGGTTATAAGGCTATATGGCATGGTGGGGAGGTGTATGGTATGGCAGGGAGGTGTATGACATGGTTGGGGGCGTTATATGGCTATATGGCATGGCGGGGAGGTGTATGGCATGGCTGGGGGCGTTATATGGCATGGCTGGGGGCGTTATATGGCTGTATGGCATGGCGGGGAGGTGTATGGCATGGCTGGAGGCGTTATATGGCTATATGGCAGGGTGGGGAGGTGTATGGCATGGTTGGGGGCGTTATATGGCTAAATGGCAGGGCGGGGAGGTGTATGGCATGGCTGGGGGCGTTATATGGCTAAATGGCAGGGTGGGGAGGTGTATGACATGGTTGGGGGCGTTATATGGCTAAATGGCAGGGCGGGCAGGTGTATGGCATGGCTGGGGGCGTTATATGGCTATATGGCATGGTGGGGAGGTGTATGGTATGGCAGGGAGGTGTATGACATGGTTGGGGGCGTTATATGGCTATATGGCATGGCGGGGAGGTGTATGGCATGGCTGGGGGCGTTATATGGCATGGCTGGGGGCGTTATATGGCTGTATGGCATGGCGGGGAGGTGTATGGCATGGCTGGGGGCGTTATATGGCTATATGGCATGGCGGGGAGGTGTATGGCATGGCTGGGGGCGTTATATGGCTAAATGGCAGGGTGGGGAGGTGTATGGCATGGCTGGGGGCGTTATATGGCTATATGGCATGGCGGGGAGGTGTATGGCATGGCTGGGGGCGTTATATGGCTATATGGCATGGCGGGGAGGTGTATGACATGGCGGGGAGGTGCATGGCATGGCTGGGGGCATTATATGGCTAAATGGCAGGGCGGGGAGGTGTATGGCATGGCCGGGGGCATTATAAGGCTATATGGCATGGCGGGGAGGTGTATGGCATGGCTGGGGGCATTATAAGGCTATATGGTATGGTTGGGAGGTGTATGGCATGGCTGCGGGCGTTATAAGGCTATATGGCATGGCTGGGAGGTGTATGGTATGGCGGGGAGGTGTATGACATGGTTGGGGGCATTATATGGCTATATGGCATGGTTGGGAGGTGTATGACATGGTTATGAGTGTTATATGGCTATATGGCATGGCGGGGAGGTGTACGGCATGGCTGCGGGGGTTATAAGACTATTTGGCATGGCAGGGAGGTGTATGAGATGGCGGGGAGGTGTATGCCATGGCTGGGGGCGTTATATGGCTATATGGCATGGCTGGGGGTGTTACAAGGCTATATGGCATGGCTGGGAGGTGTATGACATGGCGGGGAGGTGTATGCCATGGCTGGGGGCGTTATATGGCTACGTGGCATGGGTGGGAGGTGTATGGCATGGCGGGGGGTGTTATATGGCAAGGCTGGGGGCGTTATATGGCTATATGGTGTGTTTAGGAGGTATATTGCACTGCTCCAAAGCCCTCCTCTGGGTGGGGCCGGGGGCTGAGTTATAGGCAGCAGCAGGCAGGTAGCTGTCCTTCTGTCCTCTGCTCAGCCTGTCCTTCTGTGCTTCGGTTTCACCCTCAGACATCCTTGCCACCGTGGAAACGGAGAAGCCATCCCCATGCGCCAGCACCGGCCACGGGCATCACTGCACCATCAACGGCACCGAGTGCAGGAGCGGGTGGCCGGGGCCCAACAACGGCATCACCCACTTTGATAATTTTGGCTTCGCCATGCTGACCGTGTACCAGTGCATCACCATGGAGGGCTGGACGGAAGTCCTCTACTGGGTAGGTGCGGGCCTCAGGCCTGAGCCTGCTGGCTGCGGGGTGAGGAGACGCTGGCCCGCTCTTTGAACAAGAACGTGGCACTAAGCGGATTGGGCTGGCCAGGCTTCCCAAAGGGTGGAAATCCCTGTCGGGGCAGCGAGCCCCCCCAGACTCTGCAGCTACTGGAGAATGTAGCCACCGAGCGATGCCCCCTCAGGGAGAAGGTGACGCCCGCCAGTGCAGCAGAGTGGGCTGGCTGCCACGCAGCCGTCGGGTGGAGTGCAAGGTGCTGGCTTTCCCCGGCAGAGCCCCAAATGGTTTGAGCCCTGCCTACCCGAGAGACCATCTCTATCCAAGTACCGCTGAGACTCTCAAACTTACCCCACCCTTGCATGGTGGAAGCAAGTCCTTGGGTGGCTCCTCAACTCTGGAGCTCAGGTATAAGTGACTTTAAACTTGCCCTCCGAGCCACGAAGCATGGTAGGGGAGAAAGGACGGGGTGACAGCTCAGGGACAGTCTGGGAATTGCAGAGCTGAGTTCCAGTCCCGCCTCTGCCTCTGGAGAGCGCTTGGTGTGTTACCCTTCTGGGCATCCTTTGTTCCCAGGAGCATGAGGTGAGGGCAGCTTGAGACACAGGGTGCTGGGCCAGCGTCTGATGTTGTGTCTGGTGGCTTTTAATAATAACACCACCTAGCTCTGGTTTCAGAGTAGCAGCCATGGAAAGGAAAAGAACAGGAGGACTTGTGGCACCTTAGAGACTAACAAATTTATTTGAGCATAAGCTTTCGTGAGTTACAGCTCACTTCATCGGATGCATGCTCTTATGCAGTGCTTTTCACCATTAGATCTCAAAGCATTTCATCGTTGTTGCCCCCTCCCACACACCCACCCACACCCACATACACATATGCCCGGGAGGGAGGCTGGACAGTGCTATTATCCCCATTGCATAGGTGGGGAGCTGAGTGCCAGAGGCTAAGTGACTTGCCCAAGGTCACACAAGGAGGCTGTGGCAGAGTAGAGAGTTGGGTCTTCAAAGCCTTAAACTAGCGCCCTAACCACTGGGCCCTTCTTCCTCCTAGGGGTTCCTGGGAGGAAGGCTGGTTGATGGGTAGGGACAAATTTGAAACCTGGGAGAGCCAGGTTCAATTCCCTGCTCTGCCACAGGCTCCCAGTATGACCTTGGGCAAGTCTCTTATTCGTTCTGTGTCTTAGTTCCTCATGCGTAAAGACTGTGAGGCGCTCAGCTGCTCCAATAACGGGCTTACCTGAGCCAGGTGGATTTGATTCTCCCCCTGGATCTTCATCTGCCTCTGTCCTGCTCAGGTGAACGACGCCATCGGGAACGAGTGGCCCTGGATCTATTTCGTCAGCCTCATTCTGCTGGGCTCTTTCTTCGTTCTCAACCTGGTTCTGGGTGTGCTCAGTGGGTAAGGCGCATGGGCAGCGGTGCCGCCCTCCTATCTCTTGGTCCCAGCAGATCCCCGCCCCGAGGGAGGGGCTGGACCCTTCTTGAGTTTGGGGATATGAACAGAAAGCCTGAAAGGGGTTTTTACCTTTTTCTTCTGTTTTCTTCTTCCCCTCTTCCTTGGTACCTTGGCTACCAAAGCTATCAAGCCTTGTCTTCCCTTTTCTCTTGGAGGACTCTTTGGAGGACTCAAGAATGTAGAGCGGTGACGCTCTCAGCCCTTAATTGAAGGGACAGGACGGCGGAATTCTTAATACAGAGAGCTTTTCTCCCCAGCCTTAACAAAACCAGACAATGAACACATTGTAATTATTCACTTGTATTGTGGTAGCACCTAGCAGCCCCCCTCCTGGCCCAGGACCCCTGGTGCTAGGTGATGTGCAAACACAGAATAAAAGGACAGTCCCTGCCCCAACGGCAATTTTAAATAGTCCCTGTAAAACTCCCTTCCCTTCTCAGTTAACCAGCTGTCATGTCTTGGTCCCTGAAGTGTCACAATCCTACTAGTCCTCAAGTCTTCCAGCGTAGACAAGACATTGATTAAAGCAAGCGGGTAAAATACCACTGAAAACAAACCCACCCGTCCTTTCCAGGCCGGCTTTATCCCCCAGAATGGAGTAAAAAAAAAGCCAAGCCTGATGTTATTCGTCCTTGACAGGTCACCTTTACTATGGAGAGCGTGGGAAAGTGGGCATAGCTGGCAATCTCTCTGCACCCTCCAGCTGTGTGAGCTTCCCCTTTAGCTCTGACCCTCTGTATGATTTCCTCAAGGCTTTCCAGTATTGGATCGTCCTGTGTGCCTCAACAGCAGCAGTGGGGACAGCCATTAGCACTCCTAATGTTAACCTGCCCTCTTTACAATCTAGCTGTAGTAGCTGGTTCTGTGGTGTCCTGTGGCAAGGAGTTCCACACGATGATAATAAAAAATGAGGAATAGGGAAGCATTTCCTGTTATTAGGTCTGTATTCCTCCTCCTCCTCCAATTTTGTATTATATAACAAAGGTAAAAGGCAGGACTGATCCATTCTCAGTCTTTAGTTGTGTTAAAGGAGTAATTCCATTAGCTGGCAGCAGTAGTAGGCTCTTATCCTCTCTGGGGACCAGCCACTAGAATGGGACGTGGCACACACTCGATGAGCGTGTCCCGTGAGCAAGGTCTGGCTTGAAGCCGCCCCCTCTCCATTTGCCTCATGCCAGCCGTCTGGGTTTGTTCCAGGGAGTTCACCAAGGAGCGTGAGAAGGCCAAGTCACGGGGCACGTTCCAGAAGCTGCGGGAGAAGCAGCAGCTGGAGGAGGATCTGAAGGGCTACATGGACTGGATCACCCATGCCGAAGTCATGGACAGCCACCGGGCCAGGGGAGAAGGTATCATCCTCACCTGGGCAAAGCCAGGCAGGACACCCCCAGGCCTGGCTTCCCTCTCGCTTCTGGAGAATAGTTAAATCCTCCACCGGGGTGGGGGTGGGGTGTCTGTGGGAGGAGCAAAGGGGGGCAGCGGGGGAGGTGTGCACTGGCTCTTAGTTTACTCATTGAGGGAGGCTGCCCTCCCTTGACATTATCCAGGTTTAAGGATTAGAAGTTGCTTCAGATCTGCCAGAGATGAAGAGTTTTTGGAGAGGAAAGACAGTCTTATGGCACAGGACAGGCCAAGGCCTTGGGAAACCTGGAATCTGTTCCTGGCTCTGCCACTGACTTACTGGGTGACCTCGGGCAAGTCACTTCACCAATATGTGCCTCAGTTTCCCCATGTGTAGTGGGATGTACTAATACTTGCCCATTTTGGGCTGAAATTATTCACATTTGCTAAGGGCTTTGAGAGCCTTAAGTGGAAGTTGCTATAGAAAAGCATTATTGGCAAACTCCCCTTCCCCATTACCTCCCGGGGTGTTGTTGTCTGCTTGGATACAATCCCTTGGCTCTTTGTTTACTCTGTGGGGCATTTTACACAGCTGTGGAGTTATATGTAATAACAATTCTGAACTCCCTCGCTGGTCCCCTGCTCTCTATTGCCACTGGTTACACTCCCATGTTGTCTAGTGTCTCTCCGTTTCTTTGCACATTACTATGCCAAAAGACCCCTCCTTCCCAAACTTGTTCTACTGAGTGTGGACGTGTCCCTTGGGGAGGTTTGTGTCTCTTAGGGAGTTATTAGAGGGGAGCCCTTCCTTTGCAGATGTGCTTCTCAGGGTGTATCTGCACTGCAATCACTTTAATCTAGCCAGCTCGGTTACCAGAGCAGGTGAAGCCGCAATAACCCCGCGAGTAATTATGCACTGATTTCACCCCTCCAGTGTCTGAGCTAGCTAGATTAAAGTTAGCTCGGGTGTGTCTACACAAGCTGCGATCACACCTCTGATTGCAGTGATGACGTACCCTTAGAGTTCCCCTTCCAGATGTGCTTCTGGAAGGCTCTCCAGGGGGAATCCATTGCCGATGTGTCTCGTGAGGGGTTTCCCAGCTCACTGAAGATCTCTCTCTTTCATAGGGATGCTGCCGTCAGAGGAAGGGGGCTCAGAGACAGAGAGCCTGTATGAAATTGAGGGCATGAACAAATGGATTCTCTTCTTGTGAGTACACGCACACACACTCTCTGTCTCTGTCTCTCTCCTGCCGGACCCCGATTCTCCTGCTCTTGGAATCAATCCCGCTGTAAGAGCCCCTGTGAGAAGAGCTGGTGTTTTTGTTAGGAGGGGATATGCCATGATCAGTGCAGCCCATGCAAAGGTGGATTTTGCTATGTCTGGCTCTGGAAAAAGGCTAGTGCAGGTGGTATCCGGCCTCTTCTTTTGGGGGACCGTGTGTCAAGCTCCTTTCCCCAGTCCCTCCTCCCACCCAGCACATCTCAGGTCTCTGGGAACTGCGTGAGCGGTGTCAGGCAATCAAAGGTCAAGCCGACGGATGAACAGGTGTTGCCAGGGCAGTGTCCTCTCCAGAGCATGCACAGGGCGGGCTGCCATGCAGAAGGGAAGGCATCTCATGCATACTGCGCTGGGTGAGCAGCCAGGACACCTGGGTTCTATTCCCTGGGCAAGTGCCTTAGTTTCACCACCTGTAAAATGGGGATAAATGAAGTACGCTTCCCAAGGGCTTTGAGACAAGTTGTTCATTAACGCACCAGCATCTCCTCTGTTACCCTGGTGCATCCCCATTTGCCATCGTGGCGATTAAGTGGGGACTTTGACCCCGTGCCGGTAATAGATTGGGATGGAGGAAAGATGCTAGATGGGGCGAAGCGATAACCCCGCCTGCAGAACCCCTCTCCTATGCGTTCGCGTGGGTTCCTAGGAGCCAGTGGGCAGGGCGCTTTGCAATGGCTCTGCCCTCTGGGGCTGGGGGGCAGGGAGCCCCGAAGTCACCCTTCTTGGCCCGTCTCTCCAGCCGGCAGTGGAGGAGATGGAACCGCCTGGTCCGCAGGAAGTGCCGCGAAGTGGTGAAGTCCAAGTTTTTCTATTGGCTGGTGATCCTGCTCATCTCGCTGAACACCCTGTCAATCGCCTCCGAGCATCACTGGCAGCCCGAGTGGCTGACCCGCGTGCAAGGTGAGCAGGGCGGCCTGGTGCCGGGGAGCACCCGAGGACACTGCCAGGTCAGTGCAGCCGCACTCACGGGGGGGGCGCGCCCGCCTGCCCATGCGTGAACACCCACATAGATACACACACACCAATGCACACCCATGCACGCGCCTGTGCACCACACCCGTGCAAGCGCACAAGCGTGCCGGTGTGCACGTGTAGTTTCCTCCCGGTCTTGTGTTTCCCCTCCGCTGCTCAGGGCTAGGAGCTGGGCAGGTAAGAGTGAGTCAGCCTCCTCCTCCTCCTCCCGGCTGCGCTGCCCCAGGATCGTAGGCTGGGGGACAAGGAAGCCGGAGGGGGGCGGAGTGAGAGGGAGGCGGTGGAGGTGGTCTCACCAGCGGCCGCTAGTGGCCACCGGGGGATCTGCCGCCTCGGTCCAGAGCGCTGACCGGCCGGGTTCACTGCCTGCAGACAGCGCCAACCGGGTGCTGCTGTCGCTCTTTGCGGCCGAGATGCTGCTGAAGATGTACGCCCTGGGCCTGCGCCAGTACTTCATGTCCCTCTTCAACCGCTTCGACTGCTTCGTGGTGTGCGTCGGCATCCTGGAGGTTATCCTGGTGGAGATCAACGTCATGTCGCCCCTGGGCATCTCCGTCCTGCGGTGCATTCGCCTGCTGAGGATCTTCAAGATAACCAGGTGGGGGCACCTCTCCCCAGGGTCTGGGGTCAGGCGGTACGGGCAGGGGGGCTTGCACGGGGAGGCTGGGCTGTCCTTACCCTTTCTGAGGCCTCAGGCATGACCACAACTATGAGCTGCCGGGTTCAGGATACCTAGTGTCTGTTCCCAGCTCCGGGAGGGGAGTGGGGTCTAGTGGTTAGAGCAGGGAGCCTGGGAGCCAGGACTCCTGGGTTCTGCCCCAGACACAGGAGAGGAGTGGAGTCTCGTGGTTAGAGCAGGGAGACTGGGAGTCAGGACTCCTGGATTCTGTTCCCAGCTCCGGGAGGGGAGTGGGGTCTAGTGGTTAGAGCAGGGTCCTGGGAGCCAGGACTCCTGGGTTCTGCCACAGGAAGGGAGTGGGGTCTAGTGGTTAGCGCAGGGGGGCTGGGAGTCAGGACTCCTGGGTTCTTTCCCCAGCCCTGGGAAAGGAATGGGGTCAAGTAAGTCAGAGTAGGGAACTGGGAGCCAGGACTCCTGGGTTCTCTCCCCAGCTCTGTGAGGGGAGTGGGGTCTAGCGGGTCAAAGCAGGAGGCGGGGAGCCAGGACTCTTGGGTTCTGTCCCCGGCTCTGGGAGGGGAATGGGGTCTGGCAGGTCAAAGCGGGGGACGGGGGGGGGCGGGGACACAGAACTTCGGGGCTCTAATCTGACACTGACTCACCGCCATCAGCCCCCAGCTGATCAGGCTGCCCTGTGAGTGGAGGGGCATACCGCGTTCTGAGTCGTTACCTGCGGCCCTGCTGGAAGGAAGGCGTAGAGAGTGCAGGGTCTGAGCCCTCCTGCCATGAGACAAACCAACAGCTCAGCCTGTCCTTTGGGACCCACTGAGGCTCCTCACAGCTACCCGGAGCAGGGGCAGGAGCCCACTCTGCCAGAGGGGTCCCGGAGACACAACAGAGCTGAGAATGCCACGGGATTCATTAACCTCACTTCCCTAGGTTGGGGTATTTGGTGGCAATAATGAAAATGGGGGGGAGCGGGGCATGGGGTTCACCTGGCTCCCCAGACCTATCTAGGTAGGTACTTATCTGCCCCCACCACCATAACATCAGAGTGCCTCCCAGCAACGGATTCCTCCTCATGTCCCCTGTGTGGCAGGTCAGCATCCTTATCCCTGTTTCACACATGGGGAACGGAGGCCCGGAGGGGCTAAGTGCCAGGCCCGTGGTCGCACGAGACATCTGTGGCGAAGCCAGGAACTGAGCACTAGGATGTGTTTCCTAGTGGAGAGCCCTCTTGAATGGGAATCAGGAGACCTGGCTTCTATTCCCACCTCTGCCACTGGTCTGCTGGGGGACCTGGGGCAAGTCATGTCCCTACCCAGTGCCTCAGTTTCCCCACCTATGAGATGGGGACAATGAACCTGGCCTTCTTTGCAAAGCACTTTGAGATCTACAGCACTGATGAAAAGCTCTACAGAAGAGTTAGGCATTATTCTTCTCATCTCCTGTCTAACGCCTGGCCCCAGGACCACACAGGAGACATTTGGTGAGGGCCTCCCCCGGCCAAGCGGGGATGAGATGATGGCGTGTCCCTCTCAAAATGAGCAGGGCACACCCTGCCCCCCATTTCTGCTTGTGTGCCCGTAAGCAGCCTGTGTGCCTCTCCTCCCACCAGGTACTGGACCTCTCTGAGCAACCTGGTGGCGTCCCTGCTGAACTCGGTCCGCTCCATCGCCTCCCTGCTCCTCCTCCTCTTCCTCTTCATCATCATCTTCTCCCTGCTGGGGATGCAGCTCTTCGGCGGGAAGTACGACTTTGAAGATGTGGAGGTGCTGCGTAGCACGTTCGATAACTTCCCCCAGGCGCTCATCAGTGTCTTCCAGGTACGGGGCATGGGGTGCAGCGGGCGTCAAGCCGGCTGGTCCAACGCATAGAGGAGGGGCTGGAGTCAGGATACCTGGGTTCTTTTTTGGGCTCTGGGGGACAGGGTGACTTAGTGGTTAGAGCAGGAAACAAGGAGTCAGGACTGTCCAGTGGTCAGTGGAATGATTCTACCTGACCTGTTCTCTCACTCACCCCGTCTCCCAGATCCTGACTGGAGAAGACTGGAATTCAATCATGTACAACGGGATCATGGCTTATGGAGGGCCCTCCTTCCCCGGCATGCTGGTCTGCATTTACTTCATCATCCTCTTCGTCTGTGGGAACTGTATCCTCTCTCTAGCCAGCAGGGGCTTAACAGCTGGGCGTTTTCTTGTCTTGTCCAGCACAGTCACAC
Source organism: Chelonia mydas (assembly GCF_015237465.2). Lineage (NCBI taxonomy): Eukaryota > Metazoa > Chordata > Testudines > Cheloniidae > Chelonia > Chelonia mydas. Next base: position 13,783,193 of record NC_051261.2, on the reverse strand, counting down.
CAAGGTTCAAGTACACATCGGGGAAGGGCTATGGGGCTGGGTATGGTATGTTCAGACATCATAGTACCAGGAGTGGGGGTTAAAAGGGATGAAAAAATCAGTTGGGTAGCTCTCTTGGTCTCATGGCTTCGGATCCCACTCCTGACACCAATGGAGGTTCACTGGTGAAAGCCAAGAGGCAGCTGTCATGGGTACACAGAGGGCTCGTTACTGAGCCTGCTGCCTGCATACTTTGCTTAGTGTCACCGCACAGGCTCTCGCTAAGCCCCGGCCGTGGAAGGGACTCATTCCTCACAAGAGGCAACTCCCACATATGTGTATGCTCCCGAAGCTTCCTTAGCCCCATCCCCTCTCAGATATCCTGCTCAATGTCTTCCTGGCCATTGCTGTGGACAATCTGGCCGAGGCTGAGAGCTTGACGTCCGCCCAGAAAGCCAAAGCCGAGGAGAGGAAGCGGAGGAAAATGTCCAGGTCAGTGCTGCTCCCTGCTGCTCAAAAGCAGGAACCCCCAAGGGCTCATGGCTTGCAAATCAACGCGAGCTGCTGGCCTCGGGCATCATCTCAGCAGCATTTGTTGAGTCTCTGCCGTGGCCTCACTCCCCACCTCTCCTTTTCGGTTCCCCCGTCCAGAAGTTACCCAGAGAAATCCGAAGAGGAAAAGCTCCTGCTGGCCAAGAAGCTGGAGCAGAAAGCCAAGGCCGAAGGAATCCCCACCACAGCCAAGGTCGGTGCCGCTGAGCTCGTCTGGCCAAAGGTCTAGGGGACCTTTCCCCGTCAGTTGAGGCGTATGTTCCCGAGCAGTAATGGTTTCCCATTATTCGCCCTGTCGCGCATGAAAGGTGGATAGCCATGCGGGGAGGGAGGGGGATTCCCCGGGGCCCACAGAAGGGCTGGGGGCAAAGTCCTGAGCTCCAGCAGACGCATCTCTGGAGACTTGTAGCAAGACGTCCATTCTGTGTGCCCTGCAGGATCATTCCTCTGACGAGAGAGCCTGCTTTCCCTGCCCCCTCCCAGAACACGGGGGGGACGGAGACTCAGGGGGTACAGGCCCAGGATCAAAGGTCCTCTACCAAGGGGCTGTCTCGGTGGAGTTTCCACTCAAGGTCTTTCTACACACCCGGGTTCACAGATGCACACACACACGTAGGGCCCGTCAGAGGCCCTTGTCCAGTGATCCTGGCTCCCCTGCCTCGGGGTGTTTATTGTTAATTATTTGTAATGTGGTAGCAATAGGAGCAGTGGTGGATTAGCCACTGGGCCTGGGGCCCCAGCCAACGGGGGTGGGAGGTCCCCGGAAAAAATCTGTTCTTGGTGGTGAAAGCCTGGAGCTGCGGCCGCCGGGTGGGTGGGGCTGGGGAAGCCCCCATGCACTGACCCTGCTGGGCAGGAGACGCCCCCCCGCTTTGGCCAGACCCTGGTCCCACGCAGAAGCACAGGGCATGGCGGGGGAAGTCCGAGCATCCAGACCCCAGCTACGGCCCTGGGACTGAAGGAGCTCTCACGCCCCGCTGTGGCCCCAGGGCCGTGGCAGGGGACAGAGCTTCTCTGGTCTTGGGGCCGCAGTGGGGGGCGGGGGGAGGGGCAGAAAGGAGCAAAAGGGTTGCGGGGCTGCAGTGTGGGGGAGGACTCTGGGTGGAACAGGGGCGGGTCCCGGGGGAAGGGGCAGAAAGGGGTGGGGCTGTGGGTGGGGCCACAGGCGGAAGGGGTGCGGAGGGGCCCCCCACTTGCTCTGGCCCAAGGCCCCAGGGAACCTTAATCCGCCTCTGCCTAGGAGCCTCCGTTGTAGGTCGGTGCCCCATTGTGCCAGGCACTGTACAGACACAGAACAAACAGATGGCGCCTGCCCCAATGGGAGATGGGGGGAGGTCTCCCTGCCTCTCGCTGTGCAGCATTGTCCCGCTGCCCTGGGGAAGGCTGAGGATCAAAGAGCCCTGGCAGTGCCACGGGTGGTTTCTCCGGGATGCTCAGCTACTCACCGCTCTCTCTCCTTCTCAGTTAAAAGTGGATGAGTTTGAATCAAACGTCAATGAGATCAAAGACCCCTACCCTTCTGCGGACTTCCCAGGTAAGGCTCTGGCTTGATCCTTGCCTCCAGCCGGAGAGGTGGAGAGAGCGATGGAAAGGGTTGGGGGGGCTGGCAGAGAGAAATCCCATTGGAGGGCTCTGGTCCCAAGAGTGCAGCTCAGCTAGTGGCTTATTATGATGCAGAAAGCCACATGGTTTGTTTCCAGCGGACGCCGAGCTGGAATAAACTCGGTGCAGTTCTCTGCAGCGCTTGGTCTGTCAATGTGGGTGGGGGCGTGATCAGGAAGTTCTAGCTCTCGCTGGGGGGGATACCAGACTCTGCACATGCCTCTTCCATTGCTTGTGGGGTGTTACTTGCTTCACTGAGGGTCGAGTCCCACTGCCCACTAGGGGGCGCAATAGGAAGCCTAAGATGGGGGACCCCCCCCACACACACACTGAGAGCAACGGGAGCCGGAAGCTGGTTTTGGCCAGGAGGGTTTGAAGTCAGGACGTTGGGTTTGCCCCATGGGTCTCTAATGGCAAGCAGCATCTTGCTCCACAGTGGGATTGTGAGTACCCCCAGGGGCTGTGGGATGCGAGGGGAGCCACAGCCCTTCATCTAATGGTGGTGGCCATACTCTCTCTGCCTGGCATAAAAGGAAACATGGCCAGATGTCATGTTCCTGATCCCTGCATGGAGGGTCAGAGCTGTTCTGCGGACTCACCCTGCTGCTGGACCACGGCGGTCTCATCATCCCCAGTTCCGGACTCTGGATGGTTACGAGAACAATCCCTCATTGGCTGCCCAGGACGGAGAGGGGCCAAGGGAACCTTCTCTACCTCTAAGTTTCAGCTTCTGCTAAGTTTTTTGTTTTTGGCTGCTGCTAAGTGAAGGACCCCATCATGCGAGCTCCACAGACTATGTTTCCCACTTTCTGGCTCTTCCATAGGTGACGATGAGGAAGATGAGCCCGAAATCCCCCTGAGCCCTCGGCCACGCCCCCTGGCAGAGCTGCAGCTCAAGGAGAAAGCAGTGCCCATGCCCGAAGCCAGCGCCTTCTTCATCTTCAGCCCCACCAACAAGTAGGTGCTGCTTCTCCTTCCATCTGTCCGAAACCCAGCAGTGATCAGCGAGCACAGAACCTGGGACCTCCTGAGGGAGCTACCGTGACTCCTTTAGCTATTGCGGGCTGTTAGAGCCTCTGGAGCCATCTGTGCCCACAAGCTGTCCCGGGGTACAAGCGTGCCGGGCGCACAGAGTGAGGGGTGCCACCCCCGAGACTCACACAGGGATCTTCCCAGGTGCACCACTCCCCAAGCTCTAGCCTGGGCTGTCACTTAGCCCCCTTGGAGCTGACAATGCTTTGACTGCCGCTCTGCCAGCACAGGAGCGGAGTCTCAGCCTGCCTCCCCTCTCTCCCTTCCCCAGGGTCCGCGTGCTGTGCCACCGAATCGTCAACGCCACCTGGTTCACCAACTTCATCCTGCTCTTCATTCTGCTCAGCAGCGTCTCCCTGGCGGCTGAGGATCCCATCCGGCCCGAGTCCTTCAGGAACCAGGTGCCCAGGATGGGGAAAGCAGTTTGAGCCACCAGAAATGTGCAGCTTCAGGGGAGCTGCTTGCCAGGCTATTGCCTTGTGCCCAGGGAGAGTTTGGAACAGCGGCCTGGGAATCAGGACAGCTGGGTTCTCTTCCTGGCTCTGAGAGGGAAGCGTTGTCTAGTGGTTAGATCAGGGGATTGGGAGACGGAACCCCTGGGTTCTATTCCTGGCTTATGGTTAGAGGAGGAAATTCTGACTCGGGACTCCTGGGTTCTGTTCTTGGCTCTGCCAGGAGAGTTGGGAAGTTCTAGAACAACGGTTCAGCATGCTTGTGTCCAAGGAGAGTTTAGTGCGGAGGATGAGGAATCAGGAGGCCTGGGTTCTTTTCCTGGCTCTGGAAGGAAAGCCTGTTCCATGGCTACAGCAGGGGATTCTGGGTTCTCATTCCAGCCCTGGCACTAACTTTACTTTGTGGCCTTGGGCAAGTCACTCCCTCTCTGTGCCTCACCATCCCCGTCTGTAGCAAAGGGATAATAAAGCTACCCCGTGAGGTTAAATTCATTCCCCGTTGGGAGCTGCTCGGCCCCTGTGGTGCGGGGAGTGGTAGGGATGCCCACAGAGCAGTAAATTGCCCTGTGAAGCACTCGGAGACCCCGCAAGTGTGGATGGAGTTATTCATCAGAACTCCACGGCTGGAGGTGGGCCACTGGGCAGGGTGCCGAGGTGCCGCCAAGGATCCGCTCTCTCAGGTGCTTGTCTGGCTGGTTCTTGTTCACGTGATCAGGATCCAACCGATCACCATACTTGGGGTCAGGAAGGAGTTTTCCCCCAGGTCACACCAGCTGGCATCTTGGGGCTGGGTGGTTTTGCTTTCCTCTGGGGCACAGCTCACTTGCAAGGACCAGCTGGGTATGTCTCAATAAAACAACTCCCTGCCTCTGGACTGCCAGCTCAGGTTTCCATGGAGGTAAACTAGGACTGCTCTAAAAAACTGGAATCAGGACTCCTGGCTTCTGCCCCTAGTGCTGCCTCAGTTTCCCCACCTTTAAATTGTCTTGGATTGTAATACTTTGGACGTGTAGCGCCTTTCATCTGAGGACCCCAAAGCACTATCACTAACCTTGTTTTACACATAGGGAAACTGAGGCCCGGAGAGGGGAAATTACTTGCCCAAGGTCACCCAGCTAGATGCTTACAGAGCTGGGAAAAGAACCCAGGAATCCTGACACCTTAGGCCATGGTCCTTTCCCAGAACCAGGAATTGAACCCAGGAATCCTGACCCTAAATCGCCAGCATTAACCACTAGAACGCTGACTGGTGAGGCCACATCTGGAGTATTGTGTCCAGTTTTAGGCCCCCCCCTACAGAAGGGATGTGGACAAATTGGAGAGAGTCCAGTGGAGGGCATCGAAAATGATCAGGGGGCTGGGGCACATGACTTACGAGGAGAGGCTGAGGGAACTGGGCTTGTTTAGTCTGCAGAAGAGAAGAGTGAGGGGGGATTTGATAGCGGCCTTCAACTACCTGAAAGGGGGTTCCAAAGAGGATGGAGCTCGGCTGTTCTCAGTGGTGGAAGATGACAGAACAAGGAGCAATGGTCTCAAGTTGCAGTGGGGGAGGTCTAGGCTGGATATTAGGAAAATCTATTTCACTAGGAGGGTGTGAAGCACTGGAATGGGTTCCCTAGGGAGGTGGTGGAATCTCCATCCTTAGAGGTTTTTAAGGCCTGGGTTGACAAAGCCCTGCCTGGGATGATTTAGTTGGGATTGGTCCTGATGGGGTTGGTCCACACTTTAGCAGGGGGTTGGACTAGATGACCTCCTGAGGTCTCTTGTAACCCTGATATTCTACGATTCTATGAACACTCTCCCCTCCCAAAGCCGGGAACAGTAGCTAGGAATCCTGGCTCCTGGGCTCTAACCATTGGACTGCTGTGCTCTGCCAAGGATAATCCTTTCCTAACTGCAGTGGGGGCTGGGAGGCTTAATTCATTAGTGTCATAAAGATGCTGGCGCGAAAGGAGCAGTCACAGTGCAAAGCATGTATGTATTATTGTTGTATTTATTAATAGCACCAGGGGTGCAGTTTCGATTCAGCGGGGCAGCGTGCCCTCTGTTTGCCAGAGCTCCCAGTTGTAGGACGTTCCCATAACATCCTGTCTCCTGAGTTACCAAAACCTCTGTTTGATTTTTATCTTCAGGTTCTGGGATATTTTGACATCGGCTTCACCTCCGTGTTCACAGTTGAAATAGTCCTGAAGGTGAGTCACACCCCATCTGCTGCAGCGATGGGAAACCGCTGAGCGGGCCGGAGCAGCGGCAGGAGCCAGCAGTGGCTGCAGTGAATGGGGAATCTTTGATTGAGGCTGCTGCTGCAAACAGACAGACACTGGGGGGTTCGCTGGCCAGCCTGTGCCACTTACTGTCACCACTTGGGGGGCCTCCTAAGTACAGCTGGAACATTTTCCTCAAAACGTTTTTTGTTAGTTTCACCAAAACTGAAATCTGTCATGAACTTGTGTCGATTTTGACAAAAATTCCTGCCCCCAAAAAAGAAGTTTGGAGTTTTTCAAAATGTTGTTTAGAAGTTGATGTCCTTTCTTTTTTCATTTTTACATTATTTCATACCATGGCAGGAGTAATAGTGCATAATATGTTTCCATCAATACGAACCAGCAACTACCACTCATGAAGGCCCATAATATGCCCTATTACTGTGACAAGTCATAATATAATAGTAGAAATTAGGGCTGTCGATTAATCGCCGCTAACGCACACAATTAAATAAAAAAAAATCGTGATCAATCGCAGGTTTAATCGCACTGTTAATCACTCAAATGCCAATTGAAATTTATGAAATATTTGTGGATGTTTTTCTACAATTTCAAATATACTGATTTCAGTTACAACACAGAATACAAAGTGGACACTGCTCACTTTATATTATTTTTGATTACAAATATTTGCACTGTAAAAATGATAAATAAAAGAACTAGTATTTTTCACTTCACCTCATACAATTACGATAGTGCAATCTCTCTATTGTGAAAATGCAACTTACAAATGTAGATTTTTTTTGGTGACGCCAGCTGCAACAGTGCCATGAGAACACTTGTTCTCACTTTCAGGTGACACTGTGAACAAGAAGCGGGCAGCATTATCTCTTGCAAATGTAAACAAGCTTGTTTGTGTGAGCGATTGGCTGAACAAGAAGTAGGACTGAGTGGACTTGTAGGCTCTAAAGTTGTACATTGTTTTATTTTTGAATGCAGTTATTTTTTGTACATAATTCTACATTTTGAAGTTCAACTTTCATGATAAAGAGATTGCACTACAGTACTTGTATGAGGTGAATTGAAAAATACTGTTTCATTTGTTTTTTACACTGCAAATATTTGTAATCAAAAATAAATATAAAGTGAGCACTGTACACTTTGTATTCTGTGTTGCACTTGAAATCAATATATTTGAAAATGTAGAAAACATCCAAAACTATTTAAATAAATGGTCTTTTATGATTGTTTAACAGTGCGATTAATCACGATTAGTTTTTTTTAATCGCTTGGCAGCCCTAGTAGAAATATTATTTCAATATGTTTCATTTTAAAACTCCTTAAGGGCAGCTGCCACCTAGCGTGGATTGAAACATCTTCTCTTTTCTTTTAGATCAAAGTGTCTCCTGTTTGTGTTGTAATGAAATAGTTTGGCACGGGAGTTACAATGCAAACAGGAGACGTTTTGATCTAGAAGAGAAGAGAAGATGTTTCAATGAGTGCTAAGTAGCAGCTGTCCTTAAGTGCTTTAAAAATGGACAGATTAATAGATTCCAAGGCCAGAAGAGACCATTACGATCGTCTGGTTTGACCTGCTATGTGACACAGACCGTAGAACATAGAGAATGCCTTTAGAAAAACATCCCCTCTTAATTTAAAAATTATCAGTGATGAAGACTCCACCATGACCTTGGGTAAATTGCTTCCATGGTTAATTACCTTCACTGTAAAAAATTTACACCTTATTTCCAATCTGAATTTGTCTAGTTTCAACTTCCAGCCATGGGACTATATTATGCCTTTCTCTGCTAGATTGAAGCATCCGTTATTAAATAGTTAAAATGAAAACAATAGACTAATTAAACGATTGTCATTTTACCACACCAGTAGTCATAGTGCATGCTACAGACATGTCATGAAATAATATAAAAATAAAAATATTAAACAGAAAAAAGAAATAAAATAAAATAAAACAAAATTTCAACATGTTCCAAAACCAGCATTTTTCAAAACTCCCATTTCATCGGATATTTTGAAAATATTTTTTTGGTTCCAGTCGGGAACAAAACCAAATGATGATGTATCGAACTTTCCCATGAAACAGAAATGCCGAGTTTTGACCCGCTCTGCTCCTGAGTCCCGCCCTAGATGGAGCAGTCGGAGAAGGCACTGCTGGCCGTGCTATACTGTGGCTGGTTGGTAGCCCCAGGGAAGCATTTGCTTAGTGGCTCTCAGCCCAGTTCCCTGGCCACAGGTGTCTGTATGAGAAAACCACCATCACAATTGGCAGCTGGGCCAAGAACGGGCTGTGGAGAATGAACTCCCTGGAGAGACTCCTGTGGGGTGGGGCCGAGGCTCACTGGCTCGGTGGGACATGATAAGCTTCCTTGGCTGGGCCTATTCTGAGGATCCAGAGAGGACTTAAGTCTCCAGGGCTCCAGTCTGGCTTCTTTCATGAGCAGAAGTCACTAAAAAGAAAGGGGATCAGAGGTGATCTGCCCTGTTCCCATTAACTCTCCTCTGCTCCCCTTCAGATGACTGCATACGGCGCATTCCTTCACAAGGGGTCCTTCTGCCGGAACTATTTCAACATCCTGGATCTGCTGGTGGTTGCCGTCTCCCTCATCTCCATGGGAATTGAGTAAGCACCTGTTGTAGCAACAGGTCTGCCCATCCAGCCGAGGCTAGGGCATCTGCAGTGCTGCCATCGACGCTGGCCATAGAGACGTAGAATGGGTTAGGCCATTGGTCTGTCTAGCCTAGTATCTTGCCTCCAGCAACGACCAGTAACTGATGCTGCAGATGGTAGGGGTGCACCTGGGCAGACGCAGGGCTGGAGATGGAGGGCGGGGAGTAATTCCCTCCTGATCCCTGTGACAATCAGCCCGTGCCCAGAAGCATGTGAGTTGGGTGATTCCCCTTGCCTCAGCATTCATACACTGTTCGGTGCCACAAAGTCATCCAGCCGCGCTGTTGGGAGTAAGGAAATAAACAACCCGTGAGAATGGGGAGGAGAGGCATATGCCACGAATTGGACACGCAAGGGTTTTGTGGGCAGGCACCCACTTCAGTCTGGAATTGCCTTCCTCCTCCCCCAAGTTCCTTCAGGACTCCTGGGCTCTGTTCCTCACGGTGGGTGGGAATGTGGCCTAGGGGTGAGGGCTCAGGACAGGGACGTCAGCGATCCTGGGGTCCAGGCCCAACTCTGCTACGGAGGTGCTGTGCACCTGCCGGCCCCTTGCAGGAACGGTGTGAAGGGCCCGGAAGTGCTGCCCTTGGGGAGCTCTGTCAAACCGAGCTGGATTGCTCTGCCCGCCTAGGACATGTGCCAGCCTGCCCCTGCCAGAGCCTGGCTCCAGGCCTGTTCTCCTGCTCTTGCCGCTCTGCACCCCCCGGCCTGCCCCTCTGCCCTCCCCCCGACACCTCCTCCTGCCCCTGCCGCTCTGCACCCCCTGGCCTGCCCCTCTGCCCTCCCCCCGATGCCCCCTCCTGCCCCTGCTGCTCTGCACCCCCCCGGCCTGCCCCTCTGCCCTCCCCCCGATGCCCCCTCCTGCCCCTGCTGCTCTGCACTCCCCTGGCCTGCCCCTCTGCCCTCCCCCTGATGCCCCCTCCTGCCCCTGCCGCTCTGCACCCCCCGGCCTGCCCCCTGCAGCACACCCCCAGCCTGCCCCCCGCCAGACCCCCCCTCCTGCCCCTGGCGGGTACAGGTCCCCTGCCCACGTTACAGGGGCACAGGTGTCGGCTCTCCCCCGATGCATCACTGCCGGCAGGTCTGGCTCCCGACGGTATGTGGGAGCTGATTTGTCTGGCCAGGCCCCAAGCTGGCTGAGTCACCCCGTCTCCCCCCGCCCACCCCAGGTCCAGCGCCATCTCCGTGGTGAAAATCCTGAGGGTGCTGAGAGTCCTGCGGCCGCTGCGGGCCATTAACCGAGCGAAGGGGCTGAAGGTGAGAGCCGGGCGGGGAGAGGGCGCTCGCGGCATGTGTCACGGGACAAGGGCCCTCCGTTGGGGGTGGCCACGGCCCCCCTCAGATTGGCAACAGGAATCCAGGGCCTGCCAGATCATGGGCCATCTGAGCAGGATCCCAGGGCTCAGGCGACCTGATTTCACTCTCACCCGGCTGTTTCGTTAGGTGTTTGTGGGCAGCTGGGAGGCAGCCCACTGGTATTGTACTAGGCCCCCCGGCTGCATCTGGAACGGCCATTTCCCCCGCACGCCGGTGTGGTGCCGGGTCCCCCGTCCGGGTCTGGGACGGCCACGTCCCCTGCACACCGGTGTGGTGCCAGATCCCCCGTCCGGGTCTGGGACGGCCATTTCCCCCGCACGCCGGTGTGGTGTCGGGTCCCCCGTCCGGGTCTGGGACGGCCATTTCCCCCGCACGCCGGTGTGGTGCCAGATCCCCCGTCCGGGTCTGGGACGGCCACTTCCCCCGCACACCGGTGTGGTGCCGGGTCCCCCGTCCGGGTCTGGGACGGCCACTTGCCCCGCACGACGGTGTGGTGCCGGGTCCCCCGTCCGGGTCTGGGACGGCCACTTCCCCCACACGCCGGTGTGGTGCCGGGTCCCCCATCCGGGTCTGGGACGGCCACTTCCCCCACACGCCGGTGTGGTGCCGGGTCCCCCGTCCGGGTCTGGGACAGCCACTTCCCCTGCACGCCGGTGTGATGCCGGGTCCCGCCTCCGGGTCTGGGACGGCCACTTGCCCTGCACACGGGCACGGCCGGTACTCACAGCAGCTCATGGCGCTGCAGGCCCGGCCCATCTCAGCATTGGCCCCCCTCTCTCTCTCTCTCTCTCTCTCTCTCTCTCTCTAGCACGTAGTCCAGTGCGTGTTCGTGGCCATCAAGACCATCGGCAACATTGTGATTGTCACCACCCTGCTGCAGTTCATGTTCGCCTGCATCGGGGTGCAGCTCTTCAAGGTGAGAGCCCCTCCCGGCCAGAACCCAGCGCTGGTACCCCCCAACCCTCCCTGTCCCGGGGAGAGCTGGGGTGGAGCTGAGCTCAGGGAAGCGCCAGGAAGTGGCTCCCCTTCGTTTCCCATGTCAGAAATTCAGAGGGGAGGCCGAGGACCTTCCCCTGCCACCAGCACCCTTGGGCATACCAGCATGCTGCAGGCAGAACAGGGCAGTATATGCATAGTCTATGCCCAAGCAAGGCAGCTCCATGGCCCCATGGGAGTCAGCCAATTTGGGATCTCTTCCCAGCTTTGCCGCTGACCAGCTGGGTGGCCTTGGGCGAGTCCCTTCCCCACCCGTGACTCGGTTTCTCCCCCGCCCGCTCCAGCTCCCCACCGTGTTGCAAGGATCACAGGTGTTTCCTCCTGACCACCCATGGCCCTGCAGGCAGGTCTGTGCTTGTGCTATTGTGCGAACGGATGAGGTCGATGTGACTCTTCGGCTGGGAGTGCCACGGGCTGCTGCAGCAGTGGTCTGGCCTTCGGGCCCTGCAGGGCTCCTAGGGGTCGTCGGTGCTGCTGACTGCGCAGGGAGAGTTGAGGGCTGGCATATCTGGCCAGGCTCTGGGCTGGGGCCCAGGCTCTCACGACCGGCACTAACCAGCCCCCTTTGAGGCTGGAGACGCTGCCCACTGGGTCAGGGCCAAGCCGTGGGGTCAGGCCAGGATGTACGGCAATTGCCAGCAGCTGCCCTTGTCCTTGCTCCCCAGGTCTATCAGTCAGGCCCCCTGGGGTTCACAGCACAATCCCTGATTCTTCTGCTCTCTGCTTAAACCTAGGGGAAGTTTAGCAGCTGTACAGATCCGGCCAAGATGACAGAAGAGGAATGCAGGTAGGCACCCGTGTCGTCACTGCATGCACATGGCAGCCAGAGCGCAGGGACCGGGGGTATCATTGCAGAAGGGGGAACTGGTAGGGAAGGTGAGGAAACAGTCCTCGTTTGTTGTCTCTTGTGAGCCTGCTGAGCAGAGGAGCCCAGGCGTGGGTCTCTATGCAGAGCAAAGCCTGCGGTCCAGGGCAGTTTGCTGTAGGGGGCAGAGAGCCGAGGGTAGTGTTGAATGGCCAGGGCCAAGGAGGAGTTGGGTTCATAAGCCAGAGGAAGGCCAGGCCAACAGTTAGGCACTAGCAGGGTTGCCAGGTGTCCGGTTTTCGACTGGAGCGCCTGGTCGAAAAGGGACCCTGGCAGCTCCGGTCAGTACGGCCGAGCAGGCCATTAAAAGTCCGGTCAGCGGCACAATGGGGATAAGTCAGACTCCCTGCCTGCTTTGGCTCCTGGAAGCAGTGGCATATCCCCCCTTCGGCTCCTATGTGTAGGGGCAGCCAGGCAGCTCTGCATGCTGACCCTGCCCCAAGTGCCAGCTCTGCAGCTCCCATTGGCTGGAAACCATAGCCAATGGGAGCTGCAGGGGCGGTGCCTGCAGATGGGGCAGTGTGCAGAGCCCTCTGGCCACGCCTCCACATAGGAGCCAGAGTGGGGACATGCAGCTGCTTCTGGGAGTTCCTTGAGGTAAGCACTGCCCGGAGCCAGAACCCCTGACCCCCTCCCATGCCTAACCCCACCCCAGCCCTGATCCCCCTCACGCCCTCCAAACTCCTCAGTTCCAGCCCAGAGCACCCTCCTGCACCCCCAACCCCTCAGACCCAGCTCCACCCCAGAGTCTGCATCCCCAGCCAGAGCCCTCAAACCCCCTGCACCTGAACCCCCTGCCCAGAGCCCCCTCCCGCACCTTGAACCTCTCATTTCTGGCCCTACCCCAGAACACACACCCCCAACCCAGAGCCCATACCCCCTCCCGCCCCCCAGCCTCAACCCGCAACCCCCTTCCATACTCCAAACCCCTCGGCTCCATCCCCCAGCCTGGAGCCCCTCCTGCACCTCAAACCCCTCATTTCTGGCCCCACCCCAGAACCCGCACCCCAGAACCCGCACCCCAGCCGGAGCCCTCACCCCCTCTTGCACCCCTGCCCCAGCCTGGTGAAATGAGCGAGAGAGTGAGGGTGGGGAGAGCGAGTGACAGAGGGAGTGAGCAGGGGCCAGGGCAGGGCAGGGCTGTTCGGTTTTGTGTGAGTGGAAAGTTGGCAGCCCTAAGCTTGGACCTGTCTTGTGGTTTATGGAACGACCTGGAAAAGCTCTTTCAGGTCTTCTTCACTCATCCTCAAAAGCAGGAGCAGAAGATGGCGGCCCCCAGGCATGGGTGGTGGGTATAAGAGGCCAGAGGGGGCTAAACTTCCCCAAACAGCCAGCCCACCACCTTTGGAACGCACCGCCACCGAAAGGGTGGGCACCCCAGCCATGGCCCTGCCTGCACTCCACCCCGAGCTCCCACTCATCCTCTTCCCTCAAGGCTCTGCCTCTTCCTGTCCCTGGTCCACTTGCATGGGAGCCTCACGGGAGGGGGTGAAGAGACACGTGCACGCGTGAGGGGTGAGCTGCCGGAAGCCGGCGGGCAGGCAGGGGGACCCCAGGGGAGGGGGCGAAGAGGCGCGGGTGGGGAGGGGGACGAGTGGGGCAGGGGCGGGGCCACAGTCTGTGCGCACGCAGCCTCCCCCAACGGTGGAGTCACGCGCCGCCCATGCCCCCAGGTGTTTATCACCTTTCGTGGTCCCCTTTTGGGCACCCTGGCGGGTGGAGTATATGTCTGGGTGTATAGGGGGCTGGGGCGGTGCTGCCCTGGGGCACGAGTCTCCCTGGCTGTGGAAGGGCAGAGCTCATCCTGAACGGCAGGAGCATGTGATGGGATTTGCCAACTAATCCCAGGTACTTCGGGGAGAGGCACCAAGGGTGGATCTTGGTGAGGATACTGGGCGGGTCGTAGAGGTGTTGTAGCCCTGGTGTCTGCAGGTGATCCTTCCTCAGCACACCCTGATTGCATGAGTGCTGATTCCTGTTATTGTCAGAACTCGCATACTCGGCCGTGGCGCTTGTGGCCACCCGCACTGGACTCTGGCCTCCTGCAGCTGTGAGTTCCTCAGGTTGATTTGGTGAGATAGTACCGTGCTCTGAGCAGTAGGGAGTCTTCAGCAGGTGGGCGTGTGTGTGTGTGTGTCATGGGCAAGGGGACTGGAGCGTTTCTGGGCCCAGTTCCCCTCTCACTCACCCCTTGTCTGTAAATGTGGCGTCGGCTCCCGTTCCAGAGGCTACTTCATCCTGTACGTGGACGGCAGCCCCACACAGCTGGAGCTGCGCCCACGCGAGTGGGTACACAACGACTTCCACTTCGACAACGTCCTCTCAGCCATGATGTCGCTCTTCACCGTCTCCACCTTCGAGGGCTGGCCGCAGTGAGTCCACCACGGGGGGAGCGTGCAGCATGGGGGCTGCACGGGGGAGATCCCAGCACCCCACTGGCGCTGCTGCCCGCCTGGGGAATGCCACGTGAGGGGACTTCTCCCGAAGGTGGAGAGAGGGGTCAGTGCAGTCGAAGGGGCTGCAGCTGTCTGGGATGTCCTGACCGCTCTGCCTTAGCTCGGCTGGACGGAGGCCCCACCCCGTGCTCTCTGCTGCTCCCCACAGGCTGCTGTACAAGGCCATCGACACCCACACTGAGGACATGGGCCCCATCTACAACTACCGGGTGGAGATCGCCATCTTCTTCATCATCTACATCATCCTCATCGCCTTCTTCATGATGAACATCTTCGTCGGCTTCGTCATCGTCACCTTCCAGGAGCAGGGCGAGAGCGAGTACAAGAACTGCGAGCTGGACAAGAACCAGGTACTCCCCATGGAATCCCCCCCACGGAACCTCCCCCTGAGGCCCCAGTCTCCTCCCACCCCAACCCCCATGACCTGGGTATCCCCAGGTTCCAGGGATGCCCAGGCTCTGGGGGCAAGGAGCCAGTTGTACCAGAGCTAGGTGCCAGGGCCCGTACGTTGCTGAGCGTGCGGGATGAGTGCCAGCCAGACAAGAGCCCAAGCTGGGTGTGAGCTAGGCAAGACCGAGGTGCAGGGGACCCCAGGCAGGTGAGGCCGGGAGCCCAGGCACGAGGGTGTGTCCAAGCTGCAGAGGTGAAAGATGAGATCCCCAGTTCTTCTGTGCCTCTCTCCGTTTGCTCTCGGACACCTGCATTGACAAATCCAGGCTTGGCCACCAGGCCGGGAGCCCAGGATGGTCCCCCTAAGCTGGGCTGCGCCGGCCACTGACTAGCTGTGACGGAGTGAGACTCACCACCGTGGCACCTCCTGCTGGCCGTTCTGGAATTACCTCAAGTCCTTCCACGGGGCAGCCTCCTCCGGTGGTGTCTCGCTCGCCGTTACTCCCGCTTTGCTGCACTCTGTGACCTGCGTCGCTCCCCGGACCACAGCATCCTCTTCTGGGCACAGCCCTCTGGCTGGGCCCCTGTCCGCTGTCTCCCCCCACTTTCGGGGGGACTGGCAGTCTATAGCCCAGCCACTCGCCTCAGTGGCCTGCTGCAGTCACCAGTCTAGTCCCTTGGTCCAGGGGCAAACTGCAGTCGGTGTGGGCCACTTCCCTCAGGGCAAGTGAGGGGTAGCCCTCGCACCTTGTTTGCCCTTCCTCCAGGGCCTCAGTCTGGCCGCGGTCAGCCAGAAGCTCCTTCTGCTCTGCTACGCTGCCCAGCGCTGCTCTAGCCACGGTGCTCCTTGGTAGCCAGGCTTCTCCCTAGCAGGCCAGGGAGAGACTGCCCTCTGCTCTCTTGAGCAGCCCTTTATATAAGGCCCCTGCTGGCCCTGATTGGCCACTGCATCAAGCCAACTCCCGATTGGCTCGCTTAGTGAGCCCTCCTCTAATGGGAGGGTTCTGGGCAGGCTCCCTCTGGCCTGCTTTAACCCTTCCTCCCTGTGTGGGGCAGCTGCCCCACCACACTAGTGTATTGGCTATGTGGGAGCGGCACAGTATCGCCCCTTTGGGCTGCAGTGGGGGCCTGCCCCAAGACAGTAGGGTGACCAGACGTTCCGATAAAATCGGGACTGTCCCGATATTTAACTCTCTGTCCCGTGTCCCGACTGATGTATGATCGGGACCCCATTTGTCCCAATATTGTAGGGCTGCCAGGCCTCCGGTTGGTGCAGAGCTGGCAGGCTCCCTACCCAGACGGCTAGTGGTAACATCTCCCTCTGGGTCCTAGGTGCAGGGACGGCCAGGGGGGCTCTTCGCACTGCCCCCACCATGAGCGCCGGCTCTGCAGCTCCCATTGGCTGGGAACCGCGGCCAATAGGAGCTGCTGGGGTGGCACCTGTGGGCGAGGCAGTGCAGAGAGCCACCTAGCCGCACCTTTGCCTAGGAGCCAGAGGGAGTCTTTGTCACTTCTGGGGAGCCGCCTCTGGTAGGTGCCGCCCGGAGCCCACACTCCTGCCCCAACCCTGAGCCCCCTCCCACATCCAAACTCCCTCCCAGAGTCAGCACCCCGAATCCCCCTCCTGCACCCCACCCCATGCACCAGCCCTGTGACCGTTTCTTGTGGCGGGGGCCATGCGCCCCCGACCTGCAGCTTGCAGAGGGGGCCGGAGCCAGGGATGTGCACCTCTCTCGCAGCTTCCTAGGGCTGTGCACCCTCCTCCCCGGTGTGTCCCCACCATGTGTCCTGATATTTCACTCTTGCGATCTGGTCACCCTACAAGTCAGTGACTGGCGGTGGCCTGCCAACAAGGGGTGGCGGTGGGCCGGGGAGCCCCCTCAGGAGTGGGACTTGCTGCTGCCTTTAAAAAGGTGCAGAAAATGCTCCCTCCATTGCATGGTGGCCTTGCAGCTGGGCCCCAGCCACACCCCCTGAGGGACATCCGGCTTTCCTAGTGGTGCTAGTCCCCGCCACGACTGTCCTGCGGGATTCACGCTGCCCCCTGTGCCCTCTCCCCCACCCAAGGAAAGCTAGAATATGGCCCTATATGGCCCATTCCTGCAAGGGGCTCAGGCTTCCTACACGGACTGCGGGCGAAACCAGACAGTCACTTCGCTCTTGAATGAACTTGCACGGAGCAAAGACCGAAACAGCCAGAGACCTGCAGGCGAGTCCCTCTCACAAAGCAAACCCTGCGTCTCAGACCTCTCTGTCCTCGTCCTGAGGAAACCTGCACCACACCTTCCACAGACGAGCCTGGGAGCTTCAATTCATCGCTTTGCTAAACACTGAAATCATGGACTCAACAGAGACATTGGCTTGTGACAGTCAGCTGTAACCAATTGCCACCGACGGGGCCGCGAGCGGTCAGGCCTAGTGGTGGCAGCGAGAGTTCGTCCCACCGGTTAGAGCTGGGTCTGGGGAGGGCAAAGTCCAGGAAAGGAGCCGAGGGTCAGAAGCCAAATGCCAGAGTCGAAGGGTAAACTGGCATTGTAAGCCACTGGCAGAGCTGGGGATCGAAGCCAGAAATATGAAGCTGGAGGGGAGCAGGGACTGGAACAAGGGCAAGTGCTGCTGCGGGCCTGGTACCTGCTCAGCAGCCGCTGACCTGCGGTGGGGGCCGGGCTTAGACCCGTCAGGGGCTGTGACCTCTCTGTCAGTTCCAAGGTAGTGCAGCTAGGCTCACTGATTGCTTTGCAGCGAAGTTAGTCAGGGAGCAAGCCAGCCGCAGGTCCTAGCTGGTCTGATCCCTGACAGCACCCCGCTTCTCTTAGGGTCGCCTCCCTGGAGCCCTTGGGCCGGGTTTCTTGGGGAACCCACAGGAGGTCCAGGACATGGACGTATTCCAGGGATTCCCACAAGTCATAGAATCATAGAATATCAGGGTTGGAAGGGACCTCAGGAGGTCATCTAGTCCCACCCCCTGCTCAAAGCAGGACCAGCCCCAACTAAATCATCCCAGCCAGGGCTTTGTCAAGCCAGGCCTTAAAAATATCTAAGGAAGGAGATTCCACCACCTCCCTAGGTAATCCATTCCAGTGCTTCCCCACCCTCCTAGTGAAAAAGTTTTTCCTAATATCCAACCTAAACCTCCCCCATTGCAACTTGAGACCATTACTCCTTGTTCTGTCATCAGCTACCACTGAGAACAGTCTAGAGCCATCCTCTTTGGAACCCCCTTTCAGGTAGTTGAAAGCAGCTATCAAATCCCCCCTCATTCTTCTCTTCTGTGGACTAAACAATCCCAGTTCCCTCAGCCTCTCCTCGTAAGTCATGTGTTCCAGTCCCCTCATCATTTTTGTTGCCCTCCGCTGGACGCTTTCCAATTTTTCCACATCCTTCTTGTAGTGTGGGGCCCAAAACTGGACACAGTACTCCAGATGAGGCCTCACCAATGTCGAATAGAGGGGAACGATCACGTCCCTCGATCTGCTGGCAATGCCCCTACTTATACATCCCAAAATGCCATTGGCCTTCTTGGCAACAAGGGCACACTGTTGACTCATATTCAGCTTCTCGTCCACTGTCACCCCAGGTCCTTTTCTGCAGAACTGCTGCCGAGCCATTCGGTCCCTAGTCTGTAGTGGTGCGTGGGATTCTTCCGTCCTAAGTGCAGGACTCTGCACTTGTCCTTGTTGAACCTCATCAGATTTCTTTTGGCCCAATCCTCTAATTTGTCTGGGGCCCTCTGTATCCTATCCCTACCCTCCAGCGTATCTACCTCTCCTCCCAGTTTAGTGTCATCTGCAATGTTCTTCTAGGCCACATCCCTCCCCATCACTCAGCTGTTGGAGTCATCCCTGGATTCGACGGGAGTCCCGAATCTGCTGGCCCATGCATTCCTCTTGGCCCTGCCCAGTTATTGGCGGAGGGGGAGGAGTAGTGCGGTGTGGGAAGGGATTCTTGGTGAAAGGTTTCAGGAGGGAGATGTGGAACAACGGGTGGAACTTGAGGGATTCTGGCAGCTGCAATCAAAAGGTTACCGGGTCAAGTGGTTCCGTGATCACAAATGGCCCTAAGGACTTGTGGTCCAGCTTCTCAGACGGATGCATGGGTCCCAGGTCCTGAGTACCCGGGGTTGTTATGGATCTCATGGCCCAATGTACAAGAACAGGTGACCTGGCCCAGAAGGGGCCAAGAGCAGAACGCCGAAGCGATTGCTGGTAACCGTGCACCAGGGCAGCCTGGAGTCAGAGAGGGGCAGAAATGTTTCATCACAACAACTGTCCTATGGAAAATGCTGATGTTGTCGAAAACGTGTCCATTTTGATGAAATATCATTTAGAACCCCACTCCCGCAATGCAGGGTTGTGCTCACGTCAGCCATTCAGCCATTTTCTGAATGGAATCTTTGGGGGTTTGATTTTTCATTTTGAAGCAAACTACCGATTGAAGCCGACGAAGCTCGACGGCGGCGGGAAACGTTCCTGTTTTCTCAGAGCAAAACATTTCAGTGGGCCCCAAAACGAAACTTGCGTTTCACGGGAACTTTCAAATTTTTTTGTTTTCAGAACTGGGGGGGGAATGCTCAAAATCACAGGATTTCCTGCGCAATGAGCGAAATCTGGTCTGGCCTGGCTCGGCAGCGGGGAGGGGCTGGGAGCGTGGCTGGAGGTTTTACAGCTGGGAGTGTTTCATGATTGCCCACGGTACCACCTCTGCTCCACGGGCGTCAACGCTCGACCTTTTCCCTCCTCTCGCCCGCAGCGCCAGTGTGTCCAGTATGCGCTGAAAGCCCGCCCGCTGAGACGCTACATCCCTAAGAACCCCTATCAGTACCAGATCTGGTATGTGGTGACCTCCTCCTACTTCGAGTACCTCATGTTCTTCCTGATCATGCTGAACACCATCTGCCTGGGCATGCAGGTGAGGATGGAGCAAAGCGGACGCCCTCGCTCTAGGGTGGGAACCTTTGATCCGCTGTCCATGGGGCGGGGGGGTGTCCGAGGCCACCCGGCTCTTGGCAGCAGGCTAGCAAGCCATCAAAGTGAGACTCAGGCTTCGCCACTGGTCCGGTGCCCTTGGATATCTGGGTTTGGATCTTGGCTTGGGATACGTCATGCAGTTCAGCAACACTGCTCCAGGGAGGCCCCTCCTATGGAAAAGCCGGGGGTGCTGTAGGTGAGGCGGGAGGGACTGTGGCACAGCTGTGCGTGGGTGTGGGGACGCCCAGGGCTGCGGATCAGGAATCAGGAACATCTATGGAGCTGTGGGGCAGGACCCAGGGCTGGAACAGGGAGGGGGCTATGGGGCAGGACTTAGATGCATTGGCAGAGCTGTTTGTGGAATGGGGGAAAGCATCACAACTTCTGCTCACATTCCTACCCTGACAGAGCTCTAGGTTTGTATGTCGGTCCCAGGCTCTCGCATCTGGTCCAGAATCTGAGACCCCAGCCCCATACCTGCTCCCCATAGCCCAGTGAGCTAACCTGTGCCTCTTCCTGGCTCCCCAGCACTACAATCAGTCCGCTGAGATGAACTACATTTCGGACAACTTGAACGTGGTCTTCACCATCCTCTTCACCGTGGAGATGTTCCTCAAGCTCCTGGCCTTTAAAGCCAAGGTGAGTGTGGGGTGAAAGTCTGGGGGGCATGAGTCTGGAGAGGGGTGCGGGGTGGGGGTGCATAACGTGACCGGGATGTGGGCAGCCGTGCCCAGTGGTTGGAGCAGGAGTTGGTAGCCAGGAGTCAGATCCCAAGGGTCAGAACCGAGTTACCTGGGGTGAGACAAGGCAGGAGCTATCACAGCCATGGGCAAATGCTTTGGGTAGCCACTGGACTGCTGGCACTGCCGCTGGGCTTAGGGGCCTGTCCGCTGGATCTTCCCACCCCTCGGGCGCGGTATCCGTCGGCAGCCTGCTGCTCGTTGGGTTGCCTGGAGACTGGCTCTGCTGCAGACCCCGATTCCTGACTTGGGTGGGGTGCGAGTCTGGAGAGGGTCCCAGGGGGTGTGCATCTGGAGGAGGACAGGGGCTCACCCCAAGCGGTGGGCATGGCGTCCCGGGAACACAATCCCCTCGGAGCCTGGGGCTGAGGACCTGGCAGCTCCTGAGGGGAGGAGCAGGGCCAATGCAGGCCACAAGGGGGAGCCCTTCCTCCAGCTACCTGCTCGCCCAACACCCCCGCCCCCACCCCGCTGCTCTCCCTGTCCTGGGTGTCTCTCCAATGGGGGGGGAGGCTAGTGGCCCCGCGGAGCTCTCCTGACCCCCCATCAAACCAGGCTTAAGTGTGAGCGGCCCTGCGAGAGCCCCTGAGCCTCCCGCCACCGCAGCCACTGAGCCACGTGAGAGGCGAGGCAGAGCCCCCCTCTGCCCCACCCTGCAGGTGTGTCCCAATGCCCACTGAGAGAGGGCCGCTCACCTCCGTGGTCCCCGTCGATGTGCCCAGAATAAGCATCAGCACCAATCAGCTGGGAAGGTCTGACCCCAGGAGCTAAGTGGGTGCTGGGTTCTGCCATGCCAGCGGATAAGAGTGGACATGGAATTAGCTCAGGGCCAAACCCCTACATAGCACCGTGCTCGGCATGGTATCCATAGGGAGGGCGATCTGAATCCAAGCTCTGCAGTGCTCTCTCCATCTCGGGGCATGGGGGGCAGCCTCCCCCCGCTGGCTGTATTCTGTGTGGGCAAACGGAGACCCTCCCTCTGGTGCGGTGAGTGGGGCAGCTGTTTGCAAGGGACAAAGCACGCCTCGCTCAGGAACGGCAGGTCTCCGCCACAGGGAGTTGATAACCCCCCAAGAGGAATCTCCCCTGCCTGACCCTCAGCTCCTTCCTTTTCTTTCCCCCTGTTCCGCCCCCCCGTCGTCCCCCCGTGATTGCTCTCTCCAATCTCAGGGCTATTTCGGTGACCCCTGGAACGTCTTTGATTTCCTCATCGTCATCGGGAGCATCATTGACGTCATCCTGAGCGAGATCGATGTAAGTGCCGCGGTGGGGGGGCGGGAACGTGTCCGAGAGCATGGGCAGGATGGTGATGTCACGGCAGTGACGACCTTGGCAGGCTGCCAGCATCCCACTGTCACGTGGGAGGCCTGGGTTCCTGCAGGACTGCGTGGGGCACCTGGCGGAGCGACCTGGGCTGGGCAGGAGGAGACTGGGGCAGGGGCTTGGGCACGTGGGTTAACCTTCTTCTCTCTGTTTAAGAGCTGGTGCTGACAGGCTCTCTCCTCAGCCATTACACAGCCCCGGTGGACGCCCCCCACCAGCCTCAGTGGCCCTCACCCCACCCCTCCTCCTGAATCTGCCTGCAGAGGTACCCTGTGGAAACTGCCCTTGTCCTGGGACAGAACCAGAACCTCAAGCTGACTCCATAGTGACATATGCCAGTGCTCCCCAGAGGCTGCACCCGCGCCGTGCCCTGCCCATGTTCTTTAACCACATGCCCAGATGGCTAGCAATCCGCTCACTTGGCCTGAGATCACCATAGAGATGGCTGAAAGACTTCCCCTTGCCTCATGGTCCCTATAAGAAGTTTCTGCCCTGCGCTCTGTGAGGGTCAGGCACCATTTCAGTGACTTGCTGGGTGTGCTTGGAGTGTGTCAGCGTGTATGATGATTGCCACATATACCCGGTGCCTACTCTGTATATGTGTGCCTGTATATCCAATATACACCGGAGTATATTCGGGATATACCGTCTACATGATGCCACACGTGTATGCTGCAGTGTGTGTGTACCGGGCAGCCTGCATACAGGAGCATTGTCCAGGAGGCGTGCTGGAACTGCACGGAGCATTGCTGGGAGCTGTGGACCCGGCTGCTAGCACGTGGCACGGAAACACACCGGGTGTGCGGTGCGTACC
The DNA here is from genome assembly GCF_015237465.2 of Chelonia mydas. NCBI lineage: Eukaryota > Metazoa > Chordata > Testudines > Cheloniidae > Chelonia > Chelonia mydas. Next base: position 13,760,815 of record NC_051261.2, on the reverse strand, counting down.
ATGAACCCAGCTGTAGTTGTAGAAGTAGCTTGAGAAGTGAGCACTCCAGTGGGGTTAACACGTCCTCACTAATAAAAAGGCCCATCCAGTAGTCACTGCAGCGTGTCCCCGCTCTCTGTGCTGTGTCCCAGAGGAGCACTTAGCCATTCCCCCGCATCTGAGAGTGAACCATCGGCAAGGAGGTCTGGCCTGGAGGAGATGAAATGTCATCCTCTCCTGTTCTCGGGCACAGCTTCCCAGCCCCAGTGCACACCAGTCCCGCATGGTGGATTGCCATCTCTGCAGCCCAGAGGAGCCCTCTGGCTGGCTCCATTCTCCTGGGGCAACCGTACTGACTGTCTCCTCAGTGAGCGAGGTGCCGAACTCCAGGGAACAGGACTCCTCGGAGCTGCCCCCGACCGGGTATTGGGTCATTGGCTCCATTCCCATGTCACCACCAGCTAACAGAAACCAAAAGCCCCCCTGAGCAGGACTGCCGCCCCAGACAGAGGTGGCTTTAATGACCAGCACTGTGGCAGCCCCTCTGCTTTTTCTCCATTCCTAGCCAGCACGAAGGAGAAACCCATTAGGGAGCTTGCAGAGGTCCCCAAATGCCTGCTAATTTGAGCGGGTGCCAGCTCCTGTCAGGAGTTCCAGGCAGAGCAGCAGCTGCCAGCCCCTTTCCCCAATCACTGAGCTGCCATTGAGTGGGGCCTTGAAACACTTCCTGGGCTGCTGTGTCCTTCCCAGCAGTACTCAGCTGCGAGGGCACCTGGGCTTCAAATCCCATTGTTGCTTGGGAAAGGAGTTACTGGAGCTCTGGGCTCCCCCTGGAAAGAGCTTTGCATTCAGTGGGTATTGAGAAACACTAACAGGTTGGGCACGTTGCCCAAATCACCCCACATCCCCTCCTCCAACAAGAGACATCAGGGCTGTTTTTTGGTCTCCTTCCAAAGGGTTCACTTGGCCACCCCAAGATCCCCCCTCCTCGTTTTACCCTTGACATTGCTCCCACGCGCGCACCTTGACAGTCCCCCCTCATGGCCACAATTGAAGATCCAGGGGTGAGGGGAGATCTTCTCTCTGGCCACCAGGAGCAAAGGGACCAAGAGGAGAACTGAGTTCTAGGGACCGTGCTGGAGATTTTGGTTGGGGGGAACTAGGCTCAGTGAAGCTGGGCATGTAGCTGGAGAACATCAACCCCACTTGGTAAGTATTCCTCTCTGCCCGCCATTGGCAGCTGGAGTTTCTGAGTCATTGCCCGTCAGGGTATGTGTTTGCACCTGTCTCACCTGGAGTCTGTAGCCTTGTCTGCTCTGGACAGTGCTGGCATGAAGCATAAGGAGATTGAGCGATTGCTTAGGGCCCCAAGCAGTTGATGGGGGCTTGTCATAAATATAAAGGGAAGGGTAAACACCTTTAAAATCCCTCTTGGCCAGAGGGAAAACCCTTTCACCTGTAAAGGGTTAAGAAGCTACGATAACCTCGCTGGCACCTGACCAAAATGACCAATGAGGAGACAAGATACTTTCAAAGCTGGAGGGGGGAAGAAACAAAGGTTCTCTCTGTCTGTGTGGTTTTTTTCCTGCCTCTTTCGCTGCCTCCATTTCTTTGTCCTTTGCCTCCATAGCTCTCTAGGGTACAGATGTGGGGACCTGCATGAAAACCCCCTAAGCTTATTTTTACCAGCTTAGGTTAAAACTTCCCCAAGGTACAAACTATTTTACCTTTACTTTATTGCTGCCACCACCAAGCGTCTAACAAATATATAACAGGGAAAGAGCCTGCTTGGAAACGTCTTTCCCCCCAAAATCCTCCCCAAGCCCTACACCCCCTTTTCTGGGGAAGGCTTGATAAAAATCCTCACCAATTTGCATAGGTGAACACAGACCCAAACCCTTGGATCTTAAGAACAATGAAAAAGCAATCAGGTTCTTAAAAGAAGAATTTTAATTGAAGAAAAAGTAAAAGAATCACCTCTGTAAAATCAGGATGGTAAATACCTTACAGGGTAATCAGATTCAAAACATAGAGAATCCCTCTAGGCAAAACCTTAAGTTACAAAAAGACACAAAAACAGGAATATCCATTCCATTCAGCACAGCTTATTTCATCAGCCATTTAAACAAAACAGAATCTAACGCATATCTAGCTAGATTACTAAGTTCTAAGACTCCATTCCTTTCCTGTTCCCAGCAAAAAAAAAAAAAAAAAACATCACACAGACAGAGAGAACCTTTGTTCCCCCCCCACTCCAGCTTTGAAAGTATCTTGTCTCCTCATTGGTCATTTTGGTCAGGTGCCAGTGAGGTTATCGTAAACCCTTTACAGGTGAAAGGGTTTTCCCTCTGGCCAGGAGGGATTTTAAAGGTGTTTACCCTTCCCTTTATATTTATGACAGGGCCCCCTACTGGCTTTTTTAGTTTGTGCTGTGTGGGGGCTCCTCGAAATGTTCCTGCTTAGTCCAATGGGCTAGCACTGCCTCTGGCTCTGGAATGCTGCTTCCTGCCCAAGCGCACAGACCCCGGGAGTGCCGTGTTTTAGGGAGACCGCACTCTCACGAAACTCTGCCAAGTGGGTCCCAGCAGCGCCACTGGGACGGGCCGCCCTCGTGTTCCGGGGCGAGGGGAAAGTTCGCCAATAACAAAGCCGTTCCTGGCGGTTGTTTTCTCCCAGAAAAATTTTAACGCTGGTTTGCAAAGTCTGTCCTCTCTTGCTTTCTCTCTCCTTCCTTTCTCTCTCCTGTTTCTGCTGGTCACTGACTCATGCAAGATGGGGCGGAGAAGGCCTTGCTTTTGAAGCCCTTTCCTAAGTCACTCAGGCCCTGATCCAGCAAAACATTTAAGCACATGCAAGCAGTCCCATTGACTTCAATGGGACTAAAAGTTAAGCACCGTTGCTGGTTCATGCCCTGTGACTGTGATCCCAAGCCCACTAAGTCAATTGAAATGCACTCGTTGACATCACTGCATTGGGGGTAAGGCCTTACGAGTGAAATTCACTCCTGCACACAGGGCCAGCACAAGGGCTAGACACCACTTAGGCCTGGTGTGACGATGTAAGTGGTGCATATGCCTTGTAGCTGTATTCCCAGCATAGGGGAGAATTGCACCCAAATGGAGCGCCCTAGCCAGGGAATGGAATAGTTAGATCTGCGGATATCTGCTTTCTATCCATGCACCATTTTTGTGGATCGGATGTGGGTACAAATTTTGTATCCGTGCTGGGCTCTAGGAATAGCTACACTCTAGGAATTAACAAATTCAGCACACTTGGGCGAGAAGGTTTTGTGTGTGGACGCGAGCCGGGCTCAGGGCAACACCTGAGAAAGAGCCTGCATTAACTTGGTAGGGAAGACGAACCCTAAGTGACTTAGGAGCTTAAGTCTCATTTTCAAAAGTGGCTTAGACACCTCGTAGCGTAAGACCTGCTCTACACTTGAAAATGTAACTGTTGTGTATGTTGGCTAGAGGCATGAATTTTTTACCAATATGTAGCTATACCAGTGACCATATAAAGCTGCAATATACTGGTATTCCCGTTCCCATATGGGAATAGCTACCCCTGTATAAAGCACCTTCTACACCAGTATAACTGCGTCCACACTGGGGCAGGTTGTATTGCTCTAACTACCCCGGAATAGTTCAAGTGGAACAACTTTCTAGTGTAGACAGGGCTGGTGTCTCATTGAACGGTGCTAGGGGCTTCGGCCTTTAAGTTGCTCTGGTACTTTTGCAGATGTTTCCCCTAGTGCCTATCTTTAGGTTCCCAAGTCCGAACATTTCTCTTCCAGTCTTACCCAGCTTGATATTTCCTTCAACCTGCCCTGGGGATGAGCCTGGATTCAGATCTGCCTTATTCTGTGCGTTAGTTTTTGGGCCATCCTACCCTGTCTTCTTTCTGTGTCTCTTCCTCTCTCTGTTTCCCAGCTTGCTCTTCCCTCCAGCCGCCTTTCTCTCTTTCTCCCTCTGTCTCTCTTTTGTTTCCTGCCTCTCTGACAGTTTCTCTTGCTGACACTCTTGTTCTCTCGACAGACGTTTCTTGCTTCCAGTGGCGGACTGTACTGCCTAAGCGGAGGCTGTAATGGCATTGTAAATATCAGCTGCATGTGCTTGCAGTGGGTCTCTTTATTTTTCTTCCCCTAGTTGTTTCTCTGCTGCACTCAGCTGCTGTGTTTGCCTGGATTGCATGGTGTGAATCCAGGGGGCTGCTCTGCAAATGCACAGGGTGACTCTCCCGTTCGGAGTGGGGGTAGGAGCTAAAAACACCAATGGTCTGGGAGCGAAACACACCCAACCTCTAGGAGATCTTCTCACCTCACACTGAAATGTGATCTCCATCCATCTATTTATCCATCCACCCCTCCCTATCCCCCCACTGACCCATCCATCCATATTGCACTTTTCTTCTATCCATCCACCCCTCCCTATCCCCCCCCGACCCATCCATCCATATTGCACTTTTCTTCTATCCGTCCGTCCTTCATCCATGAAATACAGCAAAACTCAGCTAGAGACAGAGCCATCTAACTAAGGTTGCATCCGGCTGTTGTACAGACAGGACAGACGCTCTACCTGCTCATTGTATCGTCTAATGCAACGTTATTTTGTAAAGGTTGGGGATTGGTCCTGCTTTGAGCAGGGGGTGGGACTAGCTGACCTCCTGAGGTCCCTTCCAACCCTGATATTCTCTGATTCTAAGGTCTCTCCCCCCAGCTGTGTGCACACAGCTTCTTACAATGTGATTTGGTGCAATTGCAGGGATACGTTTCTCGACACTTCCATTCTCTGCAGAAGGTTAGTTTCCCTCCTGGCCTGACATGGCCCTGGGCTCTGGGTTCCCTCAATCCCTGTTCAGCTGTGTATGGTACAGAGCCTGTGCTGGTGTCGGTGGTAATTGATCTCCTGGTGATGGACAAAAGTCACGAGTCCCAGAAGCACGTAACAATGAATTTTGTTACGTGCACCAGTATGGAAGGGAGGTGTGACACATCATCTTCATATTGGTGCACTTAACAAAATCCATGCGGTGGGGGTGGGATTGAGGGGTTCGGAGCGTGGGAGGGGGCTCAGGGCTGGGGCAGAGGGTTGGGGTGCAGGGGTGTGAGGGCTCCGGCTGGGAGTGCGGCTCTGGGGTGGGGCTGGGGATGAGGGATTTAGGACTGGGGCAGAGGATTCGGGTGGGGGTGGTGCCAAGCCCTGGCAGGTCTGGGCCGCGGCTGGGTCGGGGCTGGGGTAGGGGCGCCCTGGCCATGGCTGGGTCTGGGCCGGGTTTGGGCGCCCCAGCCCTGCGGCAGGTTGGGGGCTGGGCTAGGTTGGGGCCAGCGGGGCACTCCTCCCACCGCAGGTCCCCGGGTGGGTTGTCTGAGCCAACAGAGCGAAACAAACGCCATCAGTTCGGCTGGAGCAAGTGGGGGCGTTTTAAAGCAGAGGATGGTGCCCAGAGACCTGGCAGAGCTTTTGCTGCTGGTGCTGATACTGCTGGGGTGGGCACCAGCATGCTGGAGTGTGAGGAGAGGCAGCCTCAGGAGGCCAGAGAGGGCAGTTGCACTAGCCGTGGGACGATGGAGGCTGGGATGTGATTTGAGGCCGAGATGGAGCTGGGGCAGGGACAACGACAGGCTGACTTTTCAGACTAGGAACACTTTGGAGAGCAGAACTAGGGACACTTCACTGAGCCCCCTGGATAAACCCACTCTCTCCTTTGCAGAGGTCCCCCCATAGCGAGCCAGCCCCTGAGCTATCAAGAGGGGCAGCTGGAGATGAGCCTGCTGTTTTTGCTGGACAGCTGCCTCTGGCACCAGAACCACTGAGGTGTTAAGGCCTGGTAACCAAATGTTGCTATCCCCGTTGGGCAGCTGGGGAAACTGAGGCAGGGAGAGGGTCAGTGAGTGGCCCAAGGTCATCCAGCAAGTTGCTGGTGGAGTCAGGATTAGAATCCAGGACTCCTGACTCCTCCCATCAAGCATTAGGCCACAGCTGCCTTGTGGGGAGTGGAACCTTGTGTTATGATCATCCGATCATGTGCCTGGCATATCCCCTCAGCTGAATCCACGGAGCTGTACATACAGGCAGGTCAGGTCTCTGATCCCCCCTCTGCCCCATGCCGCCCTGTGAGTCAGTGTGCCAGCCACAGCGGCTCCTGGCTCCTCCCCAGCGAACGCTACCGAACAAGACATGGTGCAGTGAGACAAGACAAAGCGGGGGAGGGATTTGCCCCACAAGCTGTGATCCTGGCTGATCAGCACTGTGGAGCGTTTGCTCAGCTTGTTCCAAAAGTTATTGGGAGCCTTTGATAAGACGCAGACACCTGGGGCTCCTGGTGGGGAAGGCAGCGTGAGAGCTACAGGGAAGACGGGGTTAGGGTTCCAGCTTAGGAGACAGAAGGTCCAGCTTCAATTCCCTGCCCCAGGCTCCCTGGGGCAAGTCATGCTGGGCCTCAGATGCCCGTCAGAACCTAGCCCTGCCCTACCACGCGGCGGGTGTGAAGACTGTGATCTGTGAACTGCTTTGAGATCTGCTGACGAGAAGAGCTAGGAGGTGTTATTACGGCAGGTCCCATTCCCAGGGATGCACCCGCCAAGCAGCGTTTGGCTACTCGAGCAGGTGTCGCACTGTCACTTGTGCGTCTGTGGCCGCTGTTGCGGAGCGGAGAGTTCCCACCCTTGCCAAGAGCTTTTCTCTCCTGACAGTCTCCTTTGCTGCACGTCCCCCTTGGGAGGGCTCCGATCCCCGCTTCCCTCCGGACAGGGAGGGACTCACAGGGACTTGGGGCCGCAATATCGTCTTTTGAAGGTCTCCCCCACCCCTAACCCACCCTATTCCTTCCCTCCCTTCCTCCCACCCCACCCCGGTCACCCCCGCTCCATGGCCCCAAACCGAATGTGCACAGCCAGCTCCAACCCTTTGCCCCCTGCCATAGACCTGCTGCAGCCAGGTGGCTCTCGGGCCCAGGGTGGTGGGAACCAGAGCCCCAGGTGAAGCAGGGGGGACCGGAGTCCATCATGTAACCCTTGCTGGTGGAGCTGAGCATGGGGGAGGGAGCCTCTCTTCTGGATCCTCCTCGCTGGCATGTACTGACTTGGTAGCACCCCTCGACCCTCACTAGAGCATGCAGCCGGCCCAGCGCGTGGGCTTACTCCACCACACAGCTGCAGGAGAGCTGCAGGAGAGCCCTGAGCGGGGCTGCAGATCCGAGATATGCCTGGGCTGCAGCGGTGAACAGTGGGGGAAACGCCACCAGTCCTGCACAGCGGTGGCTCCTCCCCGTGGCCAAGCAGCCCCGAAGAGCCCAGCAGGTCTCCTGGGCCTGCTCCCGCCCTCCCCTCCCTGGGGCTTCTGTTCCCACTGAGCGGCTAAGGGGCCTGCTTTGCCTGCAGGATTCTACAGACAATTCCCGCGTCTCCATCACCTTCTTCCGACTTTTCCGGGTGATGAGGTTGGTGAAGCTGTTGAGCCGGGGGGAAGGAGTCAGGACCCTGCTCTGGACCTTCATCAAGTCCTTCCAGGTACGTGTGGACCAATCCTCAGCAAGAGCTCCATTAGCCCTGGCCGCAGCAGGCTGTTAACCTCGATATGGACCGGTCACTAGCTGGCACACACTTGACATGTAGGTTACCCAAGCATCCGGGAGTTCAGGAGGACCCAAGAAGGGCTTCCCAGATGCTCATTCATAGTGGTGTCAGCATGTCTCAGAGCCTCAGTTGACCCCATATTCCCCAGACCAGTAAGATCGCCAGCTCCCTTGGGCAGGAGCTTCAGGACTGGAGGGACCCTGGGGGTGCTCTCCAGCACCTCAGTCGTGGGCACCTGTTTGTGCTGAGACAATGCATGTCCCTTTCTCCCTGGCCCCCCCAGTGCTTGTCCCAGCTGCTGGGGCGGGGAGCTCCCTGTGCAGCAGGCTGTGGAGTGAGCGACAGCTGCAGGAACGCTGGAGACCGGGTGTTTTTAATGGCAGCTTCCAGCAGCAGACAGCCTCACTCTCTTGCCAGCTGCCCCGCTGGACCCCTGGCTGGCACCAGAGCTTGGTAGCTCCGGCCCGGAGAATTCCTACCCCTAAAGCAGGTGGGATCCACAGCGGGGATAGGCCGCTCCCTCTCAGCTCCACTCCCACATGAGCCCTGGACCCTTTGTCTCACAGGCCCTGCCCTACGTGGCGTTGCTGATCGTGATGCTGTTCTTCATCTACGCTGTGATCGGGATGCAGGTAAGGCGGTAGGGACAGTGCTGGGGCGCCGGCTGGCGGGGTGTGGGAGAGTCAGGATCCAGGGAGCAGGGGTCACCCCTCAGGAGCGCCTGCCGCACAACGGATACAACCCTGCTGCCTTTCCGCCGGGGGCGGGGGTCTCAGAGTGCTCTGCAGTCACTAGTGAATCAAGCCCCAGCAGCCTCCCTGCCAGGGGGAGGTCACTGTTATCTGATGGGGAAACTGAGGCACGGAGCTGTCAAACTCCCTCTGCTTCACACAGCCAATCGGTGGCAGAACTGGGAACACACCCTGGACCCCTGACTCCCCGCGCTGTGCCCAGTCCACAAGGTCATCCTGCCAGGCCAGCCCTTTCCCTGTGGTTCCGGGCTGTTGGCTGGAAAGGAGCCATCGGGAGCAGTGGTGAGGCCAGGAGCGGGCGCGTGGGGTGGAGGGTAGCCACAGATGCCTGTGGTGGGGGGGTTCCTCTGCCAGGGCAGCTGGGATCTGAGCATGTCGTTCACAGATGTTTGGGAAAATCGCCCTGGTGGATGGAACCGAAATCAACCGGAACAACAACTTCCAGACTTTCCCACAAGCCGTCCTGCTGCTCTTCAGGTCTGTGCAGGCCTCGCCCCTTCCTCAGCCCACGGCCTCCCTTTCCATCCCATCCCCTCGGTGTGCCTGGTACAGCCAGCCGGGAGCCACTGCTGGGGGAAGCCATCCTGACTCCCCGAGGAGCAAAGACCCCAGGCTAGCCCCTCACTCCCATAGGTCGTGAAAGGGCCCCTCGTGTGTGCCAAGAGGTTGCACCGGACCACAATGCACCAGTCCAAGTGCAACACAAGGACCTGGGTCTCCATACACGGAAGCAACAGTGAGGTGTATCCATCATGGCACTGTCATCCTGGCCATCCCCAGGCGTTGAACCCAGCACCTCCAGAGGTGAACATGGAGCTGCGCTAGCTTGTTCTGCAGGGCCACGATCCAGAGCCTCAAAGATATTTAGGCCCCTGAAATCAGTGGCATCGAAATACCTTTGAGGATCTGGGTGTAAGTCCCTCAGCTGGCAGCTGGCACAGGCTCGTCCTAGCCGTTGGGGACCTGGCACAGAGGGGGAAGCATGGCTCGCTGACCAGCCGGTTACGGTTGCAACAGGTTGCAGGGAAAATACACCGTGGGGTCAGGTTGTGGCCTGCGTGTGCCTTGGGGCCCACGCTGGGCTCCCCAGAACTTCCCCAAGAAGACGCATGAGCCCTGTTGGGGGTGCCCGCAGACCCGCAGCCCATCAGTGGTGCCTGACTCTCAGGTCAGCTGGGCTTGGTGCTGAATGCAAGGCCAAGCTTGAGTTTTCCACCACCCAAAGATGCTGTTGGGCTGAAATTGAAAAGCTTTGTGGGACCGCGTTGATTTCAACACCAGTCCTGATGGCAACGTTTCCAAACGATTCAAATCAAAACTTTAAACATGTTTAATTCCTCGTAAGCTTAGGCTATGTTTCTATGCTTCATGTTTCCACATTGTGGAAATTAAATGATGCGCTAACATTTGATGTTTCAGAAATGAAATACTTTTGAATTTCCATTCCACTGTAAATTTCAAAATGTGGATTTTTTTCCCCTCTGGAATTGGTATAAAAGGAAGTGTCAGCATTCCCCATGGGAAGGAAACTGGTTTCTTACCAGTGCTAAGAAGGGATAAGAATAACAAATATGGTCTCTGGTGTTTTTCAGTCCAACCATCTCAGGAGTGTTTTAGAAACATCGCTTGTCCCCTCCCCTTTGTGCGTTATCACTGTGCCCATTTCACAGATGGGGAAGTGACTTCTACTGTTGCATGGTGAGCCAGTGGCAGGGCCGGGAATAGGAGCCCTGACTGCCACTCTTCTGTTCTAACCGCTAGACTTCACTCTCTTCCCAAATCCAGGGATTGGACCCAGGAGTCCTGACTCAGTACCCTGTTTGTACTGCTGCATTGTACTCCCCTCCCCAAGTGGGGGCTAGCACCCAGGAGTCCTGACGCCTAGTCCCCTGCCCGCCCACCGCTGGGACTAGAACCCAATAATATTGATTCTCGGCCCCTGCTGTAACCACTAGATCCTGCTCCCTTCCTGCAAATCTCATCCCATACTTCCTGGGCAGGGCAGCCCTTCCCTGCAGAGCCTAGCTGGCATTCTCCCTTTCTCCCTAGGTGCGCGACAGGCGAGGCCTGGCAGGAGATCCTGCTGGCCTGCAGCTACGGGAAACTGTGTGACCCCGCGTCTGACTACGCCCCAGGGGAGGAGTACACCTGTGGCACGGGCTTCGCCTACTTCTACTTCATCAGCTTCTACATGCTCTGCGCCTTCCTGGTACGGTCCCTGATTCCGGATCCCCTTGTGTTTAGCTCCCGGCCCCTTCTTTGTCCTGGACGGGAGAAGGGTGAAAGTGGAGGCCGGGGACCAACCAGAGAGCTAATGCCAAGGCTTTCTCCCATGAGCTCTCCCGTGGCACCCCAGGTCCTGGGCAGCCCCAGAGCAGTCCAGACAGGGTCCGAAGGGTTCAGCGTGTTCTGCATTGTGCAGCTGCCATCCCCCTTTCTGCGAGGCTGAGGGCACAGCACGCTTCATTCGCCAGTGGCAGAAGGAAGGCTGGGAAGAAAAACCCCAGTGCTGCTCCAGAACTCAGTCACCAGGAGGTGAAGTCCTCCACCCTCCAGAGCCCACCCCATGGTAAACTTGAGCTCCAGCAAGCCAGAGAGCCCTGCTCACGGCTCCTGGACTCTGGTCTCCCAGGGGGCAACCCATGGCAATGCTGTCAAGCCACTGAGCCACCCACGGTCACGCAGGAGGGGTTGAAATGAACGAGCTGCCAGGCGGATTGAGGACAAATGTCAGTATTCGTCTTGCAGGGGCGAGGGCAGGACTCGCCTGTGGTTGTCACAGGTTTTACCAGCTGGGTATGAAATATTTCCAGGGCGCTAGGGTCTGTTCCCTGCCCGACAATAGCAGCAGACTCTGCTGGCTTCAGGAAACCCTCTCTGCCTGGCCCTCACTCAGCCCCTGCATGAGGGGATCCATCCACTGCCTCTTTTCTCCCTCTTTTTTCAGCCTGGGATCCTGTGGGGCACATGGCTCCCGGGTTGGGTCTTGCTCTGGTGAGAGCGAGGCACGTAAAAACGACCCTCTCGTGTATTCTCCATGCAGTAGTTGCGCTAGACAGGCTGGGAAGCGCTCTCCAGCTTGGATTGGCTGCCCATCACGTACTGCTGTAAGGACAAAATGTTCCTGAATCCACAAGGCAGGCCTGGTCCCTGCATGATGGGTCCCCCAGGGCGAAGACAGAGAATGTCTGAGCCAGGATATCGGAGTTGAGATCTAGCAGGCAGGCTGGAGAGGGGAATTTTGTACTAAGTATGTAATTTGTCAGAGGAGACCAACCGGTGGAGTTTAGAGCACAGGGAAGATAGCGCACGGCCCAGTGCCCTGCTGTCATTTTATATAAGCCCTTCACATTTGGAGACCCCATGTCCTGCCCTCTCCAGGGCTTTGTGGGACAGACCCTCAGCTGACTTCAATGGGAGCTGCTTTGCGCTAGCTGAGGATCTGGCTCCGCATCTGGTCCCCTTCACGTATGCTCATCTCTTGCCAGATTATCAACCTCTTTGTCGCCGTCATCATGGACAACTTTGACTACCTCACGCGGGACTGGTCCATCCTGGGTCCGCACCACCTGGACGAATTCAAAAGAATCTGGGCAGAATATGACCCGGAAGCCAAGTGAGTGAGCCCTGGTCAATGGCTGGCCTGGGTCTGAGTGGCAGTCAGGGAGGCCTGCAGATTATTTCCTTAAAAGGCTAAGAGAAGTTAGCACAGCTGGAAGGTGCTGGATTGGCAGCCCGTGGGCCTGAAGTCCCCTATTTATCCACTGCTCAGCCATAGCATGGGTAGCGTCAATACCAAGGGCTGTGGCAGACTCTCCAGTGCTGGCAACTTTTAAATCAAGCCTGTATGTTTTTCAAGATGTGCATTAGTTCAAAAGGAATTATTCGGGGCAAGTTCTCTGGCCTGTGTTATACAGGAGCGTTGACCGGTTCTGTTCCCTGCTACCCAGAACGCACTTGTTCACAGACAGAGCCTTGAGCTTGAAGAAGAATGTCATTTCTTCACTGCTTCAGTGAGCGATCAGTCTGCCGAAACAGGGCCCAACAGGGTTAAATCCAAGCGCACCCCCAGGTTCAGGTGCTCGCCTTGAATACACTGTTACAAAGTTATTCGTTATATAGTGTATAAACACTTTCCTGCTTAGCGGAGATTAGTTTGCTAACTCCCTTGTTTACCTGATCAGGTTGCTGACCAAGATGATCACCTGGTTGGACTGCTGACCCAGTTGTTAAGCAGATCAGGTTGCTGGCTCATCTTTTCACCCAGCTGTTCTCCCTCCCTGCCAGACAATGTCCCAACACCAAAAATATACATGCTACATATTACATAACCTACAAGGAGGTCAGACTGGATGAGCACAGGGGGCTCTTTTGGTCTATGGCTCTAAAGCCCTGCTGAGATGATCATCCAAGGTGCTAGTTATAATGGTGGCTTTCTGAGACCTTTTAAGAACTGGCCTGAGAAACAGCAACTCATTTAACGCAGGCCCCCAAACTACCCCCAGCTGGATTCTAGACCTGGGAGCTTTCCTGTCCCCTGAAGCATCCAGTCCCCAGTGACATAATATGTCAGCACTGTAGTGTCATTCTACAATGGCCTGCAATATGAAATCCCATCGGTTCCAAAATTATCTGCCTACCTACATACTTCTCTGCCCCCCATCTCTGTAGTGCCCCGGGCCTCGCCTACATTAATGAATTTACCCTCGCAGCAGTCTGTGCAGCGGGGAAGTGTCCATGTTGGAGATGGAGATACTGAAGTACAAACAGACGTAAAGCCCAGATTTTTCAAGGTTTTTGGCATTGCTGCACTGAGTTTTTTAATGCCTCACTGATTTAGGAGCCTAAGGTTCATTTTCAAAAGAGATTTAGGCACTGAAGAGCCAAAAATCCCGTTGCCAGCACCTATATCTCTTTGGAAACGAGACTTTGGCATCTGGATCAGTTCGGTGTTGCATCACTCAGCGTAGCAACGTCTGATACCGTTAAAATCTGGGCCTAAGTGACTTCCCCAAGGTCACACAGGCAGTCAGTGGCTGAGCCAGAGATCCGGAGCTCCTGCCCCCGCAAGCCAATTAACCCCACCCCCACCCCCAGCGTTTGCAATTCTACCACTGGAGCAGATGGGTAAAGCACAGCTGTCTCTTGACTCCTGCAGGGGAAGAATCAAACATCTGGATGTGGTGACCCTGCTGAGACGCATCCAGCCTCCCCTGGGCTTTGGGAAGTTCTGTCCGCACCGCGTGGCTTGCAAGGTAATAATCCCTTTGCAAAGGGAAAGTTTCCATTATTAAAATGCCGGACGGCTCACCTCCCCGTCCCAACCCCTCCCTCCACACCCCCTGCAGCCTCTGGGTTCCCCAGCTCCCGCTGAAAGGAGCTGGGGAGAAATCCAGGGTTGGTTTTGAGTATCCTCATGATCTGATATCAAGGGTTTAATGGAGAAGGAGGCTTTTTGGGGGAGCGAGACAATTTAAATGGGTGGAGGCTGACACACTCCCATGGTACAGTCAGTCCAATACAAGGTGGAGGACCCCACTGCTGAGAACACCCCGAAGCTCTTGGTCAGACACAAATCTCAGCTAGAGATGGGTCCAAGCTGCACCGCTCAGCTCTAGTGTCCCCGTGTTTGGGTCTGGGGTTGGGGTCCAGGCCCTTCTTCGGCTTTGGTGGGTCACATTGTGGCTGCATGAAAGCTGGTGGCGGGAGTCCGAACTCCTCAGTGGGGAACGTGTCCTGTCGCCCGCAGCTCTCCAAAAGCCGGGGCTGCAGAGGGAGCAGGGAGAGTGGACGGCGTGGCTGTTGTTCCATAGGCGTCCGGCACTTCTTCCTGCACCCGCTCATTCTCCACAGAGCATGGGAGCATTTCTGACTCACGCCATCAAAGCGTTAACAAAGCCACCCAGTTCCTGGGTCGGAGCTTAAGGCAGCTTTGCCATTTTAAACCAGCTGTGGATTCTGGACCATTGGGTGAAATTGCATGTTATCAAGAGGCCATGGGGTCTGATCCCAGAATCCTTTGGGTTGGACGGGCTCTCTAGTGGATCCTCTAGTGCACCCCGCTGCCTTTGTGGTTGGATGGATTTCATTGATGCCATCCCATCCCCGAAAGAAGGATGTCTTCCCAATTCCCTCACCTTCAACATCTCCACTGGTGAGGCCACACCCGCCATACGCAGCCTGCTGCTTAACCCAACCCGTCCGTAGAGTTATAACCTTTAACCTGACCGTTCCCATGCAGCCAAGGCCTCCGTGGTCAGTCTTTGCTGCCTGGTGAGCTGTGCTCTGGAGAGTGTCCTTTGCACAAGTGCCGTGCAATAGAGACGGATCTCCGTTGTCATGAATATAAGGGGGACTCTCTCTAAGGGGGCTGCTGGACACAGATGGACCGGGAGGGTCTCTCTGGTTCCCTAGCTCTCAGACTGTGTTGCCATTGTCATGGCACCGCATCTCCCTGAGGCCTGGCCTGAGCAGTCCTGCCGGGGTCTGCTGCCGGGTCTGGGCGTGGGAAGTGCACTCCAGGCTGGGGGGTGAACGCGGTTGTCGTTTGTTGTGCAGCGCCTGGTGTGTATGAACATGCCTCTGAACAGCGACGGCACCGTCACCTTCAACGCCACTCTCTTCGCTCTGGTGCGGACAGCCCTCAAGATCAAGACGGAAGGTGAGGGACGTGCTCTGTCTGCTTTGGTGCCCTGCCCTCCCCTGCCAGCACAGCGCTGGCTGGTGCATCTATAGAGACTGCCTCCAAAATGCTTCCCTAGCTCCACCCAGGCAGGGGACCCTTCCCAGCACCAACATGAGCTGTGAGTAATATCGGCTACCCTGGTGCCTTTCATCTGGGGACCTAGGGCCAGATCCTTTGCTGCTGCAAATCAGCACGACTTGACTTCAAAGGAGTTAAGCCTATTTACACCTGCTGGGAACTTGGCCCATTATACTTTAGCCTCGCAACACCGGTTGTGCGGTAGGGGAGGGTTGTGCAGGGATCCTTTCACCCTTCCGCAGAATGCTGCCTTCTTCTTCGAGTGGCGCCCCCCACCCGCGATTGGAGATGTTTAGTAGCACTGCCCGTTCATCCCGTGCATGTATTCCCGGCGTCCCCGGGCCCTGTGCTGTGGGTATGTAGAGCTGCACGGGCAAATGGCCCTCGGTTCCTTCTCAACCACCTGCTGGCCTGAGACAGAGCGTCAAGCTTGCCTGCTTCCGCTTAGCCTCGAGTTCTCAGTTCAAGGTTTAGTTTCGTTTACTTGCCTCTCTTCTTTATTTTATAATTGTTCCTCTTCCATTAACTTGGGGAGGTTCTGCTTAATAGGCCCTTTTTTCCTCCCCCCGCCCACCTTCTTGAGGGGTTTGCCTTGGGGATTGTCATCCACCTGGTGTGCCGGGACTCCTGGGATGCAAGCGCTGCCTTTCCCGCTGGGAATCGACCCCGATCAGCGACGGACATTCCCAGTGTATCCGCTGTCTGGGACACGCCTACAATTCCAGCCAGCTCCAAGGTCTGCTCAGCTTTTAAAAGCAGATCTAAAAACTCCTGGAGAGTCAACTTAGGATCCCCATGATGGAGCTCTCCGTCCAGCCAACGGTGTTCCCTAGGGGAAGAACGAATGGATTGGTGGTTTGTCTCCCCACAGGTAACTTTGAGCAGGCCAACGAGGAGCTGAGAGCCATTATCAAGAAGATCTGGAAGAGAACTAGCATGAAACTCCTGGACCAGGTCATTCCGCCGATTGGAGGTGCGTCTTCCCATGGGTGATCCAGAGACTGTGTTCTGTTTGCCATCCTCCCTGGCTTATTTCTCCCTGGCACCCTCTGCCCGCCCCCCAGCCGCCCCACGCCGCTCGGAGAGGGGCTGGGTATAGCCGCTGGGCAGTGTTACACTCACTTGGCTTTCTCCCCTCCAGAGGACGAGGTGACCGTGGGCAAGTTCTACGCCACCTTCCTCATCCAGGAGCACTTCCGGAAGTTCATGAAGCGCCAGGAGGAATATTATGGGTATCGGCCCAAAAAGAACGCCATTGCTATCCAGGTCAGTGCCAACAGGTCTGGGGATCCCAGCTGCTCCTCTTGCCTGGATAAAGCAGCCAGCTTGTCCCTGCTGCACAAAGGCAGGGCAGGGCTCAGGAGGCAGAGTTGCCTATTGGATAGAGCCCTGGCCTGGGACTCGGGAGACCCGGGCTCTGCCACCAGCGCCGCTGGGCAAGTCATTTCCCCTCTCTGTGCCTCAGTTTCCCCAGCTGTAAAATTGGGATAGTGACACTGACCTCAGTGGTAAAGCACATTGAGATCGCCTCATGAAAAGTGCTCCACAAGAGCGAGGTGGTGGTGTTATTATGTGCCAGGCAAGGTGGGAAGGAGGCCTAAGTATTTGAAGGTGTCGGTACTAGGCTGGCAGAGGAATTCTCGAGGGTGGCCGGAGGGGAGGCCCTGGGACAGAGCTGAACAAAGGGACATGGAGACAGGGGAACGGGCTGTGGGTGGAAGCTCTGCCCCTTAGAACACTGGAAATGGGGCTGCACAGGAGAGCTGGTGGATGAGACAGGAGAGTCCAAACAGATCTCAGTGTGTAAGGGATGGGACCCCACGTTAAGAGGAACAGTCCTGAAGTGGAGGAGGCTGGCCCAGCCTAAGGGAGAGCTTGGTGGCTGCCTCCTCGGGGCCTGGCAGTTGGTCTCCGCTGCACACAGCTTGGACTGGTGCCTGGACCGAGCTCTGGGCTTTCAAGGGCTTCCCGTGATGGAATCTCAGAGCTGGTGCCCCCGCACCACCCTTCCTGCAGCCCTGCTCCTTCCACGATGACCCAGGGTCAGTCTCTACAGGCAGCGCAATCTAGAGGAGTAAGCACAGTGGAGAGCAGCAGGACGCCTGGGTTCTTTCCCCACTCTGCCCCTGACTCATTGTGTAGCCTTGGGCAAGTCACTTCCCTCCTGTCTGCCTTGGTTTCCCCACCCATGAAATGGGGACAAAGAGGGAGGGAGAAGGGGAAGGTCTGAGGCTCATGTCACTCCCTGCCCCCCTTCTGGCTGATGGAACGAACAGCCCCACACAAGAGTTTCACCTGGAGTCCAGGCTCCCTGTGTCAGAGGTCCTGGGGGGCATGTCCCGAGCACAGAGGACTCCTCCCCTGGGGAGATGCGGGTATTTCTCTTGTCCAACCTGGAATTCAGCCATGTCTCAGGGCTCCCCTGGCCTCCTTCTGGGGTGTAGGAACATCCGTCCCTGGGTGTCAAATCCAATTCCAACATGTGCAAGGTGAGATGTGCCAGCCCCCATGGCCCTGCAGGAGGGGCAGAGATGCCGATGCCCTAGACAGACCCCTCGCCCCCCGGCCCCATGACTCAGCTCATTTACTCTCTTCCAGCCCCATTGTGTGAAGTCACTTCCCTGTGTCCCCCTTTCCTCCCCACCCAGTGCACAGAGCTAGTGCCGGGGGAGAGGCTGCTGAACCAGCAGGCACCAGAGCCCCCCCTTTGGGAAGTAGGCAAGGCAGCCTGGGCTCGGTGGAGGCAGCTGGGGGGCAGGGCTGCGGGTTCGGGGAAGGAAGCTGGAGCTGCCGGGTAACCGGGCTTTGCTGAGCCTCCCTCTCCCCTTGCCTGGGGAGGAAGCACTCGCCCTGCCACCAGCAGCCCCACGAGTGACCTTCCCTGTCTCTGTCCGTCCAACCAGGCCGGCCTGAGAAGCATCGAAGAGGAAGCCGCACCCGAGATCCACCGAACGATCTCTGGGGACCTGACCGCCGAGGAGGAGCTGGAGAGGGCCATGATGGAGGCAGCGATAGAGGAAGGGATATACCGGGTGAGCACAGCGAGAGGTACCACCCGCTCCCCCCACACCCTCCCCGCACGTACCAGCCCCACCGCCGGTGTCCCATGTGTGCTGAGCGGTGACTGCTGCAGACAGGGTAGGGGCCCCCCAGAAGGTGCCAGGGGTGAGGGATGATGCCCGAGATCAGAGTCACATTGTCATGGCCGCTTGGTGCCAAACACTTGGGCAGGGCCCAGCTCTGTGTGAGCACGTGAGCCGGCGGGCATGGCACGAAGCCACAAGCATGGGAGATGCCACAGTCTGTGGAAATGGGTCTGATCACAGAGGAGCGTGTCAGTCACAAGAAACCACGTCACCGACTGGCTAAGTCGCCGTCACCGTCTCCTCTGTTCCCAGGCGTTAGGTCAGGGGTGAGCAAACTTTTTGGCCCGA
Source organism: Chelonia mydas (assembly GCF_015237465.2). Taxonomy (NCBI): domain Eukaryota; kingdom Metazoa; phylum Chordata; order Testudines; family Cheloniidae; genus Chelonia; species Chelonia mydas. Next base: position 13,742,314 of record NC_051261.2, on the reverse strand, counting down.
GAGCCACATCTGGGTATAGAAATTGTATGGCGGGCCCTGAATGCTCACAGTATTGGGGTTGGGGTGCAGGACGAGGTGAGGGCTCTGGCTGGGGGTGCGGGCTCTGGGGTGGGGCCAGAAATGAGGAGTTCAGGGTGCTGGAGGGGGCTCTGGGCTGGGGCGGGGGGGGGTAGGGTGCGGGGTGGGTGGGGGCTCCAGCTGCGGGTGCAGGCTCTGGGGTGGGTCTGGGGATGAGGGGAGGGGTTGGGTGTGCAGGAGGGTGCTCCGGGCTGGGACTGAGGGGTTCGGAAGACGTGAGGGGGATCAGGGCTGGGGCAGGGGGTTGGGGTGAGGGAAGGGCTCAGGGGTGCAGGCTCCGGGTGGCGCTTATCTCAAGCAGCTCCCAGAAGCAGCAGCATGTCCCCCCTTCGGCTTCTATGCGGAGGCGCGACCAGGCGTCTTTGCTGCATGCTGCCCCATCTGCAGGCGCCGCCCCTGCAGCTCCCATTGGCCGTGGTTCCCGACCAATGGGAGCTGCCGGGCAGTGCTTGGGGCGGGGGCAGCATGCGGAGCAGAGTCCTCTAGCTGCCCCTACGCATAGGAGCCGGAGCAGGGACATGCCGCTGCTTCCAGGAGCCGCGGAGAGTGGCCCCTGACCCTGTCCCTGGCTGGAGCGGGGCAAGCCCCAAACCCCGCTCCCCAGAGGAACTCGAGGGCTGGATTAAAATGCCTGGTGGGCCAGATCCGGCCTGTGGGCCATAGTTTGCCCACCCCTGCATTAGGTGGAGCTGCGGGCTGGTGACCTGAGCTCAGAGATCTCTGGGTTCTAATCCCAGCACTGGTGTTATCGCCCTGGCTGTCCCTTCCCCCTCCCCTGTACAATGGGGCTAACTGTACTGACTCCCCCGGACCGCGGAGTGGATATTAACCAGTTAACATGCTGGAAGAGTGCTCATTCCTGGGACGGACTGGCTAGTGTGTATCGGCACCTCTGCCCGGTGCACAGCTATGTGTCACAGACCCAACACTGCTGACAGAGATTCCCTCTGCACTCCCTATGCTGGGAGCTTCCAGCTGGCTGTGGTGTAATGATAACAGTGGCAACCAAGGTACCAGCAGTCTGTGACAGCGTCCTGCCCCGTCTCGCTCCTCAGGGAATCCCTCGCGTTCAGAGCTGCCTGTGAGTGTGGAAGGGTTTATCCGGTAAGAGAGGGAGTGCTGCCTAGTGGATGGGCTGGGACTGGGCTGCAACTCAGGAGACCTGGGTTCTATTCCCAGCTCTGCCATGGACTTACTGGGTGATCTAAGGCAAGTCACTTGTGCCTCAGTTTCCCCGCTGTGAGGTGAGGAGTTGAGCCCCCTATTTATAAAGAGCCTCTGTAAGAACTGGGGCTGTTATTACTGCTGCCCTGCTGTGCATGGCCCTAAATTCAGCCGCCATTACTGGCCTTTGCCGTCCCACCGTGGGCCCAAACCCATCCGGACCGTCGGGCGGCGTGCGCCACAGGCTGGGAGGCCTCAAGAAGCGCCACAGTCAAGGCCCGCTCTGACCTCTCCCCTCTTGGTTCCAGAGGACGGGTGGCTTGTTCGGCCATGTGGACTCCTTCATGGAGCGGAACAGCCCCCTGCAGCCCCACGTGACCAGCCAGAGACCCCTGCAGTTCACTGAAGTGGGGAGCGAAGACTTGGACTCCCCCGTCTTCCTGGATGACTTCCCCCCGGACAGGAACCCCAACACCAACAACAGCAACGCAGCCGCACGGTAATGCGCGATGGTCGGAGACGGCCCCCCAGGGCGCGTGGCGGGGGGCGGGGGGGGCCGCAAGGGGTTATGCTGTCTGTGTAAATGGTGCAGTCTCCATAAGAGAGGGACCCATTCATATCCCTCGACTGCACAGCTGCTGTGACTCGGGGAGCTTGGCGCTCGGGGACTGTGAGCGTGTGTGAACGGGTGCGGCGGCGGGTGCTCGCGCGTGTGTGTGTGTGAGCGTTCACGCGTGTATATGTTGACGCTTGTGTGTGCGGGGCCAGACACTGGCCACCTCCCGCCCCGTTAACCGGGGGGGTGAGGGGGGTGCAGTTTCTGCCTTCAGGTCTCAGGCAAAACCAGATGCCCGCCTTGCCCAGGTCTCGTTTACAGAGCATGGCACACGCCTCCCCATGGCCTGGCAGCTTCACCCCTTTCTACCCCAGCGGTTCTCAACCTATTTATCATTGTGGGGTGCCCACCTAACCCCCCCACAAGCCCCTATGCTCAGTGCTCTCTGCCCACACACCCCTCCACAGAGTGGGGGCAGAAGCGGAGAACTGGGTGTGGAGCGTGGGGCAGGGACCCCGACCCTGCACCCTGCTGTGCAGAGATCCCTAACCCCAACCCCTGTCATGTGGGGACCCCAACCCAACTCCCACTGTGCAGGGCTGGGGTGCAGCCAGGACCCCGACCCTGGACCCTGTCAGGACCGCACTGTGCGGGGACCCAGAGCCCGCCGCGTGGCAGGGTGGGTGGCAGCCGGTTGCTTGGACCCAGAGCCTGCCCTGCGGCCTTTATCACACAGCGGAGCCGGCTGCAGATCCTGTTTACACCAGCAGGTGTCAGACTAATCCCAGCAACAGGCACGTGGCGGCTGCCGGGCTGTATTACCCCAGAGGAAGATCTGGCCCCAGATTATCGGTGGGGCACTTTAGGGTCTAGAACAGGGCAGAGACCGATTTAGAGCAGCGGTGAGCAGAGCTGCTCTGACACCAGAGGGAGGCCGGGGCGCTCGGCCCCCCTGCGAATCGGGCCGCGTGATTTCAGGCACCCAGGCTAAAGCTCTGGTCACTGGGGCTAGTTCTCTGCGCAGATGTGCCCCTTTTGTGAAGCCCTGGACAGCTGCAAGTGCAATGAATGATGCCAGCTGGCAGACTGCCGCGCCAACCCTCCGAGGCTGCCCCTGTGACTGTTATCCATATGGACGCTGCAAGGACCTTGGGCTGGCGTGCGCAGCGTGACTCCTTTGGCCTGAGCCCAGTTGTACCCATCTGTACGTGGCTCTCGGTTTCCCAAGCCCTTCTTCGCTCCCTCTGGCCCTGGCGGTGATGTTATGTAGTCAGACAGCTCCAGAGACTGCAGAAAAGACACAGCGACCGCCCAGAGCGCTTGTTATTGAAGCATGACATGCCCCTGGCAGGGTCATCCACAGGGCTTGGCTGGACAGGGGAACCTCGGATCTGAACGCGTCAGCTGCTACTGCTTGAATTGAAGGAGTAAGGCCAGTAGCTCGGCAGCAGCAGGTCCAGGAATGTCTTTGCATGGTCCAGCCAGAAGGGGGCAATAGGCTGCAGCACGGTGCTAGCCTGGGGTCCGGACCCCTGGACAAAACAACACAGGAGGGCGGTGAAATGGGGGGACGAGGGTTACCCCACAAACATAACGGGGCTGTCCTCATTAGTTCTTCTGCTATCCGTCCCGGTGAGGGCTCCACCGTAGGAGGCGTGTGCCCTGGACTGGAGCCTGCGCCGTCGTGCTGGTGGGCCTGCGCCGGCTCCGAGGGACGGGATACAGGGATGTGGGGGTGTGGGGCAGGGCCCCTGACCCAGGGAGGCGAGAGCCTGCCGACACTCAGCTCCTTCTCAGCTGCCTGAGGCTCGGGACCGAGTTTTCCGCAGATCGCTGTATTCTGCGTCCCGCCTTTCTCTCACCTCCGGAAAGACTTTTCTCGCGTATTTTCGTTTCTCATTTGTTTTCCTGCCCTATATTTTATTTTCATTTTTATTTCATTTGGCACGTTTCTGTGCTCTTGGAGGGGAGGGGGGTTTCCCCAACTACTCCTGGACCTTTTTCTGTGCCGATCAATCTGTTGTGCCTAACGCCCCAGGGGTTAAGCCCTGCCAGACTTGTCACAGGTCTTTTTCCAACCGCGGTGGACATTGAAGTTGCCTGCGGTGTTTGGGGAACTCCCCCGTCCCCCCAGAGCGTGCGGTCTGTCTGGGGTTTAAGGGCAGGCCCCAAAACAACAGGGAGATGAGACTAGCAGTCCTGTTAATGGGACGTGCTCTCGCTCCGGAGAGGGCCGCTTCCCCCCAGGCATTAGCATTGGCTCTTTCAGTCATCAGCCCAGCTGCAGCTGGGACCACGGAGACGAAGCCTTTGAAGAGGAGAAAGCACTCCTCCCCAAACCGAGAATCGTGGCGAAAAGGGGTAGCTCACCTCGCAAGACCCACTTGCAGGAGCCCTCATGTCCCTTCAGGGGTACCGTAAAGGGGCCGACTGAGTCTGGTGTCGAGGCGTCGGTACCACATACCTGACCCTCCATGGCACCATGATATGCATGGGGCTACCACTCATCCCTTGGCACCGGCTTCTGACCCCACCTCTGAAGTGAGACAGGACCCTGCATCCACCTCAGTAATGCAGCAGTCTCCATCTCAGAGTCCACATTTTCACCTCCAGCTGCCAGCGGCTGTCAGCACCCTCCGGCTCCTTCCAGGCCCCCGTTGTCTGAAGATCTCATCATTTCGGATGAGCCCAACTCCGTTGCGGTGGGATCTGTCAGAGCCCCCTCGCCGGTACAGCCTAGGCACCTGCAGGCCAAAACCCACCCAAGCCTCCAGCAGTCAGCACCAGCCACATTACCTGAGCCGTCACATAGCCTCTGAGGTCCCGGTACAGGAATCCATCCTGGTGCCATACCATCCGGCTCCCAGGGGTCCCTGTACCAAGGAGGACCCTAGAGAACCCGCCAGGCATCGCAGACCCAGAAACGATGACTGTCATTGGGGACACTCTCCCTGTTCCCTCCCCCCCGTCAATGGGAGTCCTGGGGGCCATTTTGGTGACCAGTTCTACAGGATGCCAAGAAGAGATTACAGGCACCCACTGGTCCCATTCCATCCATGGCAAGCAGCTGTCCGTCCCCTGGTACCATGCACTTCTTCGGTACCAGACGATACGCAGCAGGAGTCAGTGCCTCCACCTGAGGAGGTCTCACCTCCTTCAGCTGAGTCCTCGTCATCTGTGGACGAGGCAGTAACGCCACCCCCGCCCTCCTCTGCCGATGAGTTCGAAATGTTCCCGGAGCTCATGAAGAGGCCAGTGGACTCTCTCCAAATCCCGCTTGAGGAAGTCCAAGAGTCATAACGTTCTTTGGTGAATAGCAATCCCCACGGAAAGATTGCTCTGCCCAGTAATGAGGCATTGCTATACCCAGCACGCACTCTGTGGCAAGCACTGGCCACGATTCCACCCACCTGAAAGAGAAGTGATAAGAAGTACTACATCCCACCAAAGGGGAGGGAACGCTTCTTTTCCCACCCTTGTCCTAATTCCGTAGCAGCCAATGAAAGGAGCCATCAGACTCGATCCAGACCCTCTCCAATAGACAATGAATCCAAGAGACTGGACGTATGGGGCAGAAAGAGCTACTCATCAGCTGCTCTTCTATTCCGTAGTGCCAGTTACAGGCCTGGGTGGTGAAAAGGGACTTTACCACGTACTCAGAACATACACACTTCATTGAACATCTGCCATGAGACCAGAGAGACCAGCATTGTGGAGGTCCCGTCCCGCCTCCTCCTGGGGGCAGTCGAGCTGGTTCCAACAGCATTCACCAGGAAAGGATTCTATTCCAACTACTTCCTAGTTCCCGCAAGAGACAGAGGGGGAGGCTGATTCTCGACCTCAGAAACTTGATCAACTAAGTTCTAGCACAGCAGTTCATCAGGGTGACACTAGCTCCCATTCTCCCACTGTTGGATCCAGGACACTGGCTCATTGCCCTCGACCTACAGGACGCCCATCACCACAAGTGTTTGCTTTGCTTTGTAATCGGAACAGACCACGATCGACATCGAGTTCTCCCTTCTGGACTCTCCACGGTGCTGAGGGCGTTTACGAAGTTCCTCTTGGCAGCAGCAGCTGGTCTCTGTCAATGGGGGATCTCGGTATTCCCATATTTGGACACCTGGTTGATCAGGAGTTGATCTCTCCAAGAGGTCCAATCAGCCATGGCCAAGGCGTTAACTTTATTCCAATCTCTAAGACTTTGCATCAATCACAAAAAATCGATCCTAACTCCAATGTAAAGGATAAACTGCATAGGAACTACTCGGGAGCCCATAACAGCAAGAGCCTGTGTATTCTGGGAGACATCTTCCACCCTACCTGGCCTAACCTCGGTGCTACAGTTCAGCCCATAAACAACCATGAGGGCTTGTCTTCAGCTCTTGGGACACACATCTTCCTGCATGTTCATGACTTCCTATGTGAGACTCCATCTCAGATGTCTCCAGGATTTAGAACAGTAAAAATCCCGGACAGACACCACCTGTCCAAACGGGTCACAGTGCCTCAGAAGGTGTTGGATTTCCTTACATGATAGAAAGACCCACAGATGGTCTGTGTGGGAACCCCGTTCTTGCATTGCACACCATCAAAGATCCTCATGACAGATGCTTCCTCTCTGAACCCCAGGGCATGGATCCCGAATGGCTCTCAACCAAGGAGTTAACTCGCTTGGCTGCAGTTCAGTCAATTTGTTTGCCTGGCAGAAAGCCCAGTACCGGCAACACTTATCTCCAGAATGGAAACGCCTTCACTCTTGATGCTCTCTTTCTTCTTCCCAAGCCCCAGAAGTTCCCCTTTCCAAAATACTTGACCACCTGCTGGAATTAAAGATACAGGGTCTCTCCGTGCGCTCTGTTAGAGTGCAGGTGGCTGCTCTCACAGTTTTCCAGTCACCCATCCAGGGCTTCTTGGTTTTTGCCCGCCCTGTCACAGCCAGATTCCTCCAGTGTCTATACAACTGGTTTCCTCCTGTTTGGGACCCAGTGGGACCTCAACCTGCTTCTTAATGCTCCAAGGAAAGCCTCCGTTGAACCAACGGCCACCTGCTCTCTCCTCCACATCTCCTTCAAAACTTCATTCCTGGGCGCCATTACTTCAGCAAGACGAATCGGAGAGCGGGGGGCACTCCTGGCTGACACACTATATCCCCCCCTTTCATAGGGACAAGATTCTACTTTGTCCCCATCCCTGTTTTCTTCCTAAGGTCTCCTTGGAAGATCACATTAACTAGGAGATTCGCCTGCCAGCGTTCTACCCACATCCTCAGGCCTCCAGAGAGGTCTCAAGCCTTCATTCGCTGGATGTTCAATGGGCCCTTCCCTTCTCTGTGGACAGGAGTAGGTCCTTGCAGGCCTCATCCAGGCTACTTGTGTCGTGAACAGAATGAATGAAGGACCTGTTTCCAGTCCAGCCAGGGGTTGTCTGTGTGTTGCAGGTTGTATTTTAACCTGTTATGACAGAACGGGGGTGTTCCCCCCCACAGTGACAGTACATTCCACTGGAGCTCAGTCCACGTCCAGTACGTGCCCATAGCAGAAATCTGCAGGACTGCGACTTGGTCTTCTGCTAGCCTGTGCCAAGCATGTGCCATCTCTCCTGTTTCCAGAGAGGGCACTACCTTTGGTGATATCGTTCTCCGAACAGTCCTTGACTCACCTCTGTGGCATCCCCCTTCCTCTCTGAGTTACTGCTCTGGAGTGTCCTGCGGCCACAGGGACGTACGCTCGACGAAGAAGGGACGGTGACTTACCTTACGTAACTTGAGTTCTTTGAGATGCTTCGTTCCTATGGGTGCTCCACACCCTGCCCCCCAGTCTCCTTCCCCTCCGCTGCGGCAGGTCTGGCTTCACAGCTGAGAAGGCTCTGAGCGGTGGCAGGCTCATGTTGCCCTGTATCCCTCCTTCAGAGCCCAAGGTGTGACTCTGTGCAGTGCCACACGACTGCAGTCTCCGATCAAAAGTGCACCGGCCCGTGCAAATCCTGTGGTGAAGCACCCATCGGCCAGAACATCTCAAAGCACCCAGGGTAAGTCATCTCCCCCTCTTCACACTTAGTGATGCTGTCCTGTCTGTCTGTCCCCATTCACCTCCTCTGTCTATCCCGAGACAGACCCTTCTATCATAGAATCATGGAATCATAGAACTGGAACAGACCTTGAGGGGGCATCTAGTCCAGTCCCCTGCACTCAAGGCAGGACGAAGTATTAGCTAGACCCTCCCTGACAGGTGTTTGTCCAACCTGCTCTTAAAAATCCCCAGTGATGGAGATTCCACAACCTCCCTGGGCAATTTATTCCAGTGCTTAACCACCCTGACCGTTCGGAAGCTTTTTCCTGATGTCCAACCTAAACCTCCCTTGCGGCAAGTTAAGCCCATTGCTTCTTGTCCTGTCCTCAGAGGTTAAGAAGAACAATTTTTCTCCCTCCTCCTCGTAACAACCTTTTATGTCCTTGAAAACTGTTCTCATGTCCCCTCTCCGTCTTCTCTTCTCCAGACTAAACAAACCCAAACTTTTCAATCTCCCTCACAGGTCATGTTTTCTAGACCCTTCATCATTTTTGTTGATCTTCTCTGGACTTTCTCCAATTTGTCCACATCTTTCCTGAAATGTGGCACCCAGAACTGGACACAATACTCCAGTTGAGGCCTAATCAGCACGGAGTAAAGCGGAAGAATTACTTCTCGTGTCTTGCTTACGACACTCTTACTAATACATCCCTGAATGATGTTTGCCTTTTTTGCAACAGCCTTAAATGTTGACTCATATTTAGCTGCTGATCCACTATGACCCCCAGATCCCTTTCCGCAGTACTCCTTCCTAGGCAGTCAGTTCCCATTTTGTATGTGTGCAACTGATTGTTCCTTCCTAAGTGGAGTACTTTGCATTTGTTCTTATTGAATTTCATCCTATTTACTTCAGACCATTTCTCCAGTTTGTCCAGATCATTTTGAATTTTAATCCTATCCTCCAAAGCACTTGCAACCCCCCCCCCAGCTTGGTATCATCCACAAACTTTATCAGTGTACTCTCTATGCCATTATCTGAAGATTTTGAACAGAACAGGACCCAGAACCGATCCCTGCGGGACCCCACTTGTTATGCCCTTCCGGCATGACTGTGAACCACGGATAACTATTCTCTGGGAATGGTTTTCCAACCAGTTTTTCACGTACCTTATAGTAGCTCCATCTAGGTTGTTTTTCCCCAGTTTGTGTATGAGAAGATCTTGTGAGACAGTATCAAAAGCTTTACTAAAGTCAAGATACATCATGTCTACCGCTTCTTCCCCATCCACAAGGCTTGTTACCCTGTCAAAGAAAGCTGTCCGGTTGGTTTGACACGATCTGTTCTGCTGACTGTTATCACCTTATAATAGTGTATCCATCCATCTGTCCATCTCCTTACACAGCCATCCATTCATTACCTAGGGTGTCTATCTGTCCAGTCATTGTTTCTCTCTCCAATACAAGTGGAGTTTGTGCTGTTTTTATTAATATGATTGGGAGGGGGGTGTCAAGCCGGAGGGGAGGGGATGAGCCCAGAGTTGCTGAAGAAGAGGATGGAGGGGCGAGGAGGGAGCTGTGGTGGACAGAAGGCAGGAGGCGGTGAGGGTCTCGCATGGTGACTGATGCTTGCGAATGGAAGCCCTTGGAGAGGTGGCTGGGGGGTGGTCCCTGCGCCAGACTGATGCTCTTTCCTGTCCCTGACAGGGTGCAGTACGAGAATGAGCTGCGGGGGGAGAGGATGCTGCCGGCATCCTGCCAGCCATGGCCGCACTCTGCCCTGGGTCAGTACCTGCAGGATCATCGCACCGGGCACATCCTGGCCTTACTGGGAGGGGTGTCCTGGGTGGGCAGTGACATGGCCCGGGGAAACTCCCGGCTTGCCAGACGGGCATGGGGTGGGATCCCATGTTTCACCAAGTGGCCTGGAGGATGGACTCTCTTTTGTTAGAGGGTTGGGAGGGAGGACCCCCTTTGATTGGGGGGACCCCATAAGGCATGGGAGGGAGGGGCCCCCTTTTATGTGGGGGTGGGACTCCATTTTTCACCAAGGCAGCCGGGGAGCCCCCTTTTATCGGGGAACAGGGGCTGTTTCTTCATGGCCCTAAGGACGAGCTCAGCAATAGAAAGAGAAGCCAACACTGTAATTCCCTGCAGTAGCGAATGCAGATAACCTCCTTCCCTGGGGGTGCCAGTTCTGGGGGGGGGGTCCTTTCCCCAGGGTGCCATGGCCCTCAAAGGGAGGTGAAGCAGGAGGCTGGATTTCCTGGGGTGCTGCAGGCCGAGTCCCCCGTCAGCCGGCAGAGACGGGAGGTCACGGTGGTTTCCAAGAGGGGGCATCCAGGATTTCTGGTTTCCCCTCCCCATGTGCGGGCCTCGCTGGGGGCAGGGGCGGGCTGGGTGTAAGGCCGAGGGCAGGCCCATGCTCTGCTAGTACCGCGAAGCTCTTTCCCTGTGAGCTGGGGGAGCATCTGGTTCCCTCTGCCCCTCTCGGGGGGTCACCAGGGGAGGGGGCTCTGCTGCCCCCGCACTAGTCAGTCCCTTTCCAGCTGGCACTCCCTATGCCCCAGGGCCCCAGCAGTGTCCTTCCCGTGGGCTCCCCACGTGACACCCCCCTTCCCTTCCCCTCAGGCCACAACCGCTCCTTCCGCCTGGAGAAGCTGCAGCGGCAGCTGGACCGGAGGCGGGCAGCCAGTGTCGGCGGATGCCCAGGGTGCGGGCTGCAGGTAAATGGGGCTGGGGTATCATGTGGCTCATCTGGGGGGGGGGGGCTAGTCCCCCTCCCACTTTGGGCTGGCCAAGACAACTGTGCACTGGAGGCACCGGGCCCCCTGGGGCCAGCTGGCAGGAGATCCCAGCGTGGCATCCGCCCCAGCCCGGTTGGCCCCTGGGAAGCGGGACGGAGCCCACGCTCCTGGCCCATCCGCAGCAGAGACGCGGCCACGGGGCTGGGGGAGGCTGGGGATGTCCCGGTGACCAGCCACGAGCCACCCGAATGGCTCGGGCGCAAAGAGCACCCCTGCCCTCTTCCCAATGGCCACTGGAACGGCCCACAGGCCTGGAGCCTTTGCCGGGGCCACCGGTGGCCAAGAGTGGGGATGGGCGTACTGGGGAATGGAGGACTGGAGCGGGGGTCATGCCTTGTTATAACCAGGTAATCATGGCTCCGCTGTATAAGGAGATGAGGCTCTGTAGCCTTTCCCCTTCTCTGCCCATTCCCCGGCCTTTTCTGCCCTGCGCTCCAGAGGAAAGGAGAAGGCCCCTGGGGCTATGGACAGGGGGCTGTTGCTAGCCTGGGGGAGTTGGCCATTGACTCTACAGGAGCCGAGCTCAAGCGGTTACATAACCCCCACTGCTAGCATTTCCCCTGCCTTGTGCTGGAGGCCAGGGCTCTGTGGGAACATGGCCCCAGCCCCCCCCCGGGGCGAGGATGGGGTGACATTGCTATTCCCCTGCCTGGGCACAGAGCAACGCCGCGGGCCCCGGTAACTGGGCTGTATCCTGGAGCTCAGAGCGTGGTCAGCTAGGCAGCTGTTGTTGGACTGGCCCTCAGGTTCTGTGCCCTCGCCAATGATCGCCACCTCTCCTTAAACTAACCGGGGCGCCCGGCTCTTCCCGGAGCCCAGCGGGGAGCAGGGCAGGCGAAGGTAGCGCTGTCCGAGTGCCGAGTCATTGCCCCGGAAGAGGCTGCGCTCTTCCTCCAAAGGGGTGCCACCGGGCGGCTAGCGGACGCCACGGCAGGCGAGAGGGATCCGAGCGGGTGATAGTGTCACGCCGGCTGCTCAGCAAGCCCGGGGGGCGGGGGTGGCCCCTGGGCGATTCCACAGAGCAGCTCCCACCTCGCCCACTCGCCGAGGCTGTTGCAGCAGGTTCAGAATTGCTCACCCCCCAGGATGTGACTCTTGGCTGCTTCTCCGCCCAGCTGCCCAGAGAGGAGGCGGTTGCCCGGGAGCGGGGAGCGGAGCTGAGCTCCGAGTGCCAGCTGGATGGTGGCCATGAGGCGAACGGGGAGGGAGATGCTGCCGCCTCTACCCCGCCCACCAATTTACTCATCCAGGAGGTAGAACTGGGGCAGCACCCTGCGGGGGGACTGGCTGGGGTGGGGCTGGAGAGACTGTTCCTGGGGGAGCGGTGAAAGGAGGAGAGGAGCCACAGCTCCTGGAGGGGGACGGGGCGAGGCAAGGGGGCAGAGGCAGGATGGGACGGGGGGAGTTGCCAGCCCTGAGCCTCCGGATGGGATGGGGAGCGGAGCTCAGCCCCGGTTAGAGGGGTCGAAGGTCATCGACAGGGTGGTGAAGTAGAGGCAATGGGGGGACACGGCGGGGACCGAAATGGGGTAAAAGCAGAGATCAGTAACGGTGCTGGCACAGCGGTATGGAGGGCAGAAAGCCAGCTGTGGGATAGACGCAGGAAGGGGGCTGCGGGTCGGGATTGAGGGGCACCGGCGGAGCTGGGGGAGCCCAGGGCTGGGCTAGCAGGGGCTGTGGGTCGGGATTGAGGGGCACCGACGGAGCTGGGGGAGTCCAGGGCTGGGCTAGCAGGGGCTGCGGGTCGGGATTGAGGGGCACCGGCGGAGCTGCAGATGGAGAATTTGCCGAGCCCCTGCTCACACTTGGCTCTGGGCCCGGTTCTCTCCCGAGCGTGAACGCTCCCAGCTCCACGTGTTTGTTCCCCGCTGGGAAATGCAGGCGTCAGCCGCCCTGAGCCCAGGGGTGGTTTCTGCACAGCCCGAGCAGCCAGGCCGTGCTGATCCCTTTCTTCTGCGGCAGGCTCTTCTCTCGGGGGGCCTCGGCGCTCTGGCCCGCGACCCATCCTTTGTGACGGCCGTGGGAGCCGAGAGGGCGGCCACCTGCCAGCTGGAGATGGTGGTGATGGAAGAGGCCGCGGCCGAGTTGCTGAGGGGAAGGGAAAGCCCGGTGGGAGCGGAGGCCGGTTCCACCCACCAACACACCTTGGCCACATCCCTGCATAGCTCCCGGGAGCCCAGCACGCCTGGCTCCCAGAGGCCATCTCCAGCCCCCACCAGTGAGATGCCGCCGGGGATCCCCCTCGCCAACGGTGCCAGCCAGGAGGTGCCATCCCTTTGTGGGCTTTGAGAGGGAAAACACAGCACCATGGGAACACAGCACCATCCCCTCCCACGCCCAGCCCTGACTGTTTGCTCTCTGCCCCGGGCCAGGCAGATGGGAGCAGAGAAGGACTCGCCGGGCTGTTTGTGGAGGAGCTGCAAGGGCCTGATCTCCGGGGGCATTTCCTACCGGGGTGTCTGGCGCTGCGTGGGCTGGGTGTGCCCCCTGCCCTCCCAAGAGCTGAAACGTGTGCGCCGGACGGGTCATTAAATCCCTGGCACCGCGATCTCGCTGGTCCGCTCTGTCCTTCTGGGCTCTGGTCTTCGATCAGAGGGGGGCCAGCGGAGACCCTTGGGGGCCTGCTTTCCAGCGGTGCTGAGCACCTGCAGCTCCAGCCAACGCCAGTGGGTGCCCGTCCCTCTGAACGCCAGGCCCCCCAAGGGTCTCCAGTCAGGCCTGCCGAATGAGCAGCCACTTTCCAACCATGGGGCTGAACGCAAATAGCCAGAGCCGGCCCTTGCCATCTAGACCAGGCACGTGCTACAGGTGGGGGACGAGGGCCAGTGAGGGGAAGGGGGAGATTTTCACTATTTATCTCGCTCCCTATGACATACCGAGAGGCCTCACCTCTCATTGTCATGTGAGCCTTTGCAAATCAATGCCAGGGTGACTGGCCGAAGGTCACGGGCGGGGTTTCTGTGGCCAGCGTGGGAACTGAACCCACATCTGAGTCCCGGCCCGAGCCTTAACCACAAGCCCCCGCTTCCTCTGTCTGTCCAGGAGTCTGTCCAGGAGCCAAGCCTGCCCTTGGCTTGGACCCTGAGCTTGGAGGGGCAGCTTGCCCTGCAGTGATTTATTATTGCTGTTACCCTAGTGCCTAGGAGCCCCCGTCGTGATGCTCGGGCCTGTGCCAACGCAGGACAGAAAGAAGGTCCGTGCCCTAAGGGGCTGGCTCACCACGAAAGCCCTGGGTCAATCTCCCTTCTCGCATTGTCTTCAGCCAGGACAGGTGGCATTTCTGGCCGATGAGTAAAATCACACGTGTGTTTTGTTCTAATCAGCCTAATAAAGAGCAGATTTGGTGCCTTTTGTGTTAAATTTCCCAGGCTGGGTTCAAAAGTGGGGCTGCCTCGCTCTGTTCCAAGCAGGAATAAGTGCTCTGGGTCAAATCTAGCTCAGATACAACACCCATTGTGTGTGTGTGTGTGTGTGTGTGTGTGAATTAACAATTAGAACAACATTCTGAGTGGGCTGGATTCTGCTGCATTTGGATGCTTCCTTCCAAAAATGTGCCCTAGCTCCACCACAAGGCAGGGGCTTGACACAGGAACGGCGGGTTGAAATTCTCCGGCCTGCGTTAGACAGGAGGTCAGACTAGGGGAGCGCAGGGGTCCCTGCTGGCGTAAATCAGCATCGTGCCATTGCTGTCAATGGAGCTGTGGCAGCTGAGGATGTGGCTTCTCTGTCATTCGCTGATAATCCAGCCCAGTTCCTTCTACGGCGATGAACCAGAGCCAAATTCATTCGTACCACGAAAGGAACCAGATAGGGCTTGAAAGTCGCGGAGGGAGCAGATGGGCCGGGGCTGGGATTTGTAGCGAACGGCTGATCTGCTGAATTCGTCCTCTCCCTCATGGTGCAAAATTGCCCAAGGAGCCTGACGCTGGGGACTGGGCTCTTGGGAGAGTCTGGCCCTCCGTGACGTCCAGGGGTCCGTGCTGTCCTGCCAACGTGGAGTGATCTGGGACAAGGCCGGAGACACCCCAGCCAAGACAGCATTGCCCAGGAGGGGCAGAGACCAGCCAGTGCTGCCAGGACGGCACTTCTGTCATGGTGAGCGGTGGGCGGGGGGCTGCACGGCACCCCCTGCTGGACAGTGCTTCTCCCCCCCTCTGGCCCCCGGGCTGCGCGCTCTGTTTTGAAGCAGCACAAGCCCGTCGCTAGCCCAGTCCCCAGCTAATCTAGATTAAAATGCAGAGCAATGATGAGTCCCAGGGGATGCGCTGAATCAATAGAGCCCGTCTGCTCTCGGCCCTGGTGTTTATTTGTTAACTTAATAAACGGGAAGTGGCTGTCGTAAGGACCATCTGCGGCCAAGCCCTGGCGAGTGACAGCAGGGGGTTCCCCCCGGGGAGTGAGGGAGGGGAAAGGAGCCAGGCGGTCAGAGGCTCTCTGCAGGTGGAGAGCCGGGGAGTTGGCAGGGGAAACGAGGCCCGTGCTCAGATGGAACTCCGGGGTCTCCCCCCAGAAGTGAGGGGGCGTCCCTGGGGGTTTAAGGAGTGGCTGGCCCCCCTCTGCGCAGTGTTTAATCAGACACAAGCTATAGGAACTGAGCGTTGTCTAGTGGTTGGAACCGGGGACTGTGGACCAGGCCTCCTAGAGTCTGTTCCCAGCTCTGGCACAATGTGTGCCCATGGGCAAATCACTTGCCCTGTTCTGTGCCTCAGTTTCCCTCTCTGTATTGTGGGAATAATGGTACCCATCTGCCTCACAGGGGAGTTGTGAAGCTTCATTAATCATGATCCAGCCAGAGACCTTACAGGTGTGTGGCTGAGGGAGGGTCTAGTTTGGATATTAGGAAACACTATTTCACTAGGAGGGTGGTGAAGCACTGGAATGGGTTCCCTAGGGAGGTGGTGGAATCTCCATCCTTAGAGGTTTTTAAGGCCCAGCTTGACAAAGCCCTGGCTGGGATGATTTAGTTGGGGTTGGTCCTGCTTTGAGCAGGGGGTTGGACTAGATACCTCCTGAGGTCCCTTCCAACCCTGATACTCTCTGATTCTATGATACACGAGGTGGTGCCAGGGTCTCCCTCAAGCGGCAGAAGGGGGAGCTGGAGTCTAGTGGACTGAGCCAGGACGCCTGGGTTCCACTTCTGCCTCATTGCGTGACCTCGGACCAGCCACTCTCCGCTGACTGCCAGGGCCTTCATTCTGGGGAGCCCCAGTTGGAGACACTTGAGGCCTGATCATGAGGAAATGTCACGCGCCCGCTGCTCAAGCTGCACTCAATGGGCATTGCAGGGGCTCAGCACCCCAGGAAAGCCCCATCCAAGGGGCCTCAGGCTGGGCTCCCAAACCGAGTGTGGTCTCGTTGAGGCGGGCTGTTAGCTCTTCCAGGCAGGACCTGTGCGTCCAGCACAGCAGGGCCCCCCTCTCGGCTGGGGTCCCCAAGGGTACAGCTGCACCGCAGTGAAAACACCACATGCCATGCGTCTCAGAGCCCCGGTCAGCTGGCTCAGGCTCAGGCTATGGGGCTAACAGCAGGGCAGACGTTCCCGCTCGGGTGGGAGCCAGGCCCAGAGATCCAGCGAGAGGGGAGGGCTCCAGCCCGAGTGGGAACGTCCACACTGCTGCTGTTAGCCACAGAGTGTGACCCCCACAAGCCTGAGCCCATAGTCCCAGGCTCAGAGACTTAGTGTCATGGGGGGAGGAGGGGTTTCAGTGTAGCTGTACCCCTCGGTGAAATACACATATTAACGAGGC
The DNA here is from genome assembly GCF_015237465.2 of Chelonia mydas. Classification (NCBI taxonomy): domain Eukaryota; kingdom Metazoa; phylum Chordata; order Testudines; family Cheloniidae; genus Chelonia; species Chelonia mydas. Next base: position 13,725,954 of record NC_051261.2, on the reverse strand, counting down.
CTCAATCGCTTTGTGCCTCGGTTTCCCCACCTGACCAATCCATGGGGAGTGAGGTGAACTAGCCCATGTTTGTGGATGGGACATCTGGGGTGTAATTCAGACGTATCCTCATTAAAGGGGGCCAGTTGTCCAACTCCAAGTCTTACCCCTCCCTTTTGCTCAGGAATTAACCCAGAACTTGGGGAGGGGCAGGTCCCACGGGGCAGGAAACCGGTTCCTAGAGCTTCAGGCCAGAAGGGACCAGGGTGACCAGCCAGTCTGGCCTCCTGCATCGCCCCAGATGGAGAACATCCCCCAGTGATTCCTGCCTCCAGCCCATAACTCCTGGCAGAGTTGGCGCCTGCTTCTTAGCCCGCCCCAGCCGATCCCCGTGTAAGATTCCAAGTGATGGTGAACGCACCCCGCCCTGGTGCACGGTGCCACTGGCTAAGGGCCTTTTACCGGTGAAAATGGGGCCTCCTATGTTTAGCCTGAATGTCTCTAGCTTCAGCTTCCAGCCGCCAAGTCTCCCCTTGGCTCGCCCCATAGCACAAGCTTTGCTGTACACCCGCGACCTGCTGGTCTCATTCCAGCTGACTCCCAGGAACGTCTCTCTCTGTGCAGCCAGACAACCCCCTCCCCCTGTCCGACAGGCCATTCCCACTTCCTGCCCCACAATGGGGCTTTGTCAGGGCCTCCACCTCCTCACTGGGCTCCTGTGACCAAGGGGATCAGCCTCCGCCCAGGGACATCAAAGGGCTGGCGCTGCCCTGGGGACTGGCTGTGATCCAGTGGGGGAGGTGGGCGATGGGTGGCTCAGGGGGTCGCTGGCCTCCAGCCTAGTCTAGTGCGTTCCCCACTAGTGCTGGTCAGTGGGGAGGAAAAACCTTCCCACGCTCTACGTGCCTGGGCTCAGCTCTTGGTTCGGGCCCAGCTCAAGTCTAAGCCGACACTCACCTATCGGTGCCAACCGCCCGGCCCCGCTGTGTCCCTCGGGGCAGGGGAGAGACTGGGCTGGCCTGTCATGGATGCACAGGAGACCCTCCGCTGAGGCTGCTGGACACAGCCAGACCCTGAGAGCACTCCAATGGGGTCTCAAGAGTTTGGGTCATAGTAAGGGGCCTGGGCCCAGAAATCAAACCCACCCCAAGCCCAGCAGGAGGCGCCGGCTGGGGCCGTGTGAAACGCGCGATACACGTGCCGGTTGGCTTCCCCTCCCAGAGACGTGCTGGAGAAACAGACTCCCGGCTAAAGTTTTCCGGGCAAGGGATCCTTCAAATGAGGCCAGATCATGTCTGCGCTGCAGGAGCATTAAAAACTCCGCTGCACAAGCCCTCGAGCTTTGTCGCGTGGCCCCAGCCGGCGTGGCAGGAGCTCCCTTGTGATAACAGAGGCACCGCAGATGCTCTGCCCTTGGCTGGCGAGCCTCGATCGTCGGGACATCCACGGCAGCCCGCCTGTCGCCACTGGACAGCGAGGACCACACCTAATACAGGGGAGAGCCTGCTCGGCTTTCCCCTTCCTTCCTTTCTCCCTACCACCATCTTCCTCCTGTCCTCTCTCTCTCTCGGCTCTTCACCTGATCCGAGCCCATCGGCAGCGTGCCAGGAGGAGACAGACCCCGCAGCTCTGCGCTGCGAGCAAAGGAGGGGGACCAGACCAGCCAGATGACACCGCAGCCAGGGGGAGGCCGACCTGCCTGCCCAGGGGTCAGCCAGTGACTTGTATCCTGAGAAGGCGGTGGAAAGCCGTATTGCCCCTTTACTACCCTGTCTCTTCTCCTCCTTCTGCATCCGTCTCTTGCGTCAAAAGCAAGGCAAGTGACCACCATTCACAGCACTCCAGCAACAGAACTAACCCTTTCCTGTCCGCTAACCCTAATCCTAACACGAAACCCGAACCCCAAAATCCCCCTTCTCCGCTGTCCTCTTGGCTGCCCTTCAGGGGTGCTGGCTCGATGCACTGCAGCTCTTTGGGTGCTCTATAAAAATAGGCTCACACAATGTTTTCCAACTACCCTGTGTACGGCTGGCAGCTGCGAAATGCAGCCACCTCTGGGGGTGTGTGTGTGTGTGAGCACCATGCACATGCCGCGGGGGGCTACTCCCCTGCACACTCCCCCTTATCCTCATTCACTCGGCTTCTCTCTCTTGCACTGGAGCGAGAGAACAGGTCAGGAGCAGGGCAGCGGCTCTGCAGTGGAGACCCCGAGGCCGCCGGGAAGGGCGCTTTGATCTCCCCAGCTGTCGCGCTTTCTCCTTTTTTTGCCTCCGGATTCTCCGTAACATCTGAGTTACTGGTTTATTTTGTGTTCCGAGCCCGGCGGTCTCTCATGGTCACGTTTCACCAGCTGGCCCGGGTGCATCGTGCCGCCGTGTGAACGGGATGGCCCGGGCGGCGCCGGAACTGTGCACGTGGAAGGGGCTTTGGAACCACACAGGCATGGCTGGGGCGGGACGGGGGGCGGGGGGCGGGGGGCAGCTCCCATTCACTGGGGCAGTGCATGCCCACTGTTAGGAACATAGACGCTGCCCAGTTGGGCCAGGCCCAGGGCCTCCAGACGAGCCTAAACGGCCCTCTCTCTACGAGTTAGAATCGCTTAAACAGGATGCTTTACAATCTGTGAGAAACAAGCTGTGGGCTCTGGATCCCCCCCACCAAAAAAATCCCCTCTGGGATTGTCTCCTGTCTGACAGCACACGTCTTCCTTGGGCTGCCCATGGGCTCGGGGGGGAGATCGTGGCCTGGATTCCTTTGCCTGCCCTGGGATGGAGTCTGCAGAGCCACCCCTGGGAGGAGAACAGCAGCAGGGGCTTTCTGTGCCCAGCCGGGGATGAGAAGCTCCAGCGAAGGGTGCCCCACAAACAGCGATAGATGGCCAGACAAGTGCTTGTCCCCTGGCCGGGTTAAGGCAGAGAGGCCCAGGACAAGGTGCCGCCTCTCCCCACCCTGTCCACGTCGCGATGCCAGTGTCTCAGCTTTCACTGTGTCTCATTGCTAGCCTTCCTGCTAGCCGTACTGCTGAGGGTAACCGTGACGTCAGCGTCTGCCTGAGTCTGCAGCCAGCCTGCAGTAGAGGGGGAGCACCAACCGCTCGCGCCAAGGAGGAAGCCAGCTGGCCCAAGACCCAGCCTCAGAAAAGCCCGGGCCCCCACTCTGCTTTCGGAGGAGTGATTGCTGTGGGGGACATTTCCAGGTCCCCGTATGGGACCAGCTGGAATGGTCTCTGGGTAAGATCCCTTGTGAGGCCCAGAACCCTTTCCTCCCCCAGCACAGTCTGTCCTGCCTGGAAGTTGGTGGCTACAACAAGGGGCTGTGGTGGGAGTGTGCTGGAAAAGAGGGGAGACATCTGAGAGCTGGGAAAGACTCCAGAGCGGAGATGGAATTTCTTATGGGGAAGAGCCTATTTCCCCATTAAATCCATGATCCAGGCGGGGTGGGGGGGTCACTTGGGTGTGTAATGGGAGAGCTGCCTCAGCCAGGCCTTTCTCTCCCGCAGCCCTTTGGGGAGAAGGGGGCATTGGGCTGGCTCTTGCCCCCCATGAAGATCCAGGTCCCACCGCTGGAGATCACAGGCGCCAGGGCCCCTGTTTGAAGCTGCAGGTTCATGCAGGGTGAGAGGCGACTGGCTAAGGCGTGTGTGAAATGGTGCCAGTGGCCTTGTCCTTAGCAGCGCCGCGACTGCATGGTCTCACTGAGTTATTATTGTTCTGTGCCCAGCACCCAGGACAGAGGGGATCCACCCAGCTGCGTGGGCCCGGGCAGCGGGATGCTGTGCGTCCCTTGCTGAGGTTGTGTTTGCTCCCTCAGAGCACTGCTTCAGGCCAGGCCTGCAGCACAGTCCGGAGCTGAGCGTCCTTAGGGCCCCAGCCTGGGATCCCACTGCACTTCAAATGCCCGTCACCAGCAGCAGGCATTCAACGGGCAGGATCGGGCCCCTGGCATTCCGCCACCTTTCCCAAGCTAAGCAGCAGTAGGCCATGCCAACAACGGGGTGGGACGCCACCGAGGTACGCTTGCTTGAAGTGTTGCAAGATTGCTGCAAGAAGAGAGGTGGTAACCCAGCAGGGGGTGATCTATCCCCGGAGTCAGTTCCAGCCAAGGGGCAGTAGGGGGTGCTGTGCTACAGAAAGAGACGAGCACTAAAAGAGAAGCCTTGACCTCGTTTAGCCAGTAAGGATCCCGAGGCGATTTGCACAAGGCTTGGGGTGATAGCCTGGCTATCCCAACTACAGTCCACTGTGGATAATTGCATTCTGCATACCTAGAGTCCCCTGCTAGTTCAGCTAGCCAGGGTGTTCTTCACTGCCTCTTAGCTTCTTACAGTCCATTGCTAAACAGCTGCTGGGTTCCACCCAGAGGGGGCTGCATTTCAGGAGTGCAGGGAATTAGCTTTGCACGTGTAAGCGTGTAACGTTCAGGACAAAAAGCATCATATAAAGGTGAACTACTGTGGAGTGGCAACCGTTAAAGGCTATTTTTACAGGAGACTATTCTTCACTGGATACCAAGTAAGTGAGAGCCACTGTTCATCTGTTAGACCAGGGGTCGGCAACCTTTCAGAAGTGGTGTGCTGAGTCTTCATTAATTCACTCTCTTTTAAGGTTTCGCGTGCCGGTAATACATTTTAACGTTTTTAGACGGTCTCTTTCTTTAAGTCTATAATATAGAACTAAACTATTGTTGTATGTCAAGTAAATAAGGTTTTTAAAATGTTTAAGAAGCTTCATTTAAAATTACATGAAAATGCAGGGCCCCCCCGGACCGGTGGCCAGGACCCAGGCAGCGTGAGTGCCACGGAAAGTCTGCTCGCGTGCAGCCTTTGGCACGTGTGGCATAGGTTGCCTACCCCTGTGTTAGACTATTGGCCAGAGGAAGCGATTTAAACTCCTGTACTTAGATTGGAAACTCTTGGGGTCTGCGCAATGGGGCCTGGCCCACCTCTGGAGTTCCTGGGTGCCACTGCAATACAGACAGTAAATGATAATCACAGGGGCTGCACTGCCTTCCACCGTCCTTTCTTCTTGTAATTTTTCTGTGGCAGCTTCAGTATTAAAAGGGCAGAGTTTGGATTTCACACCTGGCTAACCCCCTGGAGCTAGCCAAAGGCATTCTGATTAATGGGTTTTATCCTCTCCCCCCACCCCCCCGCAATCTATTTCACCTGATCAGCCGTTGTTCCCGTTCACAGTCACTAGACGCGCAGCCAGTCTCCTGGGAGATGGCCCAATTCCTGGGCGTGCAGGCTGTAGTCATTACATGTACTGGCTACATAAGCAGCTGGGGAACCCCGACCAGCCATGATTGCTTCCTGGGCAGGTTTGGAGCGACGTGCCGCTGATCGGCCTGCCCAAGCAAATGAGTGTGTGATAACAGAGCGGGGGGAATCCACCCCACCACGTCTCGGTCAGAGGGTTTTGCGAGGGGAGCAGGCATAGCGATGGAATTCACGTACTGCTGGTCCGGCGCACGCTACATTGGGCCCTTTCTGAGCTGGCCTGGTGGCACCCGCCACAGCCCCACAGCTGGCTTATGAGGAGGGAGCAGTGTTTGCTGTTGATGAGCGATGCCTGCAGAGATCAACAGCTGCCTGTGTGGAGAAGAGCTAATGAATTTGGTTTCCAAGGGTCAGCTTCATGAAGGAGTGGAACTGTCTTTTGGGGCTGACACACCAGGGATTGAACGGGGGGGAATGTCTTCTAGGGCCTGACACACCAGGGATTGAACGGGGGAACTGTCTTCTGGGGCTGACACACCAGGGATTGAACGGGAGGACTGTCTTCTAGGGCCTGACACACCAGGGATTGAACGGGGGGGACTGTCTTCTAGGGGCTGACACACCAGGGATTGAACGGGGGGACTGTCTTCTAGGGGCTGACACACCAGGGATTGAACGGGGGGACTGTCTTCTAGGGCCTGACACACCAGGGATTGAACGGGGGGGAATGTCTTCTAGGGCCTGACACACCAGGGATTGAATGGGGGAACTGTCTTCTGGGGCCTGACACACCAGGGATTGAACGGGAGGACTGTCTTCTAGGGCCTGACACACCAGGGATTGAACGGGGGGGACTGTCTTCTAGGGGCTGACACACCAGGGATTGAACGGGGGGACTGTCTTCTAGGGGCTGACACACCAGGGATTGAATGGGGGGGACGGACTGTCTTCTAGGGGCTGACACACCAGGGATTGAACGGGGGGGAATGTCTTCTAGGGGCTGACACACCAGGGATTGAACGGGGGGGGGGGACTGTCTTCTAGGGGCTGACACACCAGGGATTGAACGGGGGGGGCTGTCTTCTAGGGGCTGACACACCAGGGATTGAACGGGGGGGGGGACTGTCTTCTAGGGGCTGACACACCAGGGATTGAACGGGGGGGAATGTCTTCTAGGGGCTGACACACCAGGGATTGAACGGGGGGGAATGTCTTCTAGGGGCTGACACTCCAGGGATTGAATGTGGGGCCCTCCAGAGCAAAAAGCAACAAGTGGCTAGAACTTGAGCTAAAGAGCCAGGCTTCTGCAGCTGTAGCTGCAACAGACCAAGCCCAGGTTTGTTTGCTGCCTTGTTGTAGCTGTTTTGGTCCCAGGATATGAGCCAGTGGGTGTGGTGATGGATCAACTTCTGCTTGTGAAAGAGACAAGCTTTCGAGCTGCCCCGAGCTCTTCTCCAGGTCTGGGCTTGGATTGGCACAGAGGGGGCCTCACTGCAACACACACTCATCAGGGGGGCACTATTTGCAGGGTTAGAAACCAGGCACACACCTGCCTTTCCAAATGATTTATCGGCTTTCAGCTATACCTCTGGTTGCCATAGAAATGAGAGTGAAATAAGTATTGCTCATAATTAATCCTCAAAAAATAACATTCACCCTTGTACCGAGCCCTTTTCAGCCCAGGCCCACCACGAAGGAGCAACACAGTTTGCCCCCATTTTATTGACGTGGGAAGCTGAGGCACTGGGAAGGGAAATGCCACAAGACAGCAACCGAGCAGAACGCAGGAGTCCAGATGCCTAGTCCCCTCCCTTAACTATTCGATCATACCGCTCCCTCCTTAAAAAAACAAAACCAAAACAAAATAGAACATACAGCAGGGATGAAATCAGGCCGCAAGCTACTGCCACAAGACAAGGTATTTACACCAGAGACCAGGCTGGTCCTATGGCTTCCCTGAGGGGAATGGAGACTGGCCCTGTAAGCAGTGACAATGAAACCTGGTGGTGGTCTCTCCCACTGGGAGTCGCAGGGCCTGACCCCTCTCATCCTGGCGTGAACCAGCAGGGGTTCCATTCGGGCTAAAATCAGTGATGGGGAGAGGAGGATCGTGCCCTATTCTAGAGGGTGCCCACCTGATACAAGACCAAGAAGCTCAGCAGGGCTGGGGCCTCAGCTCACGGGCAGCGGTGTCCCCACTCAGCACAGCTGGGCAGGTGTGGCCAGCACTGTATGTCCCATGGGTGTGCTGAATACAGTTAACGCAGGTGCCGGTGGAGAGCAGGGTCCACAGGCCCGGGTGCCATTGTCGGTCTGCTCATTGGCAAACAGGCCGGGGAGTATCCTGACCTCGCGGGGGTGGGGTTGTCTGTGAGCCTGATCCCTCTTTAGGCCCTGCTCCTCTCTGCCCCATGTGCCCCTCCCAGTGCAGCTGCCATGTGAATATACCGTGTGCAGCCGTGGCAGCAAACTAGCCTATTCTCTTCCCACCGCTGATCATGGCAGTCCGCCCACCCACCGCCTTACAGCGGTGGGACTCAGGACCTTTGCTGTGGCAGCATCAGTCGCTCTGAAGCCATGACGTACCGTGCCGCGGGCATGACACGTATGCAGCAAATGTGTGTGATGGGGTGGGAGTCTGGGGCCACTGTGCAGAAAGGCGGATCTCCGCGTAGCCTCACACTAACTTCAGGGCCGATGCGGGTGTAACAAGCTGGTCCCCGCCACCCATAGCCCAGGACCTACGAGCCTCTGGAGTTAAAGGAAAACGGGCTGGGTGAGAACCCAGTTTCCCGGCGCAGCTGGAGAGCTCACGGGCCCCGGCCTCACCCCACAGGAGATGCTGCTCCCATGAGCAGGGCGAAAACCCTGCAGCCAGCAGGGGGCAGTGGTGCGGCTCTGACACACCAGCATCCTCAATACACCGCCTGCCCTGGGGCAGGTCTGTCACAAAGGTGGGCGCTGGGTTGTGTTTGTGTTGGGAGCTGACACCCCCTGTCCACAGCTCCCGGCCTGACTGAGGCCAAGGCCCGCTGGCTGATGCACAGTCCTGGGAGCTAGTTCACAGTCCTGGGCGCTGATTTACACTTCTGGGGTGTCTCGGGGGGGGGGGGGGGGGGGGGGTCTCACGTTTCAACTCTTTTGACCGCAGGGCCCGGCTTGCTGCCTTCCTCAGCAGTGTCAGGGAGATCTCAGGGTCCAGAGCCTGGTCCTTGAGAACCACGGATTTAGACCCCAGCTGCGTGTGTGTGTCTCTCGCACGCCCCTTCGTGTAAGGCCCGCCTGGCTCCCTCCCCCCTCACGGGAGGGGAATGGGGGGGGGGTCTCTCACACTCACCAGGGAGCCCTGGGCGTAAGGGGGGGGGGGTGAGGGAATCGCTTTTACTGGACCAGCTTCTGCTCTGGTACTGAACTAGGGTGACCAGGTGTCTTGATTTTATAGGGCCAGTCCTGACATTTGGGGTTTCTCTATATGGCGGCACCTACCACCCCTCGCTTGCTGTGGGGTCGCCCTACGCTGCCAGGGCAGGGCGCCCCCCGGCGTGTGTTTCACTAGTCGGTGCGGCGTGTGTGTCGCGCACACGGGCTCGCCCCCACCCTCGTGCCCAGCCCTTTAAAGCCGGCCCGGCCCCGCCCTCCCCGGCCCGGATTGGCCCGGCCCCACGCTCCGCCGCGGGGCTGGCTCGGGCGCCCGGCTCCGCTCCAGGCTTGTCAGTTTCACGGCGGAGCTTGCGCGGCCCCGGCTCCGCATCGCTCCGCGGGGGGCGGATGGAGCAGCGCCCCGCTCAGCCCCGCGCCCGGCATGCCCGCGCCCCCCGCCGCCGCCGCCCGCCACCCCTGGCTGCCTCCGTCCCCAGCTGAACCGGGGCGGCTCCGGCCCCGGGACCCCCGGCCCCGCCTCGCCTCCCATGAGCTGTAGCCCCCCCCCCCCCTCCGCGCAGTGGGGTGGCGAGAGGCCGCGGGCATGGCGACCCCCGGGGACTGCTGCGTCCAGGTGGCGGTGAGGTAAGCGGCCGCGGTGAGGGGCTGGCGCCGGGAAATGGGGTGATGGGCTTTGGGGGCAGACAAAGGTGCCGTGCGTTGGTCCAGCCCCTTCTGCGGCTCGCCCCCTTCCTCCTGCTGCTGGGGGTCCATGGGGTTAAACAGAGGTGCAAAATTCGGGGGGGGGGGCTGCATGGGGGTGTGCAGATCAATACTGGTGGGTTGGTGCCTTGCAGGGGGGGTGGGTTGTGTGAGCTTTATCTGGAGCCTGGATAGGCACAGATCAGGATGGGGGCTGTGCGCCTCAGCAGCTGGATGTTGTTCTGGTTTTTGCCTAGGGGGTTGTGTGTGTGTGTGTGTGTTGTCTAGGATGTGTGTTTCTGATGCACAGATCAATATTGTTCTGTCTTCTGAGACAACACTGGGCTGCTCTCTGCCTCTCTCTCTGAATCCGGCCGGCGCTGACCGCTCTGAAAGATAACCAGTGAGGAAATCCTGTATTTCGCACACTAGCCTAGCAGTTTGCTGGGTTTCCTCCCCGACTGGCGTGCGCTCGATTTATTCTCGTTATATTTTTGTAGCCCAACAAAGCCCCGGGTCGTACAATGAAAGAGCTGTCTGTGTCTCTGAGGCCTGGATGACCCCCCTTTATCTCCAGCCACCAAAAATCCGTTTCCTGGCCTCACAGTTTGGGGGGTTTGGTTTGGCAAGAGCTGCTCCTTTCTGTTGTAATTTGGTGTTAATCTGTTGTATCCAGGACTCTCCTCTCCCCTTGGTCTGAGTGGCCTTCCAGGCGTGGGGGAGAACATCCCAAATGTCATTGTTGAACGTCAGTGCTGCTTTACCTCCGTTCTCCCTTGCGGGTTTCCGCTTTGCAGCTTTCCCTCATCAAATGTGCTTGTTTCATGGCCATTTTGTGTGTGTTTTAAATGCAATCGGTGACAAATGTGGCTACAGCAGTCCCTTTATCCTCCCCGAAGGTGTGAGTCTCCTGCTTCAGTGGGAAGGTCGGAGACACTGCCTCATCTCGGCATCCTTTGTGCTTCCTCCTGGCCTGGGAACAATAGGGGAAAGATTTTGCATTTGCATTTTTTTTTAATAAGGGATTTGTAAATGGCATCTAATCTGTTTGCAGTTAATGGGACTATTGTGAGCTGTGCTGGATGGCTCTAGGTGGTGGTAGGGTGCACGGGGCGTTAGGGGAGAAACTGTGGCAAGATTTCTAGTAAGGTATCGGCACTGGGTCTCAAGGAGGATTGCAGAGCCCTTGTCAGATTCGGGGGTTCTTTGTTGAAGCCTCAGGGCTGGGTGTATTCTGAGTGCAGCCACTAGGATCCTGGAGCCGACTGTCATTTTCGTTGCGGCTCGTTGCCAAGAAAGGAGCGGTGGGGTGAGGGAGGGGAGACCCTGCTGCATAAGCGCACCTTATTGAGCTGCCGTGTGGCGAGCACACCGGCGCTGATGCTCCATGGGGAGACTGGCGCTGGGGCAGGTGGGAGGGGAGGTAAGCAAGTCCGTTGCAGACTGAGCCACTGTCCCAGCGTGGAGGACGGGCTCTGACTTCTGGCCCTGGGCAGCGCTTCCCCTTCGGCTCCGTCTGCAGAGAGGTGACCGTCTGCCCCGTGTTGAGTGGTCACCAAACCGGGGAGCCTGTCTGCTGGGTCACCCAGTTCAAGTGACCCTGGCCTGGGCCCTCTTAAAGCCACAGTGCTTGCACTAAAAGCACCGAGGGTCTTGGGGGGGTCTAACGGAGGCAGGATTAGAGGCCCTGTTGTTTAAACCTGGTGTTTCTGGGGAGTTGGTCTCCATGGAAATTCTCTGAAATATGGTCCAGCTGAACCGGTTTTGAATCTGATTGGGCCCGGCTGTGTAGACAGGGCCCAATAGTCTCTCCAAATCCTTGTCCCTGCCTTGGTTATAGTGGTAACCTCTCTTGTTTTCCATTGTTTTCTGTGATGGGGGTGAGCGGTGGGATCTCTGCCCGTGGGGAGTGCTGCAGACCCCTCTGGGAGGCGGCTGGCGGCTAGTGCTAGACTGATGATGCAAGAGACTATTTTAAATGCAGCATTTGAAGCAGGCCTGTGTGTGTCTGAGAAATGGCCATCAATGGGAACTGCCCTGCGCCCCAGCTCACTCAGATCTCCTATGTCTTTACCGGGAGGCAACTCGTCCTTCCCCCCACACCACCGGCTCAGGAGAGGATGGCCCTGGTGGCCCAGATTCTGATTTGGCTTGAGCTGGTGTGAATCTGGAGTGAAGTCAATGGAGCCTGCACTGACTCACTAAGAACCCCTTAAGTGGAGCAGCCAAGCCCCTGACGTCAGGGGGAGGAGCGGGTACTGCTTGGAGACCTTGTCTGCTCCGGGATATTAGCTCAGGTAACCTGCACTGTTACTGTGTTGCACGGGTTTAAATTGTCTCCCATGGGGGTTTGCACTGGTGCCCCAACACTGTGTGTGTGCCCGAGCACAGAGGTTTCCCACTGGTTGGAGATCCACCCGTCATTCATCTTGCATTTCTTTCAGGACAGATCCTCTAACAAAAGCCCCCAGTCTGGGCTGCTGGGGGCTCCCCCTTTCTGAGGTGAAAGGATGGCTGTAGTCCTGGCGAAGGATTATTGTGGGCCTTTATAATCGGCGGTGCCTTGCTCCCAGCTAATCCCCATTAGCCTGTGTCTACTAGAGGGGTTCTCAGGCTCACGTGGTGCATTGCTGGCGAGCAGCTTTTGAAACCCCTCGGTGGCCCAAGGGTGAGCAGAAGGGCCGGGGGAGGGAGAGAGGGTATCAGTCTCCGAATCGTGCATTCTGGAGAGTGTCAGTGACGTTGGTGTTTGGCTGTGGCTTAGCTAGGATGGTGGAGGATGAGATCAGCAGAGGGAAGGGTGTGTATGTGGGAGCATGTGCGCTCTGTGGGTTCTCAGGCTGATCCTTACCCAATCTGCCCTGTGCTCCATTGTCTTTAGAGCCTCTCCTAGCTCCAGATATTGGTTCGGGGCGAGGCTATTTGCCGCTGATCTGGCCAATGAAAGCTGGTTTGGGGCGGGGGGGGGGGGGGGAAACGGGGTGCATGCATTGGAAGCTGAAGGTGAATTGGCAGGACAAAGGAGGGGGTTTAGAAATAAATGGTAATAATGAGGCCAGTGGTGGCCAATGGGACAGCAAGGCAGGATTGCAGCACTGGGCTGGAACAGTACAGAAAGGGTCCCAAACACCAGCCCGGGCCGTGGAAGGTCCTCGCGCTTTTTGGCTGATTCCGATACAGCGCTAGGACTTCCAGTGTGTTGGAAGGGGGAGGGGGTTGCCTGTCCAACTCCCCTGCAAACCCAGGCCCGAGCGTGCTGGGCACTTGGAAATCTGTAGCGCATTATCTGCTAAGACCCAGAAAGACACAAATGACTCTGCCCTGGGGGGTCGAGAGCTTTATCCCCATTTTCAATCAGACTGTGGGATTGCCGCCTTTGGAATGATACTAAACCGCCCTTGCCCAGCCAGCAGGAGCAGCTGGACTCTGGCACGCCTGGGGTGTGCGCACCCCTCTGTGCGTGACCAGGTGCCTGCGTACGCAGAAGTGGGGAGTCGCAGCTCTGCAGCGTGACCCGATCTGGGAGGTTCTGGCTCCATGGAAGGCAGAGAAGCAGAGGGGTTTGAAAAGCCACCTTTGGCATGGGAAGGAAGGTGAGGCGATGGCCAGAGGTTTTACCCTCCCCCTTAGATGCACAATGTCAGAATTTGCCCAGCCAATGGTTCATCGGACTGGTGCGATCGAGGCAGGTCAGTTTCATAGCTATGGCAGGAGAACCATGTGGCCAGCATCCCCTCCAACTGCCTTTGGCTGCCCTGCCCCAATGGATCAGGTACCCGGTATGCAGCCGGGTGAACTGGAGGTGGCCTTTCAGGGTGAGATTGAGCGAGACTTGAACCCATGACCTTCAGGACTTGCAGTTGAGCGCTCAGACCCTGCACCTCGTTCCATGGATCCACCCTGACCCAGAATTCACAGGGATCTTTGGGGTACCCCTGGCTTCTGCTGTGCTGCGTGCCCCACCAGTTCCCGAGGATCCTGGGGCCACACACCTATGGAGGTGCTTATATGTCCCTCCTCATGGTGGCCTCCCAAGAACACTGCTCCCAGGAGCTGCCTGAGTGTGGCTGCCACGTGGGGGTGGGAGCTGCAGCACCAAGGGAGAAGGAGCCCATGGTTCTGGTTAGGACCAGGCTATTAACCCCTTATGCCCCTGGTGAGCAGTTCGTTGTGAGAGTCCGTGCTGGAGCCAGGGCTCCCTGAGGGGAGGAAGGGACTTTGCAGACTGGCCCTGTAGGGAGGATCTGTCAGGCTGTGCAATGCCTGGATGGGACAGCACAGAACCTGCTCCAGCACCTGCTTGGAAAGTCGAGACCTGTGGAATTGAGTTTTCAATGCATTGGGGAGGGGAATCCCAGCGCCATCTGCAGAAATGCAGTAAAACCTTTAAAAAAAAAAACCCAACATGATACCAAATACCTGCTCCTGGATCAAAGAGCTGAGCCTGCAAAAGCAACAGGGAGGGAGGCGAGTCTGTTAAATAGATGCACTTTACACATCAAAGCAAAATCAGCGAAGACAGTGGCTCTTCCTTGAATGGCTGCTGGTTCAAGGCACAGACCTGCCAGCAAGGTGTGCTGGAGTGTGCTTTTATTACCTACCTATGACAGGCAGTGATGTGGCCAGCTTCTGCTCATGTGGCTGAGCTGGCCCTGTTGGCTCCCCAGCTTGCTGCTTATCCAGATGCCTTTTTAATCTTCTCTCATGATAACACAAGCAAAAAAACAAACCCCTTTCCGTTTACACTGCCCAAGGGCTGGACTGCCGGCTGCTCTGCTACAGAGATGGAGCCAGGCCTGTCTTGGAAACTTGAGGGCAGAAGGGAGAGCAACCCATGGGGTTTAGGCCCCTTTTTTGGTTCATCTAATGATGTGCAGTAGGAGGAAAGCCTAGAAAATGCTATTTTTGTTTTCTTGACTGTTTTCCTCCTTCTTTTACTGCCGAGAGTGAGGCTGTCTCTCTTCCCTGGACGACTCTGTGTATGGCTGCAGAACGACTAGGTTTATGACATCACAAGTCCCATAGAACTTCAAACTGAGCAACTGATTATGGTGTATTGAAAATGCTGTTAAAATTGTAGGCTGTCACTTTAAATTTCAAGGGTGTGTTTTTTCGTTTGGTTTGTTTTTGATCCAGCCTGCAGACTAGGTGGCTCTGGAGGGAAATGTGCAATGTGGGCCCAGCAGCAGTCAGCAGATGCTTAGAGTAAGGTGGGGTGAATTGTGCCTCTCTAGTTTAGGGAGCAGCCTGTTTTCTCTCTCTCTGTGTTTGGATCCTTGTGTGTTCGGGTTCTGGATTCTAAGGAATAGTTACATTGCAACCTTCTGGCAAGTGCATCTGTTTTGATTTAACTCCTCTGTGTGTGGGCCATGAAACATAACACTGGCAAGAGAATAGCAAGGTCTAAATAAAAACCTTACACTGGATTTTTAGCCACGGATGTACATGTGCCAGACCAAAGTCCTAATATACAGTTAACACCAGGTTTTCAAACCAGGGTAAGCTGCACCAGCAAAATTACATCTGTGGATTTACACCAAAATTAGACTGTTTTGAACTTCTTGTCTTTAACACCACTTCAACTCAAACACCTGACAATCAAATGGGAGAAAAGCTCTTTGTTCAATATGTAACATGTTTGCCCTTTCAATTAAGGGCAGTGAAAGCTTCTACTCCAGTTCTCTGGTCCTCCAGGGAGACCTCTGGCAGAAAGAGGAAAGGTAAGGCCTTGTTTAAATATAAACTGCTCTTGTTTTAGTCAGTTTCAAAATAGCTTTTGTTAAACTGGTGCAAATCCCTGTGTGGATGCTCTTAATTTGCTTTCAGTCTTGTTTGGATTGATGGGGAAATGAGTTAAGAAAAATGGAGATTGAACTGTGCTGGAACTAAATGGATTGTTCACCCTGCGTTTACACTGGTTTAACTGAACTAGTTTAAAATCACACTGTTAGTTAAACGGTGCAACGCTAATCATAGACAGGGCTGAAGACTTTATTCCTGATAGTCCTAAAGTTTAAAAAAATCTAGTAGTCTTTCTTTACTGAAGATGGGGGAAGAGGACATGCCCCTTGTTGTTTTTCCTTCTCATAGGTGACCTCCAGGCTGTGGCTGTCACAAGTTAAGTGTCTTTGCATGTAACTAGACAGCGAGCACTCTGCATTTCCTGTTCTCGATTCCAGAAGACTTTCTTAATTTAGCCTTCCATTCGCCCCGTCCCAACTGCCGGCTTCACAGACTCCGCCACGGGTCCGAACTTCAGCTGGTTCTGATGCTGTCAGAACAGGGCTGGCGATGCGGCTGGTGGTGGACAGACTCCAGGCCCCACTGGGCTCATGGGAGCAGACCCTGGCTCCCTCTCCCATGGCCAGGCTGGCCCTCCAGGCTTGTTTGTGTCAATAGAGGACGCTCCAAGGTCCAGGAAGCAGATCCACTTGGGGGCCGGTGTGATGGAGCCCACTGAGCGCTGTTGTTTCTTTGTGTGCCCAGGGTTTGATTGGAGGGTTGGGGAGGCTGGGGTGATGGGATTGGGCCCTCCTAGAGCTGCTTTGGGGTAGGGGTTGGGGGAGTTCTTCACAAAAGTGTCTGTGCTGGGTTTCAAAGAACTTTTCAAATATAAAAAAAAATACAAAACTACCCTCAAAGTCCCTAGCCCACGTTTCCTGCAGCAGCTGAGCATGCCCGAAAAGGGCCAGGAAATGGAGCTTGTGAAATTGGGGAAGGAAGTCGAGTCAGATTTCAAGTTTATTTAAACCCTGCAACCTCCAGACCTCAGGCTCTTTTCTAAACACACTGCTGAAACACGCAGCCTTCCCCTAACCAGGCTGCTGATTCGCTCGTGGCCAGGCCGAGCGCCTGTTATCCCCAAAGCTGCTGGGGCTGCTCCCCTCTGCCCTGTCAAGTGGGGAGGGTGCACACCCCCTCCAGCCATGGGGGCTGGCTCTGGTTCGAATTTGGCACTAGCTTTGCAAGTGGGGTGGAGAGACCTGTGTAGCCAGAGGGAACAGCTTGGGTCTTGTGGGGGTGCATAGAATCATAGAAGATTAGGATTAGAAGAGACCTCAGGAGGTCATTTCGTCCAACCCCCTGCTCAAAGCAGGACCGACCCCAACTAAATCATCCCAGCCAGGGCTTTGTCAAGCCTGACCTTAAAAACCTCTAAGGATGGAGATTCCACCACCTCCGTAGCTAACCCATTCCAGTGGTTCACCACCCTCCTAGTGAAACAGTGTTTTTTAATATCCAACCTAGACCTCCCGCACTCCAACTTGAGACCATTGCTCCTTGTTCTGTCATCTGCCACCACTGAGAACAGTCTAGATTCATCCTCTTTGGAACCCCCTTTCAAGTAGCTGAAAGCAGCTATCAAATCCCCCCTCATTCTTCTCTTCTGCAGACTAAACAATCCCAGTTCCCTCAGCCTCTCCTCATAAGTCATGTGCCCCAGCCCCCTGATCGTTTTTGTTGTCCTCCGCTGGGCTCTCTCCAATTTGTCCACATCCCTTCTGTAGTGGGGGGCTGAAAACTGGACGCAATACTCCAGATGTGACCTCATCAGTGCCGAATAGAAGGGAATAGTCACTTCCCTCAATCTGCTGGCAATGCTCCTACTAATGCAGCCCAATATGCGGTTAGCCTTCTTGGCAACAAGGGCACACTGCTGACTCATATCCAGCTTCTCATCCACTGTAACCCCTAGGTCCTTTTCTGCAGAACTGCCACTTAGCCAGTCAGTCCCTAGTCTGTAGCGGTGCATGGGATTCTTCCTTCCTAAGTGCAGGACTCTGCACTTTGTTGAACCTCATCAGATTTCTTTTGGCCCAATCCTCCAATTTGTCTAGGTCCCTCTGTATCCTATCCCTACCCTCCCGTGTATCTACCTCTCCTCCCAGCTTAGTGTCATCTGCGAACTTGCTGAGGGTGCAGTCCACACCATCCTCCAGATCATTAATGAAGATATTGAACAAAACCAGCCCCAGGACCAACCGTTGGGGCACTCCACTTGATACCAGCTGCCAACTAGACATGGAGCCATTGGTCAATACCCGTTGAGTCCGACGATCTAGCCAGCTTTCTATCCACCTTATAGTCCATTCATCCAATCCACACTTTTTTAACTTGCTGGCAAGAATACTGTGGGAGACTGTATCAAAAGCTTTGCTAAAGTCAAGGTATATCACATCCACTGCTTTTCCCATATCCACAGAGCCAGTTATCTCCTCATAGAAGGCAATCAGGTTGGTCAGGCTTGACTTGCCCTTGGTGAATCCATGTTGACTGTTCCTGATCTCCTTCCTCTCCTCCAAGTGCTTCAAAATGGATTCCTTGAGGACTTGCTCCATGATTTTTCCAGGGACTGAGGTGAGGCTGATCGATCTGTAGTTCTCCTTCTTTGCTTTTTTAAAGATGGGCACTATATTTGCCCTTTTCCAATCATCCAGGACCTCCCCTGATTGCCACGAGTTTCAAAGATAATGGCCAGTTGCTCTGCAATCACATCAGCCAACTCCCCCAGCACCCTCAGATGCATTAGATCTGGACCCATGGACTTGTGCACGTCCAGCTTTTCTAAATAGTCCCGAACCACTTCTTTCTCCACAGAGGGCTGGTCACCTCCTCCCCATGCTGTGCTGCCCAGTGCAGCAGTCTGGGAGCTGACCTTGTTTGTGAAGACAGAGGCAAAAAAAGCATTGAGTACTCCAGCTTTTTCCACCTCCTCTGTCACTAGGTTGCCTCCCCCATTCAGTAAGGGGCCCACGCTTTCCCTGACCACCACCTTGTTGCTAACATACCTGTAGAAACCCTTCTTGTTACCCTTCACATCCCTTGCTAGCTGCAACTCCTGCTGTGCTTTGGCCTTCCTGATTACACCCCTCCATGCTCAAGAATATTTTTATAGTCCTCCCTAGTCATCTGTCCAAGCTTCTACTTCTTGTAAGTTTCCTTTTTGTGTTTAAGTTCACCGAAGATTTCTCTGTTAAGCCAAGCTGGTCGCCTGCTATATTTGCTATTCTTTCTGCACGTCTGGATGGTTTGTTCCTGCGCCCTCAATAAGGCTTCTTTTAAATACAGCCGGCTCTCCTGGACTCCTTTCCCCCTCATATTAGCCTCCCAGGAGATCCTGCCCATCAGTTCCCTGAGGGAGTCAAAGTCTGCTTTTCTGAAGTTCAGGGTCCGTTTCCTGCTGCTCTCCTTTCTTCCCTGTGTCAGGATCCTGAACTCGACCATCTCATGGTCACTGCTGCCCAGGTTGCCACCCTCTTCTACTTCCCCTACCAATTCTTCCCTGTTTGTGAGCAGCAGGTCAAGAGGAGGACGGCCTCTAGCTGGTTCTTTCAGCACTTGCACCAGGAAGTTATCCCCAACTCTCTCCAAAAACTTCCTGGATTCTCAATGCACTGTTGTATTGCTCTCCCAGCAGATATCAGGGTGATTGAAGTCCCCCATGAGAACCAGGGACTGTGCTCTGGAAACTTCTGTTAGTTGTCCAAAGAAAGCCTCGTCTACCTCATCCCCCTGGTCTGGTGGTCTATAGCAGACGCCCACCACGACATCACCCTTGTTGCTCTCGCCTCTAAACTTAACCCAAAGACTCTCAACAGGCTTTTCTCCAGTTTCTTACTGGAGCTCTGAGCAATCCTACCCTCCCTTACATACAGTGCAACTCCCCCACCTTCTCTCCCCCGCCTGTCCTTCCTGAACAGTTTACACCCATCCATGAGAATGCTCCAGTCATCTGAGTTACCCCACCAAGTCTCTGTTGTTCCAATCACTTCATGGTTCCTTGACTGTGCCAGGGCTTCCAATGCTTCCTGCTTCTTTCCCTGGCTTCTTGTGTTCGTGTACAGGCACCTAAGATAACTAGCCGATTGCCCTGCTTTCTCAGTATGAATCAGGAGGCCTCCCCTGTTGCACCCTCCTCCCGGTATCCCACTTCCTCACTTACCTCAGGGCTTCAGTCTCCATCCTCCAGCGAACCTAGTTTAAAGCCCTCCTCACTAGGTTAGCAAGCCCGCTTCCAAAGATGCTCTTCCCTCTCTCTTCGTTAGGTGGATCCCATCTCTTCCTAGCAATCCTCCTTCCTGGAACAACATCCCTTGGTCGAAGAATCCAAAGCCCTCTCTCCGATACCACCTGCGTAACCACACGTTTACCTCCACAATTCGATGGTCCCTGCCTGGGCCTTTTCCCTCAACAGAGTGCATGCTGATTGCAGCCCCTCCCGCTGTCCCTCGGGGATGCTGAGCAAGAGACAGGGCTGTACTGAGAACATATGTCCCCTTGGAGCAGGGTTGCTGGGGGAAGGGAGCAGACGCACTGCCAGGCCTGCCCAGGATGGGGCATTGGCATCTCTGCTGTCAAACAGGTGGTGCTAACATTACCAGCAGAGATCGGCTGGGTGTGTTTGTGCGCGGGGGCCGGGGGGGCAGAATTAGGCCCTGGGCTTGGCTGTCTGTGCTGTCTGAGATCTCCTAGGAGGCTGGCTGGCAGTTCCAGCTCCACTTACTGCCAATTCTGGTGTAGGTGGTGGAACGAGAATTGGCCAACTGCTGTGTTCGAAGGACCCTGCCGCCGGGTGCCCCCAGGGCAGGGAAGATGACTTGGGATTGTGTGGGAGATGCCAGGCCAGGATCTTGGTCTTCGTACTCATTGTAGATGTTGGCATCTAGAATTTGTTCGGTTTGTTATAAGAAAAAAAGATTGAAACAGCTGAGTGAATAATAATTTTTTTAAACAAAGATACCAGACCAGTATGAACGTGGACATCAGTGATGATCCCAGGATTTTTAAACTGGGAGCAGTGGTGGAAACTGGCTCCTGAGTGGGTGATAGCCCTTGGAGGATCCTTGCACTGACATGTGTGGACAAAGCCTCTTTCTGGGCCAATTCTCGTAACCCTGGCCAAGGGGCGGCAGGCTGGGATCCCTGTTTCAGAGCCGGCCCTGGTGCGTTACCAACGGAAAGCGCCTGCTCTGAGCCTGTATCTGGGGAGGGCGGTGGGAGTGCAGTGCGGGCGCTGACGGAAGCCCAGGAAGATGATCATGGTGGGAGGCCCTCGTGACCACGGAGGGCAGCTCTGAAGTGGCCACAGGTGACAGCTGAAACCTGCAGGCAGGCTGCCCATGTTGCAAATCCTCCAGTTGGGGAGCATCCCGAAGTCCCTAGCTGGCCCCTGTGCCATGACATGGGGCAACATCTGCCACCTCTTTAATTGTCACTAGAACGCTGGTGGGTCTCGCCATCTGTAGGAATGCCTGACTATTGTGAATCCCACTAAGCTTTGGGACTCAGTGAAATCTTGTGGCAGTGAGTTCCACGGGGTGGGTGGGTGGGTGGGTGTGTGTGTGTGTGTGTGTGTGTGTGTGTGTGTGAAAAATATGTATTTCCATCTCTTTGAAACATGCTGCTTTTTCAGTCCATTGACTGTCCCCTCGTCCTTCCACTAGGAGATGGGCTGAATAGCAGGGTCTGACCAGCCTTCTGTGCCCCATTCGTTGTTGTGGACACTGGCCTCACATCCCCTCTCTATGCTCACCAGCCCCAGGCCCTCAGATGAGTGGCTCTTGTGGGCTGTCTCTGAACCCCATCTCCCTCTGCTCTGCCCCCTTGGAGATGGGCTGACCAGAACTGGGCACAGGCCTCTAGACCCCAGAGCTACACTGTGACCCTCACTGCTAAACTGGCTGAGGGCTCTCTCTGCAGGGCTCTTCGCCCTGCTCTCTACACGGAAGGGAATTCAATGCAGCTGCAGCTAATCTGTTGCCCCCCTGCCTCCTCCATTTGGGGTCCATAGCGGGCTTAGTGTCATGCTGCTTAGATCCCCATTTGGCTCTGCAGCGTGGGGAAGGTGCAGAATCCTGTGGGGAGGAAGCTTTCCCGCAGTAATTAGCTGATCGTTTACTCAAATTACAAGTAGAATTAGCTGCTCAGGGAGCTGCTGGGGAGGTGGCAGCTGCTTTAGATGGGGACTCTGAATCCGGGGGGGGGGGAGATTGTCAGGTCTCTGGGATCTGGGGCAGGTGCGACGTCCTGTCTGCGCTTGGAGAAGTTCACTGCAGCTCGGTTTATCCCCCAGCTGCAGGGGTTGGAGCAGGCAGCTCAGGTGGTGCTCGGGAATTGTCAGGCTGGCCCTGGTCGCATACCCTCCATTGCCCGTCCGTATTTCAAACCCTGGGGAATGCTCTGCAGGGCTGGGGGAGGAGAAATGGGTAGGAACTTGGTGCCGTCTCCTGTCTGTCTGCATGGACGGAAATAAATGGGGAAGCTCCCGGAAGAGAGCAATGAATGGCTTTTTGTGCACTCGTGGGTTTAACTGACTTCAAACTAACCCCCACAGTTTCCCTAACCTCGGGTTTCAAGTCCTTCGGTGCCTGGAGCCAGGGGTTCATATTACAACCCCTGGGTTCAGCGTGTTCCTAGTATTAACCCTTGACAGAATGCTCCTTGGGGTGGGGATCTCATGGGCCTTCCTGGGGTGGGAGCGTGTCTTGAAGGCCACATAGCTGGAGCGGAGAATCTTCTAAAGGCGGGAGTAAAAGCCCCTGTTCAATGCGGCCTGCACCTAAATAGGGATGGGTGGCCCAGAGGTTAAGTTGCATGCCTGGCACTGAGACCCGGGTTCAATTCTCTGCTCTGCCACAGACTCTGTGTGTGACCTTGGGCAAGTCACATGGCGTCTCTGTGGCTTTGTTCCCCGTCTGTACCATGGGGATAAGAGCGGTGTGTGTGCGCGGGGGAGGGGGGGGGGGAGGATAAACACGTTTTGTGAGGCATACAGTGATGGGGGGAGGGGGGCATATAAATATCTTAGATAATCCAACAGATTTTCTAGCTACCTAAAATAGTCTCCAGCATCCTGATCCAAGCTGGACCCAAGACGACTCCGGTCTTGTGCTCAGATCTCATGTGAGCAGCCCATTTGCTGCATCTGAGCAGCTCTGGAAGAATCAGTCTCTTGTGGTTTGGGATCCGAGCCGGTCGGCTCTCCGAATAGGTGGGAAGGGGTCGTCCTTGATCTGATGGGCCTCTCTGGTCTGGTTCCCTGTCGGTGGGGTTTTTGTGGCCTCCTGCCCTGGCCGGTAAGATACAAAGCCCTAATGGGCTGACGTCCGTTGTCACCGCAGCCTTAGGAAGTCAGGCAGTGGCCACGGGGGAGAGCAGGCTGCCCTGCTGCGGCTCGGGGCACGGCCCTCTCGGGATGGTGCGAGTGAGGCTGAGAACAGGGCACCTGCAGCCTGGCAGGGCGAGAGCTAAAGTAGGCTGAAAAAGTGTGTGTGTGTGTGTCTGTTGTTGGCTACGGAAATGAAAGTGACGTCCCATCTGCCTGTCCTCTCCAGCCCACATCTGGTCGGCCCCCTCCAGACTCACTGTGGGCCCTTTTGGGTTCTGTTCTCCCAGGCCCGGGGGAGCTGCAGCCAGGATCCCTGTGTTGGGGGGCACACCCCATTACACCAAGGATGGGAGGGGGGAGAAGAGAATAGAGCCACCCCGAGCTGCGTCTGCGGCACCCCTGACTGGCTGCTCTTCTCCAGGGGGCGAGAAGTGGGGGAGGCAACCAATCAGGGAGATTCCCCCTTGGCAGGGCTGAAATGAAGCCCCTCAGAGACTGGCTCGAGCTGTGGTCCTGGGTTCTCAACCCGGCGTGGTGTGAGCACTGGGCATGGCAGACCAGGAGCACCCCCCACTCCCATCTTCCTGCTGGAGCAGAGAGGAGGGGACGTGCTGTGATGCTCTTCACGCTACAAAACCCCTGGGGATGGGGATGCAGGCGCTGGGGGATGAGGTGACATGGGCTGGGGGATGAGCTGACATGGGCTGGACAAGCTGGAAGGAAAATGCGGGAGACTCAGTAAAAGCTCCTTGGAAAATGTAACTGTTCCAGCCAATGGCAGGGGCCCCAGGGCCTGGGCTCCCGCCTGCAGAGATGGGGAGATGGGCGAGAGGTCGCTGCCCCACCTGGCCTAGTGTTGGCTCCAGCGGGGGAAGTGAACCCCGATGCCCTCAACGGGCTTCTGGCTATTTCATCTTGCAAGCAGCTGCAATCCCCCTCGGCCCTGCCCCCGCTCCCCCACTGCTGGCTCAGACCTCTTTGAATCTGGGTTGGCCGGTGCATCCCCCCAGCCACCACCTGCCCTGGCTGGCCCCAGCCCCCAGGAAGGCGAAAGCAGCCAGAGTCTTGGCGGGGGGCTGTGGGTTATGAGGATGGGACCCAGGTGCGCACATGAGTTGGACGTAGAGAGAGATAAACAGGTGTGACTGGGGTGAATGGCTGCAGGAGATCCAGTCTTCAGGGGAGTGGGTGGGGGCTCTGTGGGAGAAAGCAGTGTCCGGTCTCATGCTCGGGACCGCTGGCCCAGGGGGGTGGGTGTGGCGGCTGCAGGTTTGCAGGGAGCTCAGTAGTGTGAAGGATCAGCTGGCCCAGCTTCTCTCTAGAGAGGATTTGGGCCTGTGACGGGCACAGGGGAAAGGAGCTGGGTGATCTTTGCCTCGTCCCCAGGGGGTCTCTGGCCACTGGGCTCCCTGCCAGTCGGCTTCTGTTCAGGAGAGTTGCCGGACAGGAGGCAGCAGTTCACAAATGACGCATCGGTGGAGCTGTGTGGGGCAGCCCAGAGCTAGAACAATCGTGGGGCTGTGGGTCAGCACCGAGTGGAGGGGGAGCTTTAGCCAAGGCTTTGCTCCGCTCCAGTCACTGCTGTTCGGCTTTGCATTTTCATGAGCACTCAGGTTCACCCAGTATCTATTCCCCTAATCCAAACCACCGTAAAGAGAACGGAGCTCCAGTTCCCGGGGGGCTGTGGCTAGGGCTGGAACCGCGGCAATCTCCACTGTAGGAGGTCGCAAATCTTTGCGTGGCTGAGGGCTGAAGTCTGGAGTGGTGTGACCTCGTGGAGCAGAAACCTCGTGAAACCCCAGATCCCGTGGGGTCCTGTACAGCGACTGTTGGGGGATCTAGCCATGTGAGGCATGGAAAGGCAGCTGCAGCTTCCCCTTTCAGGTGCATGCATACAGCAAGGGGAGACCTACCCCGGTAGCTAAACTGCAGGGGAGTCTGATGGGAATTGTCTGGGTCAGAGGGCACCAGGCAACTAGGCAGAGACCACTAGACCAGCCAGTTTCTCTTTCATAGCTAGTCAGTTTCGCTTCTGGGTTCCCGTGCCCTAGCAGAGCGCTGTTGTGTGTTTGGCGTCCATTGCCGCAGAGAAGTGGTTTAAATCAGCCGCTTAAAATGGTCACAGGAACTCCCCAGGGCAGGCGCGACATCGAGTCACTCACCCTTTCCGCTGTCGGCTCGGAGGGCGTTGGGTGACTCATTCCGGGGGCCGTGCAAAGATCGTGGAGAAATAAAGTGCAGCTGACTTGCTCGGTAAACAGTCGCTTGCCTTAGATGTGTGGCTGAGCTGGAGTTTTACAAAGCTGGCTTCTATCCGCCGCATTTTTCGAACTGACGTGAAGAACGTAGATCAAATATCTCGTTGGTATTGGGTTTTGCTAAGTCTACGTTTTTGGGGCTAAAATACCCGACCGTGCCCCTTTGATTTAAACAAGAAGAATATTCCATGCTCTAGGAGCCTCTTCCCAGGCCTGACCGGCGTCCTTCGCTGGCTGTGCGATTCGTATGTTCAAAAGTGATTTAGGGGCTCATTGAAAGTCAGTGGGATTTAGGCATCTAAGTCCCTTTGGTGCTTTTGCCCACTGCATGTAGCCCACGCGGAAATGCCTCCACGTCCTCTAGACTCACTCTTTCACGGTGCATTTACAGCATTAAGTGGGGCAGGTTCTGTTTGCAATGCTCTGTCTCCGCACAATGAATTTCCCCCGTCCCATCTCTGTACCCAGCACCTCCAGATCCAGAGCATAGACCATTACCCCGACACTTCCGAAGTAACTTCAGTAACTGACAGCAGTAGTAGATTCTTATCCTCTATGTGGACCAACTAGTAGAGGGGACAAAACACACTTAGCTATTCCTATTTGGTGCCTTCCAGCCTTACATAAGAACCAGGTAATTGCCATCTGAATAACCTTAATTTTATACTAAGAATGAAAGAGTTCTGCGTATGAGAGGGGTGTGTGTGTGTGTGTCTTTTCCTCCTCCTTTTCCTGGGCTTGGATCTCGCCTGGAAAAGGAGCCCCCCATGGAGATCAGTGTTGTTCCAGGGGATGCACCCTGCAAGGTGGAAAAAGGGGATCAGGGGAGATTTTAAGGCTACGGGACAGTTGGGCTGTGGCAGCTCTGACCTGGTGGTTTAGCAATGTTAATTATGGTCAAGCAGCATAATTAGGGCGGAGGTTGCGGGAGAAAATGACGGAAGGCGAAGCTCTAAAAAAAACCCCCAAAAACCCCAACCTGCTCAAAATAAGAATCCGACACATCAGTCAGAGGGAGGGCACTTTTCCCAGTGGTCCCTGGTGCTAATTGAAAAGCAGGCAAGCTTCTTGTTTTCCCCATTTGTCAGGCAGGCCTTTTTGGTCCCGGAGGGGATATCCCCTACCAGAGGCTGTCAAAATACGAACGTGTTGTTAGATTAAACAGCCGAGAGGCTTGGGACCTGCCTGATTGCACCAGGAGGTCACGCAGGGCTCTGCCACAGAGGCCTCCCTGTTGGGAGGTGCTCAGTGGGGGGAGGACTGTGGGCAACTGGGCGGTTTCCGCCTGTGTTAAGTGCTAGCAGGTTTCTGCCCTCTCCACAGTTTCGCGTTGGAGGTTAAGCATGTGACCCTGCCATACCCTGGTGATTCTCTTAGCAGGCGCGTGGCTCACACTAGGCAGGTGCTGGGGGTTGCTTTCCCGGGACGGCTCCTTTTCCATGACTTGAATGGGTTGGATACGTGGGCACTCGGCCCATTGAGCAGATCGGCTGCTGTCTGTCAGGCTTCCCTTCTGCACACAGCAGGCATGGCGGGTTTAACTCCAGTGAAAGCGGGATGCTGGGAATAATGTGTTGGGAGCAAAAATCAAACCCTGCTGTTTCTCTCTGCTGCCCGAGAAGGTGGGGCTAAGACCCAGCTGCTTGTCTGCCAGGCTGTCCGTGAATTGGGGCGCCGACCCTGGGGGTGCAGTTCCCTTTGTAACCATGATGTTTTTGTTTTCTGCGGGCTGTCCCTTTAAACCTGCAAGGACTCGGCTGCTTATCTCTAGGGACAGTAATGGCGAGTGCAGCCTGTGATCTGTCTCTTGCACTTCTCTGGCCCTCCGTTGTGTAGTATCTGAGCCCAGCAGGGCTTTTACTGTCTCTATCCTCAGACAGCCCTGCAAGGTAGGGTGGTACTGTTATCTCTATTGTGCAGATAACAGCCAGCTCTTCTCGAGCACTTGTCATCCATAGATCTCAAAGCACTTGACAAAGGAGGTTAAGTTTCATTGTTCCCATTTTACAGCAGGGGAAACTGAGGCACAGAGACTAAAGGGTTTTGTCCACGTAGGGAAATTGGCTGGAACAGCTCCCCATGTGGACACTCTGGTTCTGGAATAAGAGTGCCTTTTTCTGGCTTAAATTTACACCCTGCCTTAATCTGGATTCATTTCCCTGTGTAGACAAGCCCTGAGTGACTTGCTCAAGTCACACGGGGAGTCGGAGGTGGAGCAGGACTCTGAACCTGTGTCTCCGGAGTTCCAGGCTAGCGCCCTGACCCTGTTTAGAATCAGAGAATCTCAGGGTTGGAAGGGACCTCGGGAGGTCGTCTAGTCCCACCCCCTGCTCAAAGCAGGACCAATCCCCAATTTTTGCCCCAGATCCCTAAATGGCCCCCTCAAGGATTGAACTCCCAGCCTTGGGTTTAGCAGGCCGATGCTCAAACCACTGAGCTATGCCTCCCCCCAATCCCTGACCCTGGGCCATCCTTCCTCCTTTTTCTCATTTTGCTCCCCCTCGACCCAAGCGGAAGGTCATCCGGGCCGGCTGGTCTTTGTGCAATGCCAGTACCCAGCTTCTGACCCCACCCCAGGCTTTGCCCACCTCTGATACAGCACTGAGTCTCACACCGCGCTTCCCGTCTGCCCCTCGCCCTATGACACAAGAACGTGTTGGCAGGAGCCTCTTCTGGGTGAGACTTTTCTGCCGCCGTTGTCCATTTCCAAGCCTGGCCTTGTGGGCTAGAGCGCGGTGAAATGTGTCACGCAGGAGGTTTGATGGCCAATGCGGTTTCGGCCAACCCAAGACGATGCGCGTAGTTGACGTGAATAATTTTGGCCCTTCACAAAATGGCCAAAGGAGAAGGCTCCCAGACTCCCTTTTCCGCCCCTACTAACCTTTAGCCAGGTGATCGGGGCACTCAGCTGGGGTGTGGAAGACCCAGGTTCAAATCCCTGCTCTGGAACAGACCCCAAATGGACATTTTCAATTCACTAAAATGTCCCAAAAGCTTCAGAGTCTGTTCAACATGAACAGAATATTTATTTATTTTTTTGGGGGCAGGGGAAGCTGCTGCCAAACCAAACGTTCAATTCTTCCCCCAGCTCTGCTGTAGTCCCCAAGGGGCAAAGCGCCCATGGATGTCACAGGCACCTTGGCTGGGATCAGGCCCTGTGGTTCTCACCTTGCTCGGCTCGCTCTGACCCGCGCGCTCTGGCTAACGCTGCACTGGCGTCTACCGCTCGCCTGCTGGTGGCCTGGCTCTCTTCAGGGTGGCACTGCTCCCTGCCTGGCCATCCAGCGGGTCCCTGCCATGGGGCTGACCTAGTCCCAGGAGAGTCTCCCTGAAGGAAACCCAGGGGCCACAGGGGTTTTTCACTGGCGTGCAGTGCTTCTTCTCTCCCAAGGCTACGGTGGGGCAGCACGAGTCTCCGCATCCCCTGGCCAGGGCTTGCTGGCGGCAGCCCCTGCCCCACCCTGACTGTTCTCCCCATGAATTTTCCTCTCGGGAAAGGCCCCAGCCGCAAGCCTGGGGTGGTGTCAATTTCAAAGCCGCTCCAAACCGCATGGGTAATGTGTAGACATGGGACAGCGACTGCAAACTCCAGCCCCGAGCCCCCAGCAGATCGATGAGTGGAGGACCCCCGGCCTCTCTTACAGCCGGGCTTTGCCGCAGGAAGGGAGCGGGGCAGCTGTTAACTTGTCGTGGGCCCCTCTCTCCCCTCCCTTGGAGAGAGGTTCCTGAGGGAGCGTTATCCC